>NC_133131.1:20741528-21345528 GCF_048418815.1 Hemitrygon akajei | reverse complement strand
TCAGGAACAGTTACTACCTCTCAACCAACAGGCTCTTGAACCAAAGGGGATAACTTCATTCAACTTCACTAGCCCCATCATTAAAATGCTCCCACAACCAATGGACTCACTTTCAAGGACTCTTCATCTTATGTTCTCAATACTTATTGCTTATTACTATTTCATTCTTTTTGTATTTGCACAGTTTATTGTCTTTTGCACACTGGTTGAACGGCCACATTGGTGCAGTCTTTCATTGATTCTGTTCTGGTTATTATTCTACGGATTTATTGAGTATGCTCATGAGAAAATGAATTTCATGGTTTTATATAGTGATATACATGTACTTTTGACAATAAATTTTCCTTGAATTTTGACATACCAAATCTCCTCAATATCCCAATGAAGTAGAGCCACTGGTGTGCCTTCTTCATAATTATATCAGGATGTTGGGCCCAAGATAAACCCTCTGAGATGTGGACACCCAGGAACTTGAAGCTGCTCACTCTTTCCATTGCTGATCCCTCAATGAGGACTGTCTTATGTGTTCTTTCAACTACCCCTTCCTGAAGTCTACCATCAATTCCTTAGTCTTAGTGACATTGAGTGTAAGGTTGTTGTTGTGGCAACACTAACTAACTAATCAACTAACTAATCAACCAACTAATCTATCTCACTCTTCGTCATGTTCTGAAATTCTGCCAACAACAGTGTCATTGGCAAATTTATAGATGGTGTTTCAGCTGTGCCTAGCCACACAGCCACGAGGGTAGAGAGAATAGAAAAATCCTGATGAAGGGTCTCAGCCCAAAACATTGACTGCTTATTCCCTTCCATAGATGCTGATTCATTTGCTGAGTTCCTCCAGCACCTTGCGTGTTGCTCAAGATTTCCAGTATCTGCATAATCTGTAGTGTCCTGCTGCGCTAGTTCATATGATACAAAAAAAAACATCATATACAATAATTAATTAGGAAGGTATTTAATATGTTACCCTTTACTGTAAGCTAACAGGAATCTGAGGGCCAGGAAGAAGTGGTGAGATTGTCCAGTTTTGGTAACAGTTCATTGGGAACAATGCCTGCATTTCTCATGTCTATACACATTTGCTCTGGAGTCACTGCTGCATTGATTCAATTAATTAATTCCTAAAAATAAATTCCTAAGAATAATGCAATGTCATAAAGACATCTGAGGTTCAATGAAAGTTCACAAGAGGCAAAAGGGAGCATCTCTGATTATGAGACAAGATTAGAAAAACCAGGGTTTTTTCATCCAGGGAAAGGTGCAATACAGATCACCCCAGATGCATACAAAATTACTTAAAAAGGAGAAAGGAAATAGACAATCAGGAAATATAAATCACAGTACAGACAAACCAATAAAGAGAAAATATAATACATATCAGAAAATTCTTCATTAAAGGATTAATGCATTTACAGTAGCAGGGTGATTCTGATATATTAGCATTGTTTGTGATTAATCAAATAGGCCAAAACACTGATTCAGATCACCATGCATCCAGGAAATTTAAATTAAGATAATTAACCTATTAATTTAAGAAAACCCTAATACAATAAAACTCTGAAAATCTGCCACCATATCGTTTGCTTGGTGGGTAGCACAGGACTAAAGTGATTAGCGTAACATTACTAAAGCACCAGCGATTTGGGTTCAAAAGTTTATTATCATTGACATACAACATGCCATAAAATTTGTTGTTTTGCGAAAGCAATATAGTAGGTAAAAAAAATATTTCAAGTTACAATTAGAAGAGCAATAGTGAGGTAGTGTTCATGGACCATTCATAAATTTGATGGTAGAGGGGAAAATGCCTAAATCATTAAGTGTACATTGTTCCCAAGACCATGTGGGTTTCCTCTGAGTGCTCCAGTTTCCTCCCACATTCCAAAGACACACATGCTGACTTCCTCCAGCACATTCTTGGACTCGGTTGACTGTTGATACAAATGATGTATTTCATGTAATTTTCAATATATTAATGTGTATTTGACAAATCAAGCTCATCTTTAATCCTCAAATAATCTTTCTATTTTCCACATTCAGTTTAAATTTACCTGTTCATGTATTATGCCACTGTGGAATATACTATAAGTGAATTGAAAGTAGGTTGGAATATTAATCTGGCATCAAAGTCCCTGAGTTACCAAGTTATTGGAGTTTTTCTGCACCAAGAACCGTTAACCACTTCCTGAAATGGGGCGAAGAGGGACCAACTATGGGTCGACAACAAATGCTGACTATGGCAATAACATCCACAATACTAAATAGTTGAATCAAAATATGCCTAGTGAGCTTCCTCTATCCTGTAAACAACATAACTGGGTGGATGAAAGCCAGCTCAGAAGGGTACTTCTCCCTTTCTGTAAATAAGGTACTGCATAACAAAATTTTAAAATATGCTCTTGTCAGCCTTCATTTTGATTACAGCATTTGTAAAAGGGTTAATAAATAGCAATTGAGATGCATCAGCAAATCCAAAAATATTATAAGTCATCAGCCTACCAGCTCCTAAGCCAGCATCATATATTGTTATTGACAAAACAAAACGAAGCAGACTGGTAATTTTTTTCCTAAATCAAGATCTCTGGTAGAAATATTATTTTATCCTGATATCCAGATGATGCAGTGTTCATTAAACAGGCAGCATAAAATTTTAATTTGTCTATATTTGACCTATTTTCATATTGTTTATTTTTGATACTTGGCTTAATCAATCTATTATCTCTGATCGTCATCCAGAAACAAATGAAACCTTTCACAATAAATGTATAAATTCCAAACATAAATGTTACTTTAACAAGATGCAAATGGTACCAATCCACACATCACAAAAGATGCAGATTTCTGTAATTTTAGATTTCATGTCTTTCAGCAATTAAGAGCTGAAAGGCATAATTAATTGACCTACAATTTATAAAACAAGTAGGAAGTCTTATAATGTTAGTATTATACACTAGGGAAACTATCGCATTGTAAAGTTGTGCACAGCTAGAAAGAACATAAAGCAATTTGCAGTGAAGTTACCAAACAAAAAACATTCTCTTGAGACTAATTCTGCACTAAATGGCAGCAATTCATCATACAACTTAATAAAATAGAAGTAAAACAAATTCTCATTTTAACTATCTCCTGCCTTTATTAGAGAACTAAAATCCCTGTAGCCATCTTGCACAGGTAATGCATGACTTCCAACATTAACCCTGAAAAATTCAAAAGATCCACAACAGCTAAGTCACATATCAAAATTTTTTGCAAGTTTCAGGTTCATACAATTTACATTATAGCTGCAGCCTAACTGGAATGAGAGATACAGTTTGCTTCACACTGAAAGCTTAATGCTTACCCACTTTATGCAACAGCATTACATTAGTGGCAATTTTATACTAATTTTGCACCACAATGAGCTACGACATATTTAGTTTCACAGATGCCCAGTAAAAACAAATATTATCTGTGATAGCACGTTATTTAGGTTCATTTAGGTTTCTGCCATTATGCACGCTATATCAGTTTCATGGGGAAATTATCCCATTGTAACATTGTGCACAGTTCCCTTAATCTTGGACAATCCACAATCAGATCGGCAATATTCAATTTAGGCAACAAGAAAGCATTCTAAGTAACTGAAGCTACGGGGTCTTAATGTATATTAATCATTTTCACAATATATGGTGAAGATTCAGAAGTCAGTATGTTTAAATGAGTGACTTCAGTAAACAGCTTACCAGATTTCAAAAAAGTGACTGCCTGTTCATAAATGTTCTAAATTAAAGCAATTCAACACTTATGTACAGTAAAATCCCATGAAAAGCAGAAACCATCATGACCCCCACTAAATCTTGAAAGAATACTATATAGATAAACTTCTTGCTCTTCAATTAGCACAATGGAATCTGGCTATTTGAAGATATGAAGATGACCCAAGCCCTTATGGCTTCCAAAAGTAACAATAATGGAATATTCCTTCACTGCTGTGGTTTAAATAAAGAGCATAATTCCAAAGGACATCTACATTTTCTAACTAAAGGAGATTATCAACCTAACCAGACTACCATAAATTATAGGCTACGTTATCTCAAACCACAAACATCCTCATGAATACCGTGACTCGACTTCTAGCTCCTTAAAATCGCTCATTTAATTTAGAAACTATAATGACTGCACTCTGGTACCCTTTAGCTTTAACACAAAAATATAGTCTTGATTGTTTACTTCTCCATTCCGACCTCAAATCAGAAAGATGTACAAGAGTCCAAATAATTCAGCTGCGAACCTTACCTTCTCCATAGTACATGGAATATAACTATGCTATGCCATCACATCATACTCAAGTCCTTTCTTTAATTAGGATAATAAAATAGAACTATTTAACCAGCAAACACAAGGAAATCTGCAGATGCTGGAAATTCAAACAACACACACAAAATGCTGCTGGAACACAGCAGGCTAGGTAGCATCTATAAGGAGAAGCACTGTCGACGTTTCGGGCCGAGACCCTATTTAACCAGGACTGTTTAACATTAAGGCAAAAGAAAACAAACTTAAAATTCTATAAACATAAATAATTAATTATAGCAAAAGCTCTTGAAAACTTGCTGCGTTGTAACCAGTACTTAAATTACTAATATATTTTACTAAAGCGGGTCCAAATATAAATTTTCTTAGCAAGACAGATGCCCCAATTATCTGCAACTTAATTATTGATAGACTATGAAGAACAAGAGACCACAACAATCTGGAAATCTGCTCCCAGTAAGAGTGCTGTATGAAAAAAATAAAGTCATCCCCATTTCTCATTAAAATGAAATGTCACTTCGGCTATTTATTTTGATGTTTTATAATTGTGAAATGTGTTTAGCTTATTAAAAGTATTTTTTTTAAGATTTAGAATCTCAAAATTATGATTTTTAACAAATGAGAACTCTTGTACTCACTGCAAGTGAATCAAAGTGCACTGCTAAATATTGTAAAATAATTTTGACATTACAGCTTCTTTTTCACTTATAGCAATGACATCTGTATCTTCTGCATTATTGGAAACTGATGAATATTAAAGTTTAATCTGCTAACATAACAGCTAATATTATCTGTTCTGTCCGCAGGTTAAACTTTATTAGTTTCCTTATCAATGCAAGTACTTGTGAGGTACTGCAATTATTTAAATAATTCTCATATGCCTTTCCATGCTAGTATTACACCTAATCAGTAAATAGATGAAAATGATATAATGGGTTATTTAGCTACAATGTGTCAAGAACAAAATAAATAAACTCTGAGTTTATGTACTATCGGTTTGTCAAAAATATAGAAAGATGCTACTGAAGTTTGCCCAAGACAATGCTAACACCAAGGTTTAATCTAGGTTTTCGATTTCCGCAAAGAAAATAATAAAATATTAAAACACTTCGTCGTCAGTAAAAGTTGCCAAGAATTATTGCAACATTTCAATTTGCGAAAGATTTGGCGTTCCAAAAATTGCTGTAACAAGGTGAGTCGGACTGCGTGGAGCGTTACTTTAAAGGGCAAGTCCTGCTTACACCTACCTTGTGAAATTCACATTCCCAGCTGTAAGGTAGGCCAGAGCGGTAGGTACCGAGCTTGGCCTACAGTACAAAATCAGCGATACATTCCCGAAACAATAGAGGGTAGGGGACGGAAAATAAAACCTCGGCGCAGAAGAAAGCCCTCTGGGTTAAAGCTCGTCCGTTCACTCAGACGGTGCTTCAATTTCCTTTCTGGAGATGGATCTCAGCTTCATCAGTGTCTGTCTCCTTTTCTTTTCCCCTCCTCCTGGAAATGCCTAGCGTTCGCTTCCCGAAGACACCAACTTCCCTCCTTCCCCACACACACACAAAAGATAAAACACAGGCTGAAGAAAGCCACAATGAAGAATGAGATCGGCAGGCTGTTGGTTATCTTAAGCTTTAAAATAAAGCGATGGGGGGGGGGGGGTGAAGGTACTCACCCACAGGAGCAGTGGCGGAGGCGGCAGCGGCGGCGCGCATTATTTGTGGGAGTCGCTCCACGGCCGTTGACAGCCCGCGCTCCGGCTCCCTCCCGCGCCGCGGTCGCGCGCCGCGGTTAAAATGGCGCTGCGCGCCTGTGCTCGCGCCAGGTGCTGCGAGGGCAGACGAGAGGGGAGGAGCGCGCACCAGTCAGTGCACACGCAGCAGCCCGGCGAGCGTCCGCCGGTGTGCGCCTCCTCCTCCGAGGCTGTCAGTTCGCTTTCGGGCGATTGGCCCGTGGCCGACGGAGGCGCAGAAATGCGCTTCTAATTGCTGCAACGACAAGGAAAACAATACGTGCCGAGGAATGATTTGGAAATGATCAGCTGAGCCTTGCTTTACACTTCCATTTGCCACAGAACTGCCAATTGGCACTCTCAGCCCAGAGGTTCAAACGCGACGACCGCAGCATCAAGACACACTCAAGGTTGGGAATGTCATTTCATGGCACGTCCCTCGGAGGCGATGCGTTTATGTGCAGAAGTTCCTCAAAGGGAAAAACTTCAACATTACAACTAGACTTAGATTAATTTGCATTTTCCACAAAGAAATTTGACAATCCACTGGAGTAATATTTGGCAAGTCATTTATTTTACTAAATCTGGGCCGTTAAATACATTTAGTATTTGACAGTGAAATAAAAGCAGGGATGCGCCATTCAGTCCCTCACACATTCTGGATGATCATGGTAACTTCTGCCATCTCCAACAGGATCCTACCACTAAGCACACCATTCCCTCCTCCATCTTCTCCCTACCCCTCGTCCCCAGCTCCCTATGTAACTCCATTGTCTGCTCGTCTCTCCCCATTGATTTCCCTCCTGGTATCTATCTCTGCAGGTGTGACAAGTGCCGCACCTGCCCCTACACCTCCTTCTACACTGCCACCTGGGACTCCAAAATTCTGTTGAGGTCATCTACCTACCATATCCAGTGCTCCCAGTGCAGCCTTCCCTACATTGGTGAGACCGGAAGCATATTGGGGGACCACTTCATCGAGCACCTTCGTTCTATCCACCACAAATGGCATGATCTCCCAGTGGCTACTCTTCAATTTGATTTCCCATTCCCATTTTAACATGTCTGTCCATAGCCTCCTCTACTGCGAGGATGAGCCCAAACTCAGGCTGAAGGATCTATCACTCCATAGATGCAGCCTGACCAGCTGAGTTCCTCCAGCATTTTGTGTGTGTTGTTTCAGGCTGAAAGAGCAACATCTCATGTTTCATCTGGGTAACCTCTAGCCTGAGTGGTCGTTCCTCCCCCACACTCACCCCCCTCCCCATTTTCCATTCCTCATTCTATTTACCCCCTCTCACCTCTTCTTCGACTTACCTGCCTATCACCTCTCTCTGGTTCCCCTCCTCTGTCCCTTTCTTCCATGGTCCAGAAACAGAATCAAGTTTATTATCACTGGCATTTTTTTTTAATTATTCATTTATGGGGTGTGGGTATCGCCAGCTAAACCAACATATATTCCCCTTCCCTAGTTGCCCTTGAGAAGGTGTTGATGAGCTGTCTTCTTGAACCACTGCAGTCCCTGAGGTACACCCACAGTGCTGTTAGGGAGGTAATTCCATGACTTTGACCCAGCGACAATGAAGGAACAACAATATGTTTACAAGTCAGGGTGGTGAGTGACTTGGAGTGGGATTTCCAAGTGGTGGTGTTCCCAAAAATCTGCTATTCTCATGGTCATGGGTCTGGTAGGTGCTACCTTAGAAACTTTGGTGTGTTGTTGCAGTACATCTTCTAGATAATACAGACTGCGGCAACTGTTCATCGATGGTGAAGGGATTGGATGCTTGTGGAAGGGGTACCAATCAAGTGGGCTACCTTGTCCTGGATGGTGTCAAGCTTCTTGAGTGTTGATGGAGCTGCACTCATCCAGGCGAATAGTGAGTATTCCATTACACTCCTGACCTGAACCTTGTAGATGGTGGACAGGCTTTGGTCATGAAATTTGTTGTTCTGAGCCAGAAGTACAATGCAATGCATATAATATACAGTACTACAAATTATGATAAGACATTTGAAATATATAAATACATACACTGTCTTCTTCTTCTTCAGCCCTTTACCTCTTCCACCTATCCCCTCCCAACTTCTTACTTCACCCCTCCCCCAAACACCCACCTTCCCCCTCACCTGATCTCACCTATCACTCACCTATCAGCTTGTACTCCTTCCCCTTCACCACCTTCTTATTTGAGGTTCTGCCCCTTTCTTTCCAGTGCTGATGAAGGGTCTCGGCTTGACACATCAACTGTTTATTCCCTTTCAGAGATGCTACCTGATTTGCTGAGTTCCTGCAGTATTTGTGTGTCGATCAGAATAAAGGGATGTCCCTTTAAAACAGAGAACAGGAGGAATTACTTCAGCCAAAGGGCGGTGACTCTGTGGAATTTATTGCCACAGAGAGATGTGGAGGCCAAGTCATTGGGTGTATTTAAGGCGGTGATTGATAGGGTCTTGATAGGAAAATGGGTTAAGGGTTAAGGGGAGAAGGCAGGAGAATGGGGTTTTTTTAAATCAGTAATAATTCAATGGCAGAGCAAACTCGATAAGCCGAAGAACCTAATTCTGCTCTTGTATCTTATGATAAATCAATAATACAAATTGTAAGCAACAGGAGCTTGAGCATCAATATCTCCATGCCCACTCCCTCAGCCCCAGCTGGTCACAGATTCCCAACCAGAAAAAGATACATTTTTTCTTGCCCTCTGTTCTCTGTCTCATAAGTATTCCTCAATCTGCATTCTACATTTATTTTATACCCCTTGTGTTGCACCTCATGCTTGGTACTAAACATCAAGTTCACTGTGCTTGCTTGTTTTGCTTTGGTGGGTGGTTTTGTCTATAATTGTACATGGTCTATTTCCCCATGTGGCAAAATCTTCCTTGGAAATGTGATCTTAGGGTTTCCCTCTATCTGATGTTCTACCCCCGATGGGACTTTTGCTAGACCCTAAGGATTTGGAGCTGTTTGTCAAAGGCCTGAGTTGAATAATAGTCTTGAACAATATGATGGAATGCTGTGAATGGACCAGAACGAGCTCATTTTTGAAGCTCCTTTTCAAAAGCCCAAACTTCAAAGCCATTGCTCCAGTTTTGTTTGCCAACTGCTGTGTTGTATTTCTAAATTACTCTGACATCCCAGAACATTTAAAACCTGCTAACATTGAAATAAACTGAAAAATAAAATCAACTAAAACTGTAACATATGTTTAATGCTTAAAACTTAACACAATACACAAATAACTTTCTAAAATGTAATTCTCCATTTTTATAGTTGTATCATGCAAATTCAAAAGAATGTGCTCTTGGATCTTGCACTAGGCTAACCCTTAGTGTAAATGATGGGAAATTTTAGCAACCTTCTGTTCTGTGTTTGAACCCTGTGAAAAGTAAGTGACACAGTTCAGCTGGGAAATCGCTGGCAGAGCTCAACAAGCCAGTTTGGAATTTTATGTTCATATAAGTCAGGAAAAATACTTGCACATGCATTGAGAAACTCACGCAATTCTAAGTAAAACTGCTGGAAAAAACAAGCAAAATACAGACTAAACTTTCAACACAGGCCCAGGCAAATTATTGGGGATTTCCTAGATTTCCTTCCAAGTGCCTCGGCAACCTCTCCAATAGTTTTGCAACTGATAAATGAATGTTCAAAGGAAAAAAGATCAATGCAAAAGCTATCTTGCTGTTACAGTGTATAACTATGAGCAGCTGCTTTGTATGATAAGATGAACATGATCTCACAATCTACCTTGCTGTGGCCTCGCACCTTCTTGTCTGCTTTCACTGCACTCTCTCTGTAACTGTATCACTATTCCGCATTATTATATTGCTTTCCTCTTGTACCACTTTAATGACCTGATACGATGAAATGATCTGTATGAATGGCGTGTAAAACAAAGTCTGGAGCAGCACATACAAAATGCTAGAGGAACTCAACAGGTCAGACAGCATTTCTGAAGATCTTACCCTTCCTTTAATTTGACAAAACTCTATGCTTTGGAATTTCAGTGTCATATTTTGCATTCTAATGCAATGCACAATGTGTTGGGTCTAGCAGTGATCTTTTTAATGTTCTAACATATTTACAGGGGTTCCCAACCTGGGATCCATGTACCGCTTGGTTGATGGTAGGTGTCCATGGCTTAAAAAAGGTTGGGAAACCCTATTGCATAACATAGTTTATGGTTTGCAGTAGAGTTACAGCTAATCAAAACTCATTTATTGGAATCCTTATTGGGATGAGATCTAAGCACAGGACAGGTACCACTCCACAGACAAAAATGAACACTCAAAACAAAAAAAAAACTACTCAGGCTACCTTTGGGTCGCAGCCCAAAACATCAACTGTACTCTTTTCTATAGATGCTGCCTGGCCTGCTGAGTTCCTCCAGTATTTTGTGTGTGTTGCTTTGGGACTTGGGTTTGGCAGTGGAAGGAAATCTGCAGCAACACCAAAGCAAACAAAATTCAGGTAAGGCTGAAATAAAGATACTTTTTCAAAATGGAAAAAAGTTATTCTAAAATATGTGGGGAATCATAAATTTGGATTCAAACACCATTATTTGGGCCACTTGATGTTCAAAGTACTTCAGTGAACAGTGAATTTAATGCACAATGGTGTGCATTGTTAATGTCTTTGGTTTAGAACCAATGAACAAAGGCAAATAAAGATTTATTTTTCATCAGTGTTCACAGCTGTGAGGCCAGCTGATTAAGCTCTAGTCACTAATGGCACAGGATGACATCCTTTGATTTCTACCAAGCATCTCTGCCTCTTTCAATGCCTTCACTCAATGAAAATGCCTAAGATATGAACTCATTGTGTGTAATCATGGGAATGAACACAGATCTAATCACTCCTTAGCACATTCCATTGCATTGAATGACATAGATATTTATTTCACAATTGTGAATCTGGATAGTGAGTCACATAGTAATGAATGTACATTGTTTTTCCATCAGGTGACTCCTTACTGAATGTGAACAGTGCAATGTTTTCATCCTTGTCATTAAATATTTCATGATATTTCCAAAACCAGACACTCCCAATTTCTCCTTGTTTTAAATTCTTAAATTTGCCAGCTTTTAGTATTTATGTTCTTCTTTAGATGTTATTTGTATTCATTCTTGTCATCTAAAGAAATCTTGGGAATAGAAGAGATCATTCAAAATCAAGAAAAAAATTAATGCGGTAGATAGACGACACTAACAAATCAACAACTATTGTTTCTTTCTTGTCATTCTGAAAATGCATTTCAAAGCAAGTATATTTTCAGTGAGTATGAATGACTAAAACAAATCAGACTATTGTCACTTCAACCCAATTGTGATATTCAACAGTTAGAAACTAAATCAATTTTGTACCCTCTTCCTCCATCGTTGTTCTAAAAAAGAATGCTTTTTTATTGGTTTAATGATTACTTGCAAAACAAACACCATGACACCAATAATATTATATGTTAGCATATATAGTTTTGAGACTCATACAATATAAAGCAATGTTGAATGATGTTCTCAAGGATGAAAAATGAAACACAATTGTTTTGAAAAGATTTGAGAATCTAGCACCAAGGCCAGTGGACTTAGAGGAGATTGAATAAATGTCTTCAAAACATATTTTTGTTTTCTACTATTCAGGAGGTGAGCTTTGCTGGCAGGATTGACATTTATTGCCTTTCTTGAAATTGAGACATGCTAATCTGTTTCAAATAACAAAAAGTGGACAGATATATTACAAAACAGGAGTCTCATGTAAGTTAGACCAGGGAAAGAAGAAATTTGTAAACAAATTGACTTTTCATCATCTTTATAGTTTGTTTTTTAAAAATATTAGATTTTTCCAGAAGTTCTCAAATTGAGATCTGAGCTCATGAATTAACAGGTCATTGTGGTACTATATCAAGCTGATTGGATGAATGGTAAATTATTGCTTCTTCTATTTGTCAATACTCTGCAGCATTCTACCACACAGATCAATGCAAAAGGTTCCAAAACATTATTTTTAAATGGCAAGAGATAGCTCCTGATAGTCTGATCAAAATTTCCCATTATTCCTTTGTCATTTGTGTGACTCTTGTGCATGCTATTGGCTGCTGTGTTTGCCAAAGATTACAAGTGATTACATTTCAGAAGCAACACACACAAAATGCTGGAGGAACTCAGCAGGCCAGGCAGCATCTATGGAAAAGAGTACAGTCGACGTTTCAGGCTAAGACCCTTCAACAGGACTGGAGAAAAAAAAAGTTGAAGAGTAGAGTTAAAAGATAGGTGGAAGGGAGAGAGAAATGCAAGGTGATAGGTGAGAGCAGGAGAGGGAGGGTATCAGCTTGTGTTTCTCCCTTCCCCCACCTTTTAACTCTACTCCTCATCTCTTTTTCTCTGGTCCTGCGGAAGGGTCTCAGCCTGAAACGTCAATTCTTTACTCTTTTCCATAGAAGCTGCCTGGCCTGCTGAGTTCCTCCAGCATTTTGTGAGTATTGCTCAGATTTCCAGCATCTTCAGACTTCTCTCGTTCATGATTACATTTTAGAAGAACTTCTTTGGGTTGATTGGTTGATAATTTGAAGGAATCAAAATGAGATTCATGTTTATTATTACTGACATATGTTGTGAAATCTATTGCTTTGCGGCAACAATACCATGTGATTCATAAAAAATAAATTACTGTAAATTACAATAAGAAATACAAAAATAAGTAACTAATACAAAGAGAGGTAGCTGTAAAACTGAAAATTGTTCATTTTGTTCTGTATTTTCTTATGTACAAATATTTTAATTACACTGCAGCATAAGAAATATGAGTACAATCAGACTATACAGCTCCTGATTGAGGCTGTCCTGCAGTGAGGTCAGGCTGCTCTGATTCTTTGGTTATATAGATTATCTTCCTAGTGATTCCCATAACCTTTGATTAAACTGTAGTGCAGAGATCAATTGATCTCAGCCTTTAATATACTTAGAGGCTCTGTACCCACAGCTTTTAGGACAGAGAATTCTAAAAATGGACTACTTGCTGAGAGACAAAACTCTTCCTCAGACTTAAGTGACCAATGGCCCCTAATTCTAGACTTTAAAATAAATTCAATAATCTTTAACAATGAGTTATCGCTGGAGTATTTTATCCATATTCTTGCTTATTCCTATTTATTACTAATATAGGGACCTCAAACTCAATATAAAGTACATATCTTCAATGTTGGTTATGAATCATGATGTTCATTCATTAAGATGAAATTATTCCCCTTTTATAATTCATTGGGATAAAGTCACCACAGAAGTTATATGTATTCAATGGCCACTTTATTAAATACTTTATTGTACCCAATTGTCTTCTGATTCTGTAGCCCATTCGCTTCAAGGTTGGATATGCTGTGTGTTCGGAGATGCTCTACTGCACATCAGTGTTGTAACCCGTGATCATTTGAGCTACTGTCACCTTCCTGTCAGCTTGAACCAGTCTGGCCATTCTCCTTTGACCTCTCTCATTAAGAAGGCATTTTTGCCCACAGAACAGGATTTTTTTTTTCTTTTTGTGCCATTTTCTGTTAACTCTAGAGGAAATCAGCAGGTTCTAATATATTCATACCATTCCTCTGGCACCAACAATTAATCCATGATTAAAGTAACTTAAATCACAATTCTTCCCCATTTTGATGGTTGGTCTGAATAGCAACTCAACCTCTTTTCCATGTCTGCATGCTTTTATGCATTGAGTTTCTGCCACATAATTGGCTGATTAGATATTTGCACTAACGATTTGGTACACGGGTACACATAAGAAAGTGGTCAGTGATTATAGAACTGTATGACACAGAAAAGACCCTTTGGCACATGATGTCTGTGCTGACTATGTGCCAATTTAATCTATTCTGATTGGCATACATATGGCCCATATCCATCCCTCTCTGCCTGTTCAGCATAGAATTCCTGAAATCCACATGTAACAGACACAACCAAGGGCAGGTATTGAAAGGTACTAACCTGGATTTAGTTTTAAAGAATGAAGCAGGATAGACAGAAGGAGTTTAGAGATAATATTTGTGATAGTGGTCGAAATTGTTAGATTTAGCATACTTATGTAAAAGTAGAAAACATTCCAAATTTTACTAAAGCTAATTTTATTAGACTAACGAGGCACTGAAAATACCAATAGGAACATCCAAGAAGTGTTCATGGTGAACATAATCTGCTAAATCTAATGGGTCAGTACTGGCACATTTAAAGCAATGCAGATCACAAGGTACAGTGAGAGTAAGGCAAGGCAAAATAAAACAGGGAATCACATGAACCTTATATGGAATACCAAGGAGCTGGAATGTTATGGTGAAGTTGTATAAAACATTGGTGAGGCCTAATTTGGAGTATCATGTGCAACTCTAGTCACCTACCTACAGGAGATATATCAATAAGATAGAAAGAATGAAGAGAAAATTTACAAGAATGTTGCTGGGACTTGATGACCTGAGTTATCGGAAAAGATTGAATAGTTTAGGATTTCATTCTCTGGAGCATAGGAGAATGAGGGGAGATTCAATAGAGGTATACAAAATTATGAGGGGCATAGACAGGGTAAACATCAGCTGGCTTTTTCCATTGATGTTTGTGAGACTAGATCTAGATGCCATGGGTTAAGGGTGAAAGGGGAAATGTTTAAAAGAAACTTCCTCACTCAGAGGGTGGTGAGAGCATGATACGAGCTGCCAGCAGAAGTGGGGAATGCAGGATTGATTTCAACATCTAAGAAAAATTTAAATAGGTATATAGATTGGAGGGCTATGGTCCAAACTTCAAAGCTCAAAGTAAAATTTATTATCAGAGTAATACATGTCACTACATACAACCTTGAGATCCATTTTCTGTGCACATACTTTTCAAATCTATAGAACAATAACCTATCTGTAGCCATCAGGAACTGTTAGCTGTAAACAAACTGTGCAAATGCAAATATAAATAAATGACAATAAATAACAAGCATGAAATAACAATATAACAGTCCTTAACAGAGTGTAGCCATCTCCTTTTGTTCAAGAGCCTGATGGTTGAGGGGTAGTAACTGTTCTTGAACCCGGTGGTGCAAATCCTGGGGCACCTGTACCTTCTACCTGTTGGCAGCAGTGAGAAAAGAGCATGGCCTGGGTGGTGAGGATCTTTGATGATGGATGCTGCTTTTCTATGGCAACATTTCCTGTAGATGTGCTCAATGGTTGGGAGGGTTTTATCTGTGATATACTGGGCTGAATCCACCACCTTTGCAACATTTTCCACTTTAAGACATACCAGGCTCTAATGCACCCAGTCAACACGCTTTCCACCACACATCTATAGAAGTTTGCCAAGGTTTTTGATGACATGCTGAACCTCTGCAGACTCCTGAGGAAGTAGAGGCGCTGTCACACGTTCTTCGCAATAATATTTATATTGCAGAGGCGGTGGTGGAGGCGGAAATGATAGGGTCTTTTGAGAGACTCCTGGATGGCTACATGGAGCTTAGAAAAATAGAGGACTGTGGGTAAAGCCTAGGTAGTTCTAAGGTAGGGACAGCTTTGTGGGCCAAAGGGCCTGTATTGTGCTATATGTTTTCTATGATGATCCAGGAGACATCCTCTGAGATAGTGACACCCAATAATTTAAAGTTATTGACCCTCTCCACCTCTGATCCTCCAACTACTGGCTCATGAACCTTTGGTTTCCCTCTCTTGAAGTCTACAATCAGTTCCTTGATCTTATTAACATTGAGTGAAAGGTTGTTGTTATTATACCACTCAATCTCCCTCCTATATGCTGATATATCATCCCCTTTGATATAGCTCACAACTGGTTTCATCAGCTAACTTGTATGTGGTGTTGGAGCTATATTTAGCCACACAGTCATAAGTGTAAAGCGAGCAGAGCAGGGTGCTAAGTACACATCCCTGCAGTGTGCTTGTGCTGACGGAGATTGTGGAGACGTTTTTGCCATTCATACTGTCTGGGGTCTTCAAGTGAGGAAATCCAGGATCCAATAGCACAAGGGGTATTGAGGCCCAGGTCTTTGAGTTTACTGATTAGTTTTGAGGGGATGATGGTGTTAAATGCTGAGCTATAATTGATAAAGAGCATCCTGATGTATGCATCTTTGCTGTCCAGATGTTCCAGAGTTGTGTGAAGAGCCAACGAGATAGCATCTGCTGTAGACCTGTTGGCCTGGTAGACAAATTTGAGCAGATCCATTTCATCATTCAGACAGGAGCTGATATGCTTCAACACCACCCTCTCAAAACGCATTGTGGATAAAAGTGACACTGGGCGATAGACACTTAGACAGGTTACCATGTTTTTCTTGGGCCCCAGTATAATTGAGGCCTGCTTGAAGCAGGTGGTTATCACACACAGAGATAGCAGGAGGTTGAAGATATCCCTGAATGCATCAGCCAGTTGGTCTGCACAGGTCTTCAGTACTCAGCCAGGTACTCTGTCAGGACCTTATGCCTTCCTTGATTCACTCTCTTGAAGGCAGCCTGCACATCATCTTCAGACACTGAAACCGAAGGATTATCAGCAGACGTGGGGGTGCACAATAATTCTTCCCTGTTCTGGTGGTCAAAGTGAGAATAGAAGGCATTGAGCTCATCTGGAAGCGAAGCTATGTTGTCCCCAGTGTTGCAAGATTTTAGCTTTATAGGAGGCACAGTTGTCGAGAATCGCTTGTTGATTCCAGTCTTGTCCAGAAACTCCACTTTGAGAGATGGCTTTCCAGAGATCAAACCTGCACCCCTTGTAGCATTCTTGATCTCCAGACTTGGGTGCCTCTGATCTGGCTCTGAGCAGTTTCTGAATTTCATTGTTCATCGAGGGCTTCTGATTAGGGAAAACCCTGAATGATTTCATGGGGACACACCCATCCACAGCTGTTTTAATAAAGTCGGTAACATCCCTGATGTATCCATTCAGTTCCTCAGATGAGTTCTTGAACATGGCCCAGTCTACTGCCTCTAGACAATCCTGTAACCGTTCCTCAGTGTCCTGCAACCACCTCTTGGTTGTCTTGATCTCTGGAGCCTTGCTCTTTAGGCTCTGTCTATATACTGGCAGCAAGAGTCCAGCCAAATGATCCAACTTGCCAAAATACAGTCTCTGGAAGGAATGATAGGCATTCCTTACCGTAGTGTAGCAGTGGTCTGGTGTGTTGGGTCCTCTGGTGCAACAGGTTACATGGGAAGGGTTTCTTCAAACAGGCCTGGTTAAAGTCATCGACTATAATTTGAAGTGTGGCAGGATGGAGCATTTCTTGTGTACAGTGTGCATTGTGCATTTTTGCAAATGCTTGCTTATAATCGGCTGCTGGCTGTATGTAAACTGCAGTCAGGATCACAGATGAGAACTCTCAAGGCAAATAGAATGGTCTACATTTAATTGTTAGCTGTTCTAAATCAGGAGATCAAGAAGCCAACCCCAATGTCCAGGTGCAAGGAAGGGACTAGACAGATTAATATTTCAGCACCAACTAAATGAGCCAAAGGGCCTGTTTCTGTGCTGTAGTGTTATAGTGTGACTATATATGAACCTTGTGGAATTGCAAGAGTTTTATATAACAGAAAGCTGAGCAGGTACAAAAAGTTGTAGTCAAGGATCAGAAGGGAAAAACATAGTAAAAGAGTAAGTATTATTGAAAGTGATAAATAACTGGGCCCAGGTGAAATGTACCCCATGCTGCTTAATTAAATAACAGAAGAAATTGCAGAGACATCAAACATCATTTTAAAATTTTCAAACCAAAGAGAAACAGGGTCAACATCTCAGGTCAGATCCCTTCAACAGACCGAGGAGCTTCTAAAACTTCAGGGAGGATAACAAGATGGAGTGCCTCTGACAGACTAAAACTGGGATGGCCCTGGGGATAAGTTTTAAGCAAGATTATCAGGTCAATAAGTGAATGGGAACTGCAAGATCACAGGCAAAAGAAAATGTAAGTTGTGAAATGTTGAGCATCAGTCTGGCCCTGCAAGGCAGGGTGGGTAAGCCATCCACTCCCTGCAGGTAAACTTACTTACGTCCATTACACCCACTGGGCGTAAGCCACCAAAAGCAATTTGCCAGAGTCCTCTATCCCAGACCAGTCTTTCAAGTTGTCCCCAGGTGTAGTCCAACGAGGCAAAGTTACTTCCTCTCCCAGGGATGAGGTCTTTGGAGATTCAGTTGACGATTCTGTAGCTCTGAGTTTTTGATGGAATGTGGTTGCTAGCCTCATTGATCAACCCTCCTCTCTACGCAGCTGGGCTTGGGTCCATTCACAGCAGATTTCCTGACAGAAAAGGAAATAATAAAAATAGCTAATATAACAAATAGCTGACGATACAGACTGAGAAACCATGTTACTCAAAGTTATCAAATTCAATTCTGAATCAAGAAGACTAAAAGGTGCTCAGATGGAAAGTAAGCGGGTGTTTCCAAAGCTTGCATTGGACCTCACTGTGACAGTACGGGGAACCACAGATCAATTGATTGGGGTGGGAGTAGGATGAAGAATTAAATATGCAGGCAATGGAAAGCCCTGGGTTGCCCTGTGGTCAAAGGATGTTTCACAAAGCAATCACTTATCTATGTTTTTTCCCTCTCCAAACCAGAGGAGACCATATTGTGAACACTGAATTCAGTACATCAGATTGGAAGAAATGCAAGTGAATACATCAGAATTTAATCTAGGGAAGTTTGAGGTAATTAATTTAGGAGGTGCAAAAAGGTTGAGCAAGAGCTGTCCAACCCTGATGAAGGGTCTCCACCCAAAATGTCAACTGCTTATTTCTCTCCATAGGTCCTGTCTGACCTGTTGTGTTCCTCCAACATTTTGTGTCTGTGTCAGGACACTGGAGCAGGGGTCCAACTGCAGACCCAGTACTGTACATACAATGATATTAATTGAGTAACAAATCCCAAGGTGCAAACAAAGTCAGCATCAAAGTTCAGGCAGAGATCAAAACATCAGAGAAATCCAAAAACCAGAATTGGGAAACAGGCAGAGTCAATATTCAGACAGAGTACAAATGCTAGAAAAACTCAGGACAATTCACTGGCACAAGCAGGTGAAAACACAGGACTGAAATACACTGAGCAATAAACAGAGAGGCAGATGATAGGTGGAGCACAATGAGACACAGGTGGCAGCAATACAGGTAATAATGAGAAACAGATGAAAGACAGCACACTCAGTAATACAGAGGCCAGAGTAGAGCAGGAGCACATGGTAATACAAAACCACAGACTGACAGCTGGGGGAAACACACAAAAAGACAGAGTTCAACTGGAGGTACTGACAGAGTGTTACTCTGGATTTTCAGCATCTGAAGAATCACTTCTGTCTATACAAGAGCTGTGTGCAATGGTAGTTTCCCACAGCATAACATACATTTCTGTTCACTACACTTCAGGAAAGTCATTGTACTCTAGAGTGTGCAAAGAATATTTCCGAATATGTTGGCAGGATTGGTAAATAGCAGCTATTAGGGAAGATCAGATAAGCATGGGTGGTTTGGAACATGGGAGGCTGAATGGAGACTTAATTGAAGAAATTATGAGGAGTCTGGCTGGACTAAATTGCAAAGAGTTATTGTATAATGTCAAACAACAGGAAATAGTGACTTAAAGTAACTGATATGAGGATTGGAAGGAAGATGAAGCAAGCATTTTGTAAACCTGAAGGATGGTAGGAGTCTGGAATTCATTTCCAAAAGAGCTGGCAAAGGCTGGAGCCTTCATCACGTTCAAAGGACACTTAAATACACACTTGAAAGCCACGACCATCAGGGTTGTGACCAAATGCTGGAGGAAGAATAACTCTCAAAAGCATTATTTTCAACTGCCACCGCCATGATAGGCCATTAGTTTCCCTCTATGACATAATTTTTTATGATCAGCTTTATTTTGAAATTTACATCCATAAGATGTAGATATGCCCAGTTCTCAGAAATAACCTGTGTATGCTAAGGTCTAATTTCTTCATCTGGGCAAAGTATGAATGCACATGGGACATTCACATTTCTGGGACAGCTGCATGCATTTTTATTTTGTTATTTACTTTTTATGAAATCACAATATATTAAATCAAAATGTTTCTGTTTACTGAAATATTTGTTGAAATGGCAAGAGGAACTGATCACATAAATATTTTTTGTTAACATGAAATCTCTGTTGGGTATGCGGTTTAATTTATGCTAAGATGAATGAGAATGCAAATAAACCACATTTATATTGGCAGACATGTCCATTATGATCTTTCGATTGCTTCTGTAAACAAAGGTTAGTTACTCAGCTAGGCTGAAGACGCATTTAAACCAGAGATGGATGGACAGATTTTAACTCTCACTGGGGAGCCACTGGCATGCAGATGACAGACCTGTGTGGAAATGAGTCACAGACAACCACATTTAACATTGTCAAGACTAAGTTAAATTTATAGAACTTTATTAATTTCTTAAAGATGCTCCCATAGGAATTTGCAGGAAGCCTTGTTCAACAATGGAAGAGTCATTTCACACTGAATACTCCCAATTTTCTTCCTGCCGGTCACTCATCCTAAAGTCTGTTTTTGCAAGTCATTACTGGCCTCTTTCTGAACTTCTCTGAAAGTGGTATTTGTCAGCATGAATTGTGTTTGTCAGTATAATTTCTTTACAGATTACGAAACTGCATTTCACTCAGCTGGCGATATTTGTGCCGGATGAATAGAAACATAATCTGCAGGTTAGAGTTCTGTGCAACAGGTCATTGCATAATGAAACACAACACAATACTGCAAATTCAGAAAAAAGGTTCAAAGTTTCATTTTATTATTGAAGTATGTATGCAGAATACAACTCCTAAAGAATTAGTAAGACCTACCAATCCCCTCTGCAAGTGGAAGACTCTGACTGTATGAATTTGGAAGTATTCACTACCTTTCTTTTAAACGTTGAGTGAAAGACGATTAGTTGCAATGTAAACTAAATGATACAAACCTGAAGGGGCAAGAAGGCGGAAATTCACATCACACAGCCCTTTAAAGTTAGTAGGGCTAGTTTACTGAGTTAATGAAAAATATACAGATTATTGACTTCAAATAGAAGGCATAGGATAGAAAAGCAAAGAAGTTATCCAAGGTTTTGTGAAGCACAGGTTATGTCTCACCCTGGAAATGTATGTATAAATTGAAGAATTGCCCTGTAAGAAGCAAATCAAAGTTGCTTGGAAAGAGATTGATCCATGTGAAAAATACCCAGGATGAGGGATTGGGGAGTGGGAGGAGTAAAGTGTTCATTTATGTGCAGAAATCTACAAGTGTTATTTTAAGAATATGGAAAATCAAAAGAAAGCTGTCAGGAGGTATTCAAAAGTTTGATAAAGCAGAAAGAATTGATTTCTCCCTCAAGAACAGCCAATATACAGTCACAGACTGAAGATAAATGACAGAAGACCTTAAAAGCAGTTGCAGAAAATTGATAGCAGACTCAGAAGTGCTGTAGTTTTCAAAAGAGAAAAGGCTAAGTACTTAATTCAGGGAAAATCAACAGGGCTATGGGAAAGGGCAGGGAGTGTTTCTAATGGAATAGCTCCTGAAAGTCACCAGCATTGATAATGTGGGCTGAAGGCCTACATTCTATGATTTATAATTTTCTATTTATAAAATCTATTGTAGATTTCTGTATTAGTGCAATTAAAATTGGAAGCCACCTTAATTTGATCATAGCGGTGACAATATTAAAACAAATGTTTTACTGTTTGCTTGATTAATCAAAAATGACATATTTAATTTCATTGGAATTAATTTCTATTTTATATAAAATGTTTAACACCTTTTAAAAATATGAATTGTGTCACTGTGCACTATATCTTGAAATATGGTACATTCTTAAGCATCCAAGCATAATCAAGAGAAAATCTGCAGATGCTGGAAATCCAAGCAATCCTGAGTTCCTCCAGCATTTTGTGTGTGTTGCAAGCATCCAATCGTGCTGGCTTAATTAAGATGGATGAGATTAAACCTGTATTTTAACATTTGTAAGCAGCTCCAAAGCACTCCAACCACCATCTTTATACCATGAAATGACTGGCTGTATTCATGAGCTAGGAATCTTGATGAGATATCCTTTTCTTATTGATACGTATCTCCTGTACTCTGAACAGACAGTGAAAATCTATTGCACAATTTAAAAAAAAAACAACCTAATGGTCCTACAGCATATATGCCCACAGAGCATTCTACTGCAGCTCACAATATCAATTGAACTATTAGGTTATGATCACTCAGGTGCAGAGTGTTATAATGCCAGAATGCCACATGTGGATTGGCTCGATGGTATGTGCACTGAGATTTAAAAACAGAGAAAATGAATCAGCCAATTTACTGTAATAAATTTGTCTCATTTTGAAAGCAAAATATATTTTGTACTCTCTTCTATCTAATTGATAATTGTTAACTTCTACAATTTCTAAATATAAGCTTTTGCAAAGCAATAAATCTTCCCCTTTGAGAGTAGATGCAATTAGAAAGATTACAATATTTTTCAGAATGTTGTATCTTATTTAGTAAAAACAAAACTGACAAAATTTTGGGATATATTTTTATTTGAATTTTAGTTATTCATTAAAAACATGAGTGGATTTAACAAAAAGATCAAGAAATGTCACACCAGATGAGTAGAACAGCGATCACTTCGTAGCTTGTAGTGTTTTGGTTGAGGATGATTTTCCAGCCATTGGCATCAAATTGCATAATGATTAGAGGAAGCAGAAATGGTATTTCAACAGATGGAGTACAGGAAAGTTCATGGAATGAAGGGTGGAGGAGATCTAATACAATCAGGAGCAGTCTTCTTAGTAAGTGTGATGGTAGCCATAGCCAGATCAAGGTGAATGCGCAACTGTTCTCAGCATCACGAGCATTGAACCATTTCCCATACTAAAGCCTGCAATATGGCATAATGTTTTGCTGCTGACTTCCTGGAACATCTCCAGATCTGCCTGTTTATTTTTTAGCTTCTTCCTGTTTTGGGGAGATGAATATCCCTTTCCAACTCAACACTATCTCAACATGAAGGAGCCATCATTAAAATGGTGCATGGCTTTTGACTGTCCTGGATCTGTATTTTTCATTTCTGTGCAATCTCTGTGCCAAGTTTATTGCAAGTTCTACTTTTGCATTGTGTCATCAAATATTTGATTAGCATTCCAGCATGTTTATCTATGCCACACCTGTTGTGCACATTCAACACAAAATAAGGAGGTAAAAATTCTGATCAGTTGGGAGTAATTAGAACCTCATGGACAGATGTTCTGAAATTATTTCTACTACATAGTTTCAGAATCTCATGTTGTTTAAAGTTAATATTGGCATCTGCAGCGGGACTTCAGAGAACTCAGAAGAAGGCTGAAAAGCAGGACTTCCAGGGTGGTTATCGCTAGTTTGCTTCCAGTTCCTCGTGCTGGAGAGGGCAGGAACAGGGAGATAATGGATCTGAATGTGTGGCTGAGGAACTGGTGCGGGAAGCAAGTATTTACATTCTTGGACCACTGGGATATGTTTTGGGGTAGGGATAAATTGTACAAAAGGTCGGGTTGCACCTAAATAGGCGGGGGACCAGCATTCTGGCAGACAGGTTTGTCACTGCAACACGGATGTGTTTAAACTAAGTAGTGGGGGGGAGGGGATGAACTGGAAATATAAGGATGGAGTTAAAGGAAAAGTGAAAATAAGAAAAGTTAAAAAGGACAACAGAATCAATGGAGTAGAAAGCTCAAGAAGAGATCATACAGTATGGCCAAGTGAAATAGGAATTGATATGAAAGGAGAGGGGAGTACCGAATTAAAAGTATTATATATGAATGCACGAAGTTTAAGGAATAAAGTAGATGAGCTTGAGGCTCAGTTGGAAATTGGCAAGTACGATGTTGTGGGAATAACTGAGACATGGCTTCAAGCGGACAGGGCCTGGGAAATGAATATTCAAGGATATACATCTTATCGAAAGGACAGACTGACTGGCAGAGGGGGTGGGGTGGCTCTGTTGGTGAGGAATGATATTCAGTCCCTTGCGAGGGGGGACATAGAATCTGAGGATGTAGAGTCAGTATGGATAGAACTGAGAAATTCTAAGGGTAGAAAGACCCTAATGGGAGTTATCTACGGGCCCCCAAACAACAGTCTGGATGTAGGGTGTAAGTTGAATGAAGAGTTAAAATTGGCATGTCGCAAAGGTAATAATACAGTTGTCATGGGGGATTTCAACATGCAGGTAGACTGGGAGAATCAGAATAGTACTGGACCCCAAGAAAAGGAGTTTGTGGAGTGCCTCCGAGATGGATTCTCAGAACAGCTTGTACTGGAGCCTACCAGGGAGAAGGCAATTCTAGATTTAGTGTTGTGCAATGAACTGGATTTGATCAGGGACCTCGAGATAAAGGAACCATTAGGAGGTAGTGACCATAATATGATATGTTTTAACCTACAATTTGAGAAGGAGAAGGGAAAATCAGATGTGTCAGTATTACAGTTGAACAAAGGGAACTATGGAGCTATGAGGGAGGACCTGGCCAAAGTTCAATGGAACAATACCCTAGCAGGGAAGACAGTGGAACAAAAATGGCAGGTATTTCTGGGAATAATGCAGAAGGTGCAGGATCGGTTCATTCCAAAGAGGAAGAAAGATCCTAAGGGGAGTAAGGGACGGCCGTGGCTGATGAGGGAAGTAAAGGGCAGTATAAAAATAAAAGAGAAGTATAATATAGCAAAGATGAGTGGGAAACCGGAGGACTGGGAAGCTTTTAAAGAGCAACAGAAGATAACAAAAAAGGCAATATGCCAAGAAAAAATGAGGTACGAAGGTAAACTAGCCAAGAATATAAAGGAGGATAGTAAAAGCTTCTTTAGGTATGTGAATAGCAAAAAAATAGTTAAGACCAAAATTGGGCCATTGAAGACAGAAATGGGTGAATTTATTATGGGGAACAAGGAAATGGCAGATGAGTTGAACAGGTACTTTGGATCTGTCTTCACTAGGGAAGACACAAACAATCTCCCAGATGTAATAGTAGCCAAAGGAACTAGGGTAAAGGATGAACTGAAGGAAATTTATATTAGGCAAGAAACAGTGTTGGATAGACTGTTGAGTCTGAAGGCTGATAAGTCCTCGGGACCTAATGGTCTGCATCCCAGGGTACTTAAAGAGGTGGCTCTAGAAATCGTGGACGCATTGGTAATCATTTTCCAATGTTCTATAGATTCAGGAACAGTTCCTGCTGATGGGAGGGTGGCTAATGTTGTCCCACTTTTCAAGAAAGGAGGGAGAGAGAAAACAGGGAATTATAGACCAGTTAGCCTGACGTCATTGGTGGGAAAGATACTGGAGTCAATTATAAAAGAGGAAATTACGACACATTTGGATAGCAGTAGAAGGATCAGTCTGAGTCAGCATGGATTTATGAAGAGAAAATCATGGTTGACTAATCTTCTGGAGTTTTTTGAGGATGTAACTATGAAAATGGACAAGGGAGAGCCAGTGGATGTAGTGAACCTGGACTTCCAGAAAGCTTTTGATAAAGTCCCACATAGGAGATTAGTGGGCAAAAATTAGGGCACATGGTATTGGGGGCAGAGTACTGACATGGATTGAAAATTGGCTGGCTGACAGGAAACAAAGAGTAGTGATTAACGGGTCCCTTTCAGAATGGCAGGCTGTGACCAGTGGGGTACCACAAGGTTCGGTGCTGGGACTGCAGCTGTTTACAATATACATTAATGATTTAGATGAAGGGATTAAAAGTAACATTAGCAAATTTGCTGATGACACAAAGCTGGGTGGCAGTGTGAAATGTCAGGAGGATGTTATGAAAATGCAGGGTGACCTGGACAGGTTGGGTGAGTGGGCAACTGTATGGCAGATGCAGCTTAATGTGGATAAATGCGAGGTTATCCACTTTGGTGGCAAGAACAGGAAGGCAGATTACTATCTAAATGGAGTCAAGTTAGGAAAAGGGGAAGTACAACGAGATCTAGGTGTTCTTGTACATCAGTCAATGAAAGCAAGCATGCAGGTACAGCAGGCAGTGAAGAAAGCTAATGGCATGCTGGCTTTTATAACAAGAGGAATTGAGTATAGGAGTAAAGAGGTCCTTCTGCAGCTGTACAGGGCCCTGATGAGACCCCACCTGGAGTATTGTGTGCAGTTTTGGTCTCCAAATTTGAGGAAGGACATTCTTGCTATTGAGGGAGTGCAGCGTAGGTTCACAAGGTTAATTCCCGGAATGGCGGGACTGTCATATGTTGAAAGATTGGAGCAACTGGGCTTGTACACACTGGAATTTAGAAGGATGAGAGGGGATCTGATTGAAACATATAAGATTATTAAGGGATTGGACACACTGGACGCAGGAAGCATGTTCCCGCTGATGGGTGAGTCCAGAACTAGAGGCCATAGTTTAAGAATAAGGCGTAGGCCATTTAGAACAGAGATGTGGAAAAGCTTTTTCAGCCAGAGAGTGGTGGATATGTGGAATGCTCTGCCCCAGAAGGCAGTGGAGGCCAAGTCTCTGGATGCATTCAAGAGAGAGTTAGATAGAGCTCTTATAGATAGCGGGGTCAAGGGATATGGGGAGAGGGCAGGAATGGGGTACTGATTGTGTATGATCAGCCATGATCACAGTGAATGGTGGTGTTGGCTAGAAGGGCTGAATGGCCTACTCCTGCACCTACTGTCTATTGTCTATAATTTAAATCTAATTGCCTTAACATGTATCAGTCACCAACTGGTTTGTGTACATTACAGGCACAAACTATTTAAATTGACTTACTAAGACTGCAGCAAATTAAGTCTGAACTAACTAATAGCCATTGCAGTGAAAGCACACTTTACAAGATTGCATTAATATGAACTTTTATTTCTGTCCATGGATATTACTGTTGAAATATTTTCAAGCTTTCTAAGGAGCTTAGGAATTTTCCATTCAACTCCTCCAGTCATTCTATTAAATTAATGCTGTACTTAAGATCATTTTAGCTGCCTATGATCATGACCTCTTGATGCCCTTCCCTAATCTATCATTTTGAAAATTACAGTTGACACTGCATACTCAGGCATGCGTTGAGCATGTTCTGGATTTGCTCAAGTGCGAAAATTTGCTTCCTCATTATACAGTTTAGTAGTTCAGTTTAAGTATTAATAATTAGTTTCTCCATCAGAAATCTTCAGGTTCCCTTTACCTATCCCTTTAATCATTTAACTTAAGTTACTCTCAACATTCCCAATACGAGTGTATGTAATCAAAATATATGTAACCAGTCTTAAGTACAATTTAACCCTTTCAGATCCAGTAATTCTTCCTCTATCAGTATATATTGTAGTTAATCATACTTTGCTGTGCTCTCTTCCAAGAAAAATACAAAATGATCTAATTAACAATTTTTATTATTTTTATTAAAACATAATGGCCAGGCTATTACAATTAAGTTTCCAGTATTTTCCCATGTAACTCAGCAACTTTGGGATTTCTGCGGATGTGCACAGAAGCACAGATATAAAGACAGAAATTGTAGTCAGATGATATATCATGCTGATGCTTGATCTCATGGAGTTTAACTTTGGAGCCAAATTTGCAATGATCTCCTCAGCAGTTTTGATTTTGCAGAAGTGTGTACTTTGCATCAGTTTGGACCTAGCAAACGGTCTGTTTCCAATTAAAGGGAATGGTAATGCAAACTTCAGTAAGTATTAATTAATTAATTGAGTTTTACAATGATTTGAATGGCATTTTGGTTTGTTTACAACACTGGCTTTCTTTTGAAACTGAAATAATGATGGACTGAGTGCTTTGGTGTTTTCAATAAAAGCAAAGACCTGGCTTGGCTAGTTGTCGTGGATTTCTAAGGTAATTGATCTGAAATATTAACATAGTTTTTCCCTCCATGGACGCTGTTGAGAATTTCCAACATTTTCCATTTTATTTCAAGGGACCCATATACAATTTTTTTTCTCTGCAGGTCAAACTTGTTCCACTAATCCCCACATATGTGAACCCTTATGGCATGGATCTCATTACACATGTCCTCACCATGAAGAATCGAATTGATTCTCCTCTACAAATTAGCTTTGTTCAGATCACACCAAATAAACTTGAAGTTTATTCAGAAGGCAATAACGAGTACAGATGACTTGCTTCTGTAACCAACTTCAGGACTGATGACATTCTGGTTTTTGCATCATGCAAATCCATCTCTGAGAATTAAAAACATACCCATATTGGATATGAAATGTGGGACCAAAATCTACCTAATCTCTTGAAAGTCTAATGGTAATATTCAATGAATGATCTTCTTGGTAACCAGACTAACACTGATGCCCAAAGCAGCAAATAAGAATAATTGTCATTTGCTTCATTGGTATCATTCACTTTTGCATATGCAAATTAGTCCTGCACTTCCTACTACTTTAAAGCACTCAATTTTCTATATGGAATTTGGGGAACTCCTATGGCTGTAAACGGCACCATGTAAATTCAGTTTCTTTCTGAATGGAATTTATTACAAATAATTGTTGCATTAATATCTATTTTGTTTCCTTCTTGCTTGTTGATTTTGATTTTAATGCACATCACTTGGAGCCCCCTCAATTTTTTTCCAATGGCATAAATGTTTTATTTCTTATTGTTACTTTTAATTCTCACTGATGTCATTGGGTAATGTATAGCATTTTTTAACATCAGAGTGACAAAACTTATGGCAAAAGAGTAGAACAATGTTTTTATTTTAGTTGCCAACTGTCAGGATATAATTTAAATACTTACTTTGGCTTTGGCAAATTTCAATTGTAGAATAAAACATTGTACTCTCCTCTTTTATTCTCCATTACATTATTCTAATGTTTTATTTTCAACCACTTACCTTTCTGAGCAAATCTGTTTAGACTAGGGATTCTCAACCCGAGATCCAATGACCCCTTGCTTAATGGTATTGGTCCATGGGAACCAGATGATTATCAATTCTGGAATGCACATTTTCTGGATGCAGAAATTGGGTAAGAGTGTCCCAGACAGCCAGGGCTGAAGGGAAATGGTGGTTACACAATGGTCTATACAATCTTCTCTGAGCTACCATCAGTCAGAAGGTACAGAAGCCTGAAGTCCCACTTCATGAGGGCAGCTACTTCCTTTCAACCATTTGGCTCTTGAACCAAGCAACAAAGACCTAATCATTACAGTTTAGCAACATTATTAACACTTCGACTGCGTTGCACATTTTATTGTTCAAAATGAGTTTTCTTGTAAAAACTTGAGTATCATGTATGTTTCTCGTGTGAATGCTGCTTGTATAATTTTATGTGTATGTGATGCTGATGTGAGTTTTCTTTGCCCCTGGGTATACATGTACTTGTCCATATGACAAGACTCAATTTGAGACTTCAGTCAAAAATTATCTGGTTGTTTATAAAGGTTTTGTAGACACAGAAATTGATATTATTTAATGTGCTAAAACCAAGGGCAAAGAAATATAGGGAAAGAAATAGGCCATCCAACCCCTTAGACTATTTCACTATTCAGATAGATCACAGCCAATTTTTTTTAAAGTATAATCACAATCTTGGTTCAGTAACCCTCAACAAGTCTACTTAACAAAGCATTATCAGCTTCAATTTGAATTTTTGATTTAACTCAAGAGACATCATCCAAACATCATCCTCGAATGGTCCAAAAAAATTTTAATGTTCTAGCCCTTGTTCTACATGTTCCCAAAACATCTATTAGTCTTTTTAAGTATGCAGTTAAAGCTTTCCTGAATCAGTCCAGTTTAGCTCTGAATTATTGGTTTTCATAATAACTTAAATGTACATATCAGTGGTGTTGTGCTTAATGAAGTCAGTCTAAGAAGGATAATGTAGATTCTCTTTATCAATTGGCAGTTTGTTTATTAAATCAAATGCAGAGATCATATTTAAAGCTATCAAGAAAAATATAATTCAGCTAATGAGGCAAAGAGAACAAGTCCATAAATATTTTAATAGTGAAATGAACCAAAACTCCTTTTGAATGAAAAGTAAAAGCAGGCAAGACTTTGTTCAGAGGCAGCATCTCAACTGTTATTCTGATCGAAAAACTTTGACTTAAAAATAAATAAAATGATTTTGCTGCTTCTCTTTGCATTTTTTTGTTTTATCTCATATTTCTATCATCTACTGTATTTTTGATTTAGATTATAAAATGTTAGTGATCTCATTGGATTTGATACTACAGGTTGCTTCTTGGAGTTGGGTCCTTCCAAGAAATAAGATTAGAAAAAGATAATTCATGGATTAATATGTAGAATAAGTTAATTCAAGAAAGTAGATAAAAGTTTCCAGATAAATAAATGTAATGGGAAATTGTGAATTTTAAAACCACTGAATAACCTGAAAATCTTAACATTGAACTTCACTGGTTAGAAAATTTTGGCGAAGTGAATTCTGAGTCTTCAAGTGCGCTTTTCTAGGGACATGAAATTTATTATGGAAAGAGAGCTTTATTGAGGTTTTCACATGTTTAGTCTTTCAGTTATAGTTTCAATTGAGTGTATTTTCTTAATTTATTATCATTTGAAATGCCTTTTGCAACATAACAAAAGGGAAATGCAGTAACAGACCAAGCTTTTCAGTTAGCTTAGTTGCTCTATTCTGCTTACTGGTGACAGATTTGTTACATTTACATCAAACATTTTGTGGCTACTTTGAATTTGATGAACCTGTAATCTTTGATATTTTAAAGCCAAACATTCTTGTTTTTTCCACATTTGCTTAAGTTTTCATGTTGCATCTTGACATCAAAATTCCTTCTGACACTTTCTAATGATTCAGATTCAATTGAAACTGATGCCTGATGTGGGGGGTAAATTGGTCGATGCTGCAATAACTCTACAGATGACTTCAATATTAAGTTGTCGTAAAATGTATTTTTTAGTGCTAGGAGAGGATTTTGGTCTGAATACCAATCCTTTGCTTTCTTCTTTTTCTTTTTACAGCAAGGTGAACAAGTAATGCACAACACCCGTGCAGTGTAGACCCAGCCCAGAAAATGGAGCTCAATAATGTTCAGCAAAAAACATGCAATGCTGACACAAAACATAAAGTTCAAAAAAATGGTCTTTTCTGTTGCTCTAGATATGAAACAGTCTGTTTTGGTTGGGCAAGGATAGGTCCAACAAACAAACAAACAAGGAACTTTAAATCCATACAAATAATACTGTCCCATTAAAAATATTATCTCCAAAACAGCTCTCAGCATAACATGGATGACATACACAGATAAAACATTGTTTGAAAGATAGAGAGGGTCACCATTCCTTTTAATCTTTATGTTCCCAACATCATGTTCTCCATGTCTTAGATCAAATTCAGTTCCCTCTGAGTTGGCGACATCAGATCTTTGAGCTACAATTTCATCTTCTGGGAGAATTCCATGAGATATAGATTTGTTTGGTAATTCCAGCTTGCTTGTTATTTTTTTCACCTCGTGTTTTTCATCATGTGTTATTTTGTGTAGAACATACACTACGTAGAAAATGGATGGGGTTGAAACCAGGACAATCTGGAAAACCCAGAATCTTAGGTGAGAGATAGGAGCAAATGCATTGTAGCAAACATTATGACATCCTGGTTGGAGGGTATTACATTTGAATTTGGACTGTTCATCTCTGTATACTGCATTGCCAACCAACGTGACCAGCAGAATACGAAAGATCAGCAACACTGTCAACCATATCTTCCCTATCACTGTGGAATGGTTCTGAACTTCAACTAGGAGTCGGCCAAGTAATGACCAATCACCCATGTTTTATCTGTAGAAAAGAAAGTAAATCAAATTCACTCTATGTTAGTAACTTTAGTCTATACATATAATATACTGTTATCTGTCTTTGAAGAGTATAAATTTATAGTATGCCTGCCTTCATTGAGTATAAGAATACTCTCTTTTGCACTACTTTTTAAATTTAACTATTTAATATACATACTCATACTGTAATTCACGGTTTCTTTCTCTATTATTATTTACTACATTGTACTGCAGCTGCAAAGTTAACAAATTTCACATTATTATGGCAGTGATATTAAACCTGATTCTGATTTTCTGAGAAGTCAAGTTGCAGCTATAGAAAACTTTGGTTAGGCCAAGCATGGAGTATTGTGTGTGTTTACGGCTATACTTTTACAGGAAGGATGTAGAGGTTTTGGAAGGGCTACAGAAGTTGTTTATCAGAATATTACCTGGATTAGAAGTACGAGTTATAAGGAGAATTTGTATAAACTTGCTTATTCTGGAGCATCGGAGTCTGAGGGAAGGACTGATGGAAGATTATAAAATGATCAAAGGCACAGGTAGTGTAGATGAATGGAAACTTTTTCCTAGGTTAGCAAAGCAAAATACTGAAGGATATGCATTTAAGGTGATGGGTTTAAAGTTTAAAGAAATGCAGTGCAAGTTATTTTTTTATGTAGAAAGTAGTAGGTTCCTGGAATGCATGGCCAGAGGTGATGTGGAAGTGGATACAATCATGGCACTTAAGAGATTACTAAATAGAAACATGAATATGTAGGGAATGGGCAAAAGTGGATCATGTACTGGTTTAATATGGCATTGTTTTCAACAAAGACAATGTGGGCTGAAGGGCTGTACTATCATCTAATGGTGATTTAAAATTAATGAACAATGTATGCACAATAACCTTGCATGACTTTTATAGATATTATAATATATTTTCTGGATTATTCCATTACATACTTCTAAGGAACTACATTCATATAAATTTTTGCTTTCTTATGAAAGCTATCTTCGTGCATTTATTAATAAGCACTTCAGATTTTTATTTAACATGCAGAGAATAACAAAAGATGTTCAAATGTGCAATGGGCTCCTGCAATATGATACTGAGGAAAATAAACACTGAAAATTAGTGTACACTAATATAAAATAATAGCTATACTTAGGAGACTAGTTCTTCCAATATTCCTTTTATTTGACAATGTGGGAAAGACTTGGTATGCCAATGGTAATTAAAACAGAAAAGGCTTATAATTCATACTAAATCCATCAAGGCAACAATAGGCTAACTTATTATGTACTTGGAGCATTTGAAATTTATCCTTTATATGCTTTTTAAAGATCTTGACATGCTCACAGTTGACTTTCAAATTTTTCAGTTTTCATGTAATATTTGCATTTTTGTGTATTAATTTGATATCTAATTGGACTCTGCATGTTCTTTGTCCCCTGTCCCAATTAGGCTATCATAGAAAATGCTGCAAAAAGGTAAGGTGCAGTCAGTCAGATGGCCATTACTGTATTAGGAATATCATAACTGCACATTTGATAGAAATATTTCCCTACTGATTGTCCATTCATATATTGGGGAAGATAGATTGGGAAAATGACTGTAGACTGGGATCATTGAATCAATACTGAAATGGTTGAAAAGCAACAAAGATAGCTAACAAAAATATTATAACAGAACTAATATTCCTAATATGCATAAATCATAAAGAAGACTAAGTGAACAGGAAAAACTCCTATAATTGTATGATAGATATTAAACAACTTTAAAACATTCTGAAATGCTACTTAACTGATTCAAGACTTTAAAGAGTTTTTTAAAGCAATATTTTCTTTGTAATGATGGGAAGCAAGGCAGCCATCAACATTTTAATGTGGAACACGAGTTACAGAAATACATTCATGAAGTTATTTACAGCTTCTTCATTTTTTTCCTGCTTACATTTTAACAAAATGTACTCACCTGGATAAGGTGACTCACTTCGTTGCTCCAATTTGTCTAATTTTCTGGAAAGAAGTTAAAAAAAAGAGCAAAGCAGAAACTTGTAGTTTAAGCTGGAACTGCAGCTGAGCCAATAGTGCAGTTGAGTTTTTGATGATTGCACTGAACCGATATTATACAGGTCAAACTAAACCATCTCTAAAACTGTTACTGCATTGTAAATAACAAAAAAAAGTGTTTACAGATAATCCAGGGGGGATTGTACAACTTCTTTGTAAACCATTCACTGCTGAAAACAAAGAATGCTCTAGAAATAATTTAAAGCAGCAACCTTGCTCTCTAGAGCAATACATAGCATTATCCCATTGCATTCATGATTCGTTTTTGTTGTTGAGTGCCATCGAGTCGTCGTCAACTCATGGCGACCATATGCATAGAGTAGTTGTCCATTGGGTTTTGTGGCAAGGTACAGAAGTAGATTGCTGGTCCTTTCTACCACACTGATACTGCTGTTGCCCAGGTTGGGACTCGGCCAGATTTGAACTCTGGACCATCCGCCTTGAAGTCCAGTGCTGATGCCATACACCACCAGCCAGCCCATTCAAGATTTGCATCCATATAATTAATTTTCATGTTTCAAGTACATATGAAACAATGGCAACATTCAAATAATGTGAAAATATACCCATCTGCACCACATTAGAGTTTATACCAAAGCAAGTTACAGAATGAAGAACCCAGCAAAGGACTTTCTGTCTATATTCCTAGCCTGGTGAATAATAGCTGTGCAAAATTATTATCTTCACCTCCATTCCCTTAGTGTTTTTAATAAGTCCATACCCTTCATTACTCTTTTTAACACCTAAAAGATATAACAATTTTTTGTTACAAACACATTTGGCCTTCCTTTTTTGTATTTTGATTGGAGAATAATACTCCCTTCCTATTTGTCTGATAAATTACTATACCTAAAATATACAGCTTTATTTCTTTAGAATATTATGATATTTATCATGTACTCCTACTGAAAGCCACATTTGTATTTTCCCATGGATTTATCTCATGGATTTATCTCAGAAACACATGAGATGCAATAAATACTACGAGGAAAAAGCACACAAACAATGCCATAAATGATTTTTTGTTCAGTTTTGTGCTGGAATCATGCCGATTCTATTTTAACAATATTAGAAGTTGCTGCTGAAACATGTGCACACAATCTGCCAGCTTGAGTTTTAATTGTTTGTCTAAATTGTGTATTGAAAGAGGGGATTAGATGCAGTGGTTGGAATGTTATTCACTCTAACTTTCAATTGGTCAGTTGAATTATCAAAGGATGCCACAAAATATCTCGGATGAAATTAACCACTAAAGTTATGTTCTCCTTTTAATCAGTTCGATAGCTTAAAGGGTATATCCAATGCAAATTAACTGTACATCAAAACTATTACTGTTTTGTAATCAGAAATGGTTTCCCAGTGATTTTTAAAATTCTATATTGTACAACTAACTCTAACCCAAGGAACCTTCAGCACTTTTGAATGGAGGGACTTTGGTGTATTTATAATCAGAAGAAAAATTTCCAAATATACAAACTGTAGAGTGTTCGTGTGAGTGCGCTCTTGCTGAACCCAGTATTTGAGTTAGGGAATTTAAGTTAGAGACTTTCGTAACCCTCTCGCCGGGCTCGTATACAAACTTGGCTTGTTAGTTAACCCTACTAACAGCCATGTGAATCAGTGGTGAGAAGGCCACCTGTCATAAACAATATACATCTAGGATCGGTATGATTTGAGATTCAACCAAGTAGGAACATCATGATGTTCTGATTAAAGAAACCTCAGTTTGGGCAAATGCTGTCTAAATACTGCCCGTGCACAATTATTGATCGGCAAAAAATAACAGATTGTTCACGGTATAAAATTGGAAAGAAAGTATATTTACTGATTTCAGCTTTATCATTTAGTAAGAAAAAGAAAAGAAAGAAATTTTAAAAATAGAAGGGCTCATTACATTTAAACCAATCTAAATGTGCACGTGATTATTGGAGCTTGTCCCTTCCAAAGCTGAGTATAATCATTACTCATGGCGCTGATCCTACGCTCTGTGTGAAAACACCCACCACGTCTTCAAACTCCCCTTGAAGACCATCTCGAATAAACTGGCTCTCCCTCAGGAGTATTGGCCCTCCTCCTTGAAGCCATTCATCTGCACAAAGCACTCTGTCAATGGGGACTCTCCTTCCTACAGCATTCTGCAGCATCTTTCCTTCTGTCTCACTCCACAGCTCCCACCAAAAAGACTCCAAATCAGACTATTGTCCTTCAGAAAACTCTTCTCCGTATCTCTCTAGAACCTTCTCTCACATCCCACATTCCTGATTGGCTGACTCACATTCCTAAGTTGGACAACATGGGTCTTTATTTTAGCCGAAGCCATAACATACTTTACAGAATGGCACATTGCTTTTACAGAAAACTGCTAATATAAACTACCTCACAGCATAGCAGTGGAAATCTTAACCAGGGCAAAACCTTTACAACTGCGATGCCATTCCAAGATCTCCATATCTTCCATTATTCCATTCATCATTAGGGACTGCTCACACCAGAACATCTCCCCTTTATTTTCTAAACAAACTCACCTTTTAATTTGCTGTATCCACACCAAATATTTTTTATGTAGAAATACCAGAACTCATGAAGGATATAATGCAGAGTTTTCAAGGCCATTTAGTCATCCCTGGCAGCATTTGTTGTGGGCCTCAGATCTGACCACTTTTTTTTCTTCTTTCCTCTGTTATATACCACTGTCACTTTAAAACGCTGCGAGAATGAGACTGACTTTTGGACACTGTTGGATTTCTGCTGACTGCAGAGTTGCTTGGATACTATGGTGAGAGAGGTGGATTTATTTGATGGACAATCAATGTTATGGTTTCTCTGCAGCTTGTTTACTATTTACAAGGACAGTCACAGACACACAGTCAGATTCAAGATGGTTTTGGTCAATGAAAGACACCAGTGAGTCGGTCGGTGGTTTAAACTTCCAGTAGCCCGGAAGGGGTGAGTTGAGATCAATCCAGAGGATTGATAAATGACTCTCACAAGTGCTGTAACTAGAAGAAGTTTGCAGAAAGAGAGGCGAGGAGAGGAAGGTTTGAAACAGAATAAACCTAGTGACAAAGAGATCACTGTTTAGACTCTCTCTCCAAGTAGCCCGTGAAGGTGAGTTTGATTCCATTTGAATACTAAAGTGTGATTGTCACATAGTTAATCCACAGGAGTGGGTTCTCTGTTGAGGGGAAATCTTTGTGAATACCACGTGTTTGTTTACTCTTATCTGGGTGTGGTAATTCACTGAAGAAAGGCACCCCTGTGGCAAATCACTGTTGGAATTATTCCGTATGTCATGGAACTGGATAAGTGGCTATCACGTTGTGTGTGATTGGGGTAACCTTGTGGAATGCACCGGTGTGTCGACCCTTGTCTGGGTAGTAGTTCCCAGGTAATAATCCTTTGTGATTATTGTTGGTGATAATCCATCTGTGGATTATGTTTGAGTATCCTGTGGCCACCACCTTGGGATGTCCCGTAGCTTAATTTGGGTGTGGTACCATTTGTGTTGAAAGGATATCCGTTGAAGATCACTGTCAGTGATACTTCGCGTGTGGAGTGGAACACCTTCGGAGATAAAAACTACTGCTATTGTTATTTTGTATTGCTGTTGTGGAATCTGTGGAATATCAACGTAATTGCCTTCTCACAACATTCACCTTTGGATTACAAATATCTTGCATTAATTAACCTGAGGATTGAACTGAACTTTCTTAAATACCATCGTAAGACTGTAACTCTTGCCAGCTGAGTTTGAAAAAGTTTGGGATCTTTATTTTTACACACATATATATGTATAACATTGCTAACTTTTGGTTTACCTGGTTTAAGTTACTAAATTAAGTAGTTACTAATAAATAGAGTTTAACATCAAAGCCAGACTGCAGGTGTGTTCTATTGCTGCTGATTCTTTTACAGGGTTGCGTGTATGTAACACCTCACTTTCTAATCTAACTTCATTTATGAAGTTTGTTGCTCTTGCTGTTTCGCTCCCAAATCGTTCCTTCTCCAGCTGGCAAGGATGTGGTACATATATCTTACTACACTCAGTGGCCACTTCATTAAGTACATCAGCTTGTTAATGCAAATATATATTCAGCCAACTCAATGCATAAAAGCATGTAAACAAGGTCAAGAGTTTCAGTTGTCATTCAGACCACACATCAGAATAGGGAAGAAATGTGATCTAATTGACTTTGACCATGGAATGATTGTGGGTGCCAGATGGAGTGGTTTGAGTATCTCAGAAACTGTTTTTCTCCTAAGATTTTCATGCACAACAGTATGAAACAGAGAATGGTGTGATAAAGAAAAAAATATTCAGTGAGCAGCGGTTCTGTGGGTGAAAATGTCATGTTTATGAGAGAGGTCAGAGGAGAATGGCCAGACTGGTTCAAGCTGACAGGATGGCGACAGTAACTCAAATAACCACACGTTACAACAGTGGTGCACAGAACAGCATCTCTGAATGCACAATACGTTGAACATTGAAGTGGATGGACTACAGCAGCATGAACATACACTCAATGGCCACTTTATTAGGTTCCCCCTATAGCTAATAAAGTGGTCACTGAATGTATGTCTTACATTTGATCTTACAATGACATGGAGCTCTAGATCTGTTTGTGATTTTATTGACTGAAGAGTCCTCCTGTCATTTTCCTCAAAGGGTCTTTTATTGTGGGAATGGTTGAATGCAACAAAGCAAAAACATCTTACACAATCCTTTTGGCATTACACATAAGACCATAAGACAAAGGAGCAGAAGTCGGCCATTTGGCCCATTGAGTCTGCTCCACCATTTTATCATGAGCTGATCCATTCTTCCATTCAGTCCCACTCCCCCGCCTTCTCACCATAGCCTTTTATGGCCTGGCTACTCAGATACCTATCAATCTCTGCCTTAAATATACCTAATGACTTGGCCTCCTCTGCCACCCATGGCAACAAATTCCATAGATTCACCACCCTCTGGATAAAGAATTTCTTCGCATCTCTGTTCTGAATGGGCACCCTGCAATCCTCAAGTCATGCCCTCTCGTACTAGACTCCCCCACCATGGGAAACAACTTTACCACATCCACTCTGTCCATGCCTTTCAACATTTGAAATGTTTCTATGAGGTCACCCCTCATTCTTCTAAACTCCAAGGAGTACAGTCCAAGAGCGCTCAAATGTTCCTCATATGTTAACCCTCTCATTCCCGGAATCATTCTAGTGAATCTTCTCTGAACCCTCTTCAACGTCAGCACATCCTTTCTTCAATAAGGAGCCCAAAACAGTACACAGTATTCCAAGTGAGGTCTTACCAGTGCCTTATAGAGCCTCAACATCATATCCCTGCTCCTATACTCTATTCCTCTAGAAATGAATGCCAACATTGCATTTGCCTTCTTCACCACCGACTCAACCTGGAGGTTAACCTTAAGGGTATCCTGCATGAGGACTCCCAAGTCCCGTTGCATCTCAGAATTTTGAATTCTCTCCCCATTTAAATAATAGTCTGCCCGTTTATTTCTTCTACCAAAGTGCATGACCATACACTTTCCAACATTGTATTTCATTTGTCACTTCTTTGCCCATTCTCCCAATCTATCCAATACATAGTAGCATTGAAACTTTAATTAAGCTACTGGAGACTGAAACTGATGGATGTAACAGGTTCAGTTAACAGGTCTTAATTCATCACAAGATGCAAGCATTCTCTTGAAGACACTCTTAGGGAAATCTCTCTTAACCCAAATACACTGAGTTTTTATTCAGGATCAAAGAAAGCAACAGGTGATAAATATAACACTGGACAACAATTTTTTTTCTGAAGTGTTGATTGCTCAGATTTTTATTTTGTTAATGATAGACCACTTGAAGCTGAACACAAATATGATTTCAGGCTACTCATATCAAATAGGAATTTAGAGAAGCAAGAAATTCACTTTTATTGAATATAATGTATTTAATTGCAAATGGTGCTGACGTTTTGCAATAGTTCAACTAAGCTAATGGTTGATGGTTTTCATTTGAATTCAGTGTCTGAGGCTTCTTGCTTAAGTGTCCAACAATAATCAGCCAGCATTGATGGATTCCAGTTGCCCTGATGCCATTTCTCTGTCACTGCAATGTCCTAGTGAAACCTTCCACCATGCTCGCCACTGACAGTGCCAAGATTTGCAGGGATGAAGTCTAAATGGGAATGCAATAAATGAATCTTTAGCGACATGTTGCATTTCTCATTCCCCAAATATAAGACCCTTTAAGGACACTGACAGGATGGCTTTTCAGACAATGAAATCACAGCGAGATCTGGAGTTCCCTTCAATGTAAGACATATACTCAGCAGCCACTTTACTGGGTACAGGAGGTACCTAATAAAGTTCCAATTGTGTGTACATTCATTGTCTTTTGTTGCAGTAGCTCATTCACTTCAATGTTGTGTATTCAGAGATGCTCTTCCAAAATGGTTTTGTATCTTGAAGCATGTTGTCAACCAGCTGCACATAGTCTGGTGCTCTGTAACTGCCAAGACATATCTTAACAACATCCTGAATGCCTTCCACGCAATTTTCTCTGGCCTCACTAGAAGCTCTTTGACTTGCCTGTCATTGATGGCCTGTTTGATTTAGGGGACCAACAAAAGTGCTGTCCTTTGGCATCAGTGCCTCATAGAAACATCTGTCTCAAATATTGAAATACTTCTTGGAAATTTAGCCTTTCTAAAACCTGTGCTTCCATGCAGCATCCACCTGCCTAAGCATGCCCAGGCACGCATAGACAAGAAGAAAGTTTTTCAGCTTACATTGTGAGCAACATCTTCATTGGCTTGAATTATGAATTAAAATAACAAATATAGGTATTTTTTTTTAAATGGTGAATGACAGGGAAATTTCATGGTGATTTTCATAATCAACATTCCAAAATCCGTAAGATACACCCAAAAGCATTCAGGAAGCAATATCTTTGTTGTCCAGTATAATTGGAGCACATCATAACTGACAAGATACATCTGAAAATTCAAAACATCTTTGTCGGGCAAAGGTAGTTCACATGGATACCTAAACACTTCTGAGGACTGAGTACCGTGAGAGCTAATTTCTGGGTGTATAAATATCCCAATTATTGATAAACAGAGCAAAGATGTCTCGAACCATAGTTGATATGTTAACTGGCTGGTCTGGGAGTGCTGTTCGATCTCTGGCACAAGGGTGCAAAATAACTTGGCTGAAGAGTTTCAATGTAGGCCGATTAACACAGCCTTGCCTGATACAAAAGAGAATGTCTCATGGTTATGTCAGTTTACATACCGTATCTTTTGGGTGGTCTCTTCCTGTGGGCCAGTAGCCTGTGTTGTGTAGACAGTACTATCTATTTACAAAGCTGGTATTTTTAGTTTCAAAACTTGATTACTGCGTGTAGCTTATATTTAAACAGCTTTTTGAAAGGCTGGTTCTTGTTAGTATTAATGCCTGCTATCCTCATAATTCCTGAAGGATTTTCCATGTCTAGCAATTCTAAACAAGTAGTAACTTAGGACTAAAATATTTTGCATGCTTTATCTTACACTCACATACCTAGCATTACTGCCTTATACCCACATCCCACAAAGTAGACACACTGCCAGCTATTCAACCAGATCAACGTTATCAACTAAAGAGGTTGCATGAAATGATTGCAGGAGAAGGCAACATACAATTGATGTTAGCAGCTACCAACCATTGATAGGGAAATTACCTACTATTCTTGTCATATGTCAGAAACAAAATTATAATAAAGATATGCTTTATTTGCCATATGTACATTGAAACATACAGTGAAATGCATCATTGGTATCAAATCAAATCAGCGAAGATTGTGCTGGGGGCAGGCCGCAAGTGTCACCATGCTCCTGGGGCCATAACTCACTACCTTTAACCGTACGTCTTTGGAATGTGGGAAGAAGCCAGAGTACCCAAAGAAAACCCACGTAGTCATGGGGAGAAAGTACAAACTTCTTACAGGCAGCAGCAGGAATTGAAACCCAATTGCTGATCACTAGCTGACACTGCAAAGCGATGTTCTGATCAATAAGCCACTGTGCCATGCTTTGATTGCTGAGGACAGCAGCAGGGTTGAATGCATTGACAATGTTAATAATCTCATACTTAATCCTACTTCTCATATTTTATGTATCCTTCAATTACACAGTCTCTTCAGACTTGGACTTTGAGATTCAGATTCAGGTTTACTTATTTATCACCTCTTCATTGAAAGATACAGTGAAATCTGCGTTTTCCAACCAAAACTTCTGAGGATACGCTGGAGCCGCCCGCAAGTGTCACCACAAGTTCCCGTGCCAAAATATCAAGCCCACCATGATTGACAGAACACAGAGCACAAGAAGAAACAAAACAACTGCAAAATAAGTCCTTCTCTCCCTCTCACTTGGTCGCATACAGACAGTCCCCAGATGGTGTTAACATAACTACAAACTTCCACACACTACTTTTAATTGTCCAGTATCCAAGAGATGCAATCTGACCAAAAGCAAAAGAACAAGGAAATGCTATGATGAAAGTATTATATCACTTGATTTCACATGTTCATGTCTCGTTTCAAGCTGCCCTCCTCTTTTCTTACTCCTCCTCTTCTTCTTCCTGAGGTGTCCCAGGCATTTCTGCTTCTCACCTAAACAGGTGGTTACATGAGACCACAAGACTGTGTGAGGTGCAGCGTCTTGAGATCCATGCAGTTGAGGACTGCAGAGCTGCTTTACACTGACCCAGGAGAGGATCTTCATTTCAATGCACTAATGATTAGTTCTCATATTTTGTACATCCCATACATGCTTCTATACACATGTATAGTTTGTGATCTGAGGATAAGAGCTTATCAAATGAGAGAATATAAAGCCATTAGCTGGACCTGGTACAAGCTGATTGCCGTTATTCAAGATTCAAGATTGTTTATTGTCACTCTTCAATACCTGAGTGTAAAGGAGAACAAAATGATTGCTACTGTGGATGCAGCATAAAAAACAATTAGCATAAAGAACACAATAATTAAAAACATAAAAAAACATATGAATATAAAAGCAACCCTATAAAAACTCAATGTACTGTTATATACATAGACTGATTGTAAATACTGTAAATAAAGTGACTCTTGGCGACGTGTATTAGTGGCGGTAGGGTGGGTTAGCGGGTGACAGCTTGGGAGAAGTAACTGCTTGTGAGTCTATTGGTCCTGGCATGGATGCTGCACGGCCTCCTCCCTAAAGGTAGTGGGACAGTCATTAAGCAGGGTGGGTGGGATCCTTCATGATATTGCTGGCCTTTTCCCAGCACCTTTTTATATCCAGTATATGTCCTTGATTGAAGGTAGACTGGTGCTGGTGATGTTTTGGGTAGTTTTAACTACCCATTGTAGATCTCTCCTGTCCGCCGCAGTTTCCGTACCACACACTGATGTAGCTTGTAATAAACCCATTCTGATTTTTCTTCTTGAGGCATTAACCTTGTCAATTAACACAAAGTGTCATTGTGTGCTGTGGACATTGCTTTGGATTCATTACAAGACTGAAGTCCTTAAAACTGGTGCCATCAGGCCCCATTTCTTGAGCATTATCTTTTGAAGAACTAAACATCTCCTGGGTATCTATGTGAGAAATGTTTACAAAGTTTCACAGTGTTCATTCAAGCACAAAATTAGTATGTTTTAAAATGTGTGAAACTCTTATCATTTTTAATTGATTTGTAAAACGCTTAATTAGTTTGAGTGAGTTTAAACTGCTGAACTATAAAGGGACATATCTCAATTGATGCCAAGAGTGCAGTAAAGTAGGTTAGCACAATCAGACGAGCAGCTAAGATATTATGGACGATTATACTGCTATAGGTTTGGGAGAGGAATAATAGCTTTAATTCATTCTCTTGAGTACTAGCAAGTGAATTTTGTCATAAATGTGAGCATATTAATAAAAATAACGTGTGGAATCAGACTTCCGCACATTACCTCTCACAGCTAAGTAGCTTGCTAGCAATCACTATTGACTGTGATGCATTAATAAAAATAATTTCAGGTAGATGCTAACATGTTCCCATTAACTGAGAAACTGTATACTGTACTCACAAAAGTTAAAGTCTTCATGAAAGGGGAGGATCCTTAGAATAGCCAAATAGAAAGAATCAGTCCTGATGATGAGTCTCTGCCCAAAACATTGACTCTTTCCAGAGATGCTGCCTGACATGCTGAGTTCCTCCAGCATTTTGTGCATGTTACTCCAGATTTCCAAAATCTGCACAATCTCTTGTGTCTACAAATAGGGTGAATCTGGACCAAATTGGACTCAAGATCAGAGATGTTTACTGCATAACTTCCGTCGCAAAAATTAGGTCACATACTTGCAGGGCAATGTAATGGGTGGAAACATGCTTAATTCACAACCACCAGCATTGAGCTGGGGTTCACTTTAAGAGAGTGGTCTGATGTGATGACGTAATAACATGTTTTTTTTATTGCACTTTTTGTTCAGAGTTTGGTTGACAATAAAGGAATTGTTATGGTTTTCCTTAAACATAAAATGCCTCTGCCATTTTATTTACAAAAACCTACACGCTAAAGGTGAAGATAGAGTAAGTGTAGAGAAATTATTGGATGTGCCCTAAGAATCTACTTTGAGGCTTCTTTTGTTCTCCTATGTGGAAGATTTGAATCTTGATTTTTCCAATCTATGGAGAATAGCAAGCAGAGAAGAAAATTATGGTAGCTATGAAATCATAGGCAGAAAATTATCAAAAATGCAAAAGGTATCATGGTTCATTTTGCAAGAACAAAAAAAATAATAGAAATCTGGATTTATATCTGACTCCTTATATGTACAAAGTATAACAAACATTTTTGGAAGACTTTGAATTTTTTATACCATTACTAAGCTTGATATTTAAGTGTTATGGGAACTTTGCATTAGAACTCGAAAATGTCAGTGTTGTCCTAATGATAGTTTAATCTAAGATTGTAGGTTCACATGTTACTTAACAACATGAAAATAAAATACAGGTTGATGATTCAGTATAGCACTGAGGGATGATTGAACATTCCATTACTTAGAATAAATGTTGAACTAAAGGTATATAAAGGTTCACTCCCCATAATTTATTGAAATCTATTTCAGTATTCTCCTGGTATCCCAACTAATACGTTCAGTAGCCACTTTATTAGGTACACCAATTGGTTAATGTAAATGCCTAATCAGCCAATCATGTGGCAGCAACTCAATGCATAAAAGCATGCAGACATGGTCAAGAGATTCTGTTGCTGTTCAGACCAAACATCAGAATGGTGAAGAAATATTATCAAAGTGACTTTGACCATGGAATGATTAGCGGTTTGAATATCTCTGAACTTCTGATCTCTTGGGATTTGCATGCACAACAGTCTCTGCTGTTTACAGAGAGTGCTGCAAAAAGCCAAAAACAGAGAATGGCCAGACTGGTTCAAGCTGACAGGAAGGTGACAGTAACTCAATTAACAATGCATTACAACAGTGGTGTGCAGAAGAGCATATCTGAACACATAACATGTTGAACCTTGAAGCAGATGGGCTATAACAGCAGAAGACCATGAACAAACACTCAGTGGCCACTTTATTAGGTACAGGAGATTTTTGTTTAGTACAAAATAGCTTTTGCAATCTCTGTATTGCAGGAGTGAAAGTACTTCTAAAGCAACTTACTGGCAGAAAAGTGTTGTGATGTAATGATATGTGAGTTTTCCAGTGGAAGCAAAAGTTGTTCCTGATGTAACTAGTAACTGATGTTACTAGTTGTTCCTGATGTAACTGATGTAACTAGTAGAGTGGATAGGCGAGAGCCAGTGGATGTGGTATATTTAGATTTTCAAAAGGCTTTTGACAAGGTGCCACACAGGAGATTAGTGTGCAAACTTAAAGCACATGGTATTGGGGGTATGGTATTGATGTGGATAGAGAATTGGTTGGCAGACAGAAAGCAAAGAGTGGGAGTAAACGGGACCTTTTCAGAATGGCAGGCAGTGACTAGTGGGGTACCGCAAGGCTCAGTGCTGGGACCCCAGTTGTTCACAATATATATTAATGATTTAGATGAGGAATTAAATGCAGCATCTCCAAGTTTGCGGATGACACGAAGCTGGGCGGCAGTGTTAGCTGTGAGGAGGATGCTAAGAGGATGCAGGGTGACTTGGATAGGTTAGGTGAGTGGGCAAATTCATGGCAGATGCAATTTAATGTGGATAAATGTGAGGTTATCCACTTTGGTTGCAAGAACAGGAAAACAGATTATTATCTGAACGGTGGCCGATTAGGAAAAGGGGAGATGCAACGAGACCTCGGTGTCATTGTACACCAGTCATTGAAGGTGGGCATGCAGGTACAGCAGGCGGTGAAAAAGGCAAATGGTATGTTGGCATTCATAGCAAAAGGATTTGAGTACAGGAGCAGGGAGGTTCTACTGCAGTTGTACAAGGCCTTGGTGAGACCACACCTAGAATATTGTGTGCAGTTTTGGTCCCCTAATCTGAGGAAAAACATTCTTGCCATAGAGGGAGTACAGAGAAGGTTCACCAGATTGATTCCTGGGATGGCAGGACTTTCATATGAAGAAAGACTGGATCAACTAGGCTTATATTCACTGGAATTTAGAAGATTGAGGGGGGATCTTATTGAAATGTATAAAATTCTAAAGGGATTGGACAGGCTAGATGCAGGAAGATTGTTTCCGATGTTGGGGAAGTCCAGAACGAGGGGTCACAGTTTAAGGATAAAGGGGAAGCCTTTTAGGACCGAGATGAGGAAAAACTTCTTCACACAGAGAGTGGTGAATCTGTGGAATTCTCTGCCACAGGAAACAGTTGAGGCCGGTTCATTGGCTATATTTAAGAGGAAGTTAGATATGGCCATTGTGGCTAAAGGGATCGGGGGTATGGAGAGAAAGCAGGTACAGGGTTCTGAGTTGGATGATCACCCATGATCACACTGAATGGCGGTGCAGGCTCGAAGGGCCAAATGGCCTACTCCTGCACCTATTTTCTATGTTTCTATGTTTCCTTTCTTTATTGAGATGTAAAGTACCACATTCATTCAAGGCTACACCTGGAGGTGGGAACCTTTAACCTCTGTAACTGGACCAGCCTTCCTTATGTTTGAAATATGTTTGATAGAATATAATTTAGGTGTATACAATTAAAGTGATTTCTGTCTAATTTATTACATCAATATTTTCCAATGAATTCTCACTAAAACTATCATGCAGAAAAGTAATTTAGTAGTATCAAACAATCACATCTCTTTATAATAGAGTCATAGAGTACTACAGCACAGAAACAGGCCTTTTGGCCCATCTGGTCAATGCTGAACTTATCTTCTGCCTTGTCCTGTTTACCTGCACCCAGACCATATACCCCTCCAAACCCCTGCCATCCATGTATCTATCCAAACTTTTCTTATAGAAGGAAAGAAACTTACCTTTGGTCTGGGGCAGGAAACAGATCAGTCACTGCTTGCACACACTTCCTGCACATTCAATTCCACTGAAATCATTGGAAGTGAATTAGCAGCAGTAACACAACAAGTAACTGACGCATCTGAGCAAATGTACATTTTCTCTTCATGTCTTAAAGATTTTTACAGCAAAGTTGGTTATGAGGGAGTTCTTTTGTGCCCCTGGGCATAAAATCAAGGATTTAATTTCACAATTCACATCTTAGTTCATATTTGCGCACACAAGCCAATTGCACTGGAAATCTTGTGTTTTTAAAAGCTTCATTTCATAAAGATTGTGAATTTTCACCATTTCAGAGGTTAGTCATAGAGTCGGGCTGCTAATTAGAGGATATGTTGTTTCATATGTATATCAGGTGTAAGGGACACCTGAACCCACTGATTGAACAGATGCAGTGCATATTAATGGTATTAATATAGGGAAAGAAGATTTCTGATTTGTTACATCAATATGTGGAGTTGTGAATTTATATGTTCCTAATGTAGGAATGAATGGCAGCAGTTAATGCTATTACAGTGCCAGCAACCCCAGTTCATTTTCCACTGCCATCTGTAAGGAGTTTGTACATTCTTCCCGTGACCGTGTGGGTTTCCACCCAGTTTCCTCCCACATTCCAAAAAGACGTACAGGGCAGTAGGTTAATTGGTCACACAGGTGTAACTGTGTGTTATGGGCTCATTGGGTCCGAGGAGCCTGTTACCAGGTTGTATCTCTAAATATGTTTTCCATAAAATCCTAATTTTCATATTCTTACTTTTTTCCAATCAACTGTAGAAGACCATAAGACATAGGAGCAGAATTGGGCCATTCCATCATGGCTAATTTAACAATGCTCCCAACCCCATTCTCCTGCCTCTACCCGTAACCTTTGATGCCTTTAATATTCAAGAACCTATAGATCTCGGCTTTAAATATATCCTTCCTCAGCAGCCTGTGGCAATGAATTCCGCATGTTCGCCACCCTCTGCCTAAAGAAATTCCACCCCATCTCTGTTTTAAAGGAACATCGTTGTATTCTGAAGCTGTGCTCTCTGACCCCAGACTCGGGGAAAGTGTCAGCAGAATTGAGACTGCACATTACGTTCAATCGGGGACCAATTAAAAGGCCTGTTTAAACTGGAATAAACTTCAGACATCAAAAGAGAACTGGTGAGTTCAATTTCATACAAGTAATAGAAATGTCTTGACTTGACTTCCATTGGAAATAAATGGAACGAAGATGAATCATTATAATGTCAGCATATGTCTGAAGACATCAAACCCAAGTACTAGCTCCTCTTTTTTTTAAATTCCTCATATCGGTAATACTGTCATTACTCACAGAATATAAAGTCAATACATTAAAGTTTTTTTAATTGGTTGACGTGTAGGTTCCTGTGACGCGATGACTCATAGAAAAGTGTTATTAAATGTTGGTGTTACAGAGGCTTCTGAATTGCAAGCATGTTGTGCAATAAAAATAGCAAACTGTGTCCAGATGGTTGAAGGTACAGTTTTATTTTCACTGTAATGTACCAGAGCTTACTTTTATTGGTAAAATTGATGACATGGTTACAAATATTGAAAATACTGGAAATCAAAATGAGACAAAAAATTGAATGTTGTAGTACGAATGTGCAGTTTACTAAAGATGTCTGCATTCCTGAGTAAGACACAGTGAAGAGTCATCCACACCAGGTCCATTTTCCCAAAATCATATTTATGGCCTCAGAAACAATTTGATTGATCGTGCTCTCAGAGGACAGAGAGCTAAAAAGTGTAAACTGGATTAAAACTGGAAGTCATTTTTTAATACTTCCAGAATAACTAAGATTGCTGTCAGCAAAAGGAAGTTATGTCAAAGATATTAAAATTATCAACTTAAAATGGGAAATGATGGACTATAACAGTACCTGTGATAGATAAATTTTGGCTCAATATTGATTTTTAACTTCTGTTATGAAAACAGTAAAATCAATCCCATGGCTGTTGAGAAGCATGTTTCATTTTAATGAACAAACTCAAAGCAGCCCCTTTTGTACCATTGCTGATCCTTCACACGGCGCATGGACTGAATCAAGGGCTGTTTGGCACCCCATTCGTTCCAATGCTTGTAAGATCCACATTCAAGCACATACTGGTAACCCCTGTAGCCTGGATACTCATAGCCAACCCACCTATAAAATACATAAATAGAAAAAAAATTGATTAAAAATAATGGCTTCAAATCAAATTACTGTACTGTGCAAATAAAGTGAATACTGTCACTTCTTATACACATAAATTAATCCCAGAGGTGAGGGATTTTCACTTCAAGTTTAAGTTGGAGAAGCTGGAGTTTATGTTCTTATTTATTTTGAGACACAGTACAGAGTAGGCCCTTCCAGCCCTTCGAGCTGGGCCACCCCAATTCAGCCGCAGTCTCAGGACAATTTTTCAATGACCAGATAAACTACCTGGTACAGCTTTGGACACTGTGGGAAGAAAATGAAGTATCCAGGGAAAACCCACACGTCCCACGGGGAGGACATGCAGAGACTCCTTACAGATAGTGCCAGAACTGAACTCTGAACTCTGTGTTGTAATAGCATCATGCTAACCGCTTCGTTAACATGGCACCCAAGATCGTGGCAGATCCATCACCTTGGTCATTCTTCTGCACTATCCCCCACCTTTTTCCAGATTCTTTGAACATTTAAATGTCAAAAAATACAAATCCAAGAAGGATTTCTTTAAACAGTAAACTGTAATGAGCTGGAGCTCTGTAGACAAGGATAAGATGAAAACTGAAAACTTGAGAGCAGCAGCTTGAGAGATATAAACTTGCAAGGTTGCAGGGAGGGTACGTGGTAATGGACTTATTGAGTTTAACGGTCTCCTGTGCCTTTACACTGCTTAAATTTGCTGCTAGATAATTGCGTATGTGTCATCTGTAACAATGCTAAGAATCAAAAAGGAACTGATTTTTCCATCAGGAGGAATCAGTAGGGGAAGACATCTGCTTTCATGAGGACTACTCTCAAATCGGTACAACTTATAACCTGCATCTTCCATAAAGATGTTATACATTCTCTGTACAAAATAGCCTCCACATAATATACAAATAATAATGCAAAATACACCCAGACTTTAAAATGAATGTGCAATTTATTGATGTAGAATTGTCATTGCTGGGTAAAGAGAGGTACGGATTGTGGCATTGGAATAGACCAGGGCTTATACCAACTAAAAGCTGACCACAGGAATATTCCTTAAAAGTGCTTATTCAAATGAAAAAAGTGTAAAGCTTTGTAGAAAGTTACTTTTTTAAAAATCTAAATAGATCAACTTAAGAAGAAAAAGATCTCCCTAATATTATAAATTTGCATTTCTAACCTTTTTACATAAAGCATTCAAGCCAATATTCAAGCCATAATATGTTTTCTTATTAGATATTATAGTTTTCCTTCAGGCTTTGAAGTCAAAGTACAGTACATCATTGTATTCATCCTGTACCTCATTGAGTTTATTTCTTCAAAAACAATGTGCCATGATTCCTTTCTCACATATTCCTGCAGTCAACCATTTTCTTGTTCTGAGCTGCACTTGTCTAACAGATTGCCACATGATTCAAGTTGTTAAGGGATAAAAATAAATCCAATATTTCTGTGGGATTCCAAATCTGCCATTCATTCAAATTTGGGAAACAGAAGGTCCAATTACAAAAAAAAAATGTCTTTGAGGAAAAGGCTATTACTCACGTTCCACCAGTGACTTTAATGCTGGCAACTCTGTCTTGGAAACCATAGGCCCATAAACTGGGAATATCCTCATCACAGATCTCCATTTTCCTTCCGTCAAAGTTGGCACATTCATGGAGACAAATTTTATGATCTTGGCCATCCTAATATGAAAGTTTTAAGTATGGTAAGTAGTTTCATTGTGTTATTAAAAAGGTATTATTATTACAGACTTAATTGAAAACACAACTTAAATTTGCATAAACTGGTACCTGCATGCTTTTCCATGTGGATGTTATGCTTTTGGGTTAATTACCTTTATATAATTTTAAATACTCTAGGTCAAAAAGGAAGCATGTGTCCCCTATAAATATCTGCTTGTCTCACCTTTCACTTCTTTTTTTTCCAGTTTATTTGGTGGTAGTTCAATCCTGCATGACTATGATCCTGCATAATTAATTTCAGGTATTTCCCTACCTACTTTTTACTTTCATTTCTATTCCACCATCTGGAAAAGTCCAGTGCACTTCTAATAATGATCCCCTCTTTTGCTTCATCTCCATCTATTTGGACTTTCTTCTTTCCTTTTGTTATTTTTGTTCTTTTGTGCTAAATTATTTACCATTAGCTCAACTCTCATTCCTTCTTCTTTTCCTACCACAACTAAACACTTCATAACCTGCAACATTAGGGTGCCAATTTTATCTTACCTGCTTTCTTTTATTCCTCCTACACAAGCCATTTAATATTCCTCGATTTCTGCTGGGTATTTTTTAGTTAATCCTTTTCTATTGATCTTGCGGAATTATGTTACTGTTACTCGTAGTGTCATAGTGCAGAGTCAGGCCCTTCAGTCTCCTTGACCATGATGACCCTTTTTTTACCCATCTACACTAACACCATTTGCCCACACTAGTTCCATATCCATCTATGCCTTGCCTATCTAAATGCTTCTTAAATGAAGTGATTGTATCTGACTCCAGCACATCCTCTAGCAGCAAGTTCCAGATAACAACCAATCTCCATGTAAAGAAATTGTCCCTCAAAACACCCTATTAAAACACCTTCTTCTCATCTCAATCCTATACCCTCTTGTTCTTGACACCCCAGCCACGGGAAAACGACTCTCATATTCTAATCTACCTGTACCACCATGTAGCAGAAGACCATAAGACCATAAGACAAAGGAGCAGAAGTCGGCCATTCGGCCCATCGAGTCTGCTCCACCATTTTATCATGAGCCGCTCCATTCTCCCATTTAGTCCCACTCTCCCACCTTCTCACCATAACTTTTGATGCCCTGGCTACTCAGATAACTATCAATCTATGCCTTAAATACACCCAATGACTTGACCTCCACTGCCGCTTGTGGCAACAAATTCCGCAGATTTACCACCCTCTGACTAAAAAGATGTCTTCGCATCTCTGTTCTGAATGTGCACCCTTCAATCCTTAAGTCATGCCCAGTACACTTACAATTATAAATAGGCTGAAACCCTCTAGTCCAGAATTCTTTGTCCAGCGTGTTTTGAATCTATTGTACAAATCGATACTAATTAACCAATTCTAAGTTCTAAAATTAACTGAGATCTATATTAAACCATGGCTAATTAACCTACCAGTGCAACAATTGCAGTCGCAGATGACAGTATTTCCAACTTACAGAGTTGTTGGGTTAAATGCTGGCATTATAGGGGTCCTGAATTATAAGCATATTGTGCAATAAAATTAGCTAACAGTGGTCAGGTAGTTGAAGCTACAATTTGATTACCTCTGGCCTTGGAACCTTCACTTGACCCAGTGAGTGTCTATACTTAAGAAAGAACAGTTCTCCTGCTCAGAGGAAGGTGATTGGAACCTGTTTCTCTAGTCCAAATTTTCTGTGGGCTGGCACAAATCAGGCCCTAAGGACAGCAAACTAAAAGGTTTTAAACTGTATATCTTTATCAGTTCACCCCTCACCCTCCTTCACTCCCAGAAAAGCAAATCCAGCAATCCAATCTCTCCCCAAAACTAAAGTCTTCCATTCCAGCAATATCCAAGTGAATCTCCTCTGCACTCTCTCCAGTGCAATCACACCCTTCCTCCAGTGTGGTGACAAGAACTCTAAATGCAGTCTGACTAGTGTTGACTAAAGTTCAACATAATGTGTCAATGATGTCCTGAACTAATGACCTCCTTTTATTAGTTCATAATATTTTGTTGTGTTTTTCTACCAGGGCCTTTGACTCAGGCTTGCTCAGATACCACAGTGCACTTCTTCATGGCTCATTACTGTTATTAATGTACTTGGAATGAAATTGGAATCTCTCAGCCTCACACGTTCATTTTAGCATCTATTCATGTTCCTGATCATTTTATCCATTTGTTTCTGTCCTCATACTGGAGATTATCAGTATGAGGACATTATCACAATTATCATAATTATCAGTAATTATCACAATAATCATAATTATCACAATAATCATAATTATCAGTAATTATCACAAAATCCATCTTCTTTGAATCTATAGAACACTTTGTATTTGTATATTTTGCAAGGTTGTATTTTACTGATATTCTATATGTGCTTGCTATCTTGTATGGGCATGGATTAGGCCACCAGCCAAGTGCGAGGCATCGGAGCTGGTGCACCCCACCCGGGGTGTTGTGGTGTGGTGCAACACCCAGGTTGAAGTTGTTGCTGCCACCCTCCCCCAGTGTTCATTCAGCAGAAGACAAAGCTCTATTGTGGTTGATTGCCGATTTCTGCAGCACTGATGGACTTTTTATTGCATGGCTGTATCTTTCTGATACCTTTATGTGTTTGCTATTTTGTACGTGCTATGTGTGCTTTGTGCTGTGTTTGACTGTTGGTACTGTGTTTTGCATCTTGACCCTGGAGTAATGCTGTCGCATTGACAGTATTCATGTATGGTTGAATGACAATTAAACTTGAATTGAATGAAACAGAATCTATATTATTGCTTTCAAATAAAAAAAAATTATGTATTAAGTAAACACTTTTAGCTTAATTTATATCTCATGTTCTAATATTCATATGAGATACACAGAACTATACAGAAATCCTCCTACCATTCTAACCGGTCTGAAAGACATCATGCAGTCAGTGCGATAGCTATTGGACCAGGAGTCCCAACGAGGATACTCTCCTTTCTCCAACATGAACATCTCGCCACAGAAATTTTGTTGTTCGTAACCCACCCATCTGAAAGCAAGCAAATGCAAGAGGTGTCAGAATTTCCTCTTGCAATTAATAATATGAACCTTATATCATGTATCTGAAGGATACTGATCAGTAATAAGTTTTAGCATCACAGGTTCATTCCAACTTGGTCTACTGGGACACAGATATCAGAATATTTACATTTTCAATGTGCAAAGATAACAGAATATGGAAAACTGTAGTATCAGATGTATTCTTCTGAAGTGACACATTTGTGAAAAGGAAGCGAAATAAATATTTAATGACATAATTGACAATAAGATGGTAAAATAAGAAAATGTTGCATCCAGATGTCTAGTCCCTGAAAAGAAGGATGCATGTGGTAAAGGGATTAAGTAGAAGGAAGTGATAATCAGTTGATAATATTGGATAGGCCACAGTACTTCAGCACTCTAGGATGCAATGAGTATGTATGAAAAAGCATTTAGTATACATTTGCTGTAGAAATCATTATTAAGATACATAGATACAAGGAAACAACAAGCAAAATGGTATGTAAGGACCTCTATTTATATTGTAAATAACATTCCATTATGGGATTGTTTTGTTTTGATTTACAAACAGCATGTTATGCCATCAATAATAATTTGGATTTATAAAATGCCTTTATGATAAAACACTGCCAATAGTTTTTAATATCAGATAAGGATATATTAGGACAGGTTAATATAAATCTATCAAATATATCAAGTATCAAATATATCAAGTGTTTTATTGTCCATGGGTCTGAATTCTTAAACTCCCCCCTCCAAAAGTACTGTACTTAGAATCTTGATCTGAAGGACTGCCGTGTTTCAAAAGGTAATATATACTGTAAAAATAACTAAGAAGTATTTTCGAATAATTAGATAAAGAAAAATAAAGAGAGCAATATCATTTTTAAGTATCTTGGATGGTAAGGCAGGGTACTGTTTTTGGACACTTTTAAAAATAAATTTATTGAGATACAGCACGGAATAGGCCCCACGAACCACACTGCTCAGCAATCCCCCGATTTAATCCCAGGACAATTTACAATGATCAATTAACCTACCAACTGGTACATCTTTGGACTGTGGGAGGAAACTGGAACACACAGAGGAAACACGCACAGTCACAGGGAGAACGTACAAACTCCACACAGGCAGTGGCAGGAACTGATCCTGCTTACAGCTTCTTCACTGACAAACATAATGATGAAAGTAAGTCTGAGAATTGCACTTCATCTTGATGAAGTAGTGACTGCCTGTGGCTCTGTCACTACTCGGGAATACTTTTCTGGCAATCTTTAAAAGTTGGAGGAAACTCAAACAACGGAAAAGTTAACATACAGTGTAGTTGCTCTGCACTGCGATTGGTTAAGTAAATATAGGAAAAACTCACGGTCCACATTCAACACGAAAGGATCCCACTCTACCAAATCCTCGATCGCAGATGTTTCGGCACTCTGCGTTAATGTCCACCCAACGTCCTTGGAAGTTTTCATGCTCGTATATGATAATCTAAGAATTAAAGAGAGGCAAATGAGTGTCCATCACCACTCTCATAATTGAAAAATTACAACTTTAGTTCAAACTTCAACCAAACTAAGTAACTTAAGTTTCAAAAGCCATACCAGCTACAGCTGCCTTAAGTGGTGACTGCTGATTCAGACAGAGAACATACACATGAGTGTGCACTGAGTAAGATGGTGCAAAAGGAGGAATGTGAAAAAAAAGATTAACTGAAATGCTCACACCTAGTTGTTATCCATTGATGGCTGCTGGAAAGTGTTCAGGAGAAAAAAGATCAAGATTGGTCTTGCCTGCAAAGGACTTCATGGTGAAATAACTTTATGATTCTTGCTGGTTCAGTTCACCAGTCGAGTAAGAATGTTTGAACAATATGCTAGACTCGTTTTCCATTTCAGTTGTGCCCTTTTCAAACTGGAATTGGAATTGGATTTGATTTATTATTGTTACATGTACTGAGGAGTGACAGTGAAAAGCTTGTCTTTGAGACTGTTCACACAGATTAAATCATTATATAGCACATTGGGGTAGTTCAAGGTAAAACAATAACAGAATGCAAAATAAAGTGCACTAGACACAGTACAGTGCAAGTAGACAAAACGGTGCGCGATCATAATGAGGTAGACTCTGAGGTCAAGAGTTGATTTATCGTACTAGGGATCCATTGGATTCAATACTTTTATAACAAACTAATAGCATTAGTTGCAGTAAGATGTAACTGGTAACATTATCTTAGACAAATTAATACTAGAAGAGTGAAATAGTAGAATCATGGAGCCTTAGGGAAGTACAGCACTGAAACAGGCCCTTTGACCCAACTAGTGCATGTCAAGACAATTAAACTGTCCACTCCCATCAATCTGCACCAATACTCTAGATGGCCATACCCCTACTATCTATATACCAATCCAAACTTCTCTTAAACGTTGAAACGGAGATTGCATGCACCACTTGGCCTGGCAGCTCATTCCATACTCTCACAAACCTCTGAGAGAAGAAGTTCCCCTTAAACTTTTCACCTTTCACCCTTAACCCATGACTTCTAGATGTAGTCCCACTTAACGTCAGTGGAAAAAGCCTGCTTACATTTACCCTATCTATACCCATCATAATTTCAAATCTCCCCTCAGTCTTCTATGTCCCAAGGGATGAAGTCCTAACCTATTCAATATTTCCTTATAACTCAGGTCCTCCAGACCCAGCAACATCCTTGTAAATTTCCTCTGTATTCTTTCAACCTTATTTACATCTTTCCTGTAGAAGGCTCACCAAAACTGCGCACAATACTCCAAATTAGGCATCACCAATGTTTTATACAAGTTCAACATAACACCTCCTGTACTCAGTACTTTGATTTATGAAGGCCAATGTGCCAAAAGCTTTCTTTACAACCCACTGTAATTCTTACAAGAAACTCTATAAGATTGGTTAGACACGCCCTACCATGCACAAAGCCATGCTGACCATCCCTGATCAGTCTATGTCTATCCAATTACTCATGCATCCGGTCCCTTAGAATAACTTTCCTACTACTGATGTCAGGCTCATTGGCCCATAATTTCCTGCTTTATTTTTAGAGCCTTTCTTGAACAGCAAAACAACATTGACTCTCCTCCAAACCTCTGGTACCTCATCTGTTGCTAAGGATGATTTAAATATCTCTGCTAGGGCCCTGGCTATTTCACCATTTGCCTCCTACAGGGTTCGAGGGAACAGCTTCTCAGGCCCTTGGGACTTAACCACCCTACTTTGCTGCAAGATAGCAAACTTCTCCTCCTCTGTAATCGATATAGGGTCCATGAAGTTGATACCACTTTGCCTTAATTCTATAGACTCTGCATCTGTCTCCTGAGTAAATATAGATGCAAAAAATTTATTTAAGATCTCCCCCATCTTTTTTGGCTACATGCATTAATTACCATTCTGATTTTTCAGAGGACCAGTATTGTTTCTTGCAATCCTTTTGCTCTTAACATATCTATAAATAACCTTAAGATTCTCCTTCACCTTGTCTGCTAAAGCAACCTCGTGCCATCTTTTAGTCTTCCTGATTTCTTTCTTAAGTGTTCTGTATTTCTTAAATTCCATAAGCAACTCATTTGTTCCTGCCTGCCTAATATCTCTTGAAAACCACATTCCTTATATCTGTTATCTTTACCTTTTATTCTGACAGGTACATACAAGCCCTGTACTCTCCAATTTTTGTTTTTGAAGGCCTCCCACTTACCAAGTACACCTATTCCAGAGACTGGCCTGTCCCAGTACACACTTGGCAGGTCTTTTCTGACATCATCAAAATTGGTCTTCCTCCAATTTAGAATCTCAACCTGCGGACCAGACCTATCTTTTTGCATATTTTTTTGAAACTAATAGAGTTATGATCACTATAAGTACAATATAATATACTACACTATAATAATGTCAAGTACCTTTTTACATGCCATAAAAACTCATTCTATAAGTGGACTGACACTAGTCATACCAGTAGCCAACATTTTGTACATGGCCCACAAGTTACCTCACAGTAAACTTGAAATCAAATTTGAGGGCTATTACATAATAGTAAATTCTCAGTTTCATTATTGCAAACCGCACATTTATGTCAATAAAGACAGATTATTGATAATATTTAAATGTAAATACAACAATGCACCTACCCTGTTACTACGAAGACCAGATGCAGAATGGCTTCCAACGCTACCTTGAGTTCCACTATGAGACATTGTGGTGATAGCTAAAATAATAATCAAAATAAAGCACTTGTAATTAGTTTGGATGTCAAATATATTTAATGTCTAAGTATAAAGTTTTCACCCCCTTTGAAAATATTCCAATAGCTCACCGAACTACGGCTCAAGCTTTTGCCAGACAAGAGAAAATATGGGAAGTGTTGTATAAACCTCAGCTCGTCCTTTTTATATTGGCAGTGGATTTGCTTCTTGTTTTTTTCTCCCCCTTTTGAATCAGGTTAGGTCACAAAGAGATCAACAAAGCAAACTGCATCGCACAGAGGTAGCAGAGGCTGACACCAGCCCTTTGCTTTGTTTCTCACAGCGACGCCGCACAGATCAGCAAAAGCCGCTGTGGTACTGTAGACAGAAGTGCAGCCGAGAACAAAGAGCTGACTTGGTAGACAGCTTTGTGTAGATTTGTTTGGTTTATGCTGCAAGTATCATAGAAACTTTTCCGTTTGGCAGGAGCACATAGATAGCTTGGAGAGGATGTGTTGATCTAACCAACAAATTTCACCTTATAGGCTTCAGCTCCTTTCTTCCAATTTGCACTTATATTTACAATTCATAGTACCATCAATAATAATATATATATATATTCATAGTAATATCAACCATGCACAGCTAATCAGAACTGGATTAAGCATTCCTAGGTGTCGGGTTAGGCATTAATTTGAGACCCCTTACTATCTTCAGCCATTTTAATTGTCTTCAATCCACTAAAGTAGAAAAACAAACAGATTAAATATCATTAACAGTAATACTACAACATTAGACATTGCCGCTACCCCTCCACACTCCCTCTCCACCCACCATTTTGATGCAATGATTGTGTGTATTTCCTCTGCATTACAGTGAACTTTACTGTCTCACCACCTGCCTATGCGTTGCTTGGTCCATGGACATAGGCCCTTTGGCACCCAGAACTGTGCTTCAGTCCTGCCAATGGATAACTCATTACTGGGGTGTAAGTTAGAATTTCCCAAGTGTCAGCTTCCTCCCAGCATACTTCTCCATCTTTGCAGGATTACCTTCCAAATTCTCTTCCTTTGATCTCCTCATCCTACTTCAAGCCACTCACCTCTCTTTTAAAATCCTTATATTCTACCCTCTCAACTGCCAAGCCCAGGCCAGTTTCATTCTTCACTCTCTGAAATAACCAATGATTTATCCTTTGTGATTTCAATTTATAGCTTATCTTGCCTTTATCTCTCTTAAGCCTTTCATAAAGTTTGCTTCCATAAAAGATCTCCTTACTATATTCATATCCACCTTCATAAACCTTGTCAATTGTGTGTAGCTTCTCCACTCCCATCAATGCGAATTACAGTGGGTCCACTTACATACACTTCAGTTCCTCACAACCATATTCCTTCACCTCACTTCAATCCATTTCCTTCCATACCTGCCATGAGGAAAATCTCTTCTGTCATTTGCAACTGCACTTTTCCAATTCCCAACATTTGTAAATTCACTTTCACTTTGTAACGTCAACCACTTCCTTGCCTCTATTTCTAAACGTCCTTGTCCACTCGTTCTTTACTAACCCAGTGATAGCCTTGGTTTTGCCTCCTTACGTTCAAAGACTACAGTCACAGAGCCATACATTTGCACAACCGTTATGCCGCAAAAAAAACTATTCATAAACACTACTTCATTGTTTCTCTTTTGCACCACTTAGGTATCTATTTTTCGAACTTCTAGCAATTTTTATGCCTTGCACTGTACTGCTGTCGCAAAACAACAAATTTCGCAACATATGTCAGTGATAATAAACCTGATTCTGATTTTGATCCTATTAGGTATATGTCTACCTTAAGCTATTATGCACAACCAACTGAACCTGCTTAACCAGGTATGACTGCCACATCAAGCACTATTGGTTTTGTTCTCTACAAAAACTATATATTACAATACTAAAACTGATATAACCCCTGTTTCCTTACTCCATCATTCACTGTCACCTCAAAACATCTACATTTCCTCTCTCCCTCATCTCAAAGGATAAGGCTGATGAGTTCTTAGAATGCCTTGTCATTCAGATTGGAACTATTCATACTTCCCACAAAATTCTATCTCTCCTACCCGCATATCCATCTCTCTCCATGCTTTCCTTCTCTGATGTATTCATGAAACACATCTGCCTCAATTCTATTAAGTTTCTGATCATACAGTTTTCAAAAAAAAAGCCTCCATGCTATACATTTTCCTGTTCTTGTGCAATTCTCCTCTTTTGCATCATTGCCTTCTCAAATAGAAAACCTGTTTTAATATTCTATCCTTGTAAATTACTATCTGAAAATAAATTTTTCAAATTGGCACTCAGTTTGTTTGTAAGTATTGCGAGCAAGTCAAAGGCTGATTGTAGTGTCCTAATGTAACTTCAACTATACAGTACATTCCATCTGACACCTGGTAGGACTTAACTTCATAAGTTAACTTTACTTCTGAATACAACATTCAAGCCAAAATGAAAGTGAGAGTCATTCAAGAAATCAAGTCAGCAGAAACAGGCTGGTTTGAAATCAGGAAATTAAGGAAATAAGACATATTTCTGGTTTGAACTACAATATAACTTCATAACTTCATAACCTTTGCCATTCAACTGAATTCCATATCAAGAGGGACCTCAGAAAATATTCTCAGAACAGAATTACAGTAAAACTATCATAATTTGGTACCCACAGGATGAATATTGAATTAAATATCTTTGAAGCTTGTTTCTTTTTCCTCATTAATTGCCTCTGTCCAATTTCACCCTGCTTGCAAAGTGACCATGGAATTGTGGAGGTAAGAATTAACAAGTAATGCTTGGTATTTCACTTAAGTTACCCATTCTTTAGTGTGTCAGCAGACTACTTAATCAGGCCAACATTCAGACTCAAAGGCACAATTTTCAGCAGAAGTGATCAACAAACTGCAGAATTGTGTCCAGCATATACCGCTCCATGTGTGCTCTGCCCATTTATGATATTCTATTGTCATAACAGAAGTCTGTATTTTAAATTTAGAGTCTGTTTAAGGATAACTGTGAAAAGCAACACTACTGCGAAGTTTAATTAGTGAGTAATCATATACTTCGTAGCTGTCAAAATGGGAACCCAGAGCAGAAATACAGTGACATGGCAGAGGAGCATTCCTCTAAATCAATCTTCAATAAAAATCATTGAAGCAAAGGCAAAATTATTTCCTAAAATCCTTATCCTCTGTGTCTGGTACAAGATAATTTATTAAAATGTAAGACTGCATATTTGAATAACTAGAAAGGAATCGTGTGGCATAATTTGCACTGTTAATACACATATAATTACAGAAAGACAATATTGTAGTTTGCACCAGAAATATGTCTTATTTCCGTAATTTCCTGATTTCAAACCAGCCTGTTTCTGCTGATTTGATTTCTTGAATGACTCTCGCTTTCATTTTGGCTTGAATGTTGTATTCAGAGGTGAAAGGGATTGATAACATTCACGCTCACATTGTTTGCTTTTACCAAGACTGAAAGGCAAAATTGTGTGACGCCATCTGTATGAGGCCTGGGATCTGGGAATTTGCATTTCCTTTATCAATCAAATTCAAAAGGTTTATAGAGGCACATAGAGCGTGAACTGAGAAATTTAAATCAAAATAATTAATCCAATGGCATGTAACATCCTTAAATTGAAACAGGGAGAAAAAAATACGGGGTTATCAGAAAGAGATAAAGAACAACAGTAGTAAAGAAATCGTACATTACCATTATAAATTATTTTTAGTCTGAGAAAAGTTGCTTAATACAACAAATTGCCAAAGTCCTGACACCAGAATGAGCACAGTTTCTTTTTTGGGTTACTTTAAGTCACTGACAACTTTCCAAAATCAAACTATCAAGGTGGGTATAAATCTAAAATAAAACCAGGAAAAGATGTAAATGTTTATCAAATCAGCAATACCTTTTGATAGAGACCAACAAAATTGTCTGTCTAACCGCGGGAGATGCCATGGTTATTTATGTGCTTCGGTGTTGTCCTCACAATGATTATGGAGGGGCGGTATCTATGATATCTTTTCATTGTGCTTGTGTCGTCACAGACAATTATTATTTGATTTTCACTGTAATTGTACTGAATATTTATAGCCTTCTGATCATTAATAATATGACTAACATTTGAGGCACAGTTTTATTTAATCTCTCTTCCATTCATCAGTGATATTTACCAGGGGCACTGCAGTCCAGGGCCCTTAGCATCATCCACGGCCCTCCCATCCATCCAGCAATACCTTTGATCCCCTACCATCAGGCAGGAGGTACTGTAGCATTAAGACAAGAACTGTTAGGAAGGGAAACAGCTTCTTCCCTCAGGCCATAAGAACTCCCTGTCACCACCCAGGTCACATCACGTATGAAACGTCTGCAGCGTTACGCTGTTTACTTTTAAACTTCAGTCATCAGTGCACCTTATTATCTATTAATGTTACTTTATGAATTGTGTGTTTGAGTTATATATACTATGTTGTCCACCTTGGTCTGGAGACATGTTGTTTCATTTGGTGGTATACATGTGTATGGCTGAATGACAATAAACTGAACTTGAACTTGATTATAAGTGTTAAAATTTGCAGCATGTATTCAATTGTTTGATCGCTCAAAAGCTGAGGAGTTCTTCATTAATTATGGAAAACCCTGAACATCCTCTACATAGCACCATCCAGAGACAGAGAAGCAGTTTCAGCGACAGGTTACTGTCGATGCAATGCTCCTCAGACAGGATGAAGAGGTCAATACTCCCCAATGCCATTAGGCTTTACAATTCAACTGCCAGGACTTAAGAACTTTTTTTTAAAGCTATTATTAATGCTTTTTGAGTTAGTGATTTAGATGCATATCATATTATTACTGAGTTAAGTATTGTATGTAATGAGTTTTTGCTACAACAAGTGTATGGGACATTGGAAAAAATGTTGAATTTCCCCATGGGGATGAATAAAGTATCTATCTATCTATCTATCTATCTATCTATAACTTCACCATAACTCTAATGTGGTATGAAAATTTTGTTAGTTATTTCTGTGGAATACCTTGAACTGTCTATGAGCTTCATAAATTTAATTAAAGGACATACTCTTCAATGTTCTCAAAGTAGAACTGTGCAGGTGACCATCCTAACTATATAACGATCCAAAGTCCTAATTTTATGTTATATTTTCCAAATGTTTAGACAACTGAAATCCAGTAACATTTTACTGACATTGCTCCCCGCTATTTTACCCGTAATGGTATCTCAGCTATTCTAAATGGACAAATCGGCAGCAGAGGGGCATATTTCAAGAAGTGTTATATCTTGCTAATTAGCTGTGCCGCAATTTGAGTTTTGTAATTTTGAAATAATTCATAGAACATAGAATAGCACAGGAACAGGCCCTTCAGCCCACAACTACTGCCGAACGAATTAAATAAGTAATTAAATGGCTAACTAAAGTAATCGCTTTTGCCTACATGACGTCCATATCCTTCCACTTTCCTCACGTTCATGTGCCTATCTAAACATCTCTTAAAAGTCTCTGATGTTTCTGCCTCCACCACCACCCCGGGCAGCTCATTCCAGGCACCCACCAATCTGTATAAGAAACTTGCCCCTTACATCTCCTTTCAAATTACTTCCTCTCAGCTTAAAAGCACACATATAGAATTTGGATTGAATAAATCATATTAAATACCATTTAGTTTCAGTTTTTAGCTATAGGTTATTCATGCATGCACTGGAAATGCAGACTTATCTTTCTGCTCAGACAATGGCAGAGTTGAAATGGGAATCCATGGGATCAGCCACGAACAATGAGATGTTGACGTCAGTATTCTCTGCTCATTGGACCACAAATCAGATTCGCACACTTCTCAATTTCTATTGAAAGTTTGACTATAAATACCAGAGGTGAGGTTCGAAACAGAATCATCATCGGAAATCTCCCTTCGCAGCCCAGCTTTGGTAAGTTGCATGTCCTTCAATTTTATTTGATCTTATTTTAACTTCAGATTTGTCCAACTTATCTCAGCTCGTTGGAGATTTTATTTCATGCTTTATAAACAACTCTACAGCAACAATTTGGTTGGGTTAAAGCAAAATGCAGAGGGCAGATAAACTTTCAATGCACTAAAATTTGATATATTTTGTAAAAATTTCAATTTTGAAATGAAATTATATTATGCAATTTTCTTTTAGGATTGACATCTCTAAACGGCAAACATGGCGCAGACAAACCCAGCAGGACTTTTCAAGGTTAACACTTATTTTCCTAGATATTTAATCAGGATTGAAACTTTGTTTTATTGTTTCTTTATTGCCCTTTAATTTTGAATATCATGGAAATTTTGTTTTCAATTGCAGATTACTGTTTATGATCAAGAAAACTTCCAGGGAAAAAGGATGGAATTTACCACATCCTGCAAGAACATCATGGAGTGTGGATTCGACAATATTCGGTCTGTCAAAGTCAACTGTGGAGCGTGAGTCAATAGCTTTTGCTTATTTTTCAAAATGGTTCCACCCTTAACAACTCCACTGAAACGTATTCTTAACCAAGCTTTATCATTAAAATGCAGTCATAGATTTTTTTTAAATGTCATCATCATTTGCAGGCCAAATTACTCAGTTCACAGAAAGGTATCTTTTAGTTCTCCTTACACACTATAAGATAACGCTAATGTTGAGTTCTTTCTGACTCAGCTAGATTACGTTCGCATTGAAAATATGGAAGGCAATAGATCCACATCATTTCAGCTCATGATCTGAAATATGTTAATATGTCTGTTAGAATCCATTACAGTACTCTGTTTTATTTAAAGACACTTCCCATGTGCAGTGATAATGTAAAGGTAGGAGACAAAAGCCCGTGCATTTGGAAGTTTGGAGGTGAATTTGTAATGGTTGGGTAGCAGTGCAGCTCCAAGTCATATAGTTCAGTTTTGCATCTGGGCAATAGAAATTCACCCCCCCAAAAAAAAAAATTTTCCCCTGTGAAATCTACATCTAGCCTGCATTACACACACATCTGTGCATGGCAGGATCAGTATCTGCACAAAAATCAAAAAAGCAGCATACAGCAATATTAGCAACTGGAGCCTAAAAAAATGTGGCAGTACATTTCTGTGCATTGTATCATTATTGGTGCATATCGAACTCAACACATTTAGGAGCCAGCATTTTATATATGATTATTCATTTGACATTTTGATGTGCTTGCAAGAAGCAGATACATATACTTAAGATGCGAAAATACAGACTAGGCTTCAAAATAGAGAACTTCTCTTTCCAAAAAATTGCAATCAAAAAGCAAAAATTATCTGTTTCTCACTGAATTTGAGAGATATCATAACTCACCTCTATCTCACTCCTCATTTCTATTGAGTAAGTACAATTAGATTCTCTGATAATAAATTCTCTGCTAATGGAACATCAGCAATGTTGTAGTTGTACAGCAAAATTCAATGTCACACCAATCGACAGAACTTAGTGGTTTACGTTGTGGGGCTCAGTAGATTTTGATTCCAGACCATTGCAGCTTGACACGCATTACAGATGACAGGAAGACCTACTAAAAAACTCGGGCCACCCCAGCTCTTTACAGTTACTGAAAACAATTAACCTGTAATTTCAGATCTTGTTCATCATTTAAATTAGTTTGATAGAGTTTAAAGGATGTAACCTTACTTTAAGTACCATTGAAAGGATTAATTCAAAAAGTACATTTGTATCATTAAGATTCATTTGGTGGGAACAATTTCTTAAAACCATTCTCGGCCAGGGCCAATATTTAGTGCATACTTTGCAATATTCACTGTTCTGGATGAATCAGGAAATCATGGCTAATGGTTAATAGGTTAACAGCTACCTGAATTTCTCAATTTGCAAATAGTGTGAGAATTAAGTACATTTAGTTTTTGAGAATTTGACATGAAAATAACTTTCTTCTTGTAGGTGGGTTGGTTATGAACATTCTAGCTTCTTTGGGCAACAATTTGTCCTGGAGAAAGGGGAATATCCACGCTGGGATGCCTGGAGTGGCAGCAACGCCTACCACATTGAGAGGCTTACATCCTTCCGCCCCATTTGCTCTGCTGTGAGTTGGTTCACTGGTCAATCTCTGTCAGACTTAATGCTAAAAAAGGATATTCTCCATGTAATTGGCAGCACAACATATACTCGAAAATAAGTTTACATATTAAGCTGTAACTTTACATGATTCATTTTTTGTAATCATTTCTGTTTTTCCACTGGCTTTTAGAATCTGTCTTAGCAAAAGAGGCATGGAGAGAGATCAGGAAATAGTGGTAAAATACTATCCACAAACTGCTGGAGGAAGTCAGCAGATCATGCAGCATCTATGGAGAGGAATAAAGGGTTGACATTTCGGCTCTTTATTCATCTCCATAGAAGCTGCCTGACCTACAGAGTTCCTCCAGCATTTTGTCTGTGTTACACTGGATTTCCAGTATCTGCAGAATCTCTTCTGTTAACTGTTAATATCCAAATCTGCAATAGAGTTAAAATATTAACTGTCTTCAAATATAGCCCACATCTGCCAGTTATGCTGAAATTCACTGTGCTCTGTCAGACAGTACTTGTGTTGTTTCATAAAAAATATTAATTTTAAAAGACAAAGAGGAAACAAGATTAACATTTAGTGCAAAGTGGTGTGTTTTGAGAAAGGCCTGAATAAGTTTATTTTATACACAAGAAAGTTAGAGGAGTATTAACATTTGCAAATAACAAATGGTAGAGCTAGATTAAGAATAAGGGGTAGGCCATTTAGAACAGAGATGCGAAAAAACATTTTCACCCAGAGAGTGGTGGATATGTGGAATGCTCTGCCCCAGAAAGCAGTAGAGGCCAAGTCTCTGGATGCATTCAAGAGAGAGTTAGATAGAGCTCTTATAGATAGCGGGGTCAAGGGATATGGGGAGAGGGCAGGAACGGGGTACTGATTGTGTATGATCAGCCATGATCACAGTGAATGGTGGTGCTGGCTAGAAGGGCCGAATGGCCTACTCCTGCACCTACTGTCTATTGTCTATTGTCTATTCTGGTTACTACTTGAAAGTAGATCAGACAGGGTGTCAAAGGTTATGGGGAGAAGGCAGGAGAATGGAGTTGAGAGGAATAATAAATTAGCCATGATGGAATGGCAGAGTAGACTCAATAAGCCAAATAGCCTAATTCTGTTCCTATATCCTCTAGTCTTACGGTTTTGTTCACTTACAAATGTATTGTAGTATCTACTAAACTGCTCAATGTATACTTTTTTTTATTAATATTAGCACCACAAAGAGTCCAAAATTATCATCTTCGAGAAGGAAAACTTCATTGGCAAACAGTGGGAGATGTGCGATGATTACCCCTCTTTGCAAGCCATGGGCTGGGGCAATAATGAAGTTGGATCCATGAAAGTTCAAGCTGGCGCGTAAGTTATGCTTTCAATGTAAATTAAATAGAAAGGTTGGGTTACTTCACTTTAATGCAGAAGACGTGGCTGGATCCAGTGAAGTCTTGTGTATTTAGAAGCACATCAATCAGATTAAATTTGTAGTTTCTTCTTCTAAATTAACAGATTATTTTAGGCCTAAATCATAAATAATAATCCTACTTGAATAGTTCAAGCTGCTTCAGAAATTAACCAAAGGCAAGTTATCCTGATAATCTTCTATTGCCTCTGAAGTCTTGAACTTCAGTCCTACTCATATTTACACTTTTTTACCTCTCTGTTAATACAAATATCTAATCAGCCAAACACGTTAAGAGGTTCAGTTATTGTTTGGACCTAAGTTCAGAATAGGGGAGATATGCAATCTCACTGACTTTGACTGTGGAATGATGGTTGGTGCCAAATGCAGTTGAGTATCTCAGAAACTGCTGATCTCCTGGGATTTCCACACACAACTGTCTCTAGAGAGTGAAGTGAAAAGGAAAAAGCATCCAGTGAGTGGCTGTTCTGTGGGTGAACACTTAATCAGAGAGGTCAGAGCACAAGGCAACAGTAACTCAAATAACCACGCAATACAACAGCGGTGTGCAGAAAAGCATGACTGAACACACAATACATTGAACCTTGAACTAGATGGGCTACAGCAGCAGAAGGCAAAGTATAGGAGGTACTTAAAGAACTGGCCCCTGAGTGTATATCTATCTTATATTTTGAGGGCATAGTGTACTTTATTAGCAATAACAGCTAAATGAGAATAACATCTATTGGTATTAGCTACTTTCCTAAAATACAAAAATGAGCACTTTTAGATTATTCATTTAACAAATAAAATATAAAAGCCTCAAGATTAATTAAGTGTGTTTGTTCATGTCCCTAGATGGGTGTGCTACCAGTATCCAGGATACCGTGGCTTCCAGTACATTATGGAATGTGATCGCCATGCCGGAGAGTACAAACACTGGAGGGAATGGGGATCCCACGCGCAAACCTGTCAGGTCCAGTCACTCCGCCGCATTCAAGAGTAAATCTTTTTCGTAAACCTCGGTAAAATATCACAGAGGGGCAGTACCTCTATAGTACACTCGGTAGTGTATTCTACTGTAGATCAAGCACATGTGTACAGAGATTGATTTAACATCTCATTACAATATAACTTGGGTTATTAAAATATTCAAATAAAAGTCAGAAAGATGTTTGCTTCAAACTGCATGTGAGCACTTATTTGTTCTTCAAGTTTCAAAACTGCTTGGTGGTTGAGATTCATCATAGATGTGACTTCTGAGGAATGAACTACAGAAAGTCAATTCACTGAGAGACGTAAAGCATATTAACCACTGTGTTCCCAGTATAACAACACTTTAGTCTTCCAACACACCGATAATCTGCAAACAATTTATGTTTTTAAAATACATGAGAGACATCATGTTTTTCATGAGAAACATCAAAAAAGGCAACACTTCCATCTGGACTTTAATACAGTTTAACTATAAATACAGTCTGCACTTGGTGTTGACAGAATGAAATGTGCTCCAACATACATGACTGATTGAGCGCTCTTTCTTTTCTACGTAGTGAATGAGACTAAGTGGCCTGGCCAGTTTGGAAGTTTATTTCTGTTCAGACAGCAGAAATCTTCTGCGAGTGTCATCTAGAAATCGCGAGATGATGATGAATGGCCCCATGGATTGGATGACTATTTCACCCAGTAACTCGCCCGTATGAAAGATGGTTTTGCCTCTGAAATGCTTCAGGCAATCTAGAGAGAAAGTTGATGATTCTACAAAAGAAAAGGAGTAATTAAATTTCCCTGGAGATGCAAAAAAAAATTCCAGCATTTAAAAGTGACCTCATGACTACTAGACACTTGAACTATTAGGCTATCTGCTGAACCAACCCCACCACACTGACTCAGCACTCCAACCACACTTCATTTCTCTAAACACAAAGGGTCAGATGATCTAACCCCCTGTGACCAAGAGGCATCCAGTGAGATGGAGTAGGTTCTGAGGGGCAACTTAGTCTCAAGTAGAGCTGAGGCCTAGCCTCCCCGAAAATGCCCTCCCAGCCTGTGAGAGCACAACGGAGACTGCAGACGTGGGGAATCTGCTGGAGGAGCTCAGCAGGTTGAGCAACACATGTGGAGGGGGTTCCCCAAAAGGCAGCACATCATGAGGAGGCTTCATAGTAAAGTAGTAAAATAAAGACACATGAGGCTGCAGATGCCAAAGCTGCAGCAACATACCATCTGCCGGATAGTCCTCTTGCAGGGTTTCAACTCAAAACATCAGCAATTCCTTTCCTCCCACAGACGCTCCTGGACCCTCTGAACTCCTGCAGCAGATCGTTTGTCAGAGTCACTTACAAACTGTACAGGTAATTTTAGTCCTGACTAAGGGTCTCGGCCCGAAATGTCGACAGTGCTTCTCCTTATAGATGCTGCCTGGCCTGCTGTGTTCCACCAGCATTTTGTGTGTGTTATTCAGATAATTTTAAAATAGTCATGATCAAATAAAAAACACATTTAATTGAAAATATCACCTTAAAATACCAAAAATAATTCAAAACATTAAAACAGATTTAAGTAAAACAATCAAAACTTTTTTCTGCATATTTGCCAGTTTTTTTATTCAGCAGCCTCTGGAGTAAAGGTGGGAAGCAGATGTGGAGCACACCTGACCACATTCCCTGTCCTGGCAGGGTCCCGTCACTGAGTTTACACAGGACAGCAGGAGATCAGCTGCCTCCAGCACATCACAGCTGTCTGCTTGCCCCCAACACGAGCTGAACACTCCTACAGAACTGCCAGCTGTCATTCAGCTTGATTTGGCCTATATACCATAATTTCACCCACTTGAGATCAAATTACAGACACGCGGGTCTTTTAGTTAATTTACTAAAAATCCAAAAAACCCTGAAATGAATTATATTTACTACTCAGATATATTTATTATACAATTAAAACCAAAGAAGCCACAATAAATTAAAACTGAATTTGTCTGTTTTTTTTTTATTTATCAGTACGGGTCCTTCCCAGATTATGAACACCCAAATTATGGACAGTCTGTACATATGAACCAAGTTACGTACGAACAAGGAATAGAAACATAGAAAACTTACAACACAATACAGGCCCTTTGGCCCACAAAGCTGTGCCGAACACGTACTTACCTTAGAAATTACCTGGGGTTACCCATAGCCCTCTATTTTTCTAAGCTCCATGTACCTATCAAGGAGTCTTTTAAAAGATCCTTTCATATCCACCTCCACAACTGTTGCTGGCAGCCCATTCCACAAGCTCACCACTCGCTGCGTAAAAAAACTTACCCCCGACATCTCCTCCGTACCTATTTCCAAGCACCTTAAAACTGAGCCCTCTCGTGCTAGCCATTTCAGCCCTGGGAAAAAGCCTCTGAATATCCACACGATTAATGCCTCTCATCATCTTATATACCTCTACCAGGTCTATTGTCTGGATGCTGCAGGACTGAAAGCATCTTCTTCTGTCTGAGAGCTTGGTTCAAGGCCGCATTTCCTACTTCCAAACTGCAGGCCTTTTCCCCACTGGCTGGGTGGACTAGAACAAGAGGTCATATGTTTAGAGTGAAAGGTGAAATAAGGGGAACTTGGAGGAGAACTTCTTCACTTGGAGGGTAGTGCATGTGTGGAACGAGTTGCAGGTGAAAGTGGTAGATGCAGGTTCAATTGCAACATTTAAGAGAAGTTTGGATTAGAGGGGTATGGTTCTTTCAGGTAGATGGAACTGGGCAGAAGACCAGCTCAGCAAGGACTAGACAAAATAGGACAAAGGGCCTATCATGACTCTATGTCCAGATTACAAACCACTCACAGGAATGGAATCACAGAATACTGCAAATGCTGGAATCTGGAACAGCAATCTGCTGAAGGAACTCAGTGGGTCAGATAACATCTGTTTCGGGTTGAGCATATGCATCAGAACATTTAGAAGTTGCACAGAATATTTCATCATCGCTTCAGATCACCAAAATCAGCAGTTAAACACACTTCTGGAGCCAATGATTCCTTATTAAAGTTAAACACTTTAAAAAAAACTACTGTTCTGCAAAAATAGGACTGAACATTTTAACCAGCCATTTTTATTTAGTTTTTGTAGGGAATACGTTATTGGGAAAATTTACTCTAGTGCCACAGAGTGGATGTGCTATCTTTTGACACAAATGAGGTTTAACCTCCAGAAGTGATACTCAGAGACATTGGTATGTTGTCCACTTTTTCAGGATGATCAGAGTTATAAGCAATGTGTTGGGGTTTATCTGACAAATGACACGTCCCATTTAGCTAACTACAAATTTCTTTGTTTCCTTTAAACCTTCAAATTATTGTCTAAGGCAACAATGTGTTTATTTTATTTTCATTCTGATTCTCTGGAATATGATGACTTTGACATAAATTGTAGATTGCACTTCTGCAGATAATAATAATTTGCATTAAATCCACTCATTCTTGCCATAGAGGGAGTACAGAGAAGGTTCACCAGATTGATTCCTTGGATGGCAGGACTTTCATATGAAGAAAGACTGGATCGACTAGGCTTATATTCACTGGAATTTAGACGATTGAGGGGGTATCTTATTGAAACGTATAAAATTCTAAAGGGATTGGACAGGCTAGATGCAGGAAGATTGTTTCCGATGTTGGGGAAGTCCAGAACAAGGGGTCACAGTTTAAGGATAAAAGGGAAGCCTTTTAGGACCGAGATGAGGAAAAACTTCTTCACTCAGAGAGTGGTGAAGCTGTGGAATTCTCTGCCACAGGAAACAGTTGAGGTTGGTTCATTGGCTATATTTAAGAGGAAGTTAGATATGGCCCTTGTGGCTAAAGGGATCGGAGGTATGGAGAGAAAGCAGGTACAGGGTTCCGAGTTGGATGATCAGCCATGATCATACTGAATGGCGGGGCAGGCTCGAAGGGCCGAATGGCCTACTCCTGCACCTATTTTCTATGTTTCTATGTTTCATAATAGAACCATTCAGCATGGGATCCGGCTCTTTAATCCATTGAGCTGATGCCATTAATACTAATCCCATTTTATTCTTCCAATATTCCCATCTCCTCTTCACAGAGTCTAACACATAAGATCAAAAGGCCGAGCACAGCTCCGAAGCATGTTCAAGCTTGCTGATAGCACCACTGCAGAAAGCCAAGTCAAAGGCGATGACGAATCAGCATTCAGGAGGGAGATTGAAGACCAGGCTGAGTGGTGCCACAACACCAACCTCCACAACGTCAGCAAGACCAAGGAGCTGGAGAAGGAAACCGGGATCCCATGAGGCAGTCTTCGTGGGGGGGGGGGGGGGGGGAGGGAATCAAAGGTTGAGAGGGTCAGCAAATTTAAATTTCTCGGTGTTAACATTTCAGAGGATCTGTCCTGGACCCACCAGATAAGTGCAATTATGAAGAAAGCATGGCTGCACGTCTACTTAGAAGTTTGTGAAGATTAAACATGACATATAAAACTTTGACAAACTTCTATAGATGGGTGGTGGAGAGTATATTGACTGACTGCATCAGAGCCTGGTATAGACAGACCAATGCCCTTGAATGGAAAATCCTACAAAAAGTAGTGGACACAGCCCAGATAATCAAGGGTAAAGCCCTCCCCAACATTGAGCACATCCACACAGAGCACTGTTGCATGAAAGCAGCATCTAACATCAGGGATTCCCGCCACCCAGGTTTTCTATTTTTCTCATTGCTGCCATCAGGAAGAAGGTACAGGAGTCTCAGGATTCACTACCAGGTTCAGGAACTGTTATAACCCCTTAACCATCAGGCCCTTGAACCAGAGGGGATAACGTCACTCAACTTCACTTGCCCCATCACTGAATTGCTCCCACAACCTATGGACTCACCTTCAAGGACTCTTCATCTCATGTTCTTGATATTTATTGCTTATTTCTTTAGTATTATTAGCTTTTTGTATTTGCACACTGGTTGCCTGCCCTGTTGGTGCAGTCTTTGATTCGATTATAATGTTTATTGGATTTATTGCGTATGCCTGCAAGTAGATGACTTTCAGGGCTCTATAGGACACATGTATTTTGATAATAACTTTACTTTGAAGATAGGAGCAGAATTAGGCCATTTGCTCCTTTGAGACTCCACAGATGGCATTTGAACTCCTGAATTCCTCCAGTAATTTGTTTTTTGCTCCAAATTACAACATCTGCAGACTGTCCTGTCTCAGCTTCAAAAGATCTTTGACAATTACAACTAAACTGATGTTGAAATATAACCTACCATCCAAGTCACTTCTTTGATCTTGGCATCATGATCTACTATAGACATCTTTCTGCATTTCCTTTGGCAAGTTCCACATGGGAAACATATGACACCTACTTTGATTTTAATATACAGCACCATTTTATCCATGTTTAATTCCGCTGGTCATTGATCAGTCTATAAGCAAACTCTGCTGGGCTTTTCATTAAATTGCTGAGGTCCACCTTCGAATCAGTATTTCTTCCGTTCTGCCTGTGTCGCTCAATAATGTCTTAACACTGTAATCTACAAATGTTTACTGTGAACTGAAATAGTCACAAGGAAAATCCTCTGGACAGCCTACTCATTGCCAAAATAAACCCACATCCCATTTTGATTTGCAAAAGTCATAGTTGGTACTTTATTACTTTAAAATCACAAGAAAGTCTGGAGATACTGGAAATCCAAAGCAAAACACACAAAATGCTGGAGGAACCCATCAGGTCAGGCAGCATCTATGGAAATGAATAGTGTTATGTAACCCCGTAACCAGGTAACTTACCAGCAAAGATAGATGGATCAGCTGAGTCGGATGCTACTATTTTCAAACGTTTTATTCGAAAAGGGCACAAACGTATGGTTAATACAAAACATTCAGATCATATACATCGTCAAACTCAATCTAAAACACCAGTGTAACCATAATCAATCAGAAATAAGCTCTATAGTTGTCTAGGGGATAATACTGAGTCCAATTGAAATATAAAGAGTCACTCAGAAGTTTGCAGGCTTTTCCCTTTTGGGAACCGCTGGGGTTTTCACGTTGTAGAGAGAAAGAGGTGATTTGGAAAAGATAAACACTTGCCCGTCGTCTTGGCAGAGCAAATCCTTGGAATCAGGGGAGCAGGCTTCCCCGTTGTTAGCTAAAAGCAGTCTTTCGTTGGTTCTAGCCACAGATTCAAAAGTTGGAATCTAACGCACGTGGCTTCCTTCAGAATGGCGTCCCGCTCCCACGGGAATCGATATCGTGCTTCCTTCGTCTCCTGGGTGCGTCTGAGGGTTCCCCCCCTCAGACCCTCCTTTATACTTCTTCACGGGATCGCAGGTGTCAATCAGGTTGCAGGTGATGCGATCTTTCTCTCAACCAGCCCACTTTGCCCGAGGGCTTTTCACGTGGTCCCATGAGACAATAGTTAAGGTCACCTTTATTCTGCTTCTTGGGAGAACGTGGTCTCTCTCTCTCTCTCCCATTTCCCTGGGTCTATTCAGCACGTCCCTTCCTCTTTTGGGTCAGCTGACCCCCCTCTTGACTCGGGTTCTTGAGATTCTCACAAAGGAGGGGGCCGATGGCATAACACCTCCCCCCATAATGGGTTTTTAACCAGCGGTTAAAAACAGGTTGGTACCGGGTTTTGTTTTTGAATCTACATACTACACAAGCTTTTCTCTTCACAGAGTACTATTGTCATACATTCAAGTCAGGATCTAAACAGGTAACAAGTACAGTGCCCCTTTTCTTTAATACCTTAACCTCACGTGCCATACTAACGCCTGGTAGCATCAAACTTCAGCTCAATAACCACCTTATTTATTTGCTTTCTTCAGCAACATAACTAAGGAGGTGTGATCTTAGCTTACATACATCTACAAAGGTTCATGCAAAATACTAATTTTTATGTTACTTTCAAACTTAACAGTCAAGCTTCCATGGGTGTTGTCTTTATTATTCACATACTTTGTCAAAATCCCTTAAAACCGGCTTCTGCTATTTAAAAATCGCGTCCCCATTAACCCTCGCCTCTTTTCCGGTTAATTCCCTCGTGGTAATCTTGGGCACCCTGGCGAAATAGGCTTTCGCCCGCTCCTTTCATAGAAGTTATTTTATCAGCATGTTCCAAACTTAGACCACCTTGTTCCACCCAATTCCTTAATTTTAGGCAATTTGTCATTTTTCTCTTCAGGACCCGTCATGCTATTAGCTTCCAAGTTAAGATCTGCAAGCGATCCCGCTTTGTTCAGACAGCATTTCAAACTCTGCCTTTTCACACCACACTCTGGAATAACAATAGCGTGTGGGGCCCCTTTACCTTCCAACTCACCCTGTAATTGATTCACAGGCTTTGTGGTACCAAGCCATTGTCTCTGTAGCCTGGTTGCTGCTTCTGGTATCAGTCCAGCCTTTAAATTTTCTTCATTCAATTTGGGAACTACACATTCCCCTTTTCCTTGAGCTCCGTGACTAGGTTCAGCACCACGTGCATCCCCATCTTGGACACACTCAAACGGGACATTGGCCTCTTCCAGGCTTTCAACACCCGTACCTTTTTCAAATTCTAACGTCCCCCGATCCTTCCAGTTACTCTCTAGGCAGCCCCCCGTTGGGGAAGGCGCAACCCTGCTAGCTGAAACAACCTCCTCGGCCATTTCAGCTGACTTCTCCACAGCAAGGATACCCTTCTCCTCTAAGACTGCCCTCATTTCACTCTCGGGACCATCGAGAACACCTTTAGAACTCTCAACTTCTCCAAACAATTCTGCCAAACCAGACAGATCAACCACGTCCAACTCTGGACGTTTTAACAGCTTCATCCGTTTCTCATCTTTATTTCCTACCTCTAGGACCTTTCTCTTCACTAAGGGGGGGGGCTATCTCCTCGCCCATACCCCCTTTTACTTTACTACCTTCTGTTTTACCACCCTCTGAACCCTCGTGGTACAGGCTCGGTAAAAACGTCTTGGCCAATTCACTACTGGCGCGATTTAAACTGCTCTGGTTCTCAGCTGCTTTTCTCGACAGGCCGCGAGTGACCGCGCATGCGCGATAGCTCGGGGACTCCATGGGCGGGGCCTCAACTATCAGGGCGGTTCCCATCTTCCCACCCGCGAGGTCATTACCCAAAAGAAGGTCCACGCCCTCCCCCGGTAACTCCGGCAGGACTCCTAGCTCCACAGGTCCCGACACCAACTCGCAATCGAGAAGGACCCTATGCAAAGGCACGACCTCGGTCCGGTTCCCGATACCTCTCAGGGCTACCTCGCCCGTGCGAGGGCCGAATTTTAACACATTACGGCTAATTAACGATAGTTCCGCCCCCGTGTCTCTCCAAATTCGTACGGGGATGGGGGGGTCCCCTTCCCTCAAAGACACGGTTCCTTCGGAACTAAATGTCTCCCGCCCCTCCGGTACTCCATCTACCTGGGGCCCTCTTGTCCATTTCCTGATTACCACTGCACGCCCGATAGGGATCGCTGCTCTCTCCCTCTCTGGCTCCTTTCTCGGAGCAAAGCAGTTTGATGCAATATGACCCACCTTCCCACAATTAAAGTAGGTTAAACCAGAGGGTCTCCAAGTTTCCTGTCTGTTATCCTCACTTTTGCTGCTAGCTCCCGGCGGGATCTCCGCCTCAGCCGGCGGGCTTTCCCTACCATTCCGACGGTCTCTCGGGTAACTTTTTGGCGAGGAAAACTTTGTCTTGTGGGTTAGGGCATATTCATCTGCGACCCTAGCCATCTCTGAGATGGACTGATTCGTCCTCTCATTCAAATACATTCGAATCTCTTCCGGAACGCAACCTTTAAATTCCTCAATCAAAATTAACTCCCTGAGACGCCCATAGTTCTCGGCCACCTTGTCAGCGGTGCACCAACGGTCCAAGAGCACACCCTTCTCATGGGCTAGCTCAGTATATGTTTGATTCCACCCTTTCCTTAAATTTCGGAACCTCTGTCTATACGCCTCAGGTACTAACTCGTAACCTTGGAGAATGGCCTCCTTTACTTGATCATAATTCCCGTCCCTTTCTGGGGGCAGCGCGGCATATACCCGCTGTGCCTTCCCTCGTAACACACTTTGTAACAACGCCACCCACTGCTCTCTGGGCCACTTTTGATTCCTTGCCACCTTCTCAAAAATCAAGAAATAACTATCAACATCCGTCTCCTCGAACGGGGGGAACCAACCTCAACGCCCGACTAACATCAAACCCTTCCTCTCTCTCTTCCCCTTGAGCTCTTCGCTCCTGCTTTCGCCTGTTCAGCTCCAATTCATGGCTCCTTTGTTTCTCTTTCTCTTCTGCTTCTGCTTCTACTTCTAGCTGCTTTAGTTTGAACACATGCTCTCTTTCCGCAGCCTTTTCAGCTCTCTCTGCATCCTTTTCCCTCGCAGCTCTCTCTGCATCCTTTTCCCTCGCAGCTCTCTCTGCATCCTTTCCTTTGCAGCTCTCTCCACAGCCTTTTCCCTCGCAGCTCTCTCCGCAGCCTTCTCAGCTGCTTCTACGTCTAGCTGCTTTACTTTAAGCTCATGGGCCAGCCTTGCTTTCTCCAACTCTGCCTGATCTGTCCCACTCGCTAATCTCCTTTCGGGAATATTTTCCAAATCCTCAGCTACAAACACCTTCTTCCCAACGTAATGCTGTTGTATGACCCTTCGCACTTCCTGCTTTTTCATTGCTGGCTTCACCGCTGTGAGGTCTAATGCCTGCGCCAAATTTACCAAGTCTGATTTTGTAGCCTTCCCTAGCGCCTCTACCGTCGGGTTTCTCATAAATTCACCCACATCCATCTTTGCTGGTTTTCCGTCTGGCTACCTGCGTAACCAGATTTAAGTTTGGACTTACAGCCCGATTCACTGACTCTCCCGTTTGGTTTCAAATCCCGGGACGAGAACCCCACTTGTTACGTAACCCCGTAACCAGGTAACATACCAGCAAAGATAGATAGATCAGCTGAGTCGGATGCTACTATTTTCAAACGTTTTATTCGAAAAGGGCACAAACGTATGGTTAATACAAAACATTCAGATCATATACATCGTCAAACTCAATCTAAAACACCGGTGTAACCATAATCAATCAGAAATAAGCTCTATAGTTGTCTAGGGGATAATACTGAGTCCAATTGAAATATAAAGAGTCACTCAGAAGTTTGCAGGCTTTTCCCTTTTGGGAACCGCTGGGGTTTTCACGTTGTAGAGAGAAAGAGGTGATTTGGAAAAGATAAACACTTGCCCGTCGTCTTGGCAGAGCAAATCCTTGGAATCAGGGGAGCAGGCTTCCCCGTTGTTAGCTAAAAGCAGTCTTTCGTTGGTTCTAGCCACAGATTCAAAAGTTGGAATCTAACGCACGTGGCTTCCTTCAGAATGGCGTCCCGCTCCCACGGGAATCGATATCGTGCTTCCTTCGTCTCCTGGGTGCGTCTGAGGGTTCCCCCCCTCAGACCCTCCTTTATACTTCTTCACGGGATCGCAGGTGTCAATCAGGCTGCAGGTGATGCGATCTCTCTTTCAACCAGCCCACTTTGCCCGAGGGCTTTTCACGTGGTCTCCATGAGACAATAGTCAAGGTCACCTTTATTCTGCTTCTTGGGAGAACGTGGTCTCTCTCTCTCTCTCCCATTTCCCTGGGTCTATTCAGCACGTCCCTTCCTCTTTTGGGTCAGCTGACCCCCCTCTTGACTCGGGTTCTTGAGATTCTCACAAAGGAGGGGGCCGATGGCATAACAATAGATAGTTGATACTTCAGGCCAAGACCCTTCTTCAGGACTGAGAAGGAATGGGGAAGATGCCAGATAACCACTTTGGAAGTTTAGCTATGTCATGTAATCTGTCATAAAATGTCAAATATACAGTAAATTGATATTGTATTCTCAAAATAAGTTATCAAAGATAATTTATTTTGAGAAGGTAAATTAGGTTTGCAAAACGTCTAACATATGCTGAGAAAATGATATATTAAAGATATTCATAATATTTTTATAGGCTTAAATGGAAGAAAACATTTCCAATTGAGAAGCTGGTTACAGGAGGAAAGAGAGGAAAATCTCCATTATGCTGATTATTGTAACAAGGAGATTGATGACATAGAACAGCTGAGGAAGAGATAAGGCACTACATGAACTGATGAATGAACTTACAAAAATTATGGCTAAGTTGCCAACCAGACAAAAATATGGAAAAGTAATTCAGGTCATTCCTAGGTTACAAACACTCAAAATAGGGATTTCCATACACAACAACGATCTCCCATAATTGTATTAAATTCAAAAGTCTGTACACATATTTGTTCAGTCCTACAAACACCAGAACTAATTCTCTCTCTCTCCCTCTCTCCCTCTCTCTCACTCTCCCTAACTCTAGTACTTACTCTTTCTCATAATTCGAATATAGTTATAATGTCATTCATTTCAATACCATGCGGATATGGTTAGTATATGAAGTTACTTCTGTTTATTTACAGATTTATGGACAAAATCAACCTAAGGCCATCGGTGAAAGAAAGCCTTTTGATATTTGAAGATGGCCTGTATTAAATTTGTATTTATAACAGCAATGTAATTTACATGGTACTGATTTGCAAATAAATGAGAGTTGAATTATTGAGGGATGAAGTAGTTAGGTGCGGGAAGAAGCCGTTTGTGGTGAACTAGATATACCTGTCTGACTGCTCCTGTGGCTCCTCCCACAGACCCTGCTGACTGCTCCTGTGGCTCCTCCCACAGACCCCTGTATAAAGGCGACTGTGGGCTGCTGCTCTCCCTCATTTTCCCCAGGATGTAGTGTTGTTTATTCTTCCAGTCAATAAAATTGATGCACCATCAATAACTCACGCTGAGACTTAGGAAGCGAGATATCGGCTTTAACAGCAATGTAATTTACATGGTACTGATTTGCAAATAAATGAGAGTTGAATTATTGAGGGATGAAGTAGTTAGGTGCGGGAAGAAGCCGTTTTTATCTGCAGTAGAATAGAGAATGCAAATGCGTGGCTGGAGAGACGTAGCAGGAGGAAGGGTTTTACATTCCTGACGCATTGGGACCATTTCAAGGGCAAGTGAGACCTGTGCAAAATTGGACCTGTTGCTCCTCACAGGACTGACAACAACACCCTTGCAGGATGTTTGTTAGTGTTACCAGCTCAGACTGACTTGCCCTGGGAACTTCAAAAGAAATTCAGGAAGAAGAGAAACCAAACAGGAAAGTGAGTGTAGGTGAAACAAATAGACGGCTAAATCAAAGTCAGGCAGCAAAAGGATTTAAAGTACAGACTGTTATCAATAGCTCATAGCTTTTGCAATGGATGCACCATCAATAACTCTCGGAGACGTGAGTCAAGGTAGGCTTTTATTGGCTGGAAGAAAGCACCGTCAGCAGCAAGAGACCACCACACAACATCCTGGAGACTGAGGGAGGAGCAGTGCCTCCAATCGCCTTTATACAGGGGTCTGTGGGAGGAGCCACAGGAGCAGTCAGCAGGGGGGGGCGTGTCCAGACAGGTATATGTAGTTCACCACAACAACAACGTCAAAGATTTAATAGCACAGAACAGAATTAAATGGGTGTGATCTTATTGCCATTAAGGAAATCTGACTACACTGTGACCAAAGCTAAGCTAAATATTCAACATTTAGATAGGTCAGGCCAAAAATAAAAGAAGATAGTGTGGTGTGGTGCTAATAAAAAGAGAGTTCAGAGCAGCGGTGATCGATGTGGTTGAGAGGGTGTGACCCACTCTCATCTCCTCCCTTCCCTCCTGAAGTGCCCAATGCTTCCCTCTGGTTCCCTCCCTGCTTCCCTTTATTCCTTGGTCTACTGTCACATCATCTCCACCCACAACATCCATCAATTCAATTATTTATTAATTCATTCTTTTAAATATTTTTAATTGTAATTTATAGTCATTTTTATGTATTGCACTGTACTGTTGCCACTGACCAAATTTCATGACATATATCAGTGATAATAGACCTGACTCTGACTGGTATTAGATTCCTTTTTTCAGCCCTTTATCTCCCAGCTTCTTATGTCATCCCATCCCTCCCCCACTCACCTTAACCCTCACTTGGTCTCTCCTATCACCTGCCAGCATGTACTCCTCACCCTCCCCAACCTGCTTATTCTGGCTTGTCCCCTCCCTTCCCAGTCCTGATGAAGAGCCTCGCCCAAAATATCAACTGTTCTTTCTTCTGCATAGATGCTGCCTTAGCTGCTGAGCTCCTCCAAAGTTTTGTGCGTGTTGCTCAAGATCTCCAGCATCTGCACGATCTCTTGTGCCGTAATAAATCATCCTGGCCTGACAGACATGATGTCGAACTTGAGGTCAAGCTAAGAAATAACAAAGGGTAGAAAGTAGAGGGCAGGAGTTATTTATAGACCAACAAATTAGCAGTGAGGTATAGAGCAGGAAATTAGAGGTGGGTGCAGTAGCTCTCTCACAATGATCAAGGAGGAGATAAATTTACAGTTAGATTAGATTAGATCCACATTCTGTAAAAGGCAGAAGATAAATTTGTGGAATGTATATGAGATGCTATTCATGATTAATATGTTAAGCTATCAACCAAGGAAAAGTCTATTTTGTTCTGTGCAATGGAAAAAAAAGGGTTAATCAATAATCATGCTGCCAAGGGATCGTTGGGGAAGAGTGACCATAATTTAACATTGAATTTGAAACTGTTGTCATCCTATGTGAAACCAAGATTTTAAACCCAATGCAAGCTGTGAAGAGAGTTCGCTATGGCTATCGGGGAGTATTCATTGAAAGGTATGTCAGAGCGCAGGCAAAAGTTGGTATTTAAAGAAATAATGAATAAATATAAAATATATATTCCTTTAAGCACAAACCGCAAATGGAAAATTGGCTCCCCCATGAATAACAATAGAAATTAAAAATAGTGGCAAATGCAATGAAACGGCTTAATAGGTGAGTAGTAGCAGGAGTTCTGATGACATGGAGCATTTTAGAACTCAGCAAAAATGAAAGAAAATCAAGATGGAGTAAGAGTGGAGACCATTAAAAAACATGAAAACAGATTGTAAGAGATTTCATAATGAGGAAAACATTGACAATTACAAAATCTGCCATTGTGGCAGACACACAAAACCTGAGAATCAAGGGTCTTATGAGAAAGGTCTTACGAGGGTGTTGGATGTTTACACAAATAACACATTTTGCTGTATGTTTCAATGTACATGTGATAGCTCGGTCAATGCAACACTGTCTCAGTCCCAGCGTCAGACTCTATTTCCAAATCCATCTAACTACTCCCAGTATCCAACTCTCACCCCTACGGCATCCCAAAATAACTCAACACCTGCACCTTCCCCGCAGCCGGTCCCCAAATTGCACCCATCTCCCACTCTTTCTCCAGAGCTGTGTCAGTCCCAGGCTCATCCCACTGCAAGGAGAGCATGGGCCATTGGAACTGGCTCATTGTCTGGCACAGGGCTGCGGGGAGAGGGTGGAAAAGGGAAGTGATTGACAAAGGAATGGGGAAAGAGACCAATACTTTTGAATTAGTTTAGGACTGACACAGTGCTGTGGGAAGACCTCTAGTTTTTACATTTCTATCCTCAGGGAAAAAACTATATACCCTAATTATGCCTCATCTAATGTTATAAGTCTGAAACAGGTCTTCCCTCAGTGTCTGACAGTTCAAGTGTATCCCACCTCTCCATATATTTAATACTGTTTACTCCAGTATAAAATATACTGCAGTATATACTCCAGGCAGCATCCTGGTGCATCTCTTCTGTACTCTCCAAAACCTGCACAGAGGGGGAGACCAGAAGAGCACACAATACATTTTCACTATTCTCTGGTTTTGCTATTCATTGGCTGCTTAACGGAACAGGGCCATTTTCAAATTCAAACTCAGGAGAGGATGATCGGGTATTCCCACACCGCAGAGTCAAACAGCAAAGAAACACAGACACCTTGTGTCCCTGTGAACCATTTAAGAAGCTAACAACACTAATCCCATTTACCAACATTTGGTCTGTAACCACTGATGAACTCCTCTAGGTACCACATAAACGTGACAGTACCTATCCTCACCGCCTACTCAGGTAACAAGTTACGGACTGTAATCACCCTCCAGGTGAAAACTGTTTTCCCCAGATTCCCTCCACTGCTTAAAACATCTGCCCACTGCTTTTAGATGTTTTTCACGACGGGGAAAAGATTTGCACTTTGCACCCTATCCAAGCCCCTCATAATTTTGAAAAGAGGGTGGAGCTAGTGGAAAGCTTCAAATTCCTAGGTGTGAAAACAACCAATACTTGCTGCCAGCCCAGCCTCATCAATGCTGCAGACAAGTACACCAGCACCCCTACTTTCTCCGAAGACTAAGGACATTCAGTGTACCCCCGATGATTCTCACCAATTTTCACAGATGCAGCATAGAAAACATCTGGTGTGGATGCCTCACCGCTTGGTATGACAATTATTCTGTGCCAAACCCCAAGGCACTGCAGAAATTTATGAATGCAGTCCAGCCTTCACACAAAGCAGCCTCCCTTCCGCTGTCTCTGTCTAAATTTGCCAATGATTCAGGAAAGCAACCAACATAATTAAGGACCCCGCCCAGTCCAATCATCCCATCCAGCAGATGTTTATAAAAGCTTAAGTGCACAATTTATTAGACTCTAAGGATTACTTCTAATTCACTGCTACCAGTCTCTTGAATACACCTCTCATCTGCTATAGATGAAATTTTGATCTCCCAATCTACCTCGTCATGGCCCCTGAACTTTATTTACCGACCTGCAGTACGCTGCACTTTCTTGGCATTTTGCCGTCTGTACTTACACATGGCAAGCAAAACAACAGCTTTTTAATTGTTCTCAGTACACATGACGATGACAGACAGCAGTAGCAAGCATCTATCAGTCATTCCCTTTGCCAGAAGGGAAATTTACTTTACCTGTTTAATATTGAAATTATTTAGTGTAGTGACACATTAATAAGCAATTACTTACAGTAAGGCATCTCTATTCAGCGTGAAGAGTCAGAAAGCTTTAGGTCTTTTGTCAGCAGTTGCTGCAGAAGCTTTCAGATGTCTGCCTTCCAGGATTTACAATGCACTGAGGTGCATTGGAAGAAAGTTTTGATGGCCGGAGGATCAGTCTTGGACATTGCCCCCTCCTCGATCGATGGGAAAGCTCAGTTACTCATCACAGAGGGTGTCAGGGGGAGAGAGAGCTAATCCTGCATAAGGAGGTAGCTGTCCTTTGATATGTTTTCTCAGCTGGGAAGGGAGCAGAGGCAGAAACCTCCTCACCCTCTGCATCTGAGTGGGAACTCGAGACCTGTATCACGCCATTGTTCTTCTGGGACTGCCTCAGGATCTCCATTAGGTGATGCAGCACTCAATGGAAGTGTCTGTGACTTGGCCAAGGGCGGACCAAAGAATGAGGGGAGAATGTCATTGAAACCTTTGGAACACTGAAAGGCCTAGATAGAATGGACGTGGAGATTATGTTACCTGTAGCAGGGGAGTCTAGGACCAGGGGCACAGCCTCAGGACAGAGGGACATCTCGTTAGGGTGAAGATGAAGAGGAATTTCTTCAGCCAGAGGGTGGTGAATCTTTGGAATTCATTGCCACAGATGGCTCTGGAGGCCAAGTCAGTGTATATATTTAAAGCAAAGGTTGATAGGTTCTTGATTAGTAATGGTGTTAAAAGTTGCAGGGAGAATGCAGGAAAATGGGGTTGAGAAGGATAATAAATCAGCCATGATGGAATGAAAGAGCTGTCTCGATGGGCCTAATGGCCTAATTGTGCTCCTATTTCATATGAATCTGAAATCTAAAATCCTCTTTCTTATGACCAAGAATGATGGTATCATGTACTTTCTGGAGAGAACCAGAGCTGATTTTCCTCAGCGGACAGATGTCACTTTTCAGCAGAGACCAGGGATGAGCAGTGTGTCAGTGATTTCTCAAAAGGTGTAGAGGCTGTTTCATTCTCCCTCCTGCCCCATTCAACCCACTCCTAGGTAAGTCCCACCAGCCTACCAACTGTCCCTCACTGAGAGAGTAGGTTTACTCTCCGAAGTTCCACAGGTCCACACCCACCAATTCTCCTGTGTTGAGAGTCTCTCGCCCAACCTCCTGTTTGCCAATCCTTCTGCGCATTTATCTCTTGTTCTCCATCCCAGTCTATCTCTCTGCTATGTCTCTATCAATATTGCCAAATGTAACAGTGTTATTCCAGGGCCAAGGAGCAAAACACCATGTCAGCAGTCACACAAAATGCAAGGCACATAAAATACAGTCACACAAATATAGTCCAAGACCCTGAGTGCATGAATATTGCAGAAATCTGAAGCTGGTCACAATACAGCTTGTCTTTCTGCCAAATGAACATCGGAGGGCAGCACTGACTCCAGCTTGAACACCACGCAGCACTGCAGGGTAATGTAATTGGTGACGGCTGACATATCATCATAGAAACTGTTCTACATAACTCACAAAGACTGTCAGTGAATTGTGCTCACTTTAAGAGATGGTGTCTGACGCAATAACGTTCATACAAGGCGACTGCTTTTGGTTTGTTTGTAATGGTAGCAAAAGTCTGCAGCTTTTAAGTACGTAAAGAGACTCATGCATGTTTTACTCACATAATCGCATACTTGTGGCCACGACACTCTCAGATGATTCCGTAATTACTCAACAACATGTCGGCCAACAGAGTCGCTTTGAAACTGCCAGAGTTTTGGGAGCAGCACGCTACCATGTGGTTTAATACAGGTGGAAGCCCAGTTCGTGCTGCGAGAATCACTGCAGAGAATGCCACATTTCACTATGCCATAGCATTGTCAAGTAATTCCACTGAGCCAGAGTGGTGAGTCTACTGGAAGACCTGCCTTCACGTGATAAGTATGTCACTCTGATTACAGTCATTCAGACTGTCTGGGTCTGACCGTGCCATACAGTTGCTCTCCTTGCCCGACCTGGGTGATGCTAGGCCTTGGACAACATGCCATCTCTATCCTTGAATTATTTTCAGAGAACTCTTTATACAACAAATGCCTGATTAAGTTTCCACAGTCTTTGCTAATACACCCATGAAGGACTATATGAAGCTTGTTGAAATGGCTGACAGTCTACACTCAGCCAGGCAAAGGTGCAGTGTTTCTCCTCTTTGCCCTGCCTCAGTAAGGCCTGTCAGCAAAGCCCCTAGCAGACTCACATCCACTGCTCTGAACCAGATGATGCTGGCTCTGTATTTTTGCTGCGCATGCTTCAACACGAACGCCAAGAAGTGCTGGCGGCCCTGCAGCTACGACAGTGCCAGCACGTCAGGAGGTTGGAAGTCTGTGAACACCGTGGGTTCCAGCTGCCAGGGTCACCTATTGTTCACTATGGACACCCTTTCAGGGCAATGCTTACTGCATGCCACAGGCGCTCAAGTGAGTGTGCTGCCCGCATCACCAATTGATTATAAGACACTCATGGGACACGACGTGTGACGCTCTGCTTCAGTGGATGACACTATACGTGAGACTTTGTCTTGGCTAACGTTACTAGACCTCTGCTCAGCATAGATTTCTTGTGCAACAAAGGACTGTCCATCAATCTTAAGGACTGTCAGCATGTGGACGCAAGTGACTATGGGTCCATACGCTGTATGCCCAGTAAGTTCCCAGGATGACTCTGTCTAACGTATGCACTCCACATGTGAATTCATATGCCTGCTGTGTGAATTCCCAACCGTCTCCCACCACACATTTTCCACTATAGTCAAAAGCATGGAGCCGAACACCACATTTCCACAACTGGTTCACTGATCCATGCTCGTACGTGTGGACTGGACTCAAAGCTGACCAGCACAAAGGCAGAGTTTGCTGACGTGGAAATGTTTGATATTGCATGCAGGTCAAATAACTCTTGGGCTTCACTTCTCCAGGCTGTCGGCCCAGGTGTCCAAGGTTGCAGAACAGCAGTCATGGGCCTGTGGTTGTCTGACGTCAAGTTCAGGCACAAGGCAGTTTCTCTCCTGTGAGATGTCTCAACCAGTCATCCTCGCCCCACAGTGTCTGCAAACTGGAGGTGTTCTGTTTTTAACTCCATTCACAGCCTCTCACATCCAGGCGATAAGGCTTCACAGAAAGTGGCCGTTTTGAAGTTTGTATGGCACAGCCTTAAGAAGGCTATGCGAGACTGGAGTGCAACCTGTGTTGTGTGTCAGCATGTGAAAATTAACCATCAAGTTCGGGCACCATCGACACCTTTCGAGGTCCCAGCCTGATGGTTTGACCAAATCGGCTCGGATTCTCTCCAGAAAGTACATGATACCATCATTCTTGGTCATAAGAAAGAGGATTTTAGATTTCAGATTCATATGACATAGGAGCACAATTAGGCCATTAGACCCATCGAGACTGCTCTGTCATTCCATCATGGCTGATTTATTATCCTTCTCAACCCCATTTTCCTGCATTCTCCCTGCAACTTTTAACACCATTACTAATCAAGAACCTATCAACCTTTGCTTTAAATATATCCACTGACTTGGCCTCCAGAGCCATCTGTGGCAATGAATTCCAAAGATTCACCACCCTCTGGCTGAAGAAATTCCTCTTCATCTTCACCCTAAAGAGATGCCCCTCTGTCCTGAGGCTGTGCCCCTGGTCCTAGACTCCCCTGCTACAGGTAACATAATCTCCACGTCCATTCTATCTAGGCCTTTCAGTGTTCCAAAGGTTTCAATGACATTCTCCCCTCATTCTTTGACCCGCCCTTGGCCAAGTTACAGACACTTCCATTGAGTGCTGCATCACCTAATGGAGATCCTGAGGCAGTCCCAGAAGAGCAATGGCGTGATACAGGTCTCGAGTTCCCACTCAGATGCAGAGGGTGAGGAGGTTTCTGCCTCTGCTCCCTTCCCAGCTGAGAAAACATATCAAAGGACAGCTACCTCCTTATGCAGGATTAGCTCTCTCTCCCCCTGACACCCTCTGTGATGAGTAACTGAGCTTTCCCATCGATCGAGGAGGGGGCAATGTCCAAGACTGATCCTCCGGCCATCAAAACTTTCTTCCAATGCACCTCAGTGCATTGTAAATCCTGGAAGGCAGACATCTGAAAGCTTCTGCAGCAACTGCTGACAAAAGACCTAAAGCTTTCTGACTCTTCAAGCTGAATAGAGATGCCTTACTGTAAGTAATTGCTTATTAATGTGTCACTACACTAAATAATTTCAATATTAAACAGGTAAAGTAAATTTCCCTTTTGGCAAAGGGAATGACTGATAGATGCTTGCTACTGTTGTTTGTCATTGTCATGTGTACTGAGAACAATTAAAATGTGTGGCCACTGGGAGATCTCTTTCCTTCCCCCACTCTTTCTGCTTTCCACAGGGATCGCTCCCTACGTGACTCCCTTGTCCATTCATCCCCCCATCCCTTCCCACCGATCTCCCCCCTGACACTTATCCTTGTAAGTGGAACAAGTGCTACACCTGCCCTTACACTTCCTCCCTCACCACCATTCAGGGCCCCAGACAGTCCTTCCAGGTGAGGCGACACTTCACCTGTGAGTCGGCTGGTGTGGTATACTGCATCCGGTGCTCCCGGTGCGGCCTTTTATATATTGGTGAGACTCGATGCAGACTGGGAGACCGTTTCGCTGAACACCTACGCTCTGTCCGCCAGAGAAAGCAGGATCTCCCAGTGGCCACACATTTTAATTCCACGTCCCATTCCCATTCTGATATGTCTATCTATGGCCTCCTCTACTGTCAAGATGAAGTCACACTCAGGTTGGAGGAACAACACCTTGTATACCGGCTGGGTAGCCTCCAACCTGATGGCATGAACATTGACCTCTAACTTCTGTTAATGCCCCTCCTCCCCTCTTACCACAACCCTGATATATTTAGTTTTTTCCCCCTCCCCTTTTTTTTCTCTCTCTCTCTGCCCATCACTCTTTGCCTGTTCTCCATCTCCCTCTGGTGCTCCCCAACCTCTTTCTTTCTCCCTTGGCCTCCCGTCCCATGATCCTTTCCCTTCTCCAGCTCTGTATTCCTTTTGCCAATCACCTTTCCAGTTCTCAGCTTCACCCCACCCCCTCCGGTCTTCTCCTATCATTTCGCATTTCCCCCTCCCCCCACTACTTTCAAATCTCTTACTATCTTTCCTTTCTGTTAGTCCTGACGAAGGGTCTCGGCCCGAACCGTCGACAGCGCTTCTCCCTATAGATGCTGCCTGGCATGCTGTGTTCCACCAGCATTTTGTGCGTGTTGCTATTCTTTTATCTTGGCAGTCTGAGAATTGCCTGCCGAAACTGTTTCTCTACAAGACCACTCTTCTTAAGTTGGCTGAACAATGTATACCATCATATGTTTTTGCTAATAATTCTGCTTTTTCAGAGTCAATTACTGTGACCTTTTCCCCACCATACAAATCCGACAATGTGTTAATTTTTCTAACTCCCATTTTCCTTATCATACCTAAACTTCCCCTACCTTTCTCTTCCAAATCTATCACACTATCCAGGACATTTTCTTTACTCTTCACACTACTTTTCAAACCATAGCTTGAGTTCATTTATATTGTATGAAAGACGAATAAGAGTAACAATGCCTAACTTTCCTAATAACTATATTCTGCTCCTTCACAGCTCTTTTACATTCATAGATCCACCAGGGAACAGCTAGCTACCTTTTATCTTCTCCCAACGATCTAGGGATTGATTCCTTAGCTATTGAGTTGAATACAAAACACAAGGTATTATCACTCAAGTCAATATCCTCCAAAACCAAATGATCAGGCAATCTACTTTCACATAAACCATCAAATACATTCCAATTAGCCTTTTTAAATATCCATCTGGGGATATGAGAACTTATCCACTGATACACATCTATTCCCATTTGACAGATAGTAGTAAAATGATCACTCCCCACTGTTGTATCACAACACACTTCCTAGTTACACACACTTGCTATATCCTCAGAGACCACCGGACAGAAATAATAATAATAATAATAATAATAATAATAATAATAATGATGATGATAATGATAATAATAATAATAATAAATATGCAATAAATATTGAGAACATGAGATGAAGAGTCCTTGGAGGTGAGTCCATAGGTTCTAGGAACATTTCAATGATGAACAAGTGAATTTGAGTGAAGTTATCCCCACTGATTCAAGGGCCCGAACCAGTCTCTGCTATCTGCTTGTATATCAACTGCCTCATCCTCAACCCTATCACTTTGCCAAATTAATTTAAACCCTCCGCAACAGTTATAGTAAACCGTTGTGGAAACAGTTCAGTTACGGGGCAAGTGAAGTTTAGTGAGGTTATCCCCTCTGGTTCAAGAGCCTGATGGTTTGGGAGTAATAACTGTTCCTGAACCTAGTGGTGTGAGTCTTGAGGCTCCTGTACCTTCTTCCTGATTGCAGCGGTGAAAGAGAGCATGTCCTTTGTGGTGTGGATCCCTGACAATGGACGCTGCTTTCCTGTGACAACACTTCATGTAGACATGCAAAATTTTCAATAAATTTCTCAAACTCTTGACTATAAGCAACAGGCTTCTAGCATTCCATTGTAAGATTAGAAAAATCATTAACAACCCCCTTGGAGGTCTGAACATTATTTATTTCTCCTTAATAGTGATTGTTAATAATTTCTAGAGTTAAGACTTTTATTTCTAGAAGTTTTTCTGCAGCTTTTAATATAATTTTTTTTCTTTCTTACCTCTAGTTTGAGCTGTACCGTTTATCCCATCTGCCATGAAAGTGACAAACTTCAGCTTAATCAACTATCAAAGAATCCTTTGTTATAGTGACTCTGAGTGTCTGGGGAGTCCATCATTTTACTCCCCACCTCACTCTGACCCTTCCATCTGTGTTCTCCTGCACTGTTACAATGAGGCCCAATATAAGATCAAGAAACAATGCCTCATTTTTTTCTGACTGCATTGCAGCCCACAGGACTCAAAAGTGAATTCTCTAACTTCAGCTAACTTGCTCTTTCTTTCTGTTTGTATCAGGACTAGCCATTCCTCTCCGAGCTTTTGTTTCTCGTCTGCACAAACCTTTCTGCTGAGAACATCACGTTAGTCTAGATTGTACAATATTGCCCAGATTTAATATTAGCAGCACATTATACAGGCAAAGGAATCGAACTGTCCATTCAGTGACGGTCCATCATTTCACCCTCTTGCAGACATTCCCTTTGTTCTACCCACTGCCCCCTACACCTTCTCTGTTACTTAAGCTAATTAGCTTTCCCTCTTTCTTCTTCTGTTGCTTTTTACTGGAGGTTGGCAGCCCAACTAAAAAGGTGCATTACCGCCACCTAGAGTGTGAGAAGGATTCAGGAGAGTGATCATTACACCTACCAACACCACCCTGAGAAGAAATAACCCTAATAATAAGGATGATGATGATGATGATAATAAAATAACTAAATAAATAGAAAAACACCCAATGCTATTGACTTAAATTGCACTAAACAACCCAACAAGTTTCAAGAATTTAAATACTTGCTTATGCTTCTCTTGTGCTTCTTGCCCGTACTCCCACCAAACTATCCAAAGTAACAATATTGTATCGTAGAATCTTCCCCACTCATGTGCCCTACATTCCAATAACACAGGTAAGACTGTCTCTGAAAGTTGACACTGTCTACGCTCACCTGAAGTATTTTACCAAGCCTAAACAATGTGGCATTTAAACCAGTATGGCTGAGTCTAAGCCAAGTAATTATAACTCTCCCCCACCCCCCCCCACCTCCACCACCGGCACCCTCCTCTCCTCCAAAGTGAAGTAACCTTTTTCTGAACTCAATATAAGTGGCTTCCCTTAGTTGCATGTTGTGGTGAACTACATATACCTGTCTGGACACGCCCCTGCTGACTGCTCCTGTGGCTCCTCCCACAGACCCCTGTATAAAGGCGATTGAGGTCTGAGCCCGGCCTCTCAGTCTCCAGGATGTAGTATGGTGGTCAACCACTGCTTGTTCCTTCTTCCAGTCAATAAAAGCCGATATCTCGCCTTTACATCTCAGAGAGAGTTATTGATGGTGCATCACATGTCCTACAGTCTCTGCCAGATTGAGAGAAAATGGTCCTGAATTAAAACGCTTGCCTTCCCCTTACTTAGTGGAATATCAATAGCACTGCTTTAACTGGACAACAAAGATTTTGCTTCCTGAATACCTTTAGGTGCATCTTATGAATTTTGGGCTACTGATCACGAAAATCACCATGAAATTTCCCTATCACGCGTCATTTTTTGACCATCTGCTTGCCACTCTCTTCCAATTCTGCATCATTACAGCAACCCTGAGCCTGTCAAACTCCTCACTCAAGCCCCAGATTCTGGTGCCTGAATATTTTGATGGTTTTCCAACCCAATGCCAGCCACTTCCAGTGTGCCTTGCACTCCAAACTGCAGCCATCTCTGCATTCTGTGGACTAAATACATCTGTCATCTCTCATGACTGGGCAAGGTTTGACCTGAGCCACCACTAAATGGGACAAGATAACCTCCATCTGAGATAAATATGTGGAGTTCACTACTGAGATGTGCCAGGTTTTCAACAATCTGGCAAATGGAAGGTAGGCTCACGCTCGGTGCTGGATTACAATGTGGAGTCACTGTGGACAATTGTGGCAGAATTTAGAAACGTTATTCACCACTAGACATCTTGTCATAAGCACAGAGAAACGCTATTGGTTCATTGCGATCATGGCCTCTTGGAGCACTTGAAAGATGAGCTGTTTGTCTGGGAGATGCCCACTGACCTCGAAAGCCTCATCAGTTTGGCCCTCTGTGTTGACAATCGTCTTATGGAACGACCCTCTAGGTTACCAGCCAGAATCCCGATTCTGTTCCAGAACTATTTCAAGCCATAGAACCCTTGCCATCAATCCTTCCAGAGCCCATGCAGTTAGGGAGAGCTTCCTTAACTCCCCCAAGAATATGAGCTTTGGTGGAGAAACAACTTGTGCACATACTGCAGAGCAGCTGATTGCCCACACATTAAATGCTCACTGTGTCCAGGGAAAATGACATCACCAGGAAGAGGGAAGGGGCCTTCCATCCAACAAGGTGTCCCCAACCTGTTGTTCAGGAACCATAGCCCAACTCACTCTCCCTGTTCTCCTCTACACCCTCTACACACATAGGAGGCTCTGGTAGATTCTGGTGTAGCAGGCAACTTTCTGCACTGGACTCTGTGCATGCAGATTGTATTTCCTACTGAGTAATCTCTCACCTCTTCTGCATCACAACCATTGATGGACATCGCTTGGGGTCTGGGATACTCGTGTGCGCAAACAGCCTGCGCCCATGAGCATTGCAGAACATCACGAGTTCATCCAATTCCTTCTGATCGACTCATCTCTCATCTTGCGTTATGCTGGCTCTCCATTACAACTCTCACTTCACCTGGTTAGCCAGTTCACTGCTGAATTGGGATGCACCTGAAAGACCACCTGCATGCAATCTCAGCTGACTTCACCCTGTAAGTTCATGGGGATGGAGGAAACCCTTGACCTCACTTAGCTCCCACAGGAAAACCATAATGGAGCCATTGCCTTTTGTAAGAGGGAGGCCAGCACTCAGCCACTTCATAGATCACACAATTGTACAACCAACCTCCTACTGGCCAGTACCCCACCCCAAAGTCATCTGTTCTCCCTCTCCCCTCTTGAGACCCAAACCATGAATGACTATATCACTGAATGACAAAATCGCAATTTCATTGGACCATCCCAGTCCCCAGCCAGTGGAGGATTCTTCTTTGTCAAAAAGAAAGATGGGGTCTCTGTCCCTTCAACGACTACTGTGGACTCAACAAAATTACTATTAAGAACTGCTATCCTCTCCCCTTGATGGATAGCACATTCAAAACACTCTTCAGGACCCAGATCTTCACCAAACTGGATCTATGGAGTGCGTACAAACCGACTTGCGTACACTAGGGGTATGAGTGGAAAACGATATTCATAACACTCACTGGCTATTACGAATACTTGGTGATGCCTTTGGACTTTTCAACAGACCAGCCATTTTCCAAGCCTTCATTCATGATATCCTCTGACATGCTGTACAGGTGTGTGTTCATCTACCTTGGCGACATCCTCATCTTCTCCAAGGACTCCCAAGACCATGTCTGTCACATCCTTTGACTGAAAGCATCTCCTCCAAAACCAAATGTAGTACGTTAAATAAGTGCCAGTTTCACATCCCATTCCTTTCTGGGTTATGCACTTTCACCCAAGGCATAACCACGGACCCAGAAAAAGTGCATACCGACTTCGACAAGATCTCGCCCATTTTATCGGTCACTTCAAGATCACCCATCACATCAATCCAGTCACTTACCATCCCCATCTGTTACTGACCCACAAGATAACACCTGCCTTCCACATGTCCTGCCTCAAACCCATTGTTCATGAAGCACCAAACCCATCCTTAGCATTTTCAGAACTAAGGATAGTGGAAGGTGGTCCAATATACATGGTTCGCTAGTTGATGAATTCACATTGTCATGGATGGGATATGTGGTACCTGATTGACTGGGAAGGGTTCGGCCAGAAGAGAGATCTTGGGTGCTCTCCAGTTTAATACTGGAACCACCACTCATCAAAAAGTTCCACCAGAACCATCTGGACCATCCTGGGCCATTGGGTACCAGCATAGGAGGAGCAGGAGATCCTGTCATATCCACAGGCAGGCGCCTCCCAGTCTCCACTCAGCTTAACAGGAGTCATCTGCTATTCATTTCCAACTCATCACCTGCAGCCTATTTAAACCCAGCTCTCAAACACAGTCCTTGTTCACTCAATGACCCAGTCAACCACAACCAGTTGCCTCCCCCCTGCTGCTTGTAAGTATAGAACATATTCTCTTATTTTGTGGCCCCCTTGTTGCTTGTTATTTTTGCAGTCTATTAGTAAAATTACTCATTGCTGAATTGTCTCCACTGCTCTGCCTTTGGGTTAAACCTCCTCTACATTTTCTGACAACTCTAGCATTTTTGGGTTTTTTTTAGATTCTTTTATCTGCAGACTTGTTACCTGTTCCTTGTCTCAGTTTTATTGATCAGCATTTACATTGTAAAATATGTGCTTCAAGTCCACACAGACATCGTCCACTGCTTTCTTTTCATCAATCTTCTCTGCAGCCTCATGAGAAACCTCTTAAATTAGTCAAACATAATTTGTGTTTATGTTCAGGCTGCTACCATCTAATTGCCCAGATGTGTTCTATCAAAAAATCGATTTGGGTAACGAATGCCATGCCAGCCTCTGAAGTAACAGCCAAACAATGGAAGGTGCTGTGGCCAGTGCAATTTGGACAGTCTAACTCATCGCTCACCTGCTTACCAATACAATTGCTTTTTGTTAGGACCCCTCAGTTCCAAGCATCACGGTTCTGAAGCAAATTTATATAATAAAGTGGAAAGGTGAGAATAACGTCCTTGACATCGAGGCAGAACTTGGCTGAGTCTGTTATAGAGCCCTGGTAAAACATGTTAACAGCAATGAATGGCTGGAGTCACATTTCATACAGAGGAAAATAGTTGTTGAGATTAATTCTCCCACTCCCTCGAATATTGATACACTTCTAGCAGTACCTTGGGTCTGAAATACCCTTAGCTGTTTCAACAATGTTTAGATAAATAATGAGGATATTTGCAAATGCTTGCAATTCTTCAATAAACCCTCTGCCTTCAATGAGCTGATAAGTCATTAGACCTGTGAATCACCAAGGGCAATAAACAAACTGCTGGAAGAACTTGGAGACACACAAGACTGCAGATGCTGAAATCTAAAGCAACCAAAAGACTACTGGGGCACCGAAGTGGGTCAAGCAGCACGTACGGGAGAAAAAGAACTGCAGACAATTTGAGACAGCATGCAGCTTTTTGACCGGAAACACCGACATTTCTTCTCCTTGCACAGATGCTGGTCCACCCTCTGAGTTCCTCCAGCAGCTTGTTTGTTGTTGGAGGAACTCAATGGGCCAGGTAGAATCTGCAGAGGGATATGGACAGTTACTATTTCAGTCAAGCCCCTTTACCTGGCATGGTCACCATAGACAAGCAATTATAGCATGCTAATTACATAAAAACAAGGCTACAAGAATAGATGAGAAGTCAGGCATTCCGTGACAGCTGACTTATTACTAAAACCATTGCTCTATCCACAAGACTCGAGTCAGGAACTTGGAATATTCTCTGACTAAAAGAGTGTAGCTCCAATGACATATGAGAATTTAAGGTCAACCAAGCCTGAACATCCCATCCACAATATTAATCCACACTCTCTCCACCATCAGTGCATTGAGACTGCATTCTGTACCATTTACAAACTGGACTGCAGTTACTCATTGAAGCTCCTGAACCCTTGAGGTGTACTATCAAGAAGAATTGGAGCAGCAGGCATAAGGGAACATCATAATCTGCAGGTTGCACTCCATACCCCACACCATTGAAGGGGGAAATATAACGCCTTAAAACAAACTATTTGATTGGATGATTAGATATTTGTATTAGCATGCTGGTGTAAAGGCATACTTAATAAGGTGGCCACTGCAGGTATAGTCAAACAATACTTGAATAATGCCATTTCAAAAGTGACAAGCCTGCTTTAATTTCCTTTTTCTTATTGCTCTAATGAATTTAAATTTTAACAGTTTATGAAATGGGTGTGTCCCTTTAAAACAGATGTCCGCATAAATAAATGCTTCAGGATTTCGAATATTATCTTTTGCTTCTCTCCTGGCTAGACGTCTAATCCTCCTTAGATGGAGGGATGTTGCCCCGCCCACGCATGCTCAATGGCTTAATGATATTATGTCCTGTTTAGACCTTAAAAAAATCCATTATTCAGTTCTTAATTCGGATATAAAGTTCAATAAGGTCTGGGGACCTTTTATTGAGTACTTTCATAACCTTCCTCTTAACTAAGGTTTTTTTTTCGGTCCCTTGCTTTCAGCTCCTTTTTTTTGGTAGTAGGCATTAATATCTTCTGTTTTCAAGAGTATTTACAGTTTTGGGGGTTTGAATGTCCTGATTTATAGTCTCTATATTGTATTGTGGTTGGTCTGGAGTTCTTTTTTGTTGCGGGGCTTGGGGAGGATACTAATTTTACATGTCTTCGATTTGGGTGCTTTCTCAATTATCTTTTTTTGTATTATATTATTATTGTATGTTTATTTTTGCACTGTATTAATGTTCCTCATTTTGATTTGGGTTTTTTTTTATCTGTAATGATGTAGAAAATGCATTAAAAAACTAATAAAAAAATAAAAAAAAATAAATGCTTCAGGATTGAGAATCTTTATTTGATTGGGGTGTTGTTTATGCATCTGTATGGGATTTGTCACTGTTGGCTAAGCATGACCTAATATAAAGGGTCACTGAACAATCAACAAACTACAAATGTTGGAAATTTGAACCAAAAAGAAAAGAAGCAAATACCTGGGAAGTGAGGCTGTATTTGTGGAAAGTGAAACTGAGTTAATGCTTTAGGTCAAGAGTTCTTCCTCAGAACATTCAGAGAAAAGTGTCTTTGACGAGACATATTAATTGAAAGGTCCTGAACCCAAAATGTTGCTTCAATTTCATAGGCATGACCTGACCTGCACATTGTGTTCAGTATCTCCTGTTTTTATTTTGTTACGAACCCTGTAACTGGGTATCTTACCAGCAAAGATAGGAGTATCCGTTGAAGTCTGATGATACTATTTTTAACAGTATTTATTAGTAAAAATACACAAAAATAATATCAATGCAAATATACCGATAATATACGTCATCAATACTAAACCTAAAAGTGCGGGTATAATAATAATCAATAAGAAATAAGCTCTATCGTTGTCTAGAGGATAATGAATTGTCCGATGGAAATATAAAGTTCAGTTTAGTTCATGCAGGCTGCGATAGTTGCTGATCATTGTGTTGCAATTGTTGGAGAGAGAGTGGGAGAGAGAGAGAGTAACTTGCCGACTTTCCTTCTGCGATCTTGATCCGTTGATGCGTTGTTATTGTGGCTATGCACGTATGACCCCTCCGTCCTTTAGCTAGATCGTTCCGTGGAGGACTCGTCACCCAGGCAAGGGTGGACACACACACAAGCCCCCACCAGTCTCCTAGCGTCTTTCCTGGTGCATCTGAGGGGTGTTCCCCAGACCCTACTTTTATCCCCACTCACGGGGTCTCAGGTGTCAATCAGGTTGGGATGATGCAATCCTTCAACCAGACCACTCTGGTTGCCCCCTGAGGGGTTTCAATGAATAGAACAGTACTCAATACACAATTCCTTCTTCAAGAGACAATAGCAGTAATCTCTCCCTTTGTCAGTAGGAGACATTCCAATCTTTGTGTATCCCTGCGTTGTCTCTCTCTCATTACTGACATGAGCTGTTTATCTCTCTCATTTCCTGGGTATCAGACCGGAAATAATAGCGATTTTGCGATTCTCAAAAAGGGGGGGGGGCGACTTTGCACCCTTCTGCCCATCAGAGTTACTCCTCATTCGTAACAATTTATTATTAAATAACCATGCTCTCTTTCTTCATTTGTGAGAAGAATTATAGGGTCATAGAGTACTACAGCACATAAACAGGTCTGTCAGTACATCCAGTCCATGTCAACCTGACCTTCTGACTAATCCAATCTACCTCCACCTAAATCAAATCCCTCCATCCCCATCTCATTCATATACCTACTGAAACTTCTCTTAAATGCTAGAATTGAACTCGCTTCTACCACTTTCACTGGCAGCTTGTTTCACACTTCCTCCATTCTCTGAACGAAGAAATTCCACCACAGTTTCCTCTTAAATACCACATTTCAGACTTAACCTCTAGTTCTAGTCTTACCCAACCCATGGGGAAAAAGCCTGCATGTATTTACCCTATCTGTACCTCTCATAATTTTGTATACATCCGTCAAATCTCCCTTCAATCTTTTACACTCCAAGCACTTAAGTTCTAACCTATTCAACTTCTACTGATAACTTAAGCTCTCAAGTTCCAGCAACATCATTATAAATTTTCTCTGTATTCTTTCAAACTTATTGACATTGTTCCTTTAGATGTATGACCAGAATTGTATGCAATACCCTAAATTTGGCCTCACCACCCTCTTGAAGAACTTCAACAATCCACCTCCTGTACTCAGTGTCAAGATTTATGAACCCAATGTGCTAAAATCTTTCTTTACTACCTTATCTGCCTGTGCTGCCACTTTCAGGGAATTATGTATCTGTATTCCCAGCTCCTTTTGTTCTATAGCACACCTCAGATCCCAAAGCAACACACACAAGATGCTGGGGGAACTCAGTAGGTCAGGCAGCATCTATGGAAATGAAAATTCAACATTTCAGGGCAAAACGCTTCTTCAGGACTGCCACCTCAGAGCCTACTATTCAATACATAAGACTTACCCCCAGTTGCTCTCCCAAAGTGCAATGCCTCACTCTTCACACAGTTCTGTAATACTGTTCAGGAACTGTTTTACATTTATTTTTGCCTTAAATGAATACAACAGTATATTTTAGTTACATCTATTTATTATTATAAATGGATCCATCTCTATCTGCTGTAAGCATTTCAACAACTTGGTCCAACATTACCTTATGGATGTAGAAACGTATAAAATAATCTAAGAATCCACTGTAATTTTATCTTTTTTTAACAGCATCAATAGTGCATTGAATCATTTGACAACCATAAAGATCTTAATAACTAAAAGACTTGCACTGAGTTTCAACCCATGACATCGCATCTCTTAATTCCAAACACCAAAGGAATGCAGATTCATCAATTAACATTTGTGGTTGATTCAAGTAAACATTTCAGTATTTTTGTCCTTCATAACATCAGTGTAAATAGAAGCAAGAAAGATAATCACTTGAATGAAAAGTTATTCGTATTTGATAAATCTAATTTGAGCTCCTTTGTGAACTCTTCCTTTCAAAATTGTTTAACAATTTGGTTGAGTACCTTGCAAATATTTCTTAACACTGGTTGTTAGTTTTTGCTTTATAATGAATAAGTCAACAGACAGCAATGCCTATGATCTTTGAACTTGTTGTGACTATTTAGCATATGTCATGGACCAAACCAGAACATACCAGGTTACTTCAGACAGATAGTACAATCTTGCTACCATCTCTAAATCAAAAAGGTTTCCTAAGCTCCCTTTATCAGAACAAATTCATTTAGCACATTCTCAATGAACAGAACAACATAGAATAATAGATCTTGGGATGAACTTTGTTCTCTGTTGGTTGCACCAAATGTGCAAAGTACCGATACCAATGGTTAACACAAGAGCTTTTGCAGATGCTGAAAACCTTCAGCAATGCACATAAAATGCTAGAAGAACTATGGAGGGGAATAAACAGTTAACATGTCAGGCTGAGACCCTAATGAAGGATCTCGGCCCGAAATGACAAAATGTACACTGTACATTTTACATTTTACAATGTACAATGGTTACTTATTAAATTCTACTTCTGAAATTTGGCTCCACGCAAGTTATAATATTTATTTAGCATAGGTAATGAAGAATTTTGACCTTCTGAATTTGGCTGTGTTCATGGCTTTCCCAGACTCATGTGCTCACCTTCCTAGCGTAAATAATCAGTATAACAGGCAGTTTAGCTTGTATGAAAAAAACTGGGAGATGTTTGTTCACTTTAATTGCTAACATTTGAACCAATCTGTTGTTTAGTCAAATAATAATTCTAAATCAAGTAATGGCCTCACTAGTAAAGCGGACATGTCACACAGGGCTCCTGGATGACAATGAAAGATGGAATATTTTCTTTAAAGACCGGTGGGTTGTCAAAATGTCTTCTGAGAAATGCCTCCTTAATTAGTATAGATCGGCATAGAGAGGAAATTATATCTTTTAACAATTTTTGCTGAAAATCTAAGTTTAGTGGGCCTATATTTAGTCAGTAAAAATACAGAAAATTACAAATAAAAGGGTTTCAGCTGAATTTAGGAATTTAGAAGATTCAATAAAATTCTCTAACTAGGACAATTAACAAAATTTAATGAATTTTATATTTGATTGATTTTTAAGAATATGTGCAATATTCCAGAGTTATAATGTGTAGAATTCTCCTTTCTGTTTTTGTTGTGGAGGTCTCTTTGGTAAGTGACTATGAAGGTTACAATTTGTCTTTTAGGATTAGTAGGCTGATAAGCTGCTTCTCAACATAGTCTTCATTCCAACCCTTTAAATATTTATTCATGCACTTAAGTACCAACTTGATTAAAGTCAGTTTAATTTCTCATTCCTTTGATTTATGGTTTAATTATCTATAACTTTTAGTTTGCATTTCTACACTTTTTAATTAATATTTACAGAGACTCTATGTTCTGCTTTTTAAACTATTTCCTCTAGATCTTGCTTATTTCTTAAACAACTAACTAGTAATTACAAAGAAACATAACAGTTAACCGTTGCCAACTAAAGGAATTCACATGTTGCATATTATTTTGAGGAGGAAAGTTGAGACATATAATAAAAATTTTTATTGATATTTTCTTTTACAACCAGAAAATACTTTTATGGATGTACCTTCACATAAAACTTAGTTGAATAATTAACTTTTATTGTACAGTTGAGCACATTAGAATGAAACTGTGATTACATTAAAACCTACTTGTTGCTTGTATTTTTGTGATGAAAATATTTATTCAGCAAAGTAACAAGATCATATTGTCAAAATAAATATAAGTACATTGTTATAGTAACATTTAAACACTGATTGATTTGATGATAGGTAAACCTCTTGTCCTTGTTCAGTTGTTAATCTTTATTGATCTCAACCATAAAATAAAAATGGTGAGATATCAATACTGCAATCCAAATGTAATCTACTGATGTTATAAAAAATCATTGAATCATTTATGTTAAAGGATTATGTATAAAATTTGATGATTGAAGTTTCTGATTCAGTCATGGCTCTTTCCGGTGTCATCCTATATATATATCTGGTATGGTTTTATTGAGGTAGCCTATTGTTTGCAAAGCAGTTGAAGCAAGCCACTAGAAAGCTATCAGGGTAAAAAGTAAAATAATTTTCATAAATGTGCAGTGTTCTCTAGAACTTGGTTTATCTTTGGAATTTTATTAGGAATTATCAAGATCCTTTGGTGTTTCATAAATTCTTTAACTATTCATGAAAAATGGCTCGGTGGACCATTGAGAACTTTACCTTTGTGCTAAGTTGTATTGTGGCCTTCCATTTTGGCACTGGGTGTTCAGGTATGGATATTCATATTAGTTTGATTTCATTGAATAGCATAGATAATGGAACAAGCTGTTTTAAAATCCTCCGGATTTTGTAAATAACCTTAATTATTTGAGTCTTTTTTTTGGTGCTGTCACATTTTAGTTTAATAATATAGGCAAGGTTTCATAAAAACAAGTATTAACTTCAGCCTGTGCTAAAATGTATGTTAATAATATTAATAATAATTGAATTTGTTACACATTTCATTTCAGTTTTTATTTTAAAGATGTATTAAGAGTGCTAGTGGTGTATCTAGTTCATTAAACGTCAACAAGCTCTGGCTTTCGACAATATATCAGTCACACGTTAATACATTCCATAATTTGAAGGAGTCTAATGCAATTTTTGAAAATAATGGATTTGTGCCAACCTTCTCCAAAAGCTTGGTGAAAGTATCCATTACCTTACTAGACTCTATGGCAGATGATAAAGCAACAATTGTACTTAAATGTTATAAAATATTTATATAATAATACTAAGCTACATGAACAAGACTTCAAATTACTTCACAGGAAGACATCTTTGCATAACTGATTAGCAGTATTAAACTATGTGTATCCGGAAAGATGTAATGCTGAGAATTTATACAAGGATGTACTGCTGAAGTTTATAAGGCATTGGTCAAGCAGATTTTGGAACATTATGAGCAATTTAAGACACCAAATCTAATGAAGGATATGCTCACCCTAGAGATTGTCCAAAGGAGGTTCACAAAAATGATCCTAGGAATGAAAGACTTAACATAGTTAGTCAATATTTAGTGTTGGGAAATATATGAATATGGGACAATAGTGCAGACTATTATTTAAATGGGGAGAAGGTTCAAGCATCAGAAGTGCAGAGGGACGTAGGAGTCCTCATGCAAGACTCCCAGAAGGTTAATTGACAGGTTGAGTCTGTGGTAAAGAAAGCAAATGCAATGTACACAGTAATTTCAAGGAGAATAGAATATAAAAGCAAGGAGATAATGTTGAGCCTTTATAAGACACTAGTCAGGCCGTACTTGGAGTATTGTCAACAGTTTTGGGCCCGATCGTCGTCATGGCTATCCCTCAAGGCTGAGGGTAATGGTCTTCGTTCCGTTGATCAGAAGTGGCCCACAGAGCGAAGACGCCTGTGTGTGTATTTGCTTAATGTGTACTGGATGTTGCAATCCAAGAAGCATACGATACTTCACAAATCAACCAACTGATTCTAATGGCTTGGAAACCAGGACGATTGGAACTGATGGATTTGTTGCAGCCTTCAACTGCATTCACAGCCATTGAGTTCAAAGTAAATTCCACCGTTGAGGTCTTGGTTGGATTGTTCTTTGTCAGAGACCTCACCCTTGACCTTACCACCATGGGTGACCCTACCAGGAGCATAGCTCCAGACGGCATCACTCTCGGGATCTCAGGACCACACAAGCTTCTCCACCACGACAAGGTGACAATCCATGGAGAAGTTTGCGCCCAATATCTCAGAAAGGATGTGTTGTCATTGGAGAGAATCCAGAGGAGGTTCACAAGGACGATTTCGGAAATAAAGGGGGTTAACATATGAGGAGCGTTTGGCAGCTTTGGGCCTGTACTCAGTGGAATTTAGAAGAATGCAGGGGTGATCTCATTGAAAGGACTAGATAAGGAGGATGTGATGTTTACTATGATGGGAACATCCAGAACTAAAGGGCACACCCTCAAAATTGAGGGGTGATCTTTTAGAACAGAGGTAAGGAGGTGGAATGCTCTGTCACAGACTATGGTAGAGGCCAAGTCTGTGTGTATACTTAAGGTGGAAATTGATTGTTTCACTGATTGGTCAGGGCACAAAAGATATGGTGATAAGGCAGGTGTATGGGGTTGAGTGGGATCTGCGGGATCAGCCATGATGGAATGGCGGGGCAGACTTGATGAGCTGAATGGCCTAATTCTTCTCCTATGTCTTATGGTCTTCTGGTCCACATAGCAAGACTGTATTGAGGTGAGGATCTGTAACATAATAAGTAGCCACCCAATATTGATAATAATTATTGATGCCTGTTCATTTCTGGTAAAGTTTCATTGTTAACATTAAAGTTTGTGCTTCTGCAGGGCTCAGCCTAGAATTAGATGAGTGTGATGTTGACCATTTGGTGAATATTTTTGATATTATGGATATTGAAATGTAGCTTAAGGTGCTACATTGAATCCTCAGTAATGGATTCTCACAGACTGGGTGCATACAAATTTGAAAATCTGAGTGTTTACACGGTCAATAAAACAACTACACACTTTATTTAAAATTATTTTTAAAAATTACCTAGCATTAGTAAAAGGTATTTTAGCTTAACATACTTTTGATGCCCAGTAACAAAGCAAATCCCTGCCCAAAGAATTCAGAAAATTGAAACATTCAAATGTTTTGTCAGTGTTGACAGCCAAATTGGTGATGATGTTGTGGATGGCCCTGTCATAGCAGAGGGCCTTGATGAGATTGCTGCGGCCAGCTTCTCTCAGCAGTTTCATATTGACAAAGCTGCACAAGGCAAGTTATTATTTTATCTGTAGGCCAGTGGTGAGCATAGTCAACTCATCGCTGAATATAAATTCTAATCCTTTTACCTCATCTGCTGAGAACATTTGAGACACTAATCTTTTATGTTAATATTTGAGACTAATTGTCTCTGGACTAATCCTTTACTTTCACAGCCTTTACTTTCATTTTTGAGCACCTTTTTGAACCTGTGATTTAGTGGAGAATATTTCTCTCATTTGCATAATAGTGTTTGATATCTCTGGGTCTATACTTGATGGAATTCAGAAAAATGATGGGGAATCTCATTGAAATCTACCAGATACTGAAAGACCTGAATAAAGCAGACATAAAGAGAATGCTTCCATTAGCAGGAGAGTCTTGGATCCAAGGGCATAGCCTTAGAATAAAGAAATTTTCCTTTAAAACTTAGATGAAGAGGAATTTCTTCAGCCACTGGGCAGTAAATCTGTGAAATTCGTTATGACAGAAGGTGAATCATTGGGTAAATTTAAAGGTGATTACCTTCCTTTTATGCTTTTCAGAATAATTGTTATACTTTTCTATCTTTGTTAAATGGAATAGTAGAGAAACAATTCAGAAACTTTCTTTTAATTTCAGAAGCCAACAATATTTCAGATGATGCCTTTATACTACCAGGTGTATGAAATGCTGAATTTTGTTTAGTAGAATCAGAAAATTGCTGTTACAATATCCAGTATATAGAAAAATGATTGATAGATTACATCATAAACAATGTAAGTGTATGATAAAGTGCAATTTGTTTGAGAGAATAATGGAATTTCTTCTCCTGAAATCCACAGATTATGATGAAATTGCCCCAGTGCAGTCATTTAAAGCTTCTTTTCCTCTTCACATCAGGCTAGCCCATCGGATTGATTAACTGAATTGCCAAAATAATAATGTTGTAGTTACAGAATCACAGATTTTTATGACATTTCCCGAAAGTAGAAACTTCAGAATAATTCAATTAACCTTTGGAAATAGTCAAAGAGTCCTTTTATAATGTAACTTGTTGTACTGTTTACTTCCTTATTAAACTCTCTTCCTATTATATATTTATAAACGAGAGCTATTATTCCTTAACCAGGTACAGACGTCTGCATTAATGATTGCACAACAAACAACAGGCTCATCAAGAATATCTCAGATGCTGTTTCTCTGACATGCACAGTGGTTAACAACAGCCAAGATGAAGAGTTAGTCTGGCTTCGGGGAGACAGAGTGATTAAGTTGAAGCCTCTGAATCGGATCAATGTCAGCACTGTGTGCATCGATTCAGTCACAGCCGATGACAATGACGTTACATTTAGCTGCCACTTAAGCAGAAATTCTACAGTCAAAAGAAGCGTGCTCCTTGATGTCAGATGTGAGTATACCTACCAATCTTCAGAAGCCTGAATTTCAAGAGATTTGGTGGGGAGACATATGGTAAATAAGTTTGATTCCAATTTGTATACAGTCACCAAATTAAATAAGTTTTATAACACAATAAAGATTTGATTAAAAATTCAAGCACAAAAAAGCAATGATCACAAATTGATAGTGAGAAGCTATTTAAAAGCAGTTACCAATACAAATATAATGTCACAATGAACTAGAATGAACCATTAATGAATCATTAATGTCATAATGATCAGTTAAAATTCAGTGGCACAATCCAGATACCATATAAAGGCCATTGGATAATGAGACTTCCTGTCTATAATTAAGGCCATAAGAAACAGTATTGATAACAGGCTACAAGAATAAGACCAGTCGTACAGTAAGTAGTTTAGCTGGCAGGGGAGGAAAAAAATCTCTTACTGTTGAACATAGTGGGAGAGAAAAGGGATAAACTATAATTCAGTGTTGTCAGGTCTCTGAACAAAGTTGTTTTGCTGGTTACATGGATGTTATTTGTGCTAAACCATGCAAAAAGAATACTTGAAACTAATAGTGAACCTAATGGAAACCAACCATTAACCTTAGGGAAACATTGAGTTGACGGAATCACCACTCCCTGGCTGGAATTTGCTTCAACCATCAAATAGATTTTGGATCAGAGTTTTTACTTTGGGGAAACTTGGATAATCTTGGGCTCAGTAGGAGGGCTTCCTCCAAAAACATGGCCCAACATTTGGACTATTTTCCATGGTCTGTGTAGAGGCATTGAATAGGATGAATAGCCAGTTCCCCAATAATGGACATGCCACCAAAGTCAGCTACTGGGTTAGCCTTTAGCCTTCCATGATAATTGGCAAAAAAGTTTTTATTTGAAGACAGATTTTATTTTCAATTTATCCATCTGGTTCTGCAGCTGGTTAACATTCAGGCTAAAGTACTACTTTCTTAATTGTCTTATCTCGATGCAAAGGAGAGAATAGAGGCAGAATCAGGTTCATTATCACTGATAAATTTCATGGAATTTGTGGTTTTGTGGCAGCAGTACGGTGCAACACAAAAAAGATTTCACTGAATTAAGATAAGAAATAAAATGAATAAATAAATAGTGCCAAAGAGGAATTGTGAGGTAGTGTTCATGGGTTCATGCACTATTCAGAAATCTGATAACAGAGGGGAAGAGGAGTTTCCTAAAGCATTGAGTGTGCATCTCCAGACTCCTGTACCTCCTCTCTGATGAAGAAGCATGTCCCAGATGACGAGTGTATAACAGATGGTGATACAAGTAGTAAGAATGCACTCCACTGTACATCTGTAGAAATTTTCTAGAGTCTTTGGTAACATACCAAATCTCCTCAAACTCCTCATGAAGTATAGTCGCTGAGCTGCCTTCTTCATGATTGCTTTACCATGTTGGGTTCCGGATCAATCCTCTGAGATGTTGTCACCCAGAAACTAGCAGCTCGTAGAGTTGCTACCTCACAGCTCCCAGTGGCCCAGATTCCATCTTGATCATCTGTGCTGTCTGTGTGGAGTTTGCACGTTCTCCCTGCCACCGAGTGGGTTTCTTCCAGATGTACCAGTTCGCTCCCACATCCCAAAGAAGTGTGGTTGGCAAGATAATTGTCCACTGTGATTCGTCCCAGTGCGTCAGTAAGTAGCAGAATTTGGGAAAAGTTGGTGGGAAGGTGAAGAAGATTAAATAGGATTAGGGTAAGCCACTGCTTGATGGTCAGTGCAGAGTCAGTGGGCCAAAGGAAGTCTTGCCTTGCTGTATGACTCAATGACTAGCACTGATGTGGCATTGGAGCGAGAGGGGAGGCAATTGGCTATTTGCTCCCCTGACGCTGATACAGATGCCAGGACAGTTGTGGGCATTCTAGGTCCAGTGTTAGAAGTGTGAAAATAGATGCTGGCACACATGATGGCACTTCTACGGTGCTGAAGTACCATAGAAGTCCACCTAGCAGAGCTCGACATTTTTTTTGCCACAGTAAGACCCTGCTGGACATTGGTAATGTAGAATATTGCAAGTCCAGTTTACTGGTTCATTGATGAAACCGACAGTAGCCTGCATTGCCTCGGCTGTTCCACGGACCAGGCCCTCATGCCGTGGGATCATCTGTGGCAGCCATCCGGGGGAGGAGGCGCCTGAGGCAGTGTGGGAGAGAGCAGAGGCACCGTGTGCATGCTGGACTCTGTACTGGGTTGAGGGCTGGCCCCTCCCATCAGTGCTGCCTTCCAGTGTTCATTCAGTGGAAGACACATTGGATTGCATTTGCCTGGGGCTGCACTAGTGCATGAGGAGGACTGCATGCTTGTCCTTGCATTAATGTGGCTCCAGGATATCTCATGCACCATCAATCTACAGGCTATGACACTCAAGGACTTGAGCTATATTTTTTTTGTGAGTGTATGTTTTTCTGCTGGTAATTATATGTTGACTTGTGACTGTTGGTACTGTGCTTTGCACCTTGGCCCTGGAGGAATGCTGTTTGATTTGGTTGTATTCATGTGTACAGTTGAATGACAACTGGACTTGAAATACTTCCCCAACACCATGGAAATTTAGCACCTCAAAAAGCTGATAAAGCATTTTCTGAAATATTTCTCACCTCACTCTAGGCAACTCTGTGTTCAAACTTTCACTGAAGACATCACTCAATAATGTCATTCAGTTGGCAATAGAAATATGTAGTACTGTTGTCACTGACAGGAGAGAGAAGCAAATGAAATGAGCAAGTATAAAATAACAAATCATTCAGCTTCTGTGGGGAGGACAAACATTTCAAGATCTTCCTTCAGAACTAAAGCACAAAGGCAGGTTTTTCCATTCCAGATGACTAACTAGATATTCACAATTATCAAAAATACTGGTATCTGCATTTTTAAAAAATAATTTACTCCCCCTTTCAAAAGTCACTGTTGTTTTGCTGCTTACCTTGTTTTGGACCATGTGTTTCCTGTTCATATTGACTTGTTTTCCCAAAGTGGTCTCCAAATATCCACTAATTTTATTGCTGGGATGTCCAATTGGCCTCTTTGAAGCATTACTGACATTTAGTTCTGTAAAAAGTATGCAGTGATAGAACCACCGGGTCAACATTTTAAATCTCTGGATTTAAGCATTAATACCGTATAGAAAAATAACTTTTGTAGTTTTGCTGAGTTTGTTTTTGTGTTTCAATTGTTACAGTTGTCCCTATTTTGAGTCAGGATGGAGAGGTGGATGTGGAAGCATATACTGGTGACGTTGTAACGCTGACTTGTAATGTGAAGTCTAATCCACCAGCTTTGATGTCCTGGTATAAAGATAACAATACCCTCAAGATGGAGGCAGGCAAACACCATGTGAACTGGGACAGTAGTGCCTTTACACTGCTTATTAAGAAGGTACAAAAAGAGCAAAATGGGACATATGTCTGCATGGCAAATTCCACACTTGGAAGCAGAAGTTTGTACTTCAATCTGAAAGTGAAAGGTAAGAGCGCCTGTCCTTTGTGAACCAGAAGAATAGCAAAGTGAAAATGAGAACAAAAAAATACACTGGACAACAAAGATTTTGTTAAATACTTTTGGGTGTATCTTATAGATTTTGGCGTGCTGATCATGAGTATCACCATGAAATTAATCTATCACGCAACTTTTTTAAAATCACCTATACTTGTTATTTCAATTCATAATTCAAGTCAGAATAACTGATGCCGAGATTAAGAAAGGTACTTTTGTTGGTCCACAAATTAAACAGGTCATCAATGACAGGTAATTCAAAGAACTTCTAGTAGGACCAGGAAAAATCTCATGGAACCCATTCAAGGATGTTTTTGAAAATTTTCTTGTCAACTACAGAGCACCAAACTAAGTGCAGCTGGTTGACAACATTCTGCAAGCATACAAAGCCATGAAGTGCAACATGTCACTAAAGATTCATTTTCTGCATTCCCATTTAGACTTCTTCCCTACAAATCTTGGCACTGTTTTCACTGTATTCACTGGAATTCAGAAGAATGAAGGGGGACCTAATTGAAACCTATCAAATGTTGAAAGGCCTTGACAGAGTGGACGTGGAGACGATGTTTCCTATGGTGGGAGGGTCTAGGACTGGAAGGCACAGTCTCAGAATAGAGGGGCATCTTTTTAAAATAGAGGTGAGGAGAAAGTGCTGAATCTGTGGAATTCATTGCCACAGGCATCTATAAAAGCCAAGTCTTTACATATACTTAAGGCAGAGGTTGATAGATTCTTGATTGGTCAGGATATGCTCTTATCAAATTACGGTATTGCTTTGCACTGTTGTAACCGTATGTTATAATTATGTGGTTTTTGTCAGTTAGTCTTGGTCTGTCTTGTGTTTATGTGATATCATACTGGAGGAACATTGTATCTTTTCGTAATGCATGCATTACTAAATGACAATAAACGAGGACTGAGTGTCCTCATAATCTAATCTAATATGAAGGGATATAGGGAGAAGGCTAGAGATTGGGTCTGAGGGAAAATGGATCGGCTATGATGAGATAACAGAGCAGGCTCAATGGGCCAAATGGCCTAATTCTGTCCTATATGTTATGGTTTCATGATCTTATGTCAGTGATGAGCATTCTGAAAGGTTTCACCAGGACATTGCAGTAATGGATAAACAGTATCAGGGTAACTGGAATCCATCAATACTGGCAGATTATTGTTGCACAATTAAGTGAGAAGCCTCAGACGTTAAGTACAAACAAAAATCATCAACAAAATATTTCTAGCTTAGTCAAATTATTGCAAAGTGTCAGCACTGTTAATGCAATGAAATGCATTACAGTCAATAAAAGTTAATTTCTTGTTTCTCCAAATTCCTATGTGATACAAGTAGTCTGAAATTATATTTGTGCTCAGCTTCAAGTGGTCTATCATAAACAAAATGAATTTCTGAGAAAGCAACAGTTGAACAGTTGTCAGTGTTACTCTCTTTCCTTTGATCTTCAATTTCAAAATAAAATCTTCAATTTTATTCACCATATTCATTTGCTGTATGTGTACTAGGAATTTGGTGTGATGTGTTGGGTAGGGTGCAATATGCAACAAAAAAACAACATTCAACAATAATAAAGAATTTAAAAAATGGAAATAATTGAGTATTATATATACATTAAGAAAAATTAATCAAGGCTAAAGAACACAAAGAATAAAAACTGCACCAACAGATAAATATCGGCATGTATTTACAATGTAAAAGTTTTGAATGAATGCTGTTGTTTCATAACCAATACAACAACCTACTTTGGTCACAAACTGAGTAAATTATTTAGAAATCTATGTTTAAGTACTTTTAATTGTTAGACTAACATTCATAGTATTGATTTGCAGATAAACCATATCAAGTGCCATATGAACCAATCATCGCCGGGATAGTGGTGATTCTGTTGACCAGTCTTTTTGGAATACTTTCACGGCGACATAAAATTATTGAGGTAAGTGTTGGAAAATAGAAATATTTAGAATAAGATGAAAAGCAGAGACTGGAGGGTAAAAATATCATACTTAGCATATACAGCATTCGGGCAACATCTAAATAAAAGATAAATTCTATGGAGAGGGAAACAGGTGACATTTCATGCTGATGATCATTCATCAGAACTATGGAATTTAAAAATACACACTGGCGTGCATAAGATATGGTCCTGTGACAGAATACATTGTGAAGAATCACTGCAGAGAGTTCCAAATGTTGATGATGGCATCAAGGTAAAAAATATGTAAAAATCTCATTGGTGGCCATCACAATAGGAAGGAAAGATTAAAACCAACCTCACTGCTTCCAGTGACCAGTTCAAATCAGGACTTTGTAGAAAAGTGAGTCTTGTCCATGTCTCTGCCTTGTTCAATAGGGTGAAAATTATTTGTCACACATTCAAACCATGGGAGAATGTGACAAGTGAGGAAAAGGTCCATAACTATGAAACAAGACTATCATTCAAGCCACAAGCATTTGATTCACAATAGGTCAGCAGGTTAGACAACATCTATGGAAAGTTACTGTTTTGAGCTGAGTAATTCTGATTCACTATGTGTTTTATTTAATATTCATACTATCAAACAATGTGGCTGGGAAGTCCATTTTAACACTCTTTTCCATAGTGTTCACTCAGAGAGACATTCCACATTTCCATTCACTGAACTCTGATCTTGTGAGGTTGGCTGTGCGGTCATCATTCCTAGACCACAGAAAACTGCAGGGCCAATCCCCACTCCTTTTGATTCAACACTTCCACAAGGAATTCCCAAATTATCTGCGAGTAAGGAAATCAAGCATCCAATTACACATAGAGGTATTGAGGTCAACGCCTTGAAGCTTATTGATTAGTTTTGAGGAAACGGTGGTATTGAATGCTGAGCTGTAATCAATAAAGAGCATCCTGAAGTATGCATCTTTGCTATCCAGATATTCCAGGGTTGAGTGAAGAGCCAAAGCTGCTGTGGATCTGTTGCTCCATTTGGGAAGTTGGAGTGGATCCAAGTTGCTTCTCAAGTAGGAGTTGATATGTTTCATCACCATCCTCTCTAAACACTGCATGACTGAGGATGTAAGTGCTACTGGATGATACGTATTGAGGCTGGTTACCACTTTCTTCTTAGACATCGGTATAATTGAAGCCTGCTTGAAGTAGATGGGTACCTCAGACTGCCAAGGGACTGGTTAAAGATCTCAGTGAACACCCCAACCAGTTGATCAGCACAGGTCTTTTATACTTGAAATGCACTCACTAATGCTTTTTGTGAGTTCACCTCTCTGAATGCTGCTCACACATTGGCGAACTGAAATCACAGGAACATCAGGGATTGTGGGAATTTGTAATGGTTCCTCCATGTTTTGATGGTCAAAGCAAGCATGGAAGGCATTGAGTTCAACTGGATGATACCCATTGAAGCGGGTTCCAGAGCTCCAAATTAAAAGTGACTTGAAGCAGCAGCTCCAATGGAAATCATCAAATATTCCCATTTCAGCGTGCTGCAACTGAGAACCACAACTGCATCTAAGGTCTGTATAGTTAGTAGCAATGTTTCAATGTGATTAAACAATCTGTCGTTATTCAAGACTGACGAAAACAGATTGGACTCTGGCTGGCGGACTGTCCCTTTAAGACAGCAGTGGAAATGATGTTGTCACACTGGGCTAATGGTGCTTTTAAAAAAAAAATGAGGCTTTCGACTCCCAACCAACTATCTTGCTGGCAAAAGTATAGTCTCTGGTAAATGAAACTGAAGATCTCACACCAAGGGTGCTGTACCAGATGGACATTAAAGCTGTTGCGTTTTTGTTTCACGGAATCTTGGTTAACCCTTTCCATTTTAGATGCAGCGATTCAGATTGACAGGTTCACAACACACCATCAAAATAGGACAGCTGAGTCTTTTAAAGCCAAAGGCAGTGGGATTTGCTTCATGATCAGTTCCTCGTGGTGTAAAACGTGGCGGTGCTGTCCCAATCCTGCTCACCAGATCTGGAACACCTTGTGATCAAGTGCCAGCCATTATACCTGTCATGGAAGATTTCAGCAATCATTTTGGTAGCGATGTATATTTCACCACAGGCCAATGTCAGAAAAGCTCGAGATGATCTGAGGTATGTGATCAACGGGCATGAAACAGCTCATCCAGATGCCTTCCCATCATTTTGAGAGATTTTAACCAGGCCAGCTTGGAAAAGTCACTAAATGTTGATTATCAACAAATCGTTTGTAGTACCAGAGGAAACAACTCACTGGACCAATGTTACACCACCTTCAACAGTGCTTACTGTGCTATTCCATGCCCACATTTTGCAAAGTCTGATCGCCTGGCTGTACTTCTACTCCCTAAATACAGGCAGAGACTGAAGACTGCAGCACCAGTAGTGAGGACCGAGAAGGTATGGACAAGGGATGTGCAGGAGCACCTGCAGGTCTGCTTTGAATCGGTGGACTGGACTATACTCAGGAGCTCATCATCGAGTCTGGATGAGCACACAGTAGTTGTCATGGACTTGAATAGAACCTGTGTGGATGAGTGTGTGCCAGTGAAAACTGACTGTACATACCAAGATCAAAAGCCATGGATCAACCATAGCTTTGTAGTCTGTTGAGAGCTAGATCTGTTGCATTTAAGTTCTGGCAACCCAGGTCTGTACGAGAAAACCAGATATGACTTGCGCAGGGTGATTTCAAGAGGTAAGAAACAATTCCAAGTAAGGATGGAGGTGACATTGGATGCACATCAACTCTGGCAGGGTTTGCAGGCCATTACTTCCAGCAAAGTGAAACCCAACACCATGAATGGCAGTGATAATTCACTACCAGATGAGCTCAATACATTATATGCACAATTTGAAAGGGAGAATAAAACTACAGCTATGAGGATCCCTGCTGCACCTAGAGACCCTGTGATCTCTGTCTTGGAGGCTGAGATCTTCCTGTCTTTCATGAGGATGAAACCTTGGAAGGCGACAGGCCCTGATGGAGTATATGGTAAGGTTCTGAAAACTTGTACCAACCAACTGGCAGGGGCATTTAAAGACATTTTCAATCTCTTACTGCTACGGTCAGAAGTTCCCATGTACTTCAAAAGGACAACAGTTATACCAGTGCCCAAGAAGAGCAGTGTGAGTTGACTTAACGATTGTCATACAGTAGCACTCACTTCTATGGCAATGAAATGCTTTCAAAGGTTGATCAAGGTGAGAGTCAACTCCTGCTTCAGCAAGGACCTGGATCCACTGCAATTTGTCTATAACCACAATAGGTCTACAGGAGATGCAATCTCAATGACTCTCCATGCAGCTTTGGATCACCTGGATGATATAAATACCCTATGTCAGGATGCTGTTCATTGATAATAGCTCAGCATTTAACACCATCATTTCTATACACCTGATCGAAAAGCTACAAAACCTGGGCTTCTGTATCACCCTATGCAACTGGATCCTTGACTTCCTAACCGGAGGACCACAATCTGTTCAGATTGGTAATAACATCTCCACCTCACTGATGATCAACACTGCATACCTCAAGGATGTGTGCTTACAGAAGTGAAATATACCAGCTAGCTGAATGGTGGCACAGCAACAACCTTGCACTCAACATCAGTAAGACCAAAGGGCTGATTTTGGACTTTCCTCACAGAGGGATCAGAAGTGGAGAGAGTGAGCAATTTCAAGTTCCTGGGTGTCAATACCTCTGAGGACCTAACCTGCTCCCAACATATCGATGCAGCTGTAAAGAAGGCAAGATAGTGGCTATATTTCATTTGGAGTTTGAAGAGATTTGGTTTATCATCTAAAACACTCAAAATCTTCCACATGGATCCGTGGAGAACACTCTAACTGGCTGCATCACCGTCTAGTATGGCAGGGGGTGGGGGGTGGTTAGCTACTGCACTGGATCAAAGAAAACTGCAGAGTGCTAAAATTAGTTAGCTCCATCATGGGTTCTAGCCTCCGTAGTATCCAAGACATTTTCAAGGAGTGGTGCCTCAGAAAGGCCACTCTCATCATTAGGGACCCCCACCACGCAGGACATACCCTCTTCTCACTGCTACCTTCAAGAAGGAGGTACAGAAGCCTCAAGGCACATACTCAGCGATTCAGGAATAGCTTCTTCCCCTCTACCATCCAATTTCTAAATGGACATTGAACCCATGAACGCCAAGTCACTTATTTTTTTTAAATTTCTGTTTTTGCACTACTTATTTTAATTTAGTTATTTAAAATACATATATATGTATACTTACTATAATTCAGGTTTTTTTCTATATTTATCATGCATTACGCTGTGCTGCTGCCGCAAAGTTAACACATTTTCACGGTATATGCTGGTGATATTAAATCTGACTCTGATTCTGATTCTCATTTTGGAAGCAAAGTCCTGTTGTCATCTATGTTACTTGATGTGATTTTACAAGAAATGATAGTATTCAAGCCCTGCCACAACTGTCAAGCATCCTTTGTTGATTCAAGTCTTGTCCAGATTTGCCACTTTGCCCAAGAGATGGCTTTCTGGAGATCATACCTGGATCTCTTGGAAATTTCTTGGTCACCAGACTTGACTGCCTCTAATCTGGCCTTCAGCAGATTGCAGATTCCATGGTACATCCAGGGCTTCTGATTGGAGAAGACTCTGAATGATTTTGTGGAGATTCACTCATCTACAACTGTTTTCATAAAGTCCATGGTGTATGCATTCAGATCCACAAATGAGTCTTTGAACACAGCCCAGTCCACTGACTCGTAGCAGTACCATAGCTGCTTCTCTGCCTTTCGTGGCCACCTCTTTGTTGACCTAATCTCTGGAGCTTTGCTCCTTAGCTTCTGCCTATATGCAGGTAGGAAAAGGACAGCCAAGTGATTTACTGAAATGCAGTCTGGGCATGGAACAGTAGGCATTCCTTATCTTAGTATAACAGTAGTCTAGAGTGTTGGGACCTCTGGTGCTACAAGTTATATGCTGATAGTAACTGGAGAGGGTTTTCTTCAAACAAGTCTGGTTGAAGTCCTATCCATGATTTGAAATGCGTTAGGATGGGCTGTTTCTTGTTTGGAGACAGCATCATGCAGTATCTCAAGCGCTTTATTATATTTGAGTGCTGGTGGTATGTAGCTACAGTTAGGATTATGGAGGAGAACTCACTTGGTAAGAAGAACGGACGACATTTGACTTTTAGGTGTTCAAGATTGGAGGAACACAAGTTCGACAAAATAGCCACACTGGAGCACCACCAGCATCAGCTCATGTTCTCGATATTTCTTGCTTGTTTGTTTACTTGTTTATTTATTTATGTATTTTTCTTTTTTATTATTGCACAGTTCATTGTCTTTTGCACACTGGTTGAATGGTTAAGTTGGTGAGGTGTTTCATTAATTCTATTATAGTTATTATTCTATTTTGGCTTCACTGAGTATGCTCACAAGAAAATTAATCTCATATTTGTACTTCAGTAATAAATTTACTTTGAACTTTGGACCTATTGCAAACCTTCTTACTAATCCATCTTTAGAATCACCAACCAGTTTCTAGGAAAATAGCTCTTAACCAATGTAAGACCATAAGATATGGGAGCAGAATTAGGCCATTTAACTTGTTGAGTATGCTCTACCATTTCATTATGGCTGATCCATTTCCCTCTCAGCTCCAGTCTCCTGTCTTCTCTCCATATCCCTTCATGCCCTAACTAATCAAGAAACTATTTTCGTCTGCCGTAAATATTTCCAATGACTCGGCCTCCACAGCCACCTGTGCAAAGAATTCCAGAGATTCATCACTCTTTGGTTAAAGAAATTCCTCCTCATCTCCGTTCTAAATGGACGTCCCTCTATTCCAAAGGGTGTGTCCTCTGGTCCTGGATTCCCCCACCATAGGAAACATCTTCTCCACATCCACTCTGTTGAGGCCTTTCAACATTCAATAGGTTTCAATGAAGTCACCCCTGATTCTTCTGAATTCTAGAGAATGTAGGCACAGAGCCACCAATCAGTGTTCCTATGGTAACCATTTCATTCACAGAATCATTCTCGTGAACCTCTGCTGAATCCTCTTCAATGTCAGCATATCCTTTCTTAGATAAGGAGCCCAATATTGTTCATAATACTCCATGTGAGCCCTTACAAATGCCTTATAAATTCTCAACATTACATCCTTGCTTTTATATTCTAGTCCTCTCAAGATGAATGCTAACAGTGCATTTGCTTCCCTCACCACTGATTCAACATGCAAGTTCATCTTTAGGTAATCCTACACAAGGACTCCCAAGTCCCTTTGCACCTCAGATTTCTGAATTTTCTCTCTATTTAGAAAATAGCCTATGCTTTTATTTCTTCTACCAAAGTGAATAACCATACACTTCCCAACACTGTATTCCATCTGCAGCTGCTTTGCCCAGTCTCCTAATCTGTCTAAGTCCTTCTACAACCTATCTGCTTCCTCAAATGCTACCTGGCCTCCACCTATCTTCATATCATCTGCAAACTTGGCCACAAAGCTATCAATTCCATCATCCAAATCATTGATATATAACATAAAGAGAAGTGGTACCAACACTTGTGGAACACCTCTAGTCACTGGCAGCCTACCAAAAAAGGCTCCCTTTATTCCCTCTCCTTGCCTCCTGCCAATCAGTGAATGCTAGTACCCTTCCTGTAATACGGTGGGCCCTTAACTTGTTAAGCAGCCTCACGTGTGGCACCTTATCAAAGGCCTTCCAAAAATCCAAGTATACAACATCCATTAATTCTCCTTTGTCTATCCTGGTTGTTATTTCTTCAAAAACACCAATAGATTTGTCAGACAAGATTTTCCCTTAAGGAAACGATGCTGACTTTGATCTATTTTATCATGTGCCTCCAAGTACCCCCAAACCACAAACTTAACAATTGACTCCAACATCTTCCCAACCACTGAGTCAAACTAACTGGCCTATATTTTCCTTTCTTCTGCTACTCTTTCTTCTTGATGAGTGGAGTAACATTTGCAAATTTCCATTCCTCTGGAACCATGCCAGAATCTATCAATTCTTGTAAATTCATTACTAATCTCTCCAGCTACCTCTTTCAGAACCCTGTGGTGTAGACCATCTTGTCCAGGATTACTTATCTGCCTTCAGACCTTTCAGTTCCCTAAGCACCTTCTCACTAGTAATGGTAATTATACTCACTTCTGCCCCCTGACACTTTTGAACTTCCTGCATACTGCTAGTGTCTTCCACAGTGAAGACTGATGCAAAATACTTATTCAGTTCATCTGCCATTTCCTTGTCCCCCATCACTGCTTCTCCAGCATCTTTTTCCAACGGTCTGATATCTACCCTCACCTCACTTTTACTCTTTATACATCTGAAGAAATGTTTGTTATCTTTAATACTATTGGCTAGCTTACCTTTGTATTCCATCTTTTCCTTTATTATGACTTTTTTAGTTGTCTTCTGTTAGTTTTTAAAAGCTTCCCAATCCTCTAACTTCCCACTAATTTTTGTTCTATTAGATGCCCAGTTCTTGGCTTTTATGTTGGCTTTGACTTTCCTTGTCAGCCATGGTTGTGCTGTCCTGCTTTGGGATGTATCTATCCTGTGCCTTCCGAACTGCTCCCAGAATCTACAACCATCATCCCTGCAAGTGTCCCCTTCCAATCAATGTTGGCCAGCTCCTCTCCCATGCCTCATTAATTCCCTTTACTCCTCTGTAATACTGGTACATCTGACTTTAGCTTCTCCTTCTCAAACTGCAGGGTGCATTCTATCATATTATGATCACTGTTACCTTAGGGTTCCTTTATCTTAAGATCTATAATCAATTCCTGTTCATTGCAGAACATCCAAATCAAAATAGCTGATCCCCTAGTGGGCTCAGTCATGAGCTGCTCTAAAAAGTCACCTGGTAAGCTTCTACAAATTCCCCCTCTTGGGATTCAGCACCTATCTGATTTTACCAATCAACCAGCATATTGAAATCCCACATGACTATTGTTAACATTGTCCTTTAGACATGCATTTTCTGTCTCCTTTTGTAATTTGTAGCCCATAACTTTGGTACCATTCAGAGATTTGTATACAACTCCAGCAGGATCTTTTTACTCTTGCATTTCCTTAGCTCTATCCACAATGATTCTCCACCTTCTGATCCTATGTCACCTCTTTCTAAAGATTTGATTTCATTTTTTACCAACAGAGCATCACCTACCTCCCCCGCTTATCTGCCTCTCCTTTCAATACAAAGTGTATCCTTGGATATTAAGCTCCAAGTTATAATCTTAAAGCCACAATTCATTATGCCCACAACGTCATACATGCCAATACGTAACTATGCTACAAGTTCATTTATATTATTCTGTATACTGCATGCATTGAAATAATACACCTTCAGTACTGTGTTCATCACCCTTTTTGATTTTGTCCCCTTTTTACATTGCAACTCATCCCATTTATAGCAATTTCCCCCTAGCATCAGCCTGTCCTTGCTACCAGTCTTACTACACACTGCCTCAGTTTGTAAACCAACTGCCCCATCCTCAGCCCTATCACTCTGGCCCCCATCCCTCTGCCAGATGAGTTTAAACCCTCCCCAACAGCTCCCCCTCCCCCTCAGGTTCAGGTGTAACCCATCCCTTTCGTACAAGTCGTACCTTTCCCAGAAGAGATCCCATTGATCCAGAAATCTGAACTCCCGCCTCCTGCACCAGTTCCTCAGCCACATTTATCTGCCGAGAGCTCTGATTCTTACCCTCACTGTGAGTGGCACAGGCAGTAATCCAGAGATTATTACCTTGGAGGTTCTGCTTTCAGCATTCCACCTAACTCCCCAAAATCTCTCTTCAGGACCTCCTCGCCTTTCTAACCTATGTTTTTGGTGCCAATATGTAGGAAGACTTCTGGTTGCTCACTCTTCCCCTTGAGAATGACATGGATCCGATTTGAGTCATCCCTGACCCTGACACCTGGGAGGCAACATACCATCAAGGTCTCTATATCATGTCCACAAAATCTCCTCTCTATAACTATGGAATCTCCTATCACCACAGCAGTCCTCTTCACCTCTCTTCTCTTCTGAGCCACAGTTCCGAACTCGGTGCCAGAGTGCCAGTCACTGCGGCTACACCTGGTAGGTCATCCCCCTCAACAGCATCTAAAACGGTATACTTATTATGAAAGGTAATGGCCACAGAGGTGCTCTGTATTGGCTGCTCATTTCCCTTCCTTCTCCTGACAGTCACACGGTTACCTGTCTCCTGCAACCAACGGATGACTAACTCCCTGTACTTCTTATCTATCACTTCCTCAGTCTCCCGTATGACCAGTAGGTCATTGAACTGTAGCTCCAATTGCTTAACACGTTCTCTGAAGAGCTGCAGCTCGGTGCACTTGGTGCGAGTATAGTTATCCTGGAGCTGGAGGCTTTATTTCAGTTGAATAGGCGGAAGATTGATTTGCCAGCCAACCTACAGATGAAAAATGTAGCCATTTTTATGTGCATTTATCAAATATTGTTGATCTTCTCTTCAATAACATGACTTCTGGATTGGCACTAAAATAGGAAGAATGGATTTTGTTTTTATTTAAAATTGCAAAACTTCTGCAGGAATGGGTTTCCCTTTTCAAGTATATGTAAAACATTTTCTCCAGCCATGAAGTAAAAGGTTCCTTATGATATGAAAAGAGAAATTATTGAAATAAATTAACACTTCAGACTGTTTATCAAGAGTGTATAATGCTCATAACACTAGGAGTTGCAGAGCAGTTGAAAATATTTTTGAAGTTTTATCTTTTTGTTTATTACTTGATACATATGCAGGTCATTAACTGATATAATTCATGTCGCTGTTTTTTTTTTCAATTGATTATCTTTCAAAAGTTACATTAAAGGCTGTGGTTCTTACATATGCCCAGTTAAAAGTGTTGCACTGAAAGGATTTAAGGAATATTTCAATAGGAAAAGTGAGTTTATTATTTCTGACTGAAAATTGATTCTGCAAAACCATACAGAAGTTCTTAAAGTTAGGGACTAAATTTATTCACAAAAGAATCAGATAAAAATGGGCTTGGGGAGATTGTGGCTATAATTGTGAGTAGCAGCATGTTCAAGAAACATCTACCTCAATATCTGAGGATTTAAGGAAGGATCAAAAGAAACTACAGAAAGCTGTTAAATTAGTCAGCTCCTTCTAGAGACTGTAGTATCTAGAATATGGAACAGAAAAGAGAATGCTATTGGAACTCAGAATATCAAGCAGCATCTATGGAGCAAAAGTATGTCAATATTTTAGGTCAAGTAGGGTCCTGATGCAGGATTGTGACCAGAAACATTGATTCACTCCTCTTTCCACAGATGCTGCTTGATTCATTGAGTTTTTCCAGTGTCCTTATTTTTGGATCATAGAACATAAGAAACTACAGCACAGTACAGGCCCTTCTGCCCATGATGTTGTCCTGACCTTTTAACCCACCCTAAAAAAATCAATCTAACCCTTTCCTCCTCCAAAGCCCTCCTTTTCTCTATCATCCACGTGCCTATCTCAAATCAAGTCAAATCACGTTTAGTTATTATTCATACATGGATATAGTTGAATGACGCAGCATTCCTCTGGCACCTAGGTGCATAACATACATTCAAAATATCAAGAGAGAAAAAAACACACACATCATTACGCAAGGAAACACATGTATAGTCCAAGTCCCTGAGTGACATCCAAATTGACGGTAGAACTCCCATCAATCCAGCCTGTACACCCACTGTTTGAACGATGGAGGGCAGCACTGTCAGGAGAAGCCAGCTCCCAACTGAGCACAGACTCCATGCTACACGGCCTCCAGTGTCATCTCACCTGGACTGCAGCAGCAGGCAAGCCTGCTTGAGGCCTTGTCCTCGCTACAACTGAGGCCACGCTGCTACCTCATCACCTGTCTTGCTACCAAACAAGGGAAACAGGCCTGTGGCTTCTCACATTGTCAATGTCCTATCAAATATGAACTATCTAAGAATCTCTAATGTACCTGCCTCTACCACTAATCCTGAAAGGGCGTTCTACACGTTCACCACTCTCTGGATAAAAGTCTCTGACAATCCCCCATACCCTTTTCCAATCATCTCAAAATTATGCCTCCCTGATATTGGTTATTTCCACCCTTGGAAATAGTCTCTGGTTGTCCATTCAATCTATGCTTCTTATCATCTTGTACATGTCTATCAAGTCACCTCTCATCCTCCTTCACTCTAAAGAGAAAAGCCCTAGCTCACTCAACCTATCTCCATAGGACATGTTCTCTTGTGCTTTTAAGTCCTGTTGTATTCAGATTCCATCAGAGAGACTTGGAAAGCAAAATATAAATACACTCATAAATAAAACTCACTTGAAATCTTTCATTTTACCAGTGCTGCAGAAAGAACAAGGATCCCAAGACATGCAATGAAACTCAATAGGAAGCCAGTACTGTAAGTATCATTATCATCTGTTATGCTTCACTTTAATTAAAGACAAGCTTCAAATAGATTTTAATGGTTTTGCATGATTATTATGGAGTAGCAGGAAGGAATCATACAACTTCCTGAAATGTAATCCAAGATAAAAAGATTTTATTTATATTTAATGTCAAAGGTACAAAGATGAAAGTAAAGAGAAGCTTGGAAGAATGTAAGAAGATGGAATATACTGACGACAGATTTGTCCAACACTCTGCCACCCATGTTGACTCTCATTTCCTCCCACCAATCACAATGATGGACAACTATTCTGTTATCTAATTAAATTAAATACTGTATCTTTAAAGCTGCATGGAATTCCTTACATAAGTTTATATTTTGGCAAAACTTTTATTAATTGTGATTTGTTTTAGATTTTTTATTCTTCAGTAAACATAATAATTTCACAGTTTACTTGTTCATCAGTTCAAATTTTGTATTCTTTTTGTGCCTGAGAGAAAAATATATTTTAAGAATAATTTCAGGTATTTAAAAATGGGCCAAGTATGTTGCTTTGAGGAAATATATATTTTTAAATATATATATATTTAAAGATCTTTAAAACCTACTTTGTTGGCAAAATTTATGGCCATCTACATATAATGTCTTATGAAGCCTCTTTGGCTATTTGGACATCTAAGATACTGTTACCTGTTAGAGGATTAGTAGCAGAGATACACCCCACCCCCCACCTACAACTTCCCCCTCCCCCTGTATACAAACTGCCTGTAACTTAGCTCTTGTCTTTCTAGGCCCAGAGAAAATATTGATGAATATCCTGAATCAGTTACAGTTTACATGGGGCAAATTTAATAGTGCCAAAAATTTGTAGTATCATCTTGCCACCACATTGCACTCAGCTCAGAACACCAGTAAGAATGTAAGAACCATCTAGGTGATAAGGTTGAAAGAAGAAAATGTGGCATTAGCACACCCCATAAAGGTTTACATACAACCAATTCTTTTGAAATGCAGTCTTGATTCAATAAATATTCAAAAGTTCAAACTTCAAAATAAATTTATTCTTAGACTACATATATGTCACCATACAAACCTGAGATTCATTTTCTTGTAGGCATAATCAGTAAATCCAATAACTATGTTCGAATCACTGAGACACTGCACAAGCAGGGTGGACAACCAGTGTATAAAAGACAACAAACTGTGCAAATATATAATGAAAAAAGAAATAATAATAACAATAAATAAGCAACAAATATCATGAACATGAGATGAAGAGTCTTTGAAAGTGAATCCATAGGTTGAGGGAACAGTCCAGTAATGGGACAAGTGAAGTTGAGTGAGGTTATCCCCTCTAGAGATACAACCTAAAGATTCATGTTCTTTTGGGCATACTCCATAAATCCATAATAGAATAACAACCATAATAGGATCAATGAAAGACCCACACCAACCTGGGCTTTCAACCAGTGTGTAAAAGACAGCAATCTGTGCAAATACAAAAAGAAATAAATAATAATAATAATAATAATAATAATAACTAAGCAACAAGTATCTGAACATGAGATGAAAAGTCCTTAAAAGTGAGTCTATGGGTTCTGGGAACATCTGAAGGATGGGACAAGTGAAGTTGAGTGAAGTTATCCTCTTTGGTTCAGGAGCCTGAAGGTTGAGGGGTAATAACTGCTCCTGCACCTGGTGATGTGAGTCCTGAGGCTTCTGTACCCTTTCCTGATGGTAGCAGCAGGAATAATGCATGTCCTGGGTGGTGGTGGGTGGGTGGGGGGGGGGGGGGGGTGGTCCCTGATGATGGATGCTGCTTTCCTGCTACAACGCTTTGCGTAGTTGTGCTCAGTAGTGGAGAGTGCCTTTCCCATGATGGACTGGGCCATATCCACTGTTTTTTGTAGGATTTTCTGTCCCAGAGCATTGGTATTTCCAGTCAATATACTCTCCAATATACATCTATAGAAGTTTGTCAAAGGTTTAGATGCCATGCTGATTCTTTGCAAACTCCTAAGGAAGTGGAAGCACTGCCATACTTTCTTCATAAGAAACTATGGCAGTGCTTCCATGCTTACCTGCTGGGCCTAGGACACTGAGGAATGTAAAGCTGCTGACCCTCTCCACCTCCGATCCTTTGATGAGGACTGGCTCATGGACCTCAGGCTTCTCATCCTTAGGTCAACAATCAGCTCCTTGGTCTTGTTGACATTGAGTGAGAGTTTATTATTTGTCAGAGTTAGTGAGAGACTATTCCCAAAACACATAAATTCAATATTCAAGATTGTTTATTGTCATTTATCAATACAAGAGCATAAAGGAGAACAAACTGATGGTTACTCTGGATTCGATCCAGTATAATAAAACAGAATAAGCATAAAGATCACAATAAAAACATAATAATTATAAATACAAACACAAAATGCTGGCAGAATTCAGCAGGCCAGACAGCATCTATTGGAGGAGGTAGTGACGATGTTTCGGGCCGAAACCCTTCATCAGGAGTGAAGTAACATGGGATGGTCAAGGGGGGATAAGAAGTGGGGGGAGGGATGAAGTAGAGAGCTGGGAAGTGATAGGTTGGAGGGAAATGGGCTAGGGGGAACGTGGAGAATTATGGGAAATAAAAGAGAAAGAAAGGTAGGGCTGGGGGGAGATTATAGTGAGGGGGGAAAGAAAAAAAGAACCAGAATATAATTATAGATAGGGATGGGGTAAGGGGGGGGGCAGGGGTATCAACGGAGGTCTGTGAGTTGAATGTTCATGCCGGCAGGTAGGAGGCTACCCAGGCGGGAGATAAGGTATTGCTCCATCGACCTGCGTGTGGCCTCATCTTGACGGTAGAGGAGGCCATGGACAGACATGTCAGAGTGGGAGTGCTCTGTGGAATTGAAGTTTGTGGCCACAGGAAGATCCCACCACTGCTGGAGGACTGAGCGCCGGTGTTCGCAGACCCAGTCTGCAGTGGGTCTCTCCAATGTATAAATGGCTACATCGGGAGCACCGGATACAGTATATCACCCCAGTTGACTTGCAGGTGAAGTGGTGCCTCACCTGAAAAGACTGTCTGGGGCCTGGGATGGTGGTGAGGGAAGAAGTGTGGGGGCAGGTGTAGCACTTCTTCCGTTTGCAGGGATGAGTGCCCGGAGGGAGGTCGGTGGGGAGGGATGGACAAGGGAGTCGAGTAGGGAGCGATCCCTGCAGAAAGCCGAGAGTGGGGGGGGAGGGAAAGATGTGGCTAGTGGTGGGATCATGTAGGAGGTGGCGGAAGTTACGGAGGATTATACGTTGGATCTGTAGGCTGGTAGGGTGATAGGTGAGGACCAGGGGGACTCTATCCCTGGTGGGCTGGCGGAGGGATGGGGTGAGGGCAGAGGTGCGTGAAATACGGGAGATGCGATGGAGGGCAGAGTTGATAGTGGATGAAGGGAAGCCCCTTTCTTTAAAAAAGGAAGACATCTCCTTTGTCCTAGAATGAAATGCCTCATCCTGAGAGCAGATGCGGCAGAGGCGGAGGAATTGAGAGAAAGGGATAGCATTTTTGCAGGAGACAGGGTGGAAGGAGGAATAGTCTAAGTAGCTGTGGGAGTCTGTAGGTTTGTAGTAGATGTCAGTGGATAGGCTGTCTCCAGAGATAGAAACAGAAAGATCTAGAAAGGGGAGGGAGGTGTCAGAAATAGACCAGGTGAATTTGAGGGCGGGGAGAAAGTTGGAGGCGAAGTTAATGAAGTCGACAAGCTCAGCATGTGTGCAGGAAGCAGTGCCATTGCAGTCCTCGATATAACATAAGAGGAGGACAGATACCGGTGTAGGCTTGGAATATAGATTGCTCCACATGGCTGACAAAAAGGCAGGCATAACTAGGATCCATGTGGGTGCCTATGGCTACACCTTTAGTTTGGAGGAAGTGGGAGGAGCCAAAGGAGAAATTGTTAAGGGTGAGGACTAATTCTGCAAGGCGGAGAAGAGTGGTGGTAGAAAGTGACTGGCTGGGTCTGGAATCCAGGAAGAAACGGAGAGCTTGGAGACCTTCCTGGTGGGGGATAGAGGTATATAGGGACTGGACGTTCATGGTGAAAATGAGGCGGTGGGGGCCAAGGAACTTGAAATCTTTGAAGAGATGTAAAGCATGGGAAGTATCACGGACATAGGTGGGAAGGGATTGAACAAGGGGAGATAAAACAGAGTCGAGATAGGCAGAAATGAGTTCAGTGGGGCAGGAGCAAGCAGAGACAATGGGCCTGCCTGGACAGGCAGGTTTGTGAATCTTAGGTAGGAGGTAGAAACGGGAAGTGCGGGGTGTGGGAACTATAAGTTTGGTGGCCGTGGATGGGAGATCTCCTGAGCTGATGAGATTGGAAATGGTTTGGGACACAATGGACTGGTGCTTCCTAGTGGGGTCATAGTCCAGAGGTAGATAAGAGGAGGTGTCAGCGAGTTGTCGTCGTGCCTCCGCTATGTACAGGTATAATTATATGTATAATTATAAATACATCACATTAGCTTATATACATAGACTGATTAATATACATGAAGTGATGCTAGGTAAAGGAGTATCAGTGTCTCTGACAGGAAATTATAAATCACTGGTGGTGAGTGGGTTAATGGGTAGAGGCGTTGATCAGCCTGATGGTTCGGGGGAGATAACTGGTTTTGATTCTGGTAGTCTTGGTGTGGATACTGCGTAGCCTCCTCCCTAATGGGAGTGGAACAAGCAGTCCATGAATGGTGTGGGTGGGATCCTTCATGATATTGCTGGCCCTTTTCTGGCACCGTTCTGTATGAATGTCCTTGATGGCAAGTAGTACAGTTGGGTTTTTTTTGCCTTTGTTTTTGTTTACCTGGCTTATTTTATATTTATAATCCTATTTTATATTTATCTGTATAAATATTTTGTATGTAATGGAAATTAAGGGCGTCATCTGCTTAACCTTATTCAGAGATCTTTTGCTGTAGTCACTACCAGAACAAATCAATGTCACTCAAAGGTTATTTTTTAGGTTAGACCGTAAGACCAAAAGACATAAAAGTAGAATTAGGCCATTTGGCTCATTGAGTCTGCTCCAACGTTCAATCATGGCTGATCCTTTTTCTTTCCCCTTCTCAGCCCCACTCCCCTGCATTTCCCTGTAACCTTTCATGCCATGCCCAGTCAAGAACCTATTAATCTCTCCCTTAAATACACCCAATGACCCGGCCTCCACAGCTGCCTGTGGTAATAAATTCCACAAGTGCACCACCCTCTGGCTAAAGAAATTTCTCCACATCTTTGTTTTAAATGGATGCCCCTCTATCCTGAGGCTGTGCCCTCTTGTCCTAGACTCCCACACCATGGAAAACATTCTTTCCACACCTACTCTGTCTAGGCCTTTCAACATTTGAAAGGTTTCAATGAGATCCCCCTTCATCCTTCTCAATTCCAACAAGTACAGACTCAGAGCAATCAAACACTCCTTGTATGATAACCCTTTCATTCCTGGAATCATTCTTATGAACCTCCTCTGAACTGTCTCCAATGCCAGCACATCTTTTCTTAGATGATGAGCCCAAAACTGTTCACAATACTCAAGGTGAGGCCTCACCAGTCCTTATAAAGCCTCAGCATCACAACCCTGCTCTTGTATTCTAGACCTCTTGAAATGGAGTGCCAGCATGCCAACAAACTCAACCTGCAAGTTAATCTTCAGGTTGTTCTGCACAAGGACTCACAAGTCCCTTTGTATCTCCGATTTTTGGATTTTCTCCCCATTTAGAAAATAGTCTGCACATTTATTTCTTCTTCCAAAGTGCATGCCTATGCATTTTCCAAGTTTGTATTTCATCTGCCACTTTCTTACCCATTCTACTAATTTGCCTAAGTCCTTCTGCAGCCTACCTGTTTCCTCAGCACTACCTGACCCTCCACCAATCTTTGTAATATCTGCAAACTCGGCAACAAAGTCATCTATTCCATCATCCAAACATTAATATACAGCATAAAAAGAAGCACTCACAACACCAACCCCTGTGGAACACCACTAATCACTGGCAGCCAGCCAGAAAAGGATCCTTTTATTCCTACCTACTGCCTCCTACCAATCAGCAAATGCTCTAAACATGCCAGTAACTTTACTGTAATACTTTTGGGCTCTTAACTTGGTAAGCAGGCTCATGTGTGGCACCTTGTCAAAGGCCTTCTGAAAGTCCACTGCATCCCCTTTATCTATCCTACCTGTAATCTCCTCAAAATATTCCAACAGGCTCGTTGGGCAAGATTTTCCCTTAAGGAAGCCATGCCCTACTTTGTCCTGTGTCACCAATGATCCATAAACTCATCCTTAACAATTAACTCCAGATTACTGTAATTTAATGTTGTATATATCCTGATTCTCACAGCAAAAAGCCCTGATTTTGAAATAATGAAAAGCACATATGCACTATGATATTTGAACTTAACGAATCATATTTTCCCTAAATTATATATTAACAGGGCAGGCAGTTTTTAAAAGTTTAATTAAAGTGAGCCAGCATTAATTTTAAAGGGAGAGTACTAACTTAAGAGTAATTGTCCTACTGAATAAAATAAAAAGAAATAGAATTAGTACTTGGTAACTTAGCAAAGAAATTCCAAACTCACTTCAACAAATGCAGATTCATGATGACAATAAATACATAAATAGATGTATTTGCATTTTATTGCATCACTGAATCACAAAATGGTAATGATATTTGTCTAGTTAATCACCTCTGCACTCTCTCCAAACTATGTTAATTTCTGGGGCTGTCCGATGAAGTCTATAAACACTGGTTTATGAAGTCAACAGCCTGACATTTTATAGGAGCTGTTTATGGAGGTGTGGCATCATAACTGGGAAGGTTAGAGCAATTGCACGCTCGTTCATAGGACTTTGTTTCGCTATAAATCTGTAATACGCACTTACACCAGGTGCAACAAATCTGGGCTATGAATAACAAATTTTGCATCAGTAGGCAAAAACAGTTGAAATGCCTACATTGTTTGACAGGACAGGGTAAGGGAAGTGGTATTTCTCATCTGCTACATTCAATGGAACTCAAAATGAAGTGGGTAGGAAATGAAATTCATGTTCTTTTCATCCACTTTTACAAATAGATAAGTTTTATGGAAACTAGAACTCCTTTCCAAAAGAGGTGTCACCACATTAGTGAATTCAAAATCACAAGGACACTAATGTCATTTTTGAATTTGTCTAATATCACTTTCTAACCAAATGCAAGTTATGAATTTTCAACTGGCCATTTCAAATGCCAGTCTATTGAAAATTGGGTTACCAGTTTGCCTTGGTACTTGCTAATGTCATGAGGTACAGTCTGTGACATCATTGATAAACACTGTTGTATTGGTCAGTGAGACTTTGATCACTAAGACTGTCCTCCCAGGAGTAGCAAACATCCCTGGGTCTCCTGTGGTCCTCAACTGTTCCAGAAAGTAAGAAGAATGAGTTACCATGCCCAAACCAAAGCTGGTTAGATGCTGGACAGTTCCCTCAAAGTACTGTTGGGAAGTTAGTGACAAGTGAAAAATCCTTGTAGTCCATTCCTTGTGGCATTGATATCACAGACGCACTGGCCATCTTCCACTTTGCCAGAGTTAGAATAAGTCCATAGGGGAACCATGGACAAAGCCCCAGGCAAAGACAAGAAGACCATTTACAACGCTGTGCAAATCCTGATTGCTACCTTCAGCAGAGGCTGTTTCAGCTGTGTAGAGAAGCAGCTTATGAACACAAGGTGCTGGAGTCCAGCTGCCACTCTTCTGAGAAGGCTCAGAAGGTACATTGGAATCTGCACAATCTAAACCTCTGGCACCTTCCAACAATATCCCATCACCTCTCCCTTAAGGAGACATTCATGAAGAGTTCCTTTTGAACTGAAGTGTGGTAACCTTGAAACAGATTCAAGGAGAGATGGAATACAGACAATTCCCTGACCAGGTTTATGCTATGTGCCAAAATGCCTTCTCACTACAACTCCCAGAAGGTACATGAGACACAAGGGTATGTTGATGCTGGAATCTGGGGCAACAAAGAAGATCTAGGAGGAAATCAGCCCACCAGACGGCATTTGTGGAGGGAAATGGACAGTCAATGTTTTGGGTTGAGACATTTCAGCTGGAATGAAAGATGGAGGGAAGGCAGGCAGTATAAATAGGTGGGGGGGGGGGTGAAGAGATGAAGCAAGAACTTGGTGATGATAGGTGGATCTAGTTGAGGGGGACTGGTAGGCAGATGGAGGAAGGGAGATGAGGAATTTGTGACAGAGACTGGGAGGTGATAGGTGGAGGTGACAGAGGGCTGCAGGTGAGGGAATCTGATAGGAGAGGAAGGTGGAGCATGGAATCAAGTGAGGCAGCTCGGTATAGCCAATGGGAACAGTGCAAGGAGTGTGTGAGTGATGGGCAGATGAAGTGGGTGAAGTAGGAAGAGAAATGGGAAGTGTGATGTGGAGCAAGAATTGGGTAGATCCTGAGAAGTGAGGAAAGAGACAGAGTGGAACAGTCTGGGTTGTGCGTTGTGTGAGAAAATTCCTACATAGATCTTCTTGGAATCTCAGTTGCCCTTGAAGTTGTCACGAGAAGATCACCCTTCATCACTGGCTGGATCACCCTTTTGCACAGAAGGTATGGTGAAAGATGAATTGATATCTGTTCCATCTCACCCCTGGCAACTCAATAATATAGAACTCTGCATTATATTGTCTATCTTCAGGGGAGGGCATGCTGAGACAGATGTCACCTGTTGTTGGAAAACCATCAGTTCTGTGGCCCACTCAAAATCTGTTTACCATCCACAAATGAATAATGGCAACTAACATACTCCAAGTGTCAGAAATGTGTGATATGACACATCTGTCAAAGGTGCAAATAATGCAGAGGTTTATAACCACGGGAGGCCACAGTTACCTCACCAAGCCTCCATTATGCACAGTTTATGAATAGAACATAAGTGGGTTGTTTAAATAACATATGATTACATATATGGACTGTACAAAGAAAAATATGTACAAACTATTGTCTGTTATTGAAAGAAATCTATGTAAAAATATTCTGAAAAATAGCCTAATTTTTTCCAAAGAAAAAAACTGGCGGTGGTGAACATGATCACATGAATGAGGTAAGTACAGTATGTGCTTTTTTCCAGAAAGTTCTGATTGATAATCGTGAACTGGTTGAACAAGGCTGACTCATGGTGATGGCAGCTGGCAGGTGAGATCAATTGAAACATCCTTCAAAATTATGTGCAGTTTAATAGTTTGCAGAGGCAACCTTGAACTTTCTGTGGCCTGCTCTTTTAATTCTCCACCCACTCCCAATCTGATCTGTGTCAGTAGCTACCCACGGTCTTATACTGAGCATCACTCTGAAGGATGGCACCTCAAGGCGGCACATTTCAGGTGCTGAGACATAATATCCAAAATGTGTTGTTTTCTCTGTCTGTATCTGAGTAAGGCAGGGCATCCATCTGCCACATTGGGCTAGTTTCTCTCTCTCTCTCCATCAGCACACCCCAAAATGGCAGGCAGCTCCTGCAGTCTTGCATTTTTCAACTCTTACAATCTTTTGTCTTTGTTTTGTTGCTAATTAAATGCAGTCCATGATAAAACACACTGACTTTTCCTAATAGCTATATTTATAAATCATTGGTTCAAACAACACAATGATTCACTCCAAAGTTTCAAACAAGATGTGTTACTTATCCAACGCTTAATTTCCAAAGCTTATTACTCTCAATTTAAATATTATTTGCTCTAGATAAATCTGACTGGCGTTTGATGCTCTTCTCCAAGTTCCCAATTCAGGGACTTTTTCTGATTGAATTCTGGACTAGACAGGATAGGCTGAATGGCCCGATTCTGCCCCTTTCTCTTATGGTCACCATTTATTTTGCCCTACTCAACATCCACCACCCTACCCCAATCTCTTCAAATGCATTTGTTTCCCCGGAGTTGCCACGCTGTGTTCCGCGTTCTGTTTCCCCTTTTTGATGTAATAATATGAGGCATAAATTGCCTGGATGGCAGGGAAATCTCAGTATTTTGCAATTGATTATTTGCCCAAAAGCAATTTCCACAATCCTCCCCTCCCAGTTTTTATATTGAATGTGATGTCGAAATTTGTAAGGACGCCCTATTATTACTCTTGACAAAAACGGGGACTGTACATTTGCAGTTGCAGATAGACAAAGCTTTACGCCGCTGGATCGCCGGCTCTTTGCCGGCTGAAGTTACTTCGGTTTCCGGTTTCCGGTCGCTGCTTTAAGGCGCTGCCGCCTCCCCGACGCCGAGGGAATCTTTAAAGTTGTAGAAATTGAAGAAGGCAACTTTCTGTGTGTTTGTCGTGCGACAGAATGGCAGGGGGTAAGAAGCTATTCGTTCACTCCGCCGTGGCCATTTATCGCAGTCTCGCTATGCCAAGGCTGTGCAGTTGTGATTCGCCTAGTTATATACGGTTCCAACGTGCGTCTGGAGCTTCAAGACAGCTCAATGGATGCTGAGTCAGTGTTAAGGCCTGCAAATAAATATGTGCATTATTAACCCTTTGAAGAAACTGAATTAAAGAATAAGATGAACAAAGTAAGGAAGAGGCCGCGAAACATTCATGCCGGCTTGTTTCCTTCCAGATTATCCGTACACAGGATTAGTACAGCAACATGCGGAACTGCTTTGGAATTAAGCGCTATATAAAGTGGCAAACTTTCTGTAAAATTGGGAGCTTGATGTCTGAAGTGCCTTGCTTCTCACCCGGTTTAGTTCCGCTTTTAGAACCGTTGAGCTGAATGAAGTTGCTGTACAGTACTTAAGTGTTGGGTGTCGCTAGTGATCCAAAACAATGGAAGGGTAGCAGAGGCAATGTAAAGCTACCCTCACGATGTCGAGTGAGAACTTCGATCAATATCAAGGCTATGGATCCTTTAATTACATTTTAAGCAAGGGTTAGGCTTATGCTTTGTGAGGAGAGTTATGTTTGTTTTAATTGAATGTTATTTGATCATTCCAAAATTTATTGCTGAATATTAACATGCAGTTTTGCTTACATTCACTACAAAGAAAACCCTATTCATCTTGAACTGAATTCAGGACGAAAATGTCTCGTTTTCAGATTTTAGATTAATGAAATAGAGAGATAGAACAATTCTAATTCCAGTCCCATTTCTGAATTGGTACAAGTACTGTATTGCCAAAATCCAAATCAATTCTTAAGGACTAGATTAGCTAGGTTTTAAATGGAAAAGCCACTGTTTGGGATAAGTATTGATTTTTGCTTTGCTGTCAAAAAAGATTTTGTGTGGCACCAAATATTTAAACAAAATTATCCAAGTTATACTCACAAACACAAGAGATGCTGTAGATGCTGAAAATTGAAGCAACACTCACAAAATTGTGGAGGAACTCAGCAGGCCAGGCAACATCTATGAAAAGGAATAAACAGTTGATGTTTCAGACTGAGACACACAAATTATACCTCCTGGTACTTTAAACTGTGCACAAGAACGCAGAGAGTCGTAGGTACAGCCCGATCCTTGACCTTGAGCTTAAATGATCTAGAATCACATTCTTAATATTAGTTTTAAATTAGTTAAGTTAATGGAAAGATACAGTTGAAAGGCCTCAATAGAGTGGATGTGGAGAGGATGTTTCCTATGGTCACAGAGTCTAGGACCAGAGGACACAGCCTCAAAGTAGAGGGGTGTCCCTTTAGAATGGAGATGAGGAGGAATTTCTTTGGCCAGAGAATGGTGAATCTGTGGAACTCATTGCCACAGGCAGCTGTGGAGGCCAAGTGGAGGCAGAGGTTGACAGATTCTTGACTGGTCAGGGCATGAAGGGATACGAGAGAGGGCAGGAGATTGGGGCGAGAGGGAAAATGGTTCAGCCATGATGAAATAGCAGAGCAGACTTGATGGGCCAAATGGCCTAATTCTGCACCTATATCTAATGGTCTAAAACAATCTCTGAAAAATCGTCAAGTTTTCTGAATGATGTGAACTAGGCGGTGGCCAAGTGATTAAGGCTTTGGGCTGGCGATCTGAAGGTTGTTAGTTCGAGCCCCAGCCAATGCAGTGTGTGTATCCTTGAGCAAGGCACTTAACCACACACTGCTCCTGCACGTTTATAGCCCAGTGGCGGCAGTTGGTGTAGTATGGACAAGAGAGGTTGATGCTCTCTCCAGGGCAAGCATCCCCTGCATCAAAAGCCTAGATACACTTGGCCAGTTACATTGAGTAGGTTTTCACCAGTTATAAGCTTGACACCAGGAATGGACAATAAAAATCAAAAAATCTGCAGAACTGGGACAGAGAGAAAACAGAGCCTTTTAATAGCAGAGTAAGTGGATGGTGTTTGGAGAGAACAAAAGAGTGAAACCAAACTTGTGACTGGTAAGAAACTGTGCAATGCACCCAAGATCATAGTTTGTTTCCAATCTGAATAATCTATTTGGTGTTGCCCTATCAGAGATGTTCCTTTTGTTCTTCCCTGCCTTCTCTTTTTTAAAAAACTAACTTGCTTTCTGTTTTTCCCAATTCTGACAAAGGGTTTCTGACCTCAAACATTAAATTTTTCTCTTCAGACAGAGTGTTTCTCGCATTTTCTGTTTCTTTTTTTTTCTGAAGTGCCTGCTCTGTTTTAAACTGTGTCAAGGGAAGTGACTTCCAGGCAGAAAGAGGGAAAGATTCAAGGTTGTGCTGAAAGCCTCCCAGAGGGTTGCGACAATCCTACCGACTCCTGGGAATCCCTGGCCTGTGACCCCTGGAGAGGCAGTTGCCAGATTTGTGAGAGCCTTAACACCATGTTGTATCGCACAGAAGCCCTGCATAAGTGGCTGAGGGAGCACAGTGCTTCCCTGGCTGAGAGCATTGATGCTATCTGCTCCATCTGTGACAGGGTCTGCAGTTACTTCCACATCCCCTCCATTCCTCCCCTACCCCCTCTCCTTCCACTCCTCCACTGATATTCCCATTTTTGTCCCAGCCCCCCCCCCCCCCCATTTACCCATCTTTGTCCCTCTCCCCCTCCTGGTTCCATCAACACACATACAGGCACAGTTTACTACACAGAATACACCACCCCCAGTCTGAGCCTCCTACTGTTATTCACCTCTTCCCCTAATGGTTCCCATTCTCACCTCATTTACTTGTCAGAATCAGGTTTAATATCACTGGCATATGTCATGAAATTTGTTGTCTTTGTGGCAGCAGTATAATAGTAGAGAAAAAACTGAATTACAGTAAGTATACATGGATATTAAATAGTTTAAGTAGTGCAAAAATAAAAATAAAACAAGTAGTGAGCTGGTGTTCATGGGTTCAATGTTCATTAAGAAATCAGAGGGGAAGAAGCTGTTCCTGATTCATTGAGTGTGACCGTTCAGGCTCCTGTACCTCCTTCCTGATGAGAAGAAGACATGTCCTGGGTGATAGGGGTCCTTAATGATAAATACTGACTTCTTGAGGCTTTGCTCTCTGAAGATGTCCTGGATACTATAGAGGCTAGTGCCTATGAAGGAGCTGACTAAGTTTACCACTCTCTGTAGCTTGTATCAATCCTGTGCAGTGTCCCCTCCCCCAATACCAGATGGAGATGCAGACAGTTATGCTCTCTACAGTACATCTGTTGAAATTTGCAAGTGACTTTGGTGACATACAAAATCTCATCAAACTCTTAATAAAGTATAGGAGTTATCGTGTCTTCTTAGTAGCTGGAAGTTGAAATTATTCTCTCTTTCCACTTATCAGAGTCCAGCACTGGTTGCCCTTTGTGTTCCTGCTTATCCTCCAGCAGCTGGTTCCAATATTCACACACCCCTCCTTCCACCTTGCTCCATTTGTCTCTCCTTTTTTTATCGTTGTCCGCCGCCATCTATCATTCACTTGCCACCGTCTCCAAACTGTACCCTTGGGTTCATCTCCCCCCCCCCACCATCTGACACAACCTTGCACCCCTCTTTGGTCAACTAATCACCTTGGCCTCCTGTCTCACCACCCCCCTCCCCTCTTTTACTGGCTATCTCTCCACTCTCAGTCTAGTGCAGATTTTTGACGCTGGTGGAATTCAGCAGGTCAAGCAGCATCTCTGGGAGGGGGGGAAATTGTCTTCAGAGTTGACACTTCATGGTTTTGCACACTGAAGACACGGGAAATGGCATACACTGGAACTGGACCAATAAACAATCTGCTCAATAGACCTGATACAAACAGGTTTTCAACCTAAAACGTCAACGTTCCTTTCCTCCCAGAGATGCAGCTTGAATAGTTGAGTTCCTCAGATTCTCCTTAAATATTTCAGCTTTCACCCTAAACTTGTGACCTCTAGCTCGAGTCTCACCCAACCCAGGAAAAAGCCTGCATCTATTCACCTTGCATTTGCACTACTCTACTGCTCTGTTGATCCCAAATGAAGCTTGAGACAAAGCTCCTCTCTTCTCTCTGAGCACAATTCAGCCTTTTGGGCTCAATGTCAAATTCCTGAATTCTCTGTAGCAGAATGGTCCAATTCCGTCAGTCATCCATCTGTGATTTTTGGCTCAGTTTTTCTCTCTTCCTTCGTGCAGACTGATTTGTTGCTCTACAACATTGGCTTCATCAGCTACCTCGCAACAGACAGTGTGTGGAAAGTGATCCTCGATCTGCAGTACTGCCAAAGAAGAGGAAGAGAGTTCAGTGACTGAATGTATCCAGATAAAACTGATGTCTGTTAAATCGGTTTGGAAAGATGATGAAGTAAATTGTCTGCCAAGTATAAACTTAGATTTTATTTTTGATTCTTGTTTCAGGACTATCCCAAGAGAAGGTGGCAACTTTCACCAAAAACTTCAAAGCTGTGCCACAATATGGCTTCGCCCAGAATGTGGCAACCAGTGGTGACCTTCTACAGGCTTACCTCCATCGGCAGGTTATTCAAGAAACCTCAAGTGTATTCAAACATGTCATCCCTGCAGAAGGAAAACCGGTTACCAACCAAAAAAATACAGGTAAAAGACAGTACAAAGAATTGTTCTGAAGCAGTCAATAATTGTGCACTTGACACTGCTAGAAATAATGTGCAATATTTTAAACCAAGTGCTTCTTTGCATTAGTGATTTGCATTTATTTTCTGTATCGTACTTGGTGACCCATAATGCACCATTTATACAATGGAGTTCTTTCTCAGATGTATTTTATGGACTCCTTATTTTCATTGGTTCATTGTGATTACTATGTGGGAAATAATTTCCATGTTGTTATTATAGCTGTTTGTTTCATGGCATTAGAAATTTACTAGGTAAAATCAAAGCTGAGTTTCTTGTCATATTAGTACATGTATGCGCAGGTACTATGAAAAACTTATTTGCAACAGCATCACAGGGGCATTGCATCATATAAGCAGCATTCACAAGAAAAAAAACATAAGTTTAACCTAAATTATACACAATTTTTACAAGAAATAACACAATTAGAACAAAACAAACCCAGTCCAAAATGGTCACAAAGTTGCTAAACTGTGGCGATTAAAGTTTTGCTGGTTGATTCAAGAACTGAGTGGTTGAAGGGAAGTAGCTAGTTGTTCTTGAATGTGGTGGTCTGGGACTTCAGGCTTCTGTACCTCTTGTGTGAAGGTAACTGTGAAAAGATGACATGGCCAGGAGGATGAGTGTTTTTGATGCATGTTGTCTTCTTGAGACAATACCTCCTGTAGGTACTGCCAGTCGTGGGGAGGGATGTGTTCATGAATTTTACTAGTTCCTGTAATTTTTTAGAATTCTCCCCTCTATTGAATTAAAATGCTGTAAGTCGGTCTCTGGTTAGATAGCAACTGTGGACACAGAAAGATAAGCATTTCTGGTTGATGTAATTTCACTGGAACTGGAAGAACTTTGAAATTATACATGCTTTCACTTGTAGAGAGGGGAAGGGTGGAGACCAGAGAGACTGTTATACAAACAGTCATGGTATTACCTGGAGAATATTTTAAAGCTTTTTTTCAATCGCAAAAGATAACTGTGGAGAAAGGAAAGAAACAAGCTGAGATCATGAGAAATAAAAAAAATTGTAGTTACTGGAAATCGGAACTAAAAGTCATTTCTGGAAATACACAACAGGAAAGGTGACATTTATGGAGGAAGGAAACCTCGATTTAATGTTAGAGGTCAATGACTTCTCAGCAGAACTGGAAAGGCTTTTTTAACTGACATAATACTGAATTTATTGATGAGTTCAGAGGGCCATAACATTCCTCATGGTCAATGAAATAGTGTCCCTTAAGGTTACTGGAAATAGTATAAGAGGCCAAAGACAGATAATGGTAATACATCTGGTCTAGGACAGATGGTACAGCCTCAGAAAAGAGGGGCAAGAAACCAAATGCAGATTAAGTGCTTTACAGGACACCTCAGTTCAATATGCAAGGAAGTGGGAGCTGAGCAAAACCATTGGGATTAAAGTAGTTAATTCAGCTGAAGAAAAAAACCTGTCACAAACAAGAAAAAACTGCAGATGCTGGAAATCCGAGCAACACACACAAAATGCTGGAGGAACTCAGCAGGCCAGGCAACATCTATGGAAAAAAGTACAGTTGACATATCGGGCTGAAACCCTTCCGCAGGACCTGCCAAAGGGTCTTGGCCCGAAACGTCAGCTGTACTTTTCTCCACAGGTGCTGCCTGGCCTGCTGAGTTCCTCCAGCATTTTGTGTGTGTTGCTAATATAAACCTGATTAGTTAGTATGTGGATTAAATAATAATTTGACATATATTGTACATTTTGCCTTTCTAATTTCCCTCTCTATTCTACCCCCAACCACACCACACCTTTGTTATTTTCTCATACTCAGTGGATAGATATATAATTTTCTTGTCACCATTGACAATCCTTTCCACAAAGCACTGATTATTAATCAAATATTTGTCAAATATTTTCAGGACGGTGCTGGATCTTTTCTTGCTTCAACGTGATGCGTCTTCCATTGATGAAGAAATTTAACATTGAAGAACTTGAGCTCAGTCAAGCTTATATATTCTATTGGGATAAGGTACAATGAAAACATTTTTTGCCCTTGTAAAGTGAATAATTTTAAGAAATTTTGGCCATATAATTTAGCCAGATATCAGTAGATGTGCTATATTATGTTTTCATAATGCACATCAAATGTTGTGGAAACATGAAGCTGATGGATCAGGAAACAATATTTGTATTATGCAGATAGCATTGTTAGAGTGTGATTGGAGAGGACCTGCTTAAATCTGTGCTTTGATGGCAACTGCTACCTCTTCTGTAACAAAACTTTCTGTAACATGAAGAGATTTATGAAGGTAACTATCCCATACTAACAGAACTGCCTGATTCTGAACAACATGTGCAAAATGCTAGACGAACTGTGATGGTATTGGGTTTGCTGACCGCAAAGTTTTAAACTCAAATGAAGATCTAAAGCCCCATCCAATTATAGATCACTACTGGCATCTTCACTAAAGGGAGGATATATTCTATCCACCTACTCTTCAAAAGCTACATCACTTCCCTGTTTATCTTCCACTGTGACTTTTGCTGCCAATACCCACTACCTGAGCAGTGGATTCTCATCCCTACCAAAAATGAGGCACTTCCAGCTAACAAAATAGTTTAAAAGTAGTTCAAAGGCAACACGAGTGAGTCTGCAGATGCTGGAAATAAATAAAAACACAAAATGCTGGCAGAACTCAGCAGGCCAGACAGCATCTATGGGAGGAGGTAGTGACGACGTTTCGGGCTGAAACCCTTCATCAGAAGTGAAGTAACATGGAATGGTGGAGAGGGTATCTGTCCTCCTCTTTTCTTGCGTTATATGAGGACTGCATCGGCGCTGCTTCCTGCACACATGCTGAGCTCGTCGACTTCATTAACTTCGCTTCCAACTTTCACCCCGCCTTCAAATTCACCTGATCTATTTCCGACACCTCCCTCCCCTTTCTAGATCTTTCTGTTTCTATCTCTGGAGACAGCCTATCCACCGACGTCTACTACAAACCTACTAACTCCCACAGCTACCTAGACTATTCCTCCTCCCACCCTGTCTCCTGCAAAAATGCTATCCCTTTCTCTCAATTCCTCCGCCTCTGCCGCATCTGCTCTCAGGATGAGGCATTTCATTCTAGGACAAAGGAGATGTCTTCCTTTTTTAAAGAAAGGGGCTTCTCTTTGTCCACTGTCAACTCTGCCCTCCATCGCGTCTCCCGTATTTCACGCACCTCTGCCCTCACCCCATTCCCCCCCCACCAGCCCACCAGGGATAGAGTCCCCCTGTCCTCACCTATCACCCTACCAGCCTACAGATCCAACGCATAATCCTTGGTAACTTCCGCCACCTCCTACGCGATCCCACCACTAGCCACATCTTTCCCTTCCCCCCACTCTTGGCTTTCCGCAGGGATCGCTCCCTACGCGACTCCCTCGTCCATCCCTCCCCACCGACCTCCCTCCGGGCACTCATCCCTGCAAACAGAAGAAGTGATACACCTGCCTCCACACTTCTTCCCACACCACCATCCTAGGCCCCAGACAGTCTTTTCAGGTGAGGCACCACTTCACCTGTGAATCAACTGGGGTGATATACTGTATCCGGTGCTCCCGATGTGGCCATTTATACATTGGGGAGACCTGCCGCAGACTGGGAGACCGTTTCACCGAACACCGGCGCTCGGTCCTCCAGCAGTGGCGGGATCTCCCTGTGGCCACACACTTCAATTCCACAGACCACTCCCATGCCGATATGTCTGTCCATGGCCTCCTCTACCGTCAAGATGAGGCCACACGCAGGTTGATAGAGCAACACCTTATCTCCCGCCTAGGTAGCCTCCTACCTGCCGGCATGAACATTCAACTCACAGACCTCTGTTGATACCCCTGCCCCCCTTTACCCCCATCCCTATCTATTATTTTAGTCTGGTTCTCTTTCTCTCTCTTTTCCCCCCTCACTATAATCTCCCCCCAGTCCTACCTTTCTTTCTCTTTTATTTTCCATAATTCTCCACCTTCCCCCTAGCCCATTTCCCTCCAGCCTATCACTTCCCAGCTCTCCACTTCATCCCTCCCCCCACTTCTTATCCCCCCTCGACCATCCCATGTTACTTCACTCCTGATGAAGGGTTTTGGCCTGAAACATCGTCACTACCTCCTCCCATAGATGCTGTCTGGCCTGCTGAGTTCTGCCAGCTTTTGTGTTTTTATTAAAAGTAGTTAATTTATTTTTATTGATACATGTTTAAATTTAGATAAAATTCTTAAAACACATTTAAAACTCACATAGCATTTCTATCTTATAAAAGCATTCCAAATTGCAAACGATTTCTAAAACACGAAGGATTTCTAAAAAGGCATACCAACGAGTTGCAGATGAACAAATTGTTAGTCACAGAAATCGAAGGCAGAGGACTGCATTCTAGTTCACCCCATCTTTGTGTCATTCTTCTTGATGTTCTCGGACCATTCCTAATAAGCATGGCTGCTCTCTTATATTTATAGTTTTCTTCCTGTTGGGTGATTTCACACACACATGATTTTTTCCCAGATACCTTTTCTCACAGGTATTCTAAAAGCTTCTGGGGACAGAGCTCCCAGAAAGCCACAATTATTGCTTTGAGGCTGACTTAGAGTACACAAACCTTTCAGCTTATTAATAGATCTATTTGATGTGTTAAGTCATAATACCAATCTGGTCTGCATGCTTCCTTGAACTAAATAATTTAGTGTTTTCTGGTTTGATACAAACCCGATTAACATAACCGCATTATCTTACACTGCATCTCTTGAACAATCAGCCCCCTGCTATGGGCCATCATCCTGTGTTCCATAGTCAGTGCTGTTAATTTGCAAAGCTGCCCATTTAGTTTCAGATTGATTACTGCTTGCAAGTTACATTAAGAAAAGAAGACTGACTCCCGATTATGACAAGAAGCTGAACAAAGAATATTGGTTGGAAGTTTAACTTACTCAAAAACAACTCTTTGATGTCAAGAAATATCATCTGTTTTGTTGGATGTTGAGCTTGAGAAAAAGGTCCTCTGGCCTTGGACAGTGAATATCCATGACAAAACCCAATAGGTCAGGTAGTGTCTGTGGGAGGGAATAACTGGTTGACGTTTCAGGCTGACACAAAGTCCTCTTGGCCTGAAATGTCAATGCTGCCTGACCTGCTGAGTTCCTCCAGCATTTTGTGTGTGTTGCTTGGGTTTCCAGAATCTGCAGAAATTGCATTTACTTTTATCTGAAAGCCATCTTTGTATTTGCTGGAATACATTGCGGGTTGTAATTCAGTTTATGAGAATTTGGAAAAAATAAACTGAAGTAATATCCTTTGGAGCTAAGGATCATAAGAAAGTTCTGGCCTGTCAATATTTAAGTTTTCAAGTATTTGTTTAGTGTTAAATCTTAGATAAGAAAAGTAAGATTGAAAGTTATAGTGTAAATGATGGTGACGTTAAACTAAAACTCGGTAGTGTCACAGATATATGAAACATGGAACCAGCCCCCTTGACATTGTTACTATGCCCAGACCACATTGACCTTTGACCACCCACAATCTTGCAATAATCCCATCATTTAGTTTTCCCCATATTCTTGTAAACTCTTCCCAGATGTCACCACTCACCTACACACCAACTTAAAATGACAAAATAAACCTACCAACTTGCACCTCTTCGGGACGTGGGAGGAAAACAGCACCCAGAAGAAACTCGTGCAGTCACAGGGAGAAAATACAAACACCACATGGATAGGATCCAAGGTCGGGATTGAACCTGCGTCTCCGTCGCTGTGAGGCAGTGGCTATAGTAGATGTGCCACTGAGCTGCCCTGCAACATATGATAAATATTGATTTTATGATGTATGCATTATATAAATTCCTATACATTATTTGAAATTCTCTAAACCCATTATAACAACATAGAGCATTTTGATTTGATTCTCTGGGATTCATTGAATTTAGCTTTTTATTTTATGTGTGTGTGTGTGTGTGTGTATATATACATATATATATAAATGTCTTTTTTCATACTTTTTGGAGCATGATTTGCATAGATACAAACATCCAGTGTTCTTGGAAAAATTATGAATGAATGTTCATATACTTACCGTCAATTTTAAATGCTGTCGTCCAGCCACCAAAATAAGTGTGGTGATTGTGAAGCCCTCCTCCAATAAATGGATTAACAGTGCAAAAATAAAGAAACGTATAGTGATGATTTAAGGCACTGTGCCCAAAGTGATGCCCGTAACTTATGATACTGATGTGTTTGAATACAAATACATATTTCTTTTTCCCTCAGCTTGAGCGCTGTTACTATCACTTGAATGCATTCATTGAGATTGCTCAGAGAACTGGCAAGGAAAAAGAGCCCTTTGATGGTAGACTGTCACAGTTCCTGCTAGCAAATCCTTCAAACGACGGAGGCCAGTGGAGTATGCTTGTCAACCTCATTGGTAGGACCTTTTTTTATATATATTTATGTATACAGTTGTGACATTTTAATATGCCATGTGGTGTTGGGGTCAGAGAATAATGAACAACTCTTACTTTTGAGTGAATCAGAATGGAATTTTGTGAATGTGCAAGTTTTCTCTGAAGTATCAGAAGCCGAGTGGAGATCTGATAAAAGTTTGTAAAATTTATGACAGGAACATGGATATTGTGGAAGTCCAGGATCCTTTTCCCAGGGTAGAAATGTCAAATACAGCTGGGGGTGGTGGTGTAAGGGGTGTGCAGAGCTAGATTTTTTTTTGTTATTTAGCAATAAAGCACATTAACAAGCTCTTAGACCATAAGACATAGGAGTAGAATTAGGCCATTCAGCCCATTGAGTCTACACCGCCATTCCATCATGGTTGATCTTTGATCCCACTCAACCCCATACACCTGCCTTCTCGCCGTATCCTTTGATGCCCTGACTGATCAGGAAACTATCAACTTCTGCCTTAAATATACACATGGGCTTGGCCTCTTCTGGCCCAACAAGCTGGAATGAGCAACATTTTGTGGGCTCCTCCCAGCACACCCTTGGGGTTTGTTGGTTGTTAGTGCAAACGATGCAGTTTACCATATGATTCAATGTACTTGTGATAAATAAACGTGAATCTTAAGCCCATACTACCCATGTGACCTACTCACCAGTACCTCTTTGGAATGTGGGAGGAAACCGGAGCACCCGGAGGAAACCCATGGCGTCACGGGGAAAATGTACGAACTCTTTGCGGACAGTGGCAGAAGTGAAACCGGGTTGCTGCCACTGTAATGGTGTTAAGCTAATGCTATGCTACCATGCCGCCATACAGAGCGTGTTTGGTGCTTGAACGGGAAGTAGATATGGAGCTAAAGAGTTGTTTAGATAGGCATATAAATGTGTAGGAAATGGAGGGATATGGATAGTGTGCAGGTGGAAGAGATTAGTTTAATTTGGCATTGTGCTTGGCATAGACATTATAGACTGGAGGGCTTACTCTTGCTCTGTACTGTTTTAAGTTCCAAGGTCGTCAAGCCGAGGAGTGGTAGTGGGCACAAGCTCCCACTATCTAAAAGTGCTCCTCTTGGCATGCACCTCAAATAGCCTCTAACAACCAAGTCCAACTCCTGGCCTTCTTGTGTGGCTGAGCTTCTAAGCCCGGTGGAACTGTTTCTACTGACAGGAGAAGGGGCGAAGGCGGGTCCTGGCGCCTTAAAACCAGTGCTTCGGGTAGATGGAGCTCGTCAGCTTGAGAAGGCAGTTCATCTAAGAGAGGGAAAACTCAGATTTCAAACCTCCGCTGCCTTGTAGCCATACCTACTTATGGGAAAGGCTTTGGGAGTAAACCCTGAGGACAAATCCAGAGCTGGAGTCCCTAAGGCAAACACGAGGATATCTGCAGATGCTGGAAATTCAAGCAACACACACAAAATACTGGTGGAACACAGCAGGCCAGGCAGCATCTATAGGAAGAAGTACAGTCAATGTTTCAGGCTGAGACCCTTCATCAGGGCTAACTGAAAGAAAAGAACTTCCACCAGCATTTTGTATGTGTCCCTAAGGCAGTCCGACATTGCCTTCAACCTTGCTCTGGCGACTCCTGCGCTGGCACTGGTGCCAAGCTGTATCGGCCCTTGTCCTTCCCTTGGAGAACATCATTGGCGTGGAGAGGGGAGACTTGCTGCTTGGGCAACTGCCAGTCCTCCATACAACCTTGCTCAGGTCTGCACCCTGGAGAGGACACTCGCAAGACTTTCCAGGCGCAGATCCATGGTCTCGCAAGACTAACGGATGCCATCCATTCATCCATCCACTGTTTTAAGGTGATAACGTTATTTCAAGGGAAACACAGCATCAGGGGTCTGAATAAACAGGAAGAATCTCCTTAACTGATGGGGTGGAAAGTTTGTGAATGCAAGGACCAGGGAGGTATTATTTTATAAATGACCTCTTTGGTGTATTTAAGTGCGAAGAAGAGTTAAAAGGGAGTTAATATGAGAGAGGATTACTGCAAGACTATAGCAAAAATATGGAGAAGGGGAATAGGACTGGTCTGCTGAAAGCTGGCATAGACCTGATGGATAAAATAGCTTCTTCCAGCTTTCTCGTGCATAAGTAAACAAATCATTTCGTAAAAGTATAGTTAAAATGTGTGAAGGACAGATTAGATAAAGGGAAATAGAGCAGAATGTTTAAGCTTAAATGAGAGAAAATCTGCAGATGCTGGAAATCCAAGCAACACACACAAAATGCTGGAGTAACTCAGCAGGCCAGGCAGCATCTATGGAAAAGAGTATAGCTGACGCTTTGGGCCAAGACCCTTCAGCAGGACTGGAGGAAAGAAAAATGAGGAGTCAGAGCTAGAAGGTTGGGGGGGGGGGGGGGAAGAAACACAAGGTGATAGGTGAAACCGGGGTGAGGGAGGGGTGAAGGAAAGAGCTGGGGAGTTGATGGTGAAAAAGATACAGGGCTAGAGAAGAGGGAATCTAATAGGAAAGGAGAGAAGGCCATGGAAAATGTCTAACCTGCAAGACTGAGATTCTGCTTATATAATGGTTAAGTGCCAAAGATTGCTGGTAATGAATGGTTTTCCAGTTTTTATAAAGGACTGTAGACTGAAAAGGAGCTTTAAGATTCTGTGGTGCATTCAATGTCTTAAGGCAGGGGTTTCTTTTTTGTGCCATGGACCAAAACTGTAAAGCAAAGGAAACATGGATCCTGGGTTGGGAGTCCTTGGTCTGAGGCATGAGTACACCAAATTCAATCCATTTCCTTTTGACTTGGATCTGTGCCACTCTTGAATTTGTATATGAAATGGTTGGGAGTCATAGTCTTTGACATTGACAGCAAGCTATTTCCCATTATTATCTGTTCCACTAACTTGCCACATGTAACAGGAGTTAAAAACTATACTTGGATTTTTAAAACAAATGAAGAAGGCAGATGTTTGTTAAATAACATAATAAATATCACTGTAGAGTGGAAACTAGGTGTGAAAGTATAAATTCATATTTCCAAAGTTTATTGGATTGTAGCAAGACAAATGGTTGGTGCTGAAACTTTGAACTTCCAGCAGTTAAAGTTAGTTTTGATTGATAAGAGATGTAGCAAAGCATAACCAGCTGCCTAATACGCCTTCTTTCTGAATGTAGTGGTGGTACATTTTTTCTCCAATTCTTTCAAAGTTTGCATCTGAATAATGGCTACCTGAATTGGATTTCTTTTATGGAGTTGCTTTCTAACCGAGTCAGAGTCGAGTTGGGCACAATGAAAATCCTGGCAGCGATGTAGCAGATAAGCAGCATTCACAAGGAAAAAATATAACTTGAAGTATGTCAGTAACTTTCTCCTTACTCCTCACAACAAAGCTATTGAGAGGAGGTTGGGGAGGGGAGGGGGTGGAAGGCAGAGGAACAGTGGAAGCAATACTTATGCTTTTTCTTATTCAAAAAACTAAAATTAAATTCTTACTTTTATGCACTAGTGGATTTAGAATTGAAAAGACAAATGTAACTGAATAGAGGAGATTTTGGCAATGTAGTATTCAGAAGAGGACTCTTGTGACACTCCTGATACCTGTTATGACGCAATCTAGAAAGTGTACAACTGAATTCTGTCTGTTCTGATTCTGGAAGTTATGCCAGAACTAGGTTTAAGTCAATTTGACTCAATTCTTACTAAGTGGAGCTGAAAACTCCTTGAGGGTTGTACCGTTAGAAAGAGATGTTTAATATACAGTAAGGTAGAATAATTTGCTGTTTTAGGAAAACCCATTGTTCTGAAATGGATGAGGGATGAAATTCCTTCAAATCTTCCCTGTGCTTTATGAGTCTTTGAACATTTTCTGCCCATTTACTCTTTGCCAGATCCCAGTGCAAATCCATCAATCCTACCCCACATTGCCTCACTTTCTATCACCAGCTACCAAAACCAGAGATAACTTACTGTAGTCAATTAACTCGATTATTGGCATATGCTTAGGATGTGGGTGGAAAGCAGAGTACCTTGTGTCAAATCATTGTGGTCACAAGGAAAATATTCACATTCCATGCAATAAAGCACCCGAGGTTAGAATTAGGGTGTCTAGAGCTATAGATTTAAAGATGATTTTTCTTTAAATTGAATTTTATAATATTAAAAGTAAGTTGTCTGTCTTACAGAAAAATATGGAGTTATGCCTAAGAAGTGCTACCCTGAATCTCACAGTTCAGAAGCCAGCAGAGCCATGAATGATGTTCTGAATCACAAGGTAAGAATAAGTTAAGATGACTGTGAAAGTGCTGTCATTTCAGTTCCTGCATGTTTGCCTCAAGTTGTACTTTGAATTTTAAAGTATTTTCGTTATACATAGAAACATAGAACACCTACAGCTAATTGGTTTCCAAACTAAACCCTGCAATGAATTTAGGAAGGTATCTCATCTCAACCTCAAGGGCAGTAACGGATAGGTAATAACTATGAGGATTGTCAGTGGTGCCCCGATGGTGGGGAAAAATAATTACAAACCAAAACTTGGAGCACGAGGAGGTTCACAAAAACCGCAACCATCTTTCAAAGCAGAAAAGATCAGAAAGATGACAAAAGAAAGTTGGAAGAAGAAAAGTTGCCGTTGAGAGCTGGATTGACCCTGGGCATTAAATGACTTATCTTTACTTCCCCTTTGTTTACTTTTACTGTTATAGTTGCTTTGTTTTCTGTTAAGTTGCGAGAATTCTATTGGCGCCTGAGAAAGCTGGTAGAGAATGGGTCGACTAAGGAGGAACTCTCTTCTCACGTGGATGATATGATTGAGCAGGTGAGCTATTATTTATAACTTTTGGTGGTTTGATATAGTTCTCAGCCTTCAGCATTACAATTAATATTGCACTGATAATTAGACTGGATATGCACACTATTCAATGGGCTGAATGCCCCATTGACTATAGTAATTCCAAACTCAGTTCACCATAACTCTTTTAAGGAGAATTGTTGCCTAATGGGAGGAAGAAATATCCTTATAACACAGTGTCATTACCCAGGAGAAGACTGAGATATCCGGTGTTGCTAGTCTCTCAGTCTTATTGCTCTAAAACATAATGTTGAAAGGAATCTACTTATTAATAGAGGTAGGGTTTGGTGCTGTAACTTATTACTACCATCATACCATCATGAAATGCAGAACTGAGCCACAAATAAATATCAGATTCCCTAATACTAGTGTCTTATCCTCGTGTCTTTTTTTTTAAACATCTCCTTATTGCTTTTACAGAATGAAAAGAAAACACATTAGATCATCCATAGGTTTGAAATTACATAAAAGTTAAAATAAAGGGGAAAAAACATAAGAAATCAAAAGGAAAAAAAACACACAAAAAAAGCAAACATCCCACCATTAAAAAAGCAGTCATTTCAGTTTGTTACTTCCATCATCCTGAATATTGTTCTCCAGAAACTTGTAGAAAATGTCCCAAATTTCCTGAAACTTGCCAAGTTTGTTTTTCGTAATGTAGCTTATCTTTTCTAGAGCAAGGTAAGAAGACATTCCTTTCAGCCATTGTGAGAGTCCACTGGTTGTTGGTTTCTTCCATGAACAGGCTATGCAGCGTTTGGCTTCCAAAAAACAAATATTAAGCAGAGACCTTACATTTTTGGAGGTTACAAAGTCCTTTGGATAAATATTGAGAATACATAATTTAGGATCAAGGGGCACCTTTTTTCCAATAATCTGATTAATCCAATCCAGCACCTTCTTCCAGAAGCAGATTACAGGTGTCCCCAGTTTTTCGAACGTTCGCTTTATGTCAACTTGCTGTTATGAAAGACCTACATTAGTTACCTGTTTTCACTAACAGAAGGTGTTTTCACTGTTACGAAGAAAGTAGGCACGTGATAAAAGCAGCCAAGCTCCTCTCCCAGAACTGCATTTAGCCGTCATTGCTTAAACATGTGCCTGTGAGCATCTGAGCTTTACTGTACGTCGATTTATTTTGTGCATCCGTTAACAAGATGAGTTCTAAGGTACCTGTATCGGAAAAGCCTAGAAGAGCTCGTAAGGGTGTTACACTTAACGTAAAACTAGACATAATTAAGCGTTTTGATCATAGTGAATGAAGTAAGGACATTGTCCGCGCATTGAATTTGCCTGCGTCCACCATTCGCACTATTTATACGCAGAGAGAAAGTATTTTGAAAGCTGCCAATGTTACTGTTGGTTCTGCTCGTAGCAAAGTGGTCTTAGTCGGCATCCAATAATGGATAAAATGGAAAGTCTATTGCTTGAGTGGATTGATGGGTGTACAAAGTGTGGTGTTCTGTTCTCTTAAACATAAGGAGAAATGAGTCAGTCTTTTTAATAAGCTGAAACAGAAAGCACTGGACGATGGTGATGAAAGTGTTGCGAAAGTGGAATTTAAAGGCAGTCATGGGTGGTGTGATCGGTTTCTGAGGCGAGGGCAGTTTCATAGTTTAACGTTTACTGGAGAGAGTGCTTCGGCTGATACTGAAGCTGCCGAAAAGTTACCAGAAGAACTGAAGAAAATAATTACAGAAGGTGGTTATTCATATAAGTAAGTGTTTAACTGTGACGAAATTGCAATATATTGGAAAAAAATTGCTGAGCAAGACATTTATTTCGATAGAAGAAAAGCAGGCTAAGGGGCACAAGGCATCGAAGGACTGGTTTACCCTAATGCCTATTATTAACACCACAGGTGATGCTGTCCTTAAGCCTCTACTAGTGTACCATTCAGAAAATCCGAGGGCATTTAAAGGCGTTGATAAGAAAGCACTTCCCGTTGTATTCCATTCACATTCAAGTGGTTGGAATACCCAAGTGCTTTTTTCTGAGTACGAGTGGATACGTTAGACCTTTTGTTGAAAAATACTGTACTGTAGAGAAAATAACCTCGATAATAAGTGTCTTGTGATTGTTGATAATTGTGCTGCTCATCCACCTGGCATTACCAAGTATGGCGTTAACATTCGTGTTGTGTTCTTACTGCCGAATACAACATCGTTGCTGCAGCCGTGTGACCAAGGCCTAATATCCACAATTAAGGCTTACTATACGCAAAATGTGATGCGTTTTATTGTAAGTGCCATTGACAGAGAGGGCAACTCTGAAGCATCTTTGCGAGAGATCTGGAAAGAGTACGATATAAAACTGGCAATCGCCAACATTGGAGATGCTCTCGATAGACTAACAGTCTCAATGAGAAATGGCGTTTGGAGGAGACTATGTCCTGAAGTAGTGTACGATTTTAAAGGCTTCGAACCATCAACAATAAATACTGCAATAGTGAGTTTGGCTAAGGAGGCTGGGTTTGTGGAAGTTGACGAAGATGATGTTAAAGAGGTTTTGGCATCCACGACCAAGAACTGACAGATGAAGAGCTGATGCAGTTGCAAGAGGAAAGGATAACAATCGAAACCGAACACAGTAGCGAGCTGCCCGAAAGTGAAGTCGTCCAGGAACTGAACGTGAAGCAATTGCGTGAGATTTTTGCTGTGATTGACAACGCTGCAATGATTGCTGAAAAGTATGATTTTAATTTTGAAAGGGTACATAGGTTTAGGGCACGTTTGCAGGATGGTTTGAGTGTTTACAAAGAACTGTATGATAGAAAAATGCGCGAGGCTAAGCAGTCAAGCATACTGTCGTTTTTCAAGCCTTCCACATCAGCCACAGCAGACGACGAAACTCGGCCTTCGACATCGAGGCAGGCAGACGTAGAAGAAGGTGACTTGCCTGCCCTGACGGAAACAGACGACGATGAGATGAAACCCCAGTCTCCCACCACCCCAACCTCTGACGACTCAGCCTAACACACCATCATCAGTGTGCTCACTGACTTCCCAATTCTGGTAAGTGAAACTACACTGGACATACATTATTTTTTCTTTATATAGGCTGTGTATTTTATGTGTTATTTAGTATGATTTCTTATGTGGTTTCATTTGGCAGCTTCATAGATTAAAGGTTACTGGAGAGTGCTTTGGCCGAGAGTGCTGCCGAGTGTGCATGCGCCTAAGTTTCTGCCTGAGCGCTTGCGCTGGGTGTGCTGCCGAGAGCACTTGCGTGAGATTTTCGCTACGGTGGACAGTACTGTACTGCAATGATTGCAGAAGTTATCATAACATTCCTGCTTTTACTATATGTTACTGTTAGGTTTTATGTGTTATTTGGCATGATTCGGTAGGTTATTTTTTGGATGTGCGAACGCTCTCAAATTTTTCCCATATAAATAAATGGTAATTGCTTCTCCACTTTATGACATTCCGGCTTACGAACCGTTTCATAGGAACGCTCTACCTTCGGCTAGCGGGGGAAACCTGTATCTGGGGGCACTCCCACACACAATGGAACAGAGACCCCTTTTGGTGATTACATTTAATGCATGTGTCTGGAATGTTGGGGTTTCATGCAACCTGACTGGAGTAATGTACTGTCTGGTTACCTATTTGTATTGTAGTAATTTAGATTGAGTGTTCACTGATTGTGTTTGAACTAAGGAACAAGCTTCTGACCACTCTTTTTCTGACAGATTCTCATGCAAATCAGTGCTCCACGCTTGTAGTATATTGTTTGATGACTCTTTGCAATTACTTGTAAATAAATTGTATAATACAGACATATGTCCCCTAGCTTCAGATATTGCGGAGTGATGTCTTCTAGGGAAGATAAAGGAGGGCTTCAAACTGTAACCTTGCCTGGACATAATAAAACTTCACAACTGAAGGTATTTAAAAAAGTGTTTTGTTGGAATTCTGTATGAGTTCTTAAAATGACATAAATGTATTGCCATTATAAAGATCAGACACCTTAGCTATGCCTCGGGTCGACCAAGTTTTAAAACCAAGGAAGCTATCATTACCAAAGATAGGAGTAAACTGGGATAACTGTGATGTCTCTCCCAAATACACATGAACATCATGACAAACAATTATTGTATTATTTAAGAAAGGGTTTTTAGTTTGTTTAACCAGTTTTTTTCTTATCTGCATAATACATATATAGTTCTAGAGGGATATTGATCGACTGGGATTCCATTGAGACCCAAGTAGGGGAGTGATCTTTACAAAGTAAAACATTCCTGCTGTAACTTGGGCTGCCCAGAAATACCATGTAAGATTTGGTAGCTGTAACCCGCCTCTGTCATATGGCAGATGTAACAGGGAAAGCTGAGTCTTGGACGTCTATTATTCCAGATAAAATTAGAAAAAAATTCTTCAATAAGTAAGAAAGATGATGGAGGAGAAAGTGGGATAGATTGGAAAAGGTACAGGAACTTTGGTAAAATTGACATTTTTAGGATACTTATGCATCTAATCAAAGATATGGGCAATTTCATCCATCTGTTTATAAGTTGAATAACTGAGTCTGTGAGAGGGTTATAATTAGTTGGGATAATTTTATCAATAGTAGGAGTAATTTTAACACCCAAATAAGTAAAACCCTGTTCTGACACCATAAATGGAATTTGAAGTGGGGGATTGAGTCTCTCACCTTTATCAGTGAATAATATTGCAGATTTGTTGTTGCTTATTTTATAGCCTGCAAAAGTACCAAAAGTACTTACCAGGTCAATTAAGGCAGGTAGTGTTTGTTTCAAGTTGGAGCAAAACAAAATTACATCATCTGCGTACAGGGCTATGCAATGTTCTATATCTCCTATAGTTATTCCTGCTATATTAGCCTGATTTTGAATTGCCATTGAATTGCTCAATGGCCAGGATAAACAGGAGGGGAGATAGGGAGCAGCCCTGTCTTGTTCCCAGTTGAAGTTTAAAAGGTGCCAAAAAAAGCCCGTTAGTTAAAATTTCAGCCTGTGGGTTAGAATAAAGAAGCTGTGTCCACTTTAGGAATTTTCCCCCTATACCAAATCTTTCTAAAACTTTAAATAGATATTGCTATTCCACTCTGTCGAAGGCTTTCTCGGCATCCAATGACAGAATAGCATCCTTGTATGTCTAACTGTGGACCTCTTCAGGTTAATAACTGATATGTTATCCAGTATTGTTGTCTCTTCAGCATACTTGGGTAATACATGCCTTTGAATCGATAAATAAATAGATGCCCTTTCTCCAGCAAAGTATGATTTCACCCCACTCTTTTAGAAGTGCAAAATGTAACAGCATTAACACATTATACTCAAGTTTCCAAATTCATGCCATTGAGTTTATGAATGAATTTTAGACAGAGACAGAGGAATGATATTACTCGGTCATGTGCTTACAGAAATTCATTTCCATGTCAAGCTTGTCTTATTCCAATGCACTTTGACTCTCCATTTACCTGCCTTCTGCTAAGATGTTCTGGTGTCATTTTACTGGTGGTTGCTTTCAGAGAAACTTAGAAAAAAATGTTTTCCCCTCAGGGCCATTGCAGTCTAGATGTACAACTTTTTACAACTTCTGCTCCTGTTACCTGGACCTTTTGGTCCATTATGTGTAATGGTCTGAATATATGGTACTTTGCGGCAGCATTATAGTGCAATACATAAAATTACTACAAAACTGTGTGAAAGTCTTAGGCATCCTAGCTATACTTAAATGTGCCTAAGACTTTTGAACAGTACTGTATATTACATCCCATGAGTAATAGAGACTAGAGCAAAATTTTGTGTACCTGAGAGGTTGGAAATGAATAGTGCCATCCTTCTGGCATAAACCAGGCAGAGGAATTGATCCCTGTATGGGTAACATACAGAACTATATTCAATTCTTTTTGGCGAGAGGAGTGCAATACAATCCAATCTGTCAAAGCTACATATTATATTATGATATTATCTCTTCTAATATCTATCTATATGATTCCATTGGCCACTCAAAACAGGATCCCATGGTAATGTACATGTATTCACATTTGGATAAACGATTAAGTATTTTTTGGTCAGAGAATAATGATGGGAATGGGGATGAAACCTCGGAGGAATTTGAAAACAGAAGGTGACAGTTTTCTAAGCTGGGATGTTGCTTAACTCGGAATCAAAAATGTCAGCAAATGGAACTTATGCATAAGGAATTCTTGTTTCGCATTGGCAAGGTATATCATGTACACCTGAATTAGGAAATTTCAACATGAGAAATCTGCTGTAATTTTCAGATCTAACCAAGAGGTGTCAGTGTGAGACCATTAATGTGTTCAATATTCTGGATAGCACATAATGAAAATCTCAGTGCGAGATTTCTTGCAGGAAAGAATAGTTCAATTAACCCTCTTTTCCTTTTTTGTACATCATGGGTATTAGGAAATTTGAATTTAAGACAAGTCAAAGTACAAATCCATAAGATTTGTTAAACAAATCCATAGTTTACTGAAAACAGCATTACAGGTAGACAGGATTGTAAAGAGGGTGTTTGGTATGTGTCAGCAAGAGAATTGCGTAGAGGAGTTGGGATGTTATGTTGTAGTTGTACAAGATGTTGGTAAGACCTCACTTTGAGTATCATGTATAGTTTTGGTCACCTTAAACTGGAGTGAGTGCAGATAAGATTTATGAGGATGCTGTCAGGATTTGAGGGCCTGAGTTGGAGGGAAAGGTTGGGCAGAGGGTGAATGCACACGTCTTTTTCCCAGGGATCATCGTCATCATCAATGTCATGTGCCGCAATCATGGTCCCATGGTCTTGATTGTCCATGGCAAATGTTTCTACAGAAGTGGTTTGCTATTGCCTTCTTCGGGCAGTGTCTTTCAAGACTAGTAACCCCAAACATTATCAATACTCTTTAGACATTGTCTCCCCGATGTCAGTGGTCACATAACCAGGACTTGTGATATGCACCAGCAGCTCATATGACTATCCACCACCTCCTTCCATGTCTTCATGTTACCCTGATCGGGGGGGGGGGGGGGCTAAGCAGGTGCTACACCATGCCCAAGGGTGTCCTGCAGGCTAGCGGAGGAAAGGAGCAACCTTACACCTCCTTTGGTAGAGACGTTTTTTCAGGGAAGGGAAACTAAAAGCTATGAGGCACTGGTTTGAGGTGAGAGGGGAAAAGATTTAAAAGGAACTTCTTCACACAGAGGGCGGGTGGTCTTTATATGGAATGGGCTGACAGAGAAAGCAACAATATTCAGCAGACGTTTGGATGGGTACGTAGATGGTAGTGGTTTAAATGAAAATGGGCCACATAAGGGCACAGTGGCTGGCAGGGATGGGCTTATTTATTGAGATACAGTGTGGAAAAGGCCTTGCAGCCCATTAGGCCGTACCGTCCAGCATTCCCCCAATTTAATCCTAACCTAACAAACAGCAATTAACCTACCAAACAGTACGTCTTTGGACTGTAGGAGGAAATCCCTGAGTTGGGGTGAAGAAGGACCCACTTCTGTGCTCTATTACTCGGTGACTTTATCTATGACATCATGATTTAATAACACAGTAAGGTCGAGGGGCTGCATAGTCTCTGATCCTCTACCTTTGTTTTTCAGCTTGTAGGTTCACCAGACCTGTACACAATATTCCAAATACAGCCTTTTTAGGGCCCTGTAGGGGTGAGGAAGATGATTCTACTCTTGTACCTCAAATCATTCTGCTCTTCACGCTGCATGCTATGTGCCGTCCAGATTATGTAACTAGCAGAAGGACACACATGTCCCTCAACACCAAAGCCTTTCACTTTCCCACTACTTAAAGCATACCCCATCTTTCTATTTTTTATAACCAAAGTGACTGATTTCACGTTTCCACATTACATTCCATCTAGCAACTTGTTGGTTATCCTTATCTCCTGATAATCTGTATGTCCCTGAAACTTCTCTCCATTCTTCCCACAGCCCAACCCATCATTTGGCAAATAGTTAAGCCATTTTCCAAGGGATGCAGAGCAATAATTGAAAGTGGGTGTTTTTTAGTTGTAAGTATCAGGCACTAGCAATCATAGAGTCAGTCATACAGCACTTGACTTCATTTGTAAAGGCAACATACACTAAGCACTCCAGCATTTGATGCTCATTTATGTGAAAGGGTTCTGTGTCTTCATTCGTTTTAATCTGTGTTGATCATTGGCTGAGCTCTCTGGGGATAGAGAGCCAGAGATTTATTTTCATCTGTGAAGAAAGTTTTTTTATCTCAGTCCGGTGACCAACTTTGTCCTACCCTATCAACACCACTCAGACCACCTTTCATTGTCTAATCTAATTAGAGTTCGGTTCATTAAAACATGAAAGAAAGGAAGAACAATGCATTCCAAATACTTCATTAGGAATTTAAAATTGTTTCCTGCCATTTCAAATAAAGTATTCATACACTTTAGCATTGATGTATTCGATGCTGAGATGCATCGTAGGATGTGCTGGGACACATCATCGATGTAACCTGGGGTCATCGGATGTTTTGGGTCTTCAACATCAGATGCCCTCGCCTAGGCAACCCAGCCAGGGTTGATTAGGCCTCAGCTTGTGTGCCTGTAGCATTGGTCCATGAGACACCCCTCTTGACCCATAGCCATCCAGAGGCAGGCTCAGCAGCCCCCGTGATGGTCTGATGGAGAGTAGATTCTGCAGAGTCAGCAGCCAACAAAACCTCTACACTTCACTTCTATCCTAAATACTAAATTACTCAATTCCCAACTTGCTTTCATTCTCTGTTACTTGGGAACTATAGCTTTATTAGCAATTCACTTTTATTAGTTATTTGGGAATCAAAAGATACCAGAATTAGAATCAGGTTTATTATCACCAACATATGTTGTGAAATTTGTTGGTACCAAACATTGTAATCTCAAAATAAACAATAGATAATAGACAATAGGTGCAGAAGTAGACCATTCGACCCTTCGAGCTTGCACTGCCATTCTGAGATCATGGCTGATCATCTACTATCAATACCCGGTTCCTGCCTTGTCCCCATATCCCTTGATTCCCCTATCCATAAGATACCTATCTAGCTCCTGAATGCAATAAACTGAATGTCTTCACAAATTGTTATACAGGTAGTCCCCGAGTTACGAACGTCTGACTTACGGACAACTTGTACTTACGAACTGAGGAAGGAGGACGCCAGCCGCCATTTTAAGTCGTTGCGATTGACACTGTGTTGAGTGTTTAACTTTGTATTTGGCTTAAATTTTTCTTAGTAAGATTCATCCTGTTCTCTCCTCCCCCCCCCCCATTCCAGTCGGCTGGTGGTGCAGTGAGGTCAGCGCCAGGCTGGAGAACGGAGGTTTCCGAGTTCGATCCAGTGAGAGACCGTTCCCGTGCCGGGTTGATGTCGAGCTCGCAACTCAACCTCGTATAAAAAAACACTGCCATCTCCAGTTTAAATTCCCACGCGGAATATTGTGGAGGATCAAATACCCAAACCCAGCACAGCCCCCATTTGTCCCATTTAACCTGTTTCAGTGCGAACCCGGGGAATTTAGTGCGGTGGTCCTTAGGACCCCGCGGACCTCGGAAGCCAGCGGAGCTCGGGACCTGCCGCCTGCAGTGATCCTGTTCCATTGACGGGAAGCGATCACGATTGAAAATAAAGTGGAAATAATAAAGCATTTGAAAAGAGGTGAAATGCCATCGGTCATTGGAAAATCGTTAGGCTACAGTCGGTCAACGATCGGAACAATTTTAAAGGATAATGGAAAAAGTGAGAATAATGGAGCATATGAAAGGCCCTGCCCCGATGAAAACTACAATTGTTACTAAGCAGCACAGTGGTTTAATTATTGGAATACATACATTTCTTAAGTGTTTTATATGCATAGAAAGGTAAAATACATAATATATACTAAGACAAATGTTTGACTGACGCTAAATAATACCGGATGTACTTGTTCCGACTTACGTACAAATCTGACTTAAAGACGGACTCAGGAACGGGAACTCGTATGTAACTCGGGGACTGCCTGTATTGCCTTTGGCCATGAGAATATTTGAATCCTGTTGTAAGAGATAGGAAGCTTTGGTAGAGGACAACAGTATTGTAAGCACGTTCCTTCAAGTACTGACAGTGAAAGCAAGTCTTCATGCTGCATTAAGTTTTTACTGGGAATCAAAAATGTAGAGATGGAAATTTAAAATAAAAACACGAAAGGAACTCTGAGTAGGTAAGGCAGCAAGACTATCCTCATCCATTTCAAAGATTGTCCTATGTAAGTTCTCTGTGATGAATGAAATCAGCAAGTTGTGTTTTAGTTGCACCAAGCTGCTACGTTGCTAAAATTCTTATTTAGTTTATTTATTTAGATAGAGCAGAGTAACAGGTTCTTCTGGCCAATGAGCCTGTGCTGCTCAGTTGTACCATGTGACCTTTTAACCTGCTAGCCTGTGTGTCTTTGGACTGTGGGAGGAAATTGGAGTACCTGGAGGAAACCCACATAGTCATGGGGAGAGCGTACAAATTCCTTTCAGACAGCTGCGGAACTGAACCTTGGTCGCTGGTGCTGTAATAGCAATTATGTTAACTGCTGTGCTACTGTGCCACCCGGAATGGGTCTTTGTTTACCTAAATTTGATTTTAATTTCGAAATGGAGCCTCCAGTAAAATAAGGGAAATTGTTTGGTGATCTAACATACGGTGCATTCAAGGTGCATAAATTTTATTGAGTGAATTCTTTACACCTTACAAGGGAATATTATTTCAGTGGTTTTCCAGAGGAACTGGATAAATCACCAATTATTGAAAATAACTGATGTGCCTTTTCATTGTTGTATTTATAAATGATCGAGCTGATCAGACATTAGTTCAGTCTTGGTCTGTGCATATTCAAGGACTATAAAAACTATCAGTCAATCAAATGTTCGCCATTAAGTCTGGGTCAAGCTGCATAAGTTCCATGGGGCAGGGGCCTTGTCCATACTAAAGCACTCGGTGATACAAAGAGTAGATGACAGTTTGATTTATAGTAGCGCTTACCACAGGGAGTTGCTTCTGTGTAAGATCAAGCCAACTTTTCTCAAAATGTAAGGTTGCAATTTTTCAAGTTAACAATAAAATAACTGAACGATTGTGGCTCTCAGCACATCCAGTTTTTCTTTGGAGCAGCCCCAGGGTGTGATCTACCCCTGTGTATGTCATTGAGAAGAAAAATGTTTTCTATCATACACTGGTTTAGCCAGTAAGTGGAAAGTGAGCTCATTGCCAAGAAGCAGCATCCAATGGATATGGGCTACGATTTTCAGCCTCATTTCGTTATGCATTTTATGTAGCAGAAGAATTCCAAGGATTTTACCAGACCGAGCACCATCATGCTAAACTTAAATCATAATATCACAGCACTTGGGCTTAAGTGAACCATATCAGATTTCTTCCATTCTCTGCGGGATGTGGAAAATAAAGAACTTTATTCATTTTTAAATTCTATAATTGTTGAAGTTTTATTTTTACAATTTTCCATGTACTAATTTCCAAGGGGTGTAGAATGGTTTGTAGAAGGGCATGTCAATAATGTTATAGGAAAGTATGTGAGTGTGTGTGCAGCTTCTTATAACAGTGCATTAAGTATGTTTTAAATAATTAGAGGAATGGGATGTGGTTAAACCACAAAACTTTCCTTAACCTTGCCGTTTCTCCTGCCCAGTCTTGGTGCCCCTGTATGCAGCTATTCGTATTTCTTGCCAGTCTTCGGACATAGAACAACGCAGCACTGGAATGGGGTCTTCAGCCCATGAGGTTATGCTGGACAAATTAAACTACCGGTAGTAATTAAATGTCTAACTGATCTCTTCTGCCTGCACAATGTCCATATTTTTCCATTCACTGCATACAACCTTGAACTCAACATCAGCACTCTCACCTTAAATGTTTGTCCTCAAGAATTTAGATATTTTGATCCTGGGGGAAAGGTACAGGTTGTCCTAATTATGGAGGATAGAATGTTCAGTTAATGTTATGCTAATGTGTTATTTTAGTTAATTTCTGCTTGGGGTGCAGGTGGTATTGGCAAGGCCTGTGAATGTGATGCACTTATTTTCAGACAGATATTTACTGGGCTACTTTAAGAATATTAAAAGCCTTTGATAGAGGGCTGGACTGGAACAAGGTATTAGAAACCAGTTATCATTTTCTTACAATCCAGAAGAAGTATTCAATTCAGTTGTTACATACTGAATCAAAGTAGTCAATAGCAAAAATCTGCAGATTCCAGAAATCTGAAATAAAATTAATGTTGGAAGCATGTAGGGAACCGTCATAATTGATGACCCAGACAGCAACATCTATGCCTCATGAATATATGATATCTTAACACAGGTAATTTAGGCCACAAACTTATCAGTCACCCCTGATGTGTAATTAACTGATGAGTTATTAACTTCAAACTTTCTGCATAATCACTCAGAGTTGAATTGCATGTGCATGTAACGAGAGCTGTATAACGCATCTCCTTCTCTTAGGCCACAAAATTATCAATCACCCCTGCTGTGGACACTTTCTGGAGGTCCAAGATCTGTATGCTCCATGACTGCGGGACTAAGTGTGTAAATGTAGGAGGGGACTATGTTGAAAAATAAATGTGCTAGGTTTTCTGAAATTGACTCCTTCTATCCTAGGCCACAAACTTATCAATTACCTCTTGTAATCCATTCAATGTTGATACTTTGATACATCTAGAAGCACAGTATATCTGTCTTTTGTCTAATGTGTATCTGGCCTGACTGTTTATTCATTTCCATGGATGCTGTCTGAACTGCTGAGTTCCTCCAGCATTTTGTGTGGGTTACTGTGGCCTAGAAATTACCATTTTATGAAGCATAAATGCTCTCCCTACATTACCACCTCTTTAGTAAAAGGCTTAATGGTAGAAATTAGGCACCGTCATTCTGATGGATTTTGGAGCCAATGGAGACAGGGTGTTGGTAGTACTGTGTGCGCATGTGAAAGAAAACTAGTGAATGGAAATTTAAATGGACATGCCACTGTAGAACATTAGAACAGATGCTGGCTTTTCTATTGATTAATTTTAATTATTGATATCATGCTGTGAATTGGTTGTATTTGTATAAATCCCACTGTCTATTACTAAATTACAAACATAATGAGAAGAATCCAGACTTGAAACTCTTGCTTCACAGCGCCACCTACTGACTAGAACCTGCAGGTTCACTATGATAAGCAACTTTTTATTCACAGATTCTTACATTGTCACATTAAGACTGAGATGAGGGGTCCAGGTACATAGGCCTGAAAGTGGTGACACAAGTGGGCAGGATGGTAAACAAGGCATTTGGCATGTTTTGAATTTCTTTTGAACTTACAGTCCTTTAACATCTTGGACTATTTTTACTGTGCCCATAGTCTGTTTTTTATCAATTATGCTATTGTTTGCACTGTTGTAACTATATGTTGTAATTATGTGGTTTTGTGCAGGTCTTGTAGCTTTAGTTTTTGGTCTTGTTTTTGTCTGGTGGATTTGGAGCTCTTTTCCGGGGAACGCACTAGACGGTAGCGCGATATTAATACGCAGCAGCCTCTCCGGACTCTGGATTGGGGATTGCCAAACGCTACATGGATTTTCTGGTGTAGTCTGTTTTGTCATATGCTTTTGTGATATCATTCTGGGGGAACGTTGTCTCATTTTTTAACTGCATTGCATTTGTGGTTTCTAAATGACAATAAACTGAATCTGAATCTGTTTGCCTTCCAGGAGTTGAGATGTTATGTTGAAGATTTACATGTTGTTGGAGAGATGACACTTGGGAGCATTGTGTGCACTGCAGATTACTCAGCTATAGGAAAGATGTCATTGTGCTGGGAAGAGTGCAGGAAAAGTTCATGAAGGTATTCCAGGAAGTTCAGTAATTGGGATAGTCTGGGACTTTTTTTCCCCCGAGAGTGTAGGAGACTGAGGGTTGACCTATATAGAGGTTAACAAAATTATGAGGGGCATAAATAATGGGGATGGTCTCATTTTATTTTTCCTGAATAAAGACTAGGGTAAAAACTAGAGTACATAGATTTGTAAGAGGGGAAAGAATCTGAGGGGAAGCAGAGTGGTAAGTATTAGGGCGAGCTGCCCAAGGAAGGTGTAGAAGTGGTACAGTCATAATTTTTAAAAGACACTTGGATAGTGTTGGGCCAAAAGTAGGCAAATGGGATTAGCTCATATTGATATTTTGCTCATTACTGGGCAAGCTGGACTGAAGGGCCTGTTTTCCTGCAGTATAACTCTCTGTGACAAATGAGAAAGACAGATTGCTCAGATAATCAAAGTATGGGACGTGAGTGTGTGTGTGAATATTCGTTGTCCACAGCCAATGGAGTCCATCACTAAGGACACTGCAATGGGGCATCTAGAAAATTGTCATATGACATTGAGAGTAGGTATCATTTTTATTATTTTTTTATTAGTTTTTCTATACATTTTACAAATTAAAAACCCCAAATCCCAATGAGGAACATTAATACAGTGCAAAATTAAACATACAATGACAATATGCTACAAAGGAAGAGAATTTGACAAAAAAGCACTTAAATTGAAGACAAATAAACTTAGTATCCTCCCCAAGCCCCGCAACACAAAAAAAAACAATAACTCCAGACCAACCACAACACAATATAGAGAGTATAAATCAGGACAATCAAACTCCCAGACTGTGAATACACTTAGCAACAGAGGATAATAATGCCTACTACCAGAAAAAAAAGGGAGCTGAAAGCAAGGGACGGAGAAGAAAAAAAAAACCCTAGTCAAGAGGAAGGTTATGAAAGTACTCGATAAAGGGTTCCCAGACCTTATGGAACTTTAGATCCGAATTAAGAACTGAATAATGAATTTTTTCGAGGTCCAAGCAGGCCATAATGTCGTTAAGCCATTGAGCATGAGTGGGCGGGGCAACATCTCTCCATCTAAGGAGGATCAAGCGTCTAGCCAGGAGAGAGGCAAAGGATAATATTCGGCATTTGGTCGGACTCAGACGTAAATCTGTCTCGCCCCAGAAACCGAACAAAGCAATTAAGGGGTTTGGTTCTAGGTGCTGATTCAGAATACACGATAACGTAGTGAAGACATCTTTCCAAAATTTCTCCAAGCTAGGACAGAACCAGTACATATGGATGAGAGAGGCCACGCCCCTCTTGCATTTATCACAGAGCGGACTAATGTTAGGGTAGAATCGAGATAGTTTAGATTTAGACATATGGGCTCTATGAACAATCTTAAACTGTAAAAGGCAATGGCGAGCGCAAAGAGAGGTTGAGTTAACCGATTTGAGAATCGAGTCCCAGCTCTCATCGGATAAGGAGATATTTAAATCCTGCTCCCAGGCCATTTTAATTTTATCCACAGGGGCCCGTCGTAAGGCTGCTAATTTATCTCGAATAATTGATATTAAACCTTTACCTAGTGGATTAATGGAAAGAAATAAGTCCATAGCATTTTTCGCAAGCATTTCAGGAAAGTTAGGAATTAAAGGAGCAATAAAGTGTCTAATTTGGAGATAACTAAAAAAATGAGCATTGGGCAGATTGAACTTAACAGAGAGCTGCTGAAAAGAAGCGAAGCGATTATCAATGAAAAGATCTTGAAAATGTCTAATGCCCTTCCTATACCAAACATGGAATGCTGAATCGTACGTAGTAGGTAAAAAAAGGTGATTATGTGCGACAGGGCTGGAAACGGAAAAACTGTGGAAACCATAGCATTTCCTAAACTGAGCCCATATACGCAGTGTCTAACAAGAGGATTAGCTATTAATCTGGACAGACTACTAGGGAGTGCAGAGCCAAGAAGTGCAGAGATAGATAATTCTTTAGTGGAGCTCAACTCCATTGCCACCCAATTAGAGTAGGTATCATTTAATGAGGGAAAAATTGTGATTGAAAAATTGGATAAGGTTGGCATATTTCCTGATTAGGTTACTCCATGCTAGGGCTCTCAGTTGCTCAGTTTGAATTAATAACCAACTGTTATTTTGCACAGGTTTTTCATCTCAGTGTGTGGAAGATACAGAGCTTGAAAGGGAAATTGAGCTGCTATGACGGAGTCTTGGTCTGTCAAAGGACAGTTAAGAGAATGGGCAAGAAGATAGCAGGTGGAGCAAAATGTGGGGAAATGTGAAATTGCACCTTTCGTCGGGCAGGGGGTAAAAGACTTTAAACCTCAAGGGTTGAGACAACAATAAACATTTGAGTAGCTAAATCTGAGCCTACTGGTTCAGGAGATGCAGGGAGAATATATTTGAATCAAGTCACAAAAAACAAGGAATAAGTTGGCCTTTATTTCAGTGCAAGTGGAATATAAAAGCAGGGAAGTCTTGATGAGATTGTGTAGACTAGCATTGTTAAGAGAACACTGGAAAACAGTGTTCGGTTTTGGCCTTGTATCTAAATGAAATAGTTACCTTGGCAGCAAATGTCCAAGAGATTAATTGAGTGACTCATTTCTGAGTGGAGCAGTCTGTTCTATGAAGACAGGTTAGTAAACATTGCCCTATATGCAGTGAAGATTAGGAGAGTGAGAAGTTGTTTTCAATGATCATTTTCATTATGTACTGTGTTGTTTAATCTAGGTGATCATGGCCCCATGACCATTTTTGTTGGTAGATTGGTAGATTTTTGGATGCTGAAGGGATCATTGATATGGGATTGTACAATGGACTTGAGCAATAGGAGCAGCCATAATCTTCCTGGATGGTAGATCATGTTTTTAGGGCCATGTGGCTTATCTCAAATTTGATTTCCTGTGTTGCTTTGTTGTGATAACACAGATTCTATATTTACAGATTGGATACCAGACATGTTGTGAAAATCTGAGCAAGTTTTTCTTTAAATCGTTAAAAATGCTGGATATGGAGCAAGGTAGATTCATGGGTATCCAGGGCAAGATGAGTGAAATGAGCTAAATGGCCTTCTTCCTCTTTATATTATTTGGGCTCTTTGATGAAAGCATTCATATGAAGTTTGTCACCCCAGGGTATCCCAGATACTTCAATAAAACATGGTTTCTTATTAAAGTATAACAGCCATTTTTAGCAGAGCAGGGAGCACATATACAGTATTCTGGGTGAGCAAATCTGTTGCTACTGTTGATTGAGTAATCCAAATATTGAAAAGGGAATTTTACTTGCATCTTTTCAAGTAACAAAAGTTATCTCACCTACCAGCTGTATCTAATGTGAGAGCTTGATGGTAGCTTCAGGCCTTACCTTCAAGAGGACATCTTTAGATAGCTCAGTTTTCCTTCACTGCTGGACTAAAGGCCAAATTGAGATGATATACCATATGCAGCAGCCTCTGAAGCAGGGGTTGTTTGTGCAGCCCTTAATTTCTGGAACCAGAATGTTTCAACTGGTCCAAGCTTTAAAACAAAACCGTTAAAACTTATCATTATTTTTCATGTAGAATGTATGCATAGCCTAATTAGCAACTAACTGCCAGTAGGAAAATATGACAACAGTGTGATGGCAAGCTGGAAGCAATTTGGTCAGGGGTTAATTGCTAGCAGGTTAATTGACCATTGATTTGAGATGGCCTCCAGAATTTTGGGATTGTTTAATTAGGGACGATGTATTATTACTCTGTACTTTTTTTTGTAATATTGAAATAGATGGTATGCAAAGGGCATGTTTCCCTTCTTCAGAGTGAGAAACTAATCCTGAGAGTGGAAATGAGTTGCTTTGGTTTCTTTTTCAAGTGCCTGCATTCTGTCATTGTTTGAACAGTAAACTTGGTCAGCACAGCTGTGCTGCAGCTGTTATTGGCATTTAAAATAAAACATTAAGGAGCACGTGTTTTACTTTAAATGCCTCTGACAGTTTTGTGTTCCCTTGTATCTTCTTGCTGTGTTCAAGCATTACTAATCTTCCCTTCAGATTGTACTTTTGGTCCTGCAAACTTCTTCAGTACCTAGTCTTAAAGAGGGTCAGTGCACCATCATAAACAAGAAAATCTGCAGATCCTGGCAATCCAAAGCAACACACACACACACACACACACACACACACACACACACACACACACACACACACACACACACACACAAAATGCTGGAAGAACTCAGCAGGTCAGGCAGCAGCTATAGAAAAGAGTAAACAGTCGACATTTTGGGCTAAGACCTTCAGGACTGGAAAAGAAGGGGAGAAGTCAGAGTAAGAAGGTATGGGGAGGAGAGGTAGAAGTACAAGGTAGCAGCTGATAGGTGAAACTAGGGGAGGGGGAGGGGTGAAGTGAAGAGCTGGGAAGTTGATTGGTGAAAGAGATAAAGGGCTGGAAAAGGGGGAATGATAGGAGAGGACAGAAGACCATGGAAAAAAGGGAGGGGGAGGAGCACCAGAGGTAGGTGATGGGCAAGTAAGGAGATATGGGAATAGTGAAAGGTGGGGGGGGCGGTTTTACTGGAAGTTCGAAAAATTGATGTTCATGCTATCATGTTGGAGGCTACCCAGATGGAATATAAAGGGTTGCTCCTCCAACCTGAGCGTGGCCTTATCCTGGCAGTGGAGGATAGATAGATAGATAGATACTTTATTCATCCCCTTGGGGAAATTCATCATTTTTTCCAATGTCCCATACACTTGGAGGCCATGGATTGACATGTTGGAATGGGAATGGGAAGTAGAATTGAAATGGGCAGCCACCAGGAGATCCCACTTTTTGTGGCGGATGGAGCAAAGGGGTCTGGTGAAGCAGGCTCCCAGTTGCAAGAGAAAGTTTCTGAACCCTTTGCAATTATCTTGTCTTCTGCATTACTCATAAATTGTGATCTGATCTTCATCTAAGTTACAATAATAGATAAACCCAATCTGCCTAAACTAATAACACACTAACAATTGTACTTTCAATGTCTTTGTTGAACACATTATTTAATAATTCACAGTACTAGTTGGAAAAAGTATGTGAACCCTCATATTTAATAACTGTTAAAACCTTCTTTAGCAGCAGTAACCTCCACCAGGCGTTTCCTGTAGCTGCTTATCAGACTTGCACAGTGGCAAGAAGGAATTTTAGACCATTCCTCCATAAAAAACTGTTTCAGTTCATCAATATTTTTGGGAAACCTTGCAAGAGCAGCCTCTTCCGGTCATGCCACAGCATCTCAATTGGGTTAAGTTCTAGAATCTGACTTGGTCATTCCAAAACACTAATTTTCTTCTTTTTAAACCAATCTGTTGTTGATTTACTCTTGTGTTTTGGATCATTGTCTTGTTGCATCATCCAACTTCTGCTAAGCTTCAGATGATGGATTGCTACCCTGACATTCTCCTGTAAAATGTCTTGATGCAATTTTGAATTCATTATTCCCTCAATGACTGCAAGCTTTCCAGGCCCTGAAATAACAAAGCAGCATCAAACCACAATGCCTCTTCTGCCATGTTTCACAGTTGGGGTGGGTTTTTGGTGTTGGTCACAGTTGGCTGTGCTGAACCATTTTTCTGCCTAGTCCCACTGACCTGCACCTGGACCATATCCCTCCATACACCTCTCATCCATGTACCTGTCCAAGTTTTTCTTAAATGTTAAAAGTGAGCCCGCATTTACCACTTCATCTGGCAGCTCATTCCACACTCCCACCACTCTCTGTGTGAAGGAGCCCTCACCCTAATGTTCCCTTTAAACTTTTCCCCCTTCACCCAAAACCATGTCCTCTGGGTTTTTTTTTTCTCCCCTAGCCTCAGGGGAAAAAGCCTGCTTGCATTCACTCTATCTATACCTATCATAATTTTATATACCTTTATCAAACCTCCCCTCATTCTTCTATGCTCCAGGGAATAAAGTCCTAATCTATTCAACCTTTCTCTGTAACTCAGTTACTCAAGTCCCGGCAACATTCTTGTAAACCTTCTTTGCACTCTTTCAACCTTATTAATATCCTTCCTGTAATTTGGTGACCAAAACTGCACACAATACTCCAAATTCGGCCTCACCCATGCCTTATACAACTTCACCATAACATTCCAACTCTTATGCTTAATACTTTGATTTATAAAGGTCAATGTACCAAAAGCTCTCTTTATGACCTTGTCTACCTGTAACACCACTTTTAGGGAATTTTGTATCTGTATTCCCAGATCCCTCTGTTCTACTGCACTCCTCAGTGCCCTACCATTTACCTTGTTATGTTCTACCTTGGTTTTTCCTTCCAAAGTGCAATACCTTTCACTTGTCTGTATTAAACTCCATCTGCCATTTTTCAGCCCATTTTTCCAGCTGGTCCAAATCCCTCTGCAAGTTCTGAAAACCTTCTTCACTGTCCACTACACCTCCAATCTTTGTATCATCAGCAAATTTGCTGATCCAATTTACCACATTATCATCCAGATCATTGATATAAATGACAAATAACAATGGACCCAGCAGTGATCCCTGTGGCACACCACTAGTCACAGGCCTCCAATCAGAGAAGCAATCCTCCACCACCACACTCTGGCTTCTCCCATTGAGCCGATGTCTAATCCAATTTACTACCTCACCATGTAAACCTAGTGACTGAATCTTCCTAACTAACCTCCCATGCAGGACCTTGTCAAAAGCCTTATTGAAGTCCATGTAGAGAACATCCACTGCCTTCCCTTCATCCACTTTCCTGGTAACCTCCTCAAAAAACTCTTAATAGATTTGTTAAACATGACCTACCATGCACAAAGCCATGTTGACTCTCCCTAATAAGTCCCTGTCTATCCAAATACTTGTAGATCCTATTTCTTAGTACTCCTTCCAATAATTTACCTACTGCCAATGTCAAACTTGCTGGCCTATAATTTTCCAGATTACTTTTAGAGCCTTTTTTAAACAACGGAACAACGTGAGCTAGTTCCAGAGATTTCTGCTGGTCTTTTACACCTCCTTCAGCATTGCATGTCATGCTCTTGGTGTGATCTCTACATGATGCCCATTCCTAGGGAGAGTAACAACAGTATTGAATTTCCTTCAATTATAGTCAATTTCTCTTACTGTGGACTGATGGAACACTTAGGTCTTTAGAAATGCTTTTGTAGCCTTTTCCAGCTCCAGCTTTTCTACAATTCTTCTTCGAAGGTCCTCTGAAAATTATTTTGATTGAGGCATGATGCACGTAATCATATTTTCTTGAAAAGAGCAGGGTTTGTCAGTAATTTGACCTTTATGCATCTTTTTTATAGGGCAGGGCACCTCTACAACTTACACCTCCAATCTCATCTCATTCACTGGAACACCTGATTCCAAATAGCTTTGTAGAAGGCATTATACCAGAGGTTCACATACTATTTTGAACCTAGACTGTGATTGTTTAAATGGTGTACTCAGTATTGCTGAGAAGAAGTACAACTGTTAGTATGTTATTAATTTAGGCATGTTTCATTTGTATATTATTGTGTCTAAGATGAAGATCAGATCACATTTATGAGTAATTAATGCAGAAAACCAGGTAATTGCTAAAAGTTCACAAACATTTTACTGCAACTGTACGTCGGGTCTCATCAATATATAGGAGACCATACTGGGAGCACCGATACAGTAGAGGATCCCTACAGACTCGCAGGTAAAGTGCCGCCTCACCTGGAAGGACTGTTTGGGGCCCTGACTGGGGGGGGGGGGGGAGGGTGCACAGGGAGGAGAGATGTGTTTGGTGGCGGGATCCTGCAGGAGTTTGTGTGTGTCGCTTTTGTTTACCATGAGTATGTGGAAGTTAGATTTTTGTTCTAGTTATTAGTAAAAATAGGGCCACAAAGTTGGCTGAGTGTTTCTTTCTGTAGCCACTTGTCGGCTACTGCAGTGGGGTCTGTGAAAGGGTGGTGGTTCATATTTGTTCCTCTGGCTTACTTGGAGGATTTGGCAATGGAATTTCAAAATGGCTAAAATACAAGAAAGGGGTTTTTAGATTTCATTGACGTTGGTACAACTATTGCTGAATTAATAGCAAAGTGCAAATATTTTGTGTTGGATTTTGTGAATAAAACATACAAGTCATTTTATTTGCTTAATAGAATCTGCAGCCCTTTATTTCCATTATGAGCAAACCAAAGGCAGTTCCTTTAACTGATGTCATTACGTCAGGCACCATCTCTTAAGTGAGCACTGTTTTTGACTTACATAACATAGTTTCTATTATGAACTTGCTATCACGAGAGGGCACAGTTTTATGGTGCTTGGAAGTAGGTACAGAGGAGATGTCAGGATAAGTTTTTTTACTCAGAGAGTGGTGAGTGTGTGGAATGGGCTGCCAGCGACAGTGGTGGAGGCAGATACGATAGGGTATTTTAAGAGACTCCTGGATAGGTACATGGAGCTTAGAAAAATAGAGGGCTATGGGTAACCCTAGGTAATTTCTAAAGTATATGTTCCGCACAGCATTGTGGGCCGAAGGGCCTGTATTGTGCTGTTGGTTTTCTATGTTACTACGAACAATATGTGTCATCTGTCACCCATTACATTACCCTACAACAGATAATTGACCTGGAGGTGTATGATATTACAAGAAAATGGCATTGGCCTGGAAAAGTGTTAGGAGTGGAGTCTATGAGGGTGTATTTTGGGACTCTATCTATAATTTGAACAAAAACAACATAAAACTAGTTCTTACTGGCACAATAACTCAAAGCTAGAATAACAGGTTTTCTCACTGCTCAGTCCTGAAGTGTCTTTGGCCTGAGGAATTGTTTTTTTTCATCTATGGATACTGCCTGACCTGCTAAGTGTTTACAGTGTTTTCTGTTTTAATACCAAAATTCTAGCATTTGCAGATTTTTAAAAATTCCATTACTAAACTGACAACAAATACTGGCATCACTGGTCACTGATGTCAATTTAAAATGGTTCAATTGAAAATGTATTTGAGCTCCCCAGTTATACAATGATTAAATGAAATTACAGACCATGATTTGTGCTGAAATAACAGGTCTCCACCAGATGACAATTCAGTAACAGTTGCTTTTGCAGTATTCTTACTGCATTGGAGAAAGGTCAGAGCTTTGTTTTCAGTTGATTGTGGCATTTGTTCCTGGAAGTTTGCATTTACTGGGTGTTATTGGCCTTGATCTTGTCAAGTATGTCCATTACATTTGTAAACCTGTCATGATTTAGGTGAAGAGAAGTTGTGTTGAAGATTCCATCAAAAAGTGAAAAGGGAAGCTGGCTTTTTTATAACTATTTGAAAGTTGTGTGTGTGATTTAACAATGACAGTCAACATTACTTTGCTTTGAAAAAATACTGCAATGTAAATTAAAAATCCTAGGATGCTTCAGAGAGAGAAAAAACAAGTCTTTAAATTTAGTCCTCGTGAACAATTTATATCAATCCAATGATATATGGTGCTAGAATGATTCTCCAGTTTATAAGTGAGTCATAACCTTACAAATTAGCATAAATATTATCCATTTATGTGTGCTTATATCAGTCTTGTCTAAATAGTGATACGAATCTGAAATATCAGATATTGATATGTGCTGAGCTGCAAAACTGAAACTTGACCTGCGCTAAGCTGCTTTGAGGTAAACATCTTAAACAGGAGACTGGCTTCTAGTGAACAGTTACCTTGCTTATTTACATTTCAATTTTTTGCATTGAATATTTTTTACAAACCTTTGTTAACATGCTGTTACTAATTTTAGAAAAATTCTAAGGATAAAACAAGTCCATTGAGGATAAAATAATGGCTTTCATCTGTGACACTCAAGGCAGTCTACTTTTTTTTTGAAAGGTCATTTTTGTTTAACTTATGTGTAGGCTGTGTCTATTCCGATCTTTAATCTTTTCACAGGATTAGAGATGTAACTAATGTGGCTTCTACTTATTACAATAATATTCTGATAATGATTTTATATTTTACAAACTGTTGTGCTTTAGTTGCTATGAGAACAAAAAAAAACCATCACGGCATGTCCATCATACACTTTAATCAGTGAATGGTGCCTTTACCCCAAGGACAGAAGGAGGAGAAAATAAAATTAACACTGAAATATTCACCAATGATGATCAGCATCTAAGATACTTGCTCAGAAACAAAAGGGATTCTGCAGATGCTCAAAATCTGGAGTAAAACATGCAAAATGCTGGAGGAACTCAACAGTCTTGATGAAAGATCTCAGGCAAAACGTTGACTGTTTATTCATCTCCATAGAATGCTGTCTGACCTGCTATGTTAAGATATTGTTAGTTTCTTGCCCCTACCAATTCACTGCTACACAGCTAAATAGATCACTGCCAGATGCCACTTATCTATATAGTTGTGTAATGTGACTCTATAATTATTTCTTAAGAATCTATTAGATTATGAAGTTCAAAGTAAATGTTATCAAATTACATGTCTCTGTATACAGCCTTAAGATTCATTTTCTTCATACTCGATAAATCCATAATAAAAACTATAATAGAATCAATGAAAGGCCTCACCAACTTGTGTTCAACCAGTATGCAAAAGGTAACAAACTGCAAGTACATAAAGAAATAATAAATAAACAAACAATAAATATTGAGAACATGAGATGAAGGGTCCTTGAAAGTGATTCCATAGATTGTGGGAACATTTCAATGATGGGGCAGGAGTTAGGTGAAGTTATTCTCTTTGGTTCAAGGTTGAGGGGTAATACCTGTTCCTGAACCTGGTGTGAGTCCTGTGCTCCTGTACCACTGTACCACCTTCCTGATGGCAGCAGCAAGAGGAGAGCATGACCTGGATTGGGGGGGAGAAGGATCCCTGATGACATTGCTTTGTGTAGATTTGCTTAATGGTGAGGAGACCTTTACCCATGATGGACTGGGCCATATCCACTATTTTTTGTAGTATTTTCCTACAGAAAGTTCAAGGGCATTGTTGTTTCCATACTTGGCTATGATGTAGCCAGTCAATGTACTTTCCATTACACATCTATAGAAGTTTGTCAAAGTTTTAGATGTTATGTCAAATCTTTGCAAACTCCTAAAGTAGTGGTGTTGCTATGCTTTCTTCCTAATTATACTTATGTGCTGGGCCTAGGACAGGTCCACTGAAATAGGACAGAGGAATTTAAAGTTCCTGATCCTCCAATGAGGACTAGCTCACAGACCTCTTGTTTCCTCCACCTGAAGTCAATAATTAGCTCCTTAGTTTTATGCTGGCCTCATCCTCCTCTGTGTCAGTTCCCTTAACCCGCAATTCCTGTGTCTTTCAAATATCTATCTCCACAATAGATATATTGATATGGCCTCCCTTGCCTTCAGTTATTCACTACCCTTAGAAAGGGAGTATCCAGACACCTTGGTCTTAAATAACTGATCCCTTAGTTTGCAGGTATAACCCCTTGTTTGTGATTCTCCCACTAGTGGAAACAGCTCAACATCTTATCAAGCCCCTTTAGGATATTATGTGTAAATAAGGTCATCCCTCGTTCTTTTAAACCTCAAGTAATATAACTCCAAACTCTCTGGTCTCTTTAAATAAAAAAAACCTTCTCATCCCAGGAATTAGCCAGCAAATCTCCTTTGGTTGCCTCCCAATGTAATAACTGGTCTGCTCTTTGCTTGTCCTTTGAACTGCTTAGTGCTTCTGACATTTTGGGGAAATTTTTTTTATTTCACATTATAATTAGGATGCTGATCCTTCTGGTGTGTGCAGCTTCGTTTTGAGATTTATTGTGTTTATTTTACAAACTGTGGTCATTGGCACAGCTCACCCACCTATAAGCTTATTTTAATAAGCCCCTTCCTGCGTCATCATCCCAAAAATGTGCAGATTTATAAGATTAAACCAAGTGATGATGCTGACCTGTTGTCCATCTACTTTTATAGTCATTGTCATTTTGAAGTCAGTGCTTTCCATGCCGAGCCAAATTGAATTTTTAACCTTAAATTAGATCTGCCTGCATTTGTGCTAAATAAAGTGAAGACAGTGAATATGTGAGGATTAAAGCAATTACATTTTGAGTTCATATTTGTGTAGGTGAAAAATAAGTGGGATCATTGATTTCACGTCACTATTGGGAATGACACTAATTAATACCAGAATACCCTCTGGAATACTTTAACTTGAGTACTTTTCCAAATAGGTTAATCCATTTGTCAAACCAATCTTAGGTTGACATCAAGAAGACTTTAGTTGTTTAGTGTGTCTGGCAGTGCACTCAACATGAAAGGAGAAGCCGATTTCACATACGTTACCCTCAAATCTATCCAAATATAATGCAGTGGCACAGATTGCAAACTAGATATAGATTGAGAATCAGGTTTATTATCACTGACATATATAGTGAAATTTGTTTTGTGGCAGCAGTAGAGTGAAAACAGGAAAATTTCTGTAAGTACAACAAGCTGGAGGAACTCGGCAGGTCAGACAGTATCCATGGAAACATTGACTGCTCGTTTCCACAGATGCTGCCCGACCTGCTGAGTTCCTCCAGCTTGTTGCGCGTGTTGCTTTGACAAGCATTTGCAGTGTACTTTGTGTTTAAAATCTTTATAAGTTACAAAATGAAAAGAACTAGAAAGAAATAGTGAGCTGGTGTTCATGGATTATTCAGAAATCTGGTGGTGGAAAGGAAGAAGTGGTTCCTAAAAGATTGAGTGTGTGCCAATAGGTTTCTGTACCTCACCCCCCCCCCCCCCCCCAACCTATTTTTGAGAAGAAGTCAAGTCCCAGATGGGCAGGGTTCTTAATGATGAATGTTTCCTTCTTGAGGCACCACCTTCTGAAGATGTCCTCTGGAAAGGAGGGTTGTGTCTGTGATGGAACTGGCTGAGTCAGCAACCCTCTTTCAATCCTACACATTGGCGCCTCCATATGGCAGTGATGCCAACAGTGAGAATGTTCTCCACTGTACATCTGTAGAAATTTTCTGGAGTCTTTGGTAACATACCAAAACTCCTCAAACTCCTAATAAAGTATAGCAGCTGGCATGCCTTCTTCACGATTGCATCAACGTGTTGAGCTCAGGATAGATTTTCTGAGATATTGGTACCAGGAACTTCAAACTGCCCATCCTTTCCACTGCAAATACCCTTAATGAGAACTGATTGTCTTCTTCCCAACTTCCCCTTCCTGAAGCTCACAACCAATTGACGTTGAGTCTAAGGTTGTTGTTCCAACACCACTCAACTAGCAATAAAATACAGGCAATGATTTGATCCAATCTGAAGCTTTTCCATATTTGTTTTCAATGTGCCTTGTATTTCAGCATCTTAACTTTTGAGTGCAGTGAATTTATAGTTTCCAAATTGCCTTTAAGTTAAATTCACTGCAGATATTGTCCACTGCCTCTCATGGTCTAAAGCAACTTTTTCAAAACTTACCATCAAATTATTATAATGCATGACATCAAAAACTTCTAAGATGTATAAGAAAGAACAATTTCTAAAAGTGGAGAGGGATGGTTAAATTGTTTTCACACAAAGTTATGAACATATATACTTGCGTCAGATTTAAATTTAGCAATATTGTGGGAGAGTGGTTTGTATGTACAGGTGGCTGTAAACTGAGTGTTTGTAACTAGGGGATGACCTGTTGTTTTTCCAACTTTCTTGAATTTCTTCACAGGAACCTCTGTCGTGGTTTCTTGAAATAACCAGAAGACACAGAAGATTCTTTGAGAAATTTAAGCCTTTATTTGCAAACAAAAGCTGAGACAATTAACATTAGCATATCCTCTTATCACCAGCACATTAGCTTCTCGATTCGCCACCAGGATTTTTGTTCAGTAGCTTCTACTTGTTCTAGTGCCTTGACTGGTCCCCATACCATCACACCATTGCACGACCCTGTCTACCACCGTTATCTCTACATGCTTACTTTCACTGTTAGCTACATTCTTAAGGCACTGAGCTTACTTTCACTGTTAGCTACATGCTTAAGGCACTGAGGCGTTCCAATAGTACAGAGGCAATACAGAGATTACATTCTGGCCAATAAATTGGATACATAGCAAATAGCAAACACAAGGCTGGCCACGTAGTTCTGGCCACACAGCGAACGATGCAACTTTATTCTCCAATACCTCCTAAGAAACTTGTGCAAAGTGTGTTGGGCCAGGGACAGTGTTCACTTGAAAGACTGTGAAAAACAATTTGATGGCATTGGCTATGGGATATGGGAATGCTTTCTTCACAATAGCCTTGAGACTAGGATGTGACTTTCAGAAGTTGCACACAAACAATGAGGCTTTTCAGATAATATGCAGCTGATGGGATTGTCACTGGATCATCAACCAGTATTTGCTCTTTGTCAGCATCAAAGCGACCACAACTGTTTGTTAATTCACCTGCTGCCCTGCCAACTCTGTGGATCCTTGCCCATCTCTCACCAGATGTTTTGCAGTAAGGTGGTAATATAGTAATCTGTGAACTCATGGGTTTATGCCTGTAACATTGTGTTTGCTAGTTTGCCAAGTCAACAGCCAAAATACAATAGAGGACTGTTGCTAATTGCAGTTTCCTGGAATTGGATTATTGCTATTATCTACAATTTGCAACAAACTTGCATAGACCCTTGTGGGCTGCTTTAAGGACTGATGTCATTAAACACTCTTAACAGCAATCTCTATGTAGGAAACTTGAAGACATGGTAACAAACTGTCTGCTCCTTCTCAGTTTTACATCACATACATAAGTAGACCTATCTTGGCAGATTGGAATATTCAGGAGTGTAATTTTATATTGACCCAGCTAATTTGAAAACTAATCCATTATAAAGTGTTTTCATATCCTAAAATCAAATTATTCAAACTTTATTGAAGTATTTGAGGCTATTGATAGATTATTGAAGGATAGGGTGTATTATCATTACTGAAGCAGATAATCTGCCCAATTATACAATGTTGATTGTGGGAGTGTGACACAAATTGGTGGCCTTGTTTCCTATATTGTGACAAAAGCTTCACTTCAGAAAGTACTATCCTGCAATGACTTGAAAAGAGTCAGAGATAGAACACAAAAACAGACCAACCAAGTCCATGTCAATGTTGCTGTGAGTAAACATTCTGATTTGGGTGTGTTAATTTGGGAATATCTGTGTTACTGTTTTGGTTTTATCTTGGAGATTGTCATTGCAATTCTCATTGTTTTCTTTAAGTCCAATTTGCCAGCTAATTTCTTACTCTCAAATTAACAATTAAAATTTTCATTGATGGAAAGCGTGGCCTGACCAATTGGGTAATCTTCCTTTGTAAATTCTTTATGAATTTTTGTTGCATAGACTCATAACACCATTTATATTAGAAATCTGCTGCAGAGTTGTTGTGTAAGAGGAGGAACTGCAGGTGCATTTCCAATACCTCCCAACCACCCCCCCCCCCCCCCACACCCCTGTGCTTCTAGCAACTGAATAATGTTAGATATTGTCAGCCTTGGAGGGTTTGTGGCCCTGAGGTAATTTTTAAGCCTGCCAGTAAGATACAGTGCTCCCAGTACAGGCAGATTCTACCCATTACTGGAAAATATGTGCAATCAGATTCAAAACAATTAAATGACTAGGACTGTCATATGTGTAAGTTGTCATCTTACTGTTGCTGTAACAGCAACACCATTAATATAGACTGCTGTTAACACACCAAAAGTTTATAAAATTTGTACAAAATGAAGCTATGAGCCAGTCATTTTTTGCAACTTCAATGAAGGAATAATCAAAAATATCTTAATGATTTGAATTCCTTTTTAAATTTGCTTTTACTCTCTGAATGTGAGTGAAGCTCACTGAATTTCACCTTTACTCTGTGAGTGTAAATAGGTGCAAGAACAGGTCATACAGTCCTTTTTTGCTTGTTCCATCATTTTGTCTTGTAATAATGCATTTCTTCTGTGTGACTTTAATGCACTAACTCCATACTGTATCTCTTGATTCCCTTAATGTCTCCCAATCTCTGTCTTGAATATTTTCAGCAGCTGAGTCTCTACAATTCCAAAGGATTGTTATCACAGTGGGTGAAGAAATCTCTGCCCTAAATATTCAACCCCTTATTTTGACACTGTGTCTCTAGACCTGGAATACCAACCAATGGAAGCCCCGTTAGAATTTTGGATGTTGTTGTGAAAGTGCCTCCTATTCTTCTAAATTTTAGAGCACGTAGGGCCAATCAGCTTAATCTTCTACATGCAAACATCCCATTGCAGGAATTAATCGAGTGTACTTTTGCTGCAGTTCCTCTATTGTATATATTTTTTTTGGAGTTGGGAGACTGCACCAAATGCACAATAGAAAAGGTGGTAAGTGATTTGTCTCTGAGCCTACATTGCCATTCATCATTATCATGGCTGATGTTGTTCTGAGTACCACATTCCTCATCTCTCCCCTAACCCATTAATGCCTTTATTCTATCACCTTCTTAAATACTGCAGATATTCCACATGGTAATAGATCCTCATTAAGCCACATTTAAAGTATTTCTATGTTCATGTTAGGTGGAAAATTCCATGATTTTGACACTAGGATGACAGAACAGCTTAGGCAATAGGGATTTCATAAAGATGATCAATGAAACTGTTAACAGATCCTCCACAGATTGCATAATGGAAGGACAAAGTCACTTAGATCACATTTCTTCCCCCATTCTGATGTTTGATCTGAATAACAACTGAACCTCTTGGCCATGTCTGCTTGCTTTTATGTATCTGAATTCCTATGTTAAGTTGCTGCCACGTGATTGGCTGATTAGATATTTGCATCAATGAGCAGGTGTAAGGATGTACCTAATAAAGTGGCCATTGAGTGTATCTTGAGTCGCCTGGGCTGTGAGAGAACATACTCCATCCATTTCCCTTGTCTTTAAGTATTTCAATAATCTGCCATTGAAGTAATCATTTTCCATCTATTCTAGATCTTCAGAATCATCAACATTTGTTTGGGAACTCCCCCTGAAACTTTTACATGGGAATTCAGGGACAAAGAAAAAAACTACCATAAGATTGGGCCAATCACACCTCTTCAGTTTTACCAAGAACACGTGAAGCCACTTTTCAACATGAAAGACAAGGTAAGAGGGAAAAAAGAAACTGCAGAGTTGTGGCCAATTTCATTATTATATTAATTTGAGAGCATAGAAACTAGCCAAACGGATCTGAATCTGAACATCTGTTAGGAAGGTTGAGGGCTGATTATAATAGTTCTTAAAATTCCAAAGGGCCGTGAGAGCATGGATTCATATCATTTGCATTTGAATGGAAGAGCAAGAATCAGAGACCAGTGTAAAGATAGTTACCAACAAATCCAATGGACTTCTGGGGGGGGGGGGGGGGGGGGGAGAGAGACTTCTTTACCAAAAAAGTAGTAGGAATACAGAACTTGCAATTAGCAATTGAAAAAAAAATGGTCTGGATGTAGTTGATGTAGTTACAGGGAGGTTTGACTGGTAAACTGCTACAATGGACTGATGGGCTTAAATGGCCTAAAGCCAAACTGAACTATGATCACACTAATGCTTCCGTTATCTTTTCCCAACTACTTTGACTCCTCTCTTCCATTTTGCTCAGCAATAAAATCATGCAAATAGGAGATAAAAACAAAGTGCTGTAAATACTTCAACATGAGGAAATCTGCAGATGTTGGAAATTCAAGCAACACACACAAAATGCTGGTGGAACGCAGCAGGCCAGGCAGCATCTATAGGAAGTAGTACTTCTTCCTATTGATGCAGCCTGGCCTGCTGCGTTCCACCAGCATTTTGTGTGTGTTGCTGTAAATACTTAGCAGACCAGGCAATACCTGTGGAGACAGAAACCGAGTTAATATTTCAGACTAAAGGCTGATTTATACTTATTTATTGCATCTACGCCATAGGTGTCACATACCCTATGCCATATATGTCAAACTCAAGGCCCGCGGGCCAAATCCAGCCCGTGGCGGAATTATCTTTGGCCCGCGAGATAATATCTAATTACTATTAAAGCTGGCCCCAGTAATCGAAGCGCCTATGGCGTATGATATGGCTAATGCTGAGTTTATTCAGGTACCAGGTTTTCAGGGTTTTTAGTGTTTATTCGGCAGTCTTCTTCATAAGAAACGGAATTTGTAAAGTGAAACACTTTGTGGTTATAGCAGAGACTGAGACACATGAGAGCAGGCTGAAAAAACGGAGGCAACAAAAGCTGCATTCGCACGCGTCCAACTGATCCGGCCCACATGAAGCTGCATTTCGCTCAATCCGGCCGTGACCTAAAATGAGTTTGACACCCCTGCCCTATGCTGTACCCTACGGAGTAGGGTGACGTGCATCTCTCCAGAAATGCTTGAAATTCATTTCCTCGTCCATGTCTCTCACGAAGAAACTCAACACAGTGGCATAGAAACCCCACCACCAACTAGCATTTTGGCGCACACCAACGCACGCTTGCTATGGTGTAGAGCAACGCAGAAGTGAAATTCAGGGCTACAGCGTAGCCTGTACGCACAAGTATAAATCAGCCTTAATGACCTCTAGTTTGAACTGATCTCTGGCTTGATTCCTGGGAATAAGAATGGAATGAAGAATGTAAGGTGATCTCATTGAAGTATATAAGTTTCTTAGAGGGCTTCATACCCATTGTCTTCAGCCTGGCTAAAGTGTTTGTAATGAGGGGACTTGTTTCGAAGTTTGGCCATTTTGGACTGCATTTAAAAGTGAATTCTTCACTCTGTGGGGGAGGGGGGAAGTTACTTTAAATCAGTGAAAGATATGGAAGATAATCTATGACCATGGTGAGTCCAGAGGAGCTGTATGATTAACTCTTCCTTGCATTCTCATGATGTCGCTTGTTGGTGGATTTCAGTACATTGGCATATGACAAGCACAGTAATAAAAATCAGTAACAGAAAATGCCAAAAGGCATCCCATGATTTACTCTATTACATTTGAGATCCTTGATGTTGATCTCCGTTACCCTGGTGTTAATGATACCAGGCATAAACAAATAACTTTTGGGCAGTTTGCAGAAAGCTTGAGTTTGAGCTCAGTTTTCCAAGTTTGTTACATTTTGCCAGCATTAAGCACAATATTTAAGAATTCTTGATGTTTGTTTTATAGGTGTGCTTGGTTAATGACCCTAGATCCTTCAACCCCTACGGAAAGCTGTACACAGTAGATTTTCTGAATAACATGTCAAATGCAAGGAAGACTTTGTACGTCAACCAGCCGATTGAGATACTGAAGCAGATGGCTGCTGCTTCCATCAAAGATGGAGAGGTTAGTGTATTTTAAAATGTATCCTCTTTTTTAGAGTTTGTAATGAAAGTAAATTATTGACCAAAAAAAAGTGGTCTATTCCAATGCAAACCTATAGAAATACTGGTTATCGATGGGAAAACTTATGCAATGCTTGAATTGGCCTCTTAATACAGATTAGATTAGTTTTGTTTGTCATATATATTGAAACATATAGTAAAATACATTCTTTGCGTCGAATCAAATCAGCGAGGATTATGCTGGGTATCCTGCAAGTGTAGCCACACTTCTGATACCAATATAGCATGCCCACAACTCACTAACCCTACTCCTACCTTTTAGATGTTGAGGAAACTGTATGGAGTCCTGGGCACATAAAGCCGTTCATGTCTTCATAGTCATCACTTTCTGTAATGGGGAAATACAGATCTTCAAGATACAATTACCATATAATTCAGATTTGGAGCTGAGGTGGTGTGGAATTACAAGTGGGTTCTCTTTTTTGGGTCAACTTAATAAAAATGTTCTTTGTGCAGTTAAATTTTGCTGCTAAACTTTAAAGTTTAAGCCACAAGTGCATGGCAGTTTTGTGAGGAAAAAATATATTATTTGTGCCCTCTGGTTGGCATGAAAGTAGAGGACTAAATGGCTTGTTTTCATGTTTTGTGATTCTATTACTATGAATATAATTGACTGACAACAAATTACAATCTCATTTCTTGGTAAGCTCATCAGAGCTGTTTTATCTTTGAGATAGTATGTCACACCATGATTAATTTGTACCTTGGGTGATCTCATTTCTTCTCTCTCTCTCTCTCTGTAGTTCTCTCTCACTTTGTTTTTCGCACAGACCTATTTATGTACCTCTGTATACGGTAGGAGCAGTTCCTCCTGCTTTGTGCTCCTCTGTTCTACTCCTCCATACTTCCTGGATTGGAGTCACTTCTCACACCAGGAGATGGCTCTCTAAGATTGAAAAAAAAATTTTAATTTCCAGAAATGTCTGTTAGAGGCCTGCTGCTTGATAGGCTTCCTAACAATGATGCAGAAATTTTTAATTAGAGTATTTCATGATCATATCAATAGTGTGGCTTTTATGCAATTGTAGAAGCCACTGTTTTCTTTAAATTTTTTTAAGTCCTTATTGAAATGGGATTTGTCATTAAGCTCCAGTTATTTTAAAGAAATGCTTATAATGAGATAAACTTTTGTTCTTTGTCCTATCCTTTGTTCATAGACCATGAAAAAGTGGACGCCGCTTTGAAACTTAGTAAGAATGCTAGGTTTTAAGCTGCAGTGGAAACATTCAAGTGATTGAAATATTTCAAGAAGAGGTTCCAGAGGTTGGAACTTAGCAACTGGAAGTATATTTACTACTGGAGGAAGTGATTAATTTTGAGGATGATTAATTGACCTAACTTGGACGGGAATGTGATATAGATATATATGTGTATACTATATATATATATATATATATATATATATATATATATAGTACAGGAGTAAAGGGATGTAGAGTTAGTGCAGGAGAGTGATGAAATAATGAGCTATGATTTTATTTAATGTAGCATGCACAAGGTACCTCACGGCTGTCTCCTGTTCATTTGTTTATTGCTGCTTTATTTTATTACACATTTTGACTTTTTAAATACTTTATTTGCCTATCACCTCACTGTGGTTGGAGCTTTACAATTCCCATTCCTGGTGTTCTCCATGCTCACTTTGGTCATTTCAACACACATAGCAATGACTCAAATTTCCCATCATGACATTTCTGGCACAAACTAAATCTCCTGTGGAAGTACTCCAAAATTGCCATCTGATAGAGGGCCCTGGTAACACCAGGAAATGCTATTCACCTCATTGAATGAATAAAAGAAAACAAAATATTTTCATTCATATGATATAGGAATAAATCTCTAAATGTCAGCCTTAGCTAGGCAGGTAGCAACCTTGTCCTGAATGGAAATACTAGTTGAAGATTTACTCTGTAGATTAGAGTTCAAGATCTAAACTGACCTTGTTAGACAGAGGCTCAAAAAGAAAGTCCAATCAGCACAGCATTACAAGGAGTGTTCATCTGCGTTGTGAAACCAAGACCCAATGTGGCCTGTTTTACCCAATGTAAAATTTTTTGAAGTAGTTCAGGAATGTTTATCCTTCCAACATCACTAAAACAGATTGTCCAAATTGACGTGTTTCCTGCATTGCAGCAATAATTTCATTGGAATACTTCACTGGCAATAACTGTTTGCTGTGCCCTGAGGTCATGAATAGTGCTATAAAATTGAAGTTCCTTTTCTCCATTGACTAATCTTGTTAATGATGTTTACTTTTTAGGCAGTCTGGTTTGGGTGTGATGTAGGAAAACAATTTTGCAGCAAGCTAGGAATCAATGATCTCAATATGTAAGTATAAGACTGAAAAAAGTTGTGATGTACAGTTATGTATTAAAAGTTGCACAATCCAACACATAACTAAAAACTCTGTAAACACTCAGCAAGTCAGTCAGCATCTGGGGAAAATGAAATGGAATTTAAAAAATAAAGTCAGAGTCTGACTTTGAAAGAACAGGGAAAGGGAGTAAACGATTTGTTTTTGATTTACAGAGGGGGAAAAGAATAGTTAGGAGAAGCATGATCGGGTGAAGCCATGATTGCCACGGAGAAAGGTTTAAATCTCATCCAATGACAAAAAAAGTGGGAGGTTAGGACAAGTGGGAGGACAGTACAAACAAAGAATCATGAAATGTTGCAAAAGAGGGGCTGTAGAATATGATCAGCAGCATTGGCTGTACTAATGGAGAGAGAAAAAACTGAGCCAGTATCACAAATGAATAGTTTATATCAAAAATGGTCAGTTCTTCCACTATGGATAGAAAACATGTTCTCCTGAGTTGCAGAATTCACATACGTATGCATTTATTCTATATATAAAGGAAGTTTGATTTCATAGCTACAAGCTTATCATGCCTTTCCTTAATAGCAAAAATTATAATTTTGTGGCGACCCACTTCCTAGCGCACTCGAACCAGCTCACAAATAGCCAGCGCGCCGGCACAAAGGCCAGTCCCAAAAGGGCGCCAAGTCTGCTTCACCAACAAAGGGAAAAGCCCGTGGGGGACTGAGAGTACGTGTCCCCTACAGCATCCACGCCCGGGGAGGGCGGGATCAGGGAGGCTTTAAAGCGAGGCTGTGAAGTTCGAATAAAATCTTCTTTAACTGCAGTTTACCGACTCCGTGTCGTTATTTTAGCGCTGCGTGTAGCACACCGCTACAATTGGTGACCCCAACGGTCCAAACGATATTTGGACCGGAGATGAACGACGCCGCATCTGTTCATGAGGTTTCATTGAAACTGCCAAGCTTCTGGACGCTGCGACCTCACCTATGGTTCCAGCAAGCAGAAACCCAATTCCACGTTTGGCAGATAACCTCAGAGGACACACGTTACTATTACGTGGTAAGCTCCCTCGACCAGGAGACAGCCGCCCAGGTTGAGGAGTTCATACAGTCGCCCCCGGAGGACGGCAAATACACGGACTTCAAAGCCCTACTCATAAGGACTTTCAGACTTTCACGGCGCGAGCGAGCTGCCCGCTTACTGCACCTGGATGGTTTGGGGGACAGACCTCCATCGGCTTTAATGAATGAGATGTTGTCTCTGGTCGGCGGACACAAGCCCTGCCTCATGTTTGAGCAGGCATTCCTGGAGCAGCTGCCCGAGGACATACACCTGCTGCTGTCCGACGCGGATTTCAGCGACCCCCGGAAGGTGGCAGCCCGGGCGGACTTGCTGTGGAACGCCAAGAAGGTGAGTGGGGTGTCCGTCGCACAGATCACCAGGCCACGCTCTCAGCAGCAAACCAGACCAGGCCCGGCCACAGAGCCCGCTAACCCCGGAGGCAGGGGTGAGGAGACCAATGAACAATGGTGCTTCTACCACCAGCGGTGGGGCGCAGAAGCCCGCCGCTGTCGCCCGCCCTGCAAGTTCCCGGGAAACGCCAGGGCCAGCCGCCACTGATGGCTACGGCGGCTGGCCATCGGGATAGCCTCCTGTATGTGTGGGACAAGAGGTCAGGACGCCGTTTTTTGGTCGACACCGGTGCCAAGATCAGCGTCTTACCTCCGACGAGTTACGACACCCGCAGCAGGGCACCGGGTCCCCCCAAGGGCCGTGAACGGCAGCACAGTAAGGACCTACGGCACCCGTACGGTGCAGCTACAGTTCGGCTCCAGCCGATTCACGTGGGACTTCACACTGGCCGCCATAGCCCAACCGCTTCTGGGTGCGGATTTTTTGCAGGCTCACAGCCTGCTGGTCGACCTGCCAAGGCAGAGACTGGTCCACGCCGAGACTTTTCAGATGTTCTCCCTGGGTGCAGCCCAGTTGCCAGCCCCTCACCTCGACTCCATCACGCTGTCCGACAACGACTTCACTAGGGTCCTGGCGGATTTCCCATCGGTTCTGGCACCGCAGTTCACGGCAGCCATGCCCCGACACGGTGTACAGCACCACATCCCAACCCAGGGACCACCCCTCCACGCCCGTGCTCGAAGGCTTCCCCCGGACAAGCTCCGACTGGCGAAGGAGGAGTTCAAGAGGATGGAGGAATTGGGGATCATACGGCAGTCCGACAGCCCATGGGCCTCCCCCCCTGCACATGGTGCCCAAAGCGACAGGAGGCTGGAGACCATGCGGCGACTACCGCAGGCTGAATGAGGCTACAACACCGGACCGCTACCCTGTGCCGCACATTCAGGATTTTGCAGCAAACCTGCACGGCGCACGGATCTTCTCCAAGGTAGACCTCGTCCGGGGATACCATCAAATCCCGGTGCATCCGGACGACGTCCCCAAAATGGCACTCATCACCCCGTTCGGCCTTTTCGAGTTCCTCCGCATGCCGTTTGGCCTGAAGAATACCGCACAGATGTTCCAGCGGTTAATGGACGCAGTGGGATGCGACCTGGACTTCGCTTTCATCTATTTGGACGACATCCTCATAGCAAGCAGCAGTCGTCAGGAGCATGTGTCCCACCTCTGTCAACTCTGTGCCCGACTGAGTGAATACAGTCTAACAATCAACTCGGCCAAATGCCAGTTCGGGCTCGACACCATCGACTTCCTGGGCCACAGGATTACTAAAGACGGGGCAACTCCTCTGCCTGCTAAGGTAGACGCAGTCCGCCATTTCCCCCGACCCACCACAATCAAAGGCCTTCAGGAAATCATGGGTATGGTAAATTTCTACCACTGCTTCCTCCCTTCAACTGCCCGAATCATGCACCCCCTGTTCGCCCTAATGTCGGGTCCGGGCAAGGACGTTACCTGAGACGAGGAGTCCGCCACCGCTTTCATTAAAACGAAAGAAGCCTTAGCAAACGCCGCGATGCTAGTGCACTCCAGAATGGACGTCCCTACCGCCCTCACAGTGGACGCATCTAACACGGCAGTCGGTGGGGTACTGGAGCAACTCACCGCGGGTCGCTGGCAACCCCTGGCAAACACCTGCGACCACCCGAGCTCAAATACAGTGTTTTCGACCGGGAACTGTTGGCGCTATACCTGGCAATCCGACATTTCAGGTACTTCTTAGAAGGTAGGCCCTTCACTGCGTTCACGGACCACAAGCCGCTTACCTTTACGTTCACGAAGGTGTCCGATCCCTGGTCGTCCCGCCAGCAGCGCCATCTGTCCTACATCTCTGATACACAACGGATGTCCGGCACGTCTCGGGTAAGGACAATGTCGTGGCGGACGCGCTCTCTCGCCCTAACATTCATGCCCTTTCCCAAGGGGTAGACTTTGAGGCGCAGCAGGCAGATGAGGAGATCCCAAGTTACAGAACCGCAGTCTCCGGTTTGCAGCTCCAGGACCTCCCCGTAGGCCCAGGTGAGAGGACCCTACTCTGTGACGTCGCCACCGACCAGCCCCGTCCCGTCGTCCCGACACCTTGGCGGTGACGCGTTTTCGACTCCATTCATAACTTAGCGCACCCCTCCATCAGGACAACTGTCCAGATGGTCTCCAGCAGGTTCGTTTGGCACGGACTCCGCAAGCAAGTCAGTGAATGGGCCAGAACGTGCATGCACTGCCAGACGGCCAAGGTGCAGCGGCACACCAAAGCTCTGCCGCAGCAGTTCCACCCCACCCACCAGCGTTTCAACCACATTCATGTGGATATCGTGGGCCCCCTGCCAGTGTTGTGCGGAGCGCGGCACCTCCTGACTATCGTGAACCGGTTCACAAGATGGCCAGAGGCGATCCCGCTCACCAACACCACCTCCGAATCTTGCGCCCGGGCACTGATCGCCACCTGGGTGTCCCGCTTTGGTGTACCGGCCCACATTACCTCCGACAGAGGCGCCCAGTTCACCTCCGGCCTGTGGTCAGCTATGGCCAGCCTTTTGGGGACACAGCTGCACCACACCACTGCCTACCACCCACAGTCGAACGGCCTGGTGGAGCATTTCCACCGTCACCTAAAGTCGGCTCTCATGGCCCGCCTGAGAGGAGCTAACTGGGTGGACGAGCTTCCCTGGGTCCTACTCGGAATCCGCACGGCGCCCAAAGACGATCTGCATGCCTCGTCGGCCGAGTTGGTGTACGGCGCACCCCTGGTCGTCCCCGGGGAGTTCATACCAGCCCCAAGGGGGAACGAGGCAGAACCCGCAGCAGTCCTGGGCAGACTACGCGAGAGGCTCGGCAACCTGGCTCCCATACCCACTTCGCAGCATGGGCAGAACCCGACCTGCGTACCCAGAGACCTGCAGAACTGTAAGTTTGTGTTTGTACGACGGGGCGGGCATCGGCCACTGCTGCAACGGCCCTACGATGGGCCGTTTATGGTGCTCAGGAACAACGGGTTCACGTTCGTGCTGGACGTTGGGGGGGAGAGAGGAGGTTTTCACGGTGGACCGACTCAAACCGGCCCATGTGGACTTGGCGCAACTGGTCGAGGTTCAGGCACCGCGGTGCAGAGGCCGACCTCCCAAACAGGGTCCGGCCCAGACTGTGGACATTGGGGGGTGTATCTCCGGTTCTGGGGGGGGGTTATGTGGCGACCCACTTCCTAGCGCACTCGAACCGGCTCACAAATAGCCAGCGCGCCGGCACAAAGGCCAGTCCCAAAAGGGCGCCAGGTCTGCTTCACCAACAAAGGGAAAAGCCCGCGGGGGACTGTGAGTACGTGCCCCCTACAGCATCCGCGCCCGGGGAGGGCGGGATCAGGGAGGCTTTAAAGCGAGGCTGTGAAGTTCGAATAAAATCTTCTTTAACTGCAGTTTACCGACTCCGTGTCGTTATTTTAGCACTGCGTGTAGCACACCGCTACAATTTGACACTTTTTGAAAACAATTCCACTACCATCTTTCCCTGTTTTAACATAAAGACCATAGAGTCAGAGAGATATATACCACAGATCCATTGCAGGAAAAGCAGCATCCAACATCAGAGACCCCCACCACCCAGGCCATGCTCTCTTCTTGCTGTCATCACCTTAAAGTTGTTTTATGAGCCTCAGGACTCACACTACCAGATTTAGGAAAAGTTAATACCCCTCAACCATCAGGCTCTTGAACCAGTGGGAATAACTTCATGCAACTTCACTTGCCCCATGACTGAACTGTTCCCCCCCAACCTGTGGACTTACTTTCATGGACTCTTCATCTCACGTTCTCAATATTTATTGCTTGCTTGCTTGCTTGTTTGTTTGTTTTATTTATTTATTGCTATTTGGTTTTTTTTCTCTTTTGTATTTGCATAGCTTGTTGCCTTTTAAACATTGGTTGTTTTTTCACCCTGTCTCAGGGTTGGATATGGTGACATATATGTTCTTCGATAATAAACTTACTTTGTACTTTGTGTTTTTGATTGTTGCTATAAGTTCTGCTGTGGATGAATATACCTACCTGTTAGCAGACTGAGCATGGGGAAGTGGATATTATTAGTAAAGTCTCCGCAAGAATATCTTGCTCTAAAGAATAGGAGTGCACTGCTACAAGAAGCAGACTAATGAAAGAACCAAGACTAAATGATAACAAAAGTAAATCACTATTTCAAAAAATGTTCTACTATCTCACAGAAATTTGGATATTTTGCAGACTGAATCAAGAGCTACTGTTTGGAGTTACTCTGAAGAATCTGGGCAAAGCAGAAAGGCTGATGTATGGCGAATCACAGATGACACATGCTATGGTTCTAACTGGTTTCTCTGAAAAGGCAAGTTGCACTCTGTGGTTAGCTGTTCCCTGCAAGGTTTGTCGAACAGATCTATCCAGAGATGTTTGATTTGCAGCAATGCTTTTCAGAGAGAAGGGAAATACTGTAAAAGCCACATTTGCACTCATCATAGAATGCACGTTTCTATCAGAAGTTAATACATTAGATTTAAATTTGGTTCTAGCACATTGCTGTTGTGTATTTTCAGCTTCAGTGGTCTTGTAAATTTGTAAAACATTGGATATGCCCACAGTAAAGCTCTCCAACTGAGCAAAACCTATTGTGCAGCTATATGAATTCTACATTTTTAAATCTTAATAACATATCCAAAATTCCTCAGTATGCCTTGGTAAGTTGCCTTGTTGCTTACTCGATTACTGATTTAAAATGCATCAAAATTAAGCAATTTGACCAATTCTTTGTGAGCACACCTCAGATGCCTTTTTACCATTATTTGCATAAACCAAATAGACTGATTAAAACACTTATTAGCTGCAATCTTGGTAAAATATAACTCACTGACTCAAATATCCAGTGCCAAGTAGTGTAAAGAAGACCCTCATGAAGCTTTGCTCTTTATAGCACTATTCAAGAGGAAATAGTAAAGCACAATGCAAAAGGGTTTTCAAACAAGCCTCAGTGAGGCACAAATTGAGAAATTAAAAATGACACTATTTTCATTAAAGTCACTAAACAAATTTAGTAAAATAAACTTCGAAGACCATTCATAAACTAGACTCTGAGGCGATAACATTCTCAATTTAACGTTTCAATAATAGTGCCATTTGAGTAAAGTTTCCTGAAGCCTACTGCAAAATTTCCCTATTTACATTAATATCTGAGGTGCCCACCTGCTTCAAATAGGCTTCAATTATACCAGTGCCTAAGAAGAACAAGGTGACCTGCCTCAGTAACTATCATCCAGCAGCACTTAAATACACAAAGATGAAATGTTTTAAGAGGTTGGTGATGAAATTATACATAATCAACTCCTGCCTGAGAAGCAACTTAGATCTGCTCCAATTTGCCAACAGGTCCACAGCAGATGCCATCTCATTGGCTCTTCACTTAATCCTGCAACATGGACAGTAAAGACGCATACATCAGGATGCTCTTTTTTGACTATAACTCAGCATTCAATTCCCTCATTCCTTATAACTAGTCAGTAAGCTCCAAAACCTTGGCCTCAATATTTCCTTGTGTATTTGGATCCTCGATTTCCTTATTGGTAAGATCATAGTCAGTTCGGACTGGCAACAACATTTCTTCCATGATCTCCATCAGCACAAGTGTTCAACTTGCTTTACACTTATGACAGTGTGTCCAAGCACAGTTGCAATCTCATATTCAAGTTTGCTGATGACACCATTGTCATAGGCTGATGAATCAACATACAGGAGGGGAGGTTGAATATCGGGTGAGTGGTGCCATAACAATAATTTCTTACTCAATGTCAGCAAGACCAAGGAGCTGATTATTGACTTCAGGAGAAGGAAACCAGAGGTTCATCAGCCAGTCCTCATTGGAGGATCAGAGGTGGAAAGGGTCAGCTACTTTAAATTCCTCAGTGTTATTATTTTGGAGGAGCTGTCCTGGACCCAACACATAAGCGTAATTACGAAGAAAGCACAGCAGTGCCTCTACTTCCTTTGGAGTTTGTGAAGATTCAGCATGACAACTAAAACTTTGACAAACTTCTATAGATATGTGATGTAGAGTATATTGACTGGTTGTATCACAGCCTGGTATGGAAACACCAATTCCTTGATCAGAAAATCCTACAAAAGTAGTGGATACAGCCCAGTCCATTACAAGTAAAGCTGTCCCCACTACTGAGCACATCTACATGAAACATTATTGCAAGAAAGCAGCATTTATCATCAGGGACCCCCACCACCCAGGTCATGTTCTTGCTGCTGCCATCTAAAGAAGATACAAGAGCTTCAGGACTCATACCACTAGTTTCAGGAGTAGTTAGTGCCCCTCACCTATCAGGCTGTTGAACCAAAAGGGATAACTTCACTCATTTCATTATTGAAATGTTTCCATAACCTATGAACTCACTTTCAAGGACTCTTCATCTCATGTTCTCAATATTTATTGCTTGTTCCTTTCTTTCTGTCTATCGTTACACTGTTTGAATGCCCAGGCTGGTGTGGTCTTTCATTGATTCTGTTATAGTTATTATTCTATGAGTTTATTGATTATGCCCACAGAAAATGAATTTACTTTGAAATTTAATATCTTTCAAGTCTTTCTGGAAGTGATTTTCAGATGACACAAGAACTTGAGAATCAGTCTATTGCTCTCTTGTAGATAAGTTTACAATGTAGAAACATAGAAAACCTAGAGCATAATAAGGCCCTTCGGCCCACAAAGCTGTGCTGAACATGTTCTTACCGTAAAACTACCTAGGCTTTACCCATAGCCCTCTTATTTTTCTAAGGTCCATGTAGCCATCCAGGAGTCTCTTAAAAGACCCTATAATTTCCGTCTCCACCACTGCTGCCGACAGCCCATTCCATGCAATCACCACTCTCTGCGTAAAAAAACTTACCCCTGACATCTCCTTTGTACCTACTTCCATGCACCTTAAAACTGTGACCTCTAATGCCTACCATTTCAGCCCTGGGGAAAAGCCTCTGACCATCCACACGATCAATGCCTCTCATTATCTTGTACACCTCTATCTGGTCACCTCTCATCCTCCATCACTCCAATTCATTCAACCTATTCTCATAAGGCATGTTCCCCAAAACGGCAACATCCTTGTAAATCTCCTCTGCACCCTTTCTATGGTTTCCATGTCCTTCCTGTAGTGAGACGACCAGAACCGAGCACAGTACCCCAAGTGGGGTCTGACCAGGGTCCTATATAGCTGCAACATTACCCCTCAGCTCTTAAACTCAGTTCCACGATTGATGAAGGCCAATGCACCATATGCCTTCTTAACCAGATAATATCTGGAAATTATGCTTGCTGTCAGCCCAAGGTGAAAGCCATTTGCAGTCATATAGCTAGAATATAGAATTCAAACTGCATACATTTTCAAAATGCTTCCACATGCACACTGTTTCTGCTGTAAACTTGTATGTAAATCAACTGCATTACATTATTACCAAACCGCTTAATCATCAAATGAATGCACATTGAATAGCATTGCTAAATACCTTGCTGATGCTTGTGTATTTTGGCACACAGGGTGAAAATGAAGCAGAGTATGAAAAATGGAGAGTGGAAAATTCATGGGGAGAAGAAAGTGGGAACAAAGGTAAGTTTCCAATATATAAAAGTTGACCAAAGCCTCACTGTTTGAATCGTGATGAAAGTGTAGCTCTTAAAACCAATGTTGTGCTTGGATCAGGATATTCAGAGTAAAACCAATGATCTGATGCAATGTTGAGTGGAAATCTACACCGCACTCAGGAACCTAGTTTCTGCAGACTTAAATGAGGAGTTTTCAAATTATTATCTTTGGAACATATACAATTCATTAACAGATTATCATCTGCAATGGAACTTATGTTCCTCAATGGTAATTAAATCAATGTTATTTATATATTGTTCTTTTTGGGAATATGCTATGTTTGATTCTTTACCTTCTATAAAGTGTTCCAAGTAAATCAAACTTAAGAGTAGTTAATTTAGCCTTGAGACATTTGCTAGAAGAAAGTGATTCTTCATCCTAACTTCATCTGTAAATCTTAATTCCCCTGCCTAAAAAAAAAATCATTAATCATAGTTTCAACAGGTTCGATTAAGTTAACCTCAGGAGCTTTTTAGGAAAAAAGTCCCTATTTTCACTGTGAATGTGTACTTTCTGATATTGCCTGTGAACACAAGTTCCCTACTCTCCCAACTCACCACTTTCAACTGGTACCAGTTACGTTTCTAATGATCACCCCAATTCACTCCTCACTTAGCCAGAAACTACCCTCACACAAGTTCACCATGTCCTCCAGCCCCACCACTTCTCCCCACTTTTTCTACTTTTTCCCCAATCCTCTACCACTTTTTTTCTGCAACTGAACAAATAGTTTTTTTATTTCAATTCCTCTTGTTAATTCTCAGTCAAGGTGCCCAGATTCATCAAGACTATGTCTTGATAGTATGACAAATACAATAAATGTTCGGTTAAGGTTAGTGCAATATAACTTTCTACATCAATTATATATTACACCACAAAAAATAAATAAATTAAATCCAAGTTTATCTGATCAGTGTTTCCGATGTAACCAAGAAACTGGTACATTTTTACATTCTACATGGTCTTGTTCTAAAATTCAACCTTTTTGGACAAATTTAAGACTTTTACTGGAACAAATTAAGGGAATACAACTTCCTCATAATCCAATATTATTTTTACTAGGTGATATTGAAGGGATAAAACCGAAACTCAAACTAAATAAATATCAGAAAGAATTCATAAAAATTGCACTGGCAGTAGCCAAAAAGGCTATTGCAGTTACTTGGAAATCAGATACATATTTAAGTATAGATTGTTGGAAGAAAGAAATCTATGGCTGTATTCCATTAGAAGAAATTACTTATAATTTAAGAGATAAATATGAAGCATTTTTGAAAATTTGGTGCCCTTATTTACAAAAGACAGGATTAAATATATAGGGCTCTGAAGATGAAACAATTGGTTACTTGGGGAAAGAAATAAATATATATACTAAAGTTATTAAGAACTCCATGGAGCATGTGGAGACCTTCCAACAACCAGGCACTCTTTCTTTCTTTTTTTTTCTTTCTTAATTTCTCTTTTTTTATATAGGGAAGCTAGGGGGGAGGGGTTAAGGGGAGGGGGGAAGGGACATATACTTTTTTTTTTCCCCACACTTGTAATTACTTAAAAATGCAATTAAATAAAATTTAAAAAAAAAAGATTGTAGATCTGTATTTAATTTTCTGAAATGGCTCTGAACAACAGCTGAACTTTGTAAGTGGGACCAGATGAGATTAAATGATTGTTGAAGGATTACTAATCCTATTATATGAAGGATTAGCAACTTTAGCAATTGGGCAAGTAATGTAAAGTTTACCAATGTTTCATTTGCCATTCTAACATCCTACCTTGTTAGCATTTTCTGTGAGCTGAAATATTGGGCTTTTTTTTTTTAAAAGCACTATTTAACAATACATGTACACAAGAAAATAGGAGCAGGAGAAGGCTACGAGCCTGCCGTTCCATTTGATATGATCATAGCTAAACTACATCAGCCTTAACTCCTCTTCTGTGCCATTCCTCCATACCCCTCTTCCTCAATCTATCAAATATTTATGCACTTTCACTTTAACGTCTTATTCCTTATGTTTCAAGAGTGTAAATGAGGATCAAACCTATATAAAAGAAAATACAGGTCACAGTGGAGGGTGCTGAACATTGAAGTCTGGCTATCTTAATCTGAGAAAACTTGTGTTGGAAATACAAATTATCCACTTGAACTATTTAATGGCACCATCACCATTGATGTTTCTGGAGTAAATTGGATTCATGCTGCGCGTCCATTTCAAAAATGAACATAATGTTAAACAGTTTGTTTTGTGGCATTCTGCCTTATGTGAACTGAACTTAGCAGACTTGGCATAATAAAACCCATTAACTAGCAATTTGTTCAATAATAGCAATTACTTGAGCTCCCTCTCTAAAAGATTAAAATATACATTTGTAGCTGGAAACATGCTGACAGACTGAATGAGAAGTTACTGTTATTACACCACTCAGCCAAATTTTCAATCTCCCTCCTGTATCTAATTCATCACCACCTTTGATTGGCCCAGATTTCTGAATGGACAATGAACCAATGTCCACTATGTCACTTTCTTCTTTTTGCACAACCTATTTAATGTAATTATTTATGTATATTTCTTATTGTAATTTTTTGATGTATTGCATTGTGCTGCTGCAAAACAACTAATTTCATGACATATGCCAGTGATACTAAACCTGATTCTGAGCATATTGACTGGCTGGCTTGCTGAAGTGTTCAAATGGCCTTCTCTTGCTCCTGATTTCTTGTGTTCATTGATCCATGTCCATTGGTTGGTATTTGAATCCTGCTGGCAGAGGAATTCAATTCCAAATAATTAAAGAAATTAATGAGGTTTGTCGTAATGCTATCTGGTTCTCAAATACCTTTTGGGGAAGGAAATCTGCCATTCCTTCCTATTTTCACCTATACAGAGCTACCAATGTGTTCTAACTCTTAACCATGTCCTCCATTAAGGGGCAAGATGGGATGAACAGTAAATGCTGGCATCCACAGCTCAGGAATTAATAATAAAATCATTAATTTCCTTTTAAAATTTTTTAACAATTTGAGTTGAGCTCCCTCAAGAAGAAAGCACTTATTTCAACAAAAAAACAGAATGCTCTAATTAGCCAGTTTATGAATGGTTAATTCTAAAAAGCACAAAGTAGCAAAGTTTTCCAATGGCCTAATTAGTCTTCTTTAGAATAGTTTTAGTTCAATTTTTGAATGAACAATTCTTGGTTATTTACTGTAGATTCCGGACTACAGAGCGCACCTGATTAAAAGCCGCTGGCTCTAATTTTAGAAAGAAAATCAATTTTTTACTTGTACAGGCCGCACCGGATTTTCGGCCGCAGGTGTCCCACGTTGTAATATGAGATATTTACACAGAAAGATATTACACGTGAGGATTTTTTAACTTTTAATTAAATCCATATGGTAACATAAACAAATACATATTGCAAATGCTTTTTTTCGAACCGTGCCTGTAACGCGGCTACTTTTAAATATACGTTGCGTATACTTTTTTACTGAACAACATTCCAATATCTCCTAACGACTGGTAAAAAATATATATACTGCAGCCTACCAGGAAAAGTTATTGATCGCCTTTAACTTAAAAGCAGCGTTCGCTCAGATCTAATGCCGCTCCGCCGCTCGCCCCCCGCCGTCCCGTTTATCGCAAACGGCATTTTTCCCATGACGCGGCGAAACCGGGTGTGACGTCATAGCATCCCGCAATGTAGTACAGAAAACAAATATAGTTAAAACACTTCTAACTTTAACTAGAAAATGAATTACTAAGCGAAAATATTATAAACTAAATAACTGCCATAAAGGCAGCACAATGCTTTTCTTCGAGTGTTTTCCATGTTGATGAGGGTGAGTACAAATGACTGATTTACAATAATTTAATTGTGAAAGTGCGCTTGATTTATCGTACAATTTCATTGGACCTCTGTGAACTACTCATCAATTTTATTGGTCTACTGTTACGAGGCAAAATGTTTTTGGCGGCATGAAAAAAATCATGTATTAGCCGCTCCGTATTAAAGGCCGCAGAGTTCAAAGCTGTTCAAAATGTGGGAAAAAAGTAGCGGCTTATAATCCGACATCTACGGTATGTCAAATTGACTCAATACTTCCCAAAATCTACCTGCACTGGCTTATTCATCAAGCCTTTTCATCTGAATCCAACAATAGCTTTTAAAGTGCTTTTCTTTTTGCCTTTAATCTTTTAAAGAGAGTTCAAGGTTACAATTATTTTTGTCAACTAGTTCTAAAACATGCCAACAAAAATATGGAAAATTGAGGGAGAGAAACAGAACAAATATTTCAATGCAAACATTAACTCTTGACCTGCTGAGGTTTCCCATTAATTCCCACAATACTTTATAAATGTTTCCATTTTAATTCAAGCATAGGTAGCAAAATACAGTGCTAACTATAGAGAGAAAAAACAGCTTTCTCAATAGAGCGCACCTGTTTCTTTTGTCATGCAAGATGTTCTTTCAATTGATTGATTAGTTTACATCCTTAATTCAATTAAAATTAATCTAATCTTTTTATGCAACTAAACCATACATTTCAAGCCCAGCTCTGATCTAGTATTCTCCTTATATTATTAGTTCATTGATGTTTCAACCAATTGTTTTAACTCCTTCAGTTGCCATGTGCAAGTGAACCTTTAGTCCATTGTGTAAACTGGCATAATCTTTACACTGAAGAATTTATAATTAAGTACCATTCATTGGGTTCTACTGACATTGGGTTCTATTGTTGCCTATACAATGGGAAAAATAACTTATGTTGCACAAAAATAAAAAGTGCAAGCATTTAAACAACCCTCTGGTTTCTCTCTATGCTTGTTGCTGTGGTACGCACATTGACTGCAAATCTGTAAATGGTTTTCATCCAGAGCAGAAAGCAAACACCAAGCTCACTACCTTGGGAGAATTGTCTTTGCTGTTCTTAAAAAAAAATCAACTCTCGAAATAGAATGTTGCTCTCTCTTTTTCAAGCAGCTTAAATTAAATTTAGGAGATCTAGGCCTCATATGGAGCCAGTGATCATTAATGGAGAATGTGTGGAGCAGGTTAAGACCTACAAGTATCTGGGAGTACAGTTAGACGAGAAGCTAGACTGGACTGCCAACACAGATGCCTTGTGCAGGAAGGCACAGAGTCGAATGTACTTCCTAAGAAGGTTGGCGTCATTCAATGTCTGTAATGAGATGCTGAAGATGTTCTATAGGTCAGTTGTGGAGAGCGCCCTCTTCTTTGTGGTGGTGTGTTGGGGAGGAAGCATTAAGAAGAGGGACGGCCTCACGTCTTAATAAGCTGGTAAGGAAGGCGGGCTCTGTCGTGGGCAAAGTACTGGAGAGTTTAACATCGGTAGCTGAGTGAAGGGCGCTGAGTAGGCTACGGTCAATTATGGATAACTCTGAACATCCTCTACATAGCACCATCCAGAGACAGAGAAGCAGTTTCAGCGACAGGTTACTATCGATGCAATGCTCCTCAGACAGGATGAAGAGGTCAATACTCCCCAATGCCATTAGGCTTTACAATTCTACCGCCAGGACTTAAGAACTTTTTAAAGCTATTATTAATGCTTTTTGAGATGGTGATTTAGATGCATATGATATTTTTTTTACTGAGTTAAGTATTGTATGTAATTAGTTTTGCTACAACAAGTGTATGGGACATTGGAAAAAAGTTGAATTTCCCCATGGGGATGAATAAAGTATCTATCTATCTATCTATCTAATTAACAAGGCCGGTAACTGACCAGTCAGTTCTGCAATTTGTGTTAAGTGAACCAATCTTGACAGAACCATTTATTTCTTCAAATTCAAAGCTGTTTTCATTTTAATCTACCCATTTCTGTCTACCCATAGGAACTTCTACACTCTTGCATCAGGAACCTAGCTCCCTCAGCTTTCCCTTCTTTTTGGTTGTGGCATGTATTTCTAAGTGTATGGTGCTGATGGACTTGAGTCAGAGCGTTAATGGATTCAGTGCTGTTTTCACTTTGACCAATTTTGTGGTTATAAGATGAATAATTGTAATGGATTACACATCTGGTATTTGCTTGTTTTAGCCAGACACTATGATGATTACCTTTACCATCACAAATAATTTACCACTCAAAACAACAACAAAAAAACCACTCTAGGATATTGTTTCATTGAATACAAATATTCAAACTTCCTCCTTCTAATGGTGAACAAGAAAGTCAAACTGACTTTCTATCCACGTACTGTCGCAAAGATTAATTTGTTACTTTGCTTTGGCTGGTAGCTTTCACCCTGCTCTATTAAATATCTGGACTGGATTCCCACTCCAACTGGCCACCACTTGTGCAGTAAGGGAATTGTCAACATGAACGTGCCCTTCCAACAGCTAGGGAACAAAAAGCTGCAGTAGCTGCATGTCGATCACTTACCATCTGTTTTCTAACACAGAACATGGGTCAGTCCAGCAGTCAGCTGTTCTTCTTCCTTGGCCAGCTTCCTGTCTCATGTGTTGCTGCCTCTGGCCTGTATTTGCAGAGACAGTAGGCAAGCATTACTTTCACATGAACTGTTTCTCAGAGCTTTCATTTACTGCAGCCAAAATTGAAACTGTGCATCTGCCCTTCATTTACAGAATTAAGAAGTGTTGCTGTGGTGTGCATTGCTTCTCTATTGATACTGAAGTAATAGATCAGACTCTGGGACTGTACCTCTATAGCTTCCAGTAATTAGCTGTTGCTACCAGTAACATCATTCGTCAGTGTAGCAGTGGTATTGACTTTTGGTTATATCATCCTTAAGCCTTAATTCACAAGCTGCAAGCAAGAGCCATTTAGAGCTCCAAAGCTGGAACATTTGGTGGCAAGGTCAGTGGGATGGTCAATGCTTATTTTACAATGAGTGTACAGGAAAGATACCAACCATGAAAGTCAAAAAATCTGGTCAGTTGGTTCATCCTGGTGCTGATATGCCACAAGATCTTTCTTTCACATCTCTTCATCTAATGCAGTTATTCATATCAAAATGTAAAACAAGTTTCCTCTTCCCCACTTTTTTCCAAGTAGTTAAAGTTACAACTGTCCATTTCATACTATTTGATGATCTGGAGTAATCAATTATCTAGTAACTTAATTAGCAACAAAGCAGATTTTTAATTCCACTTTACAACCATTACTGATTATATTTATTTAGAAATAAACATATTTTACTAGATAAACAGATAGTAAGCCAAAAAATTAATATAAGCAATACCAATGTCTTTTACTAAACTCTTATAAAATTCAGTAAAACTGATTTAAATTGATGGTCCATTGATTTACAGTTGATAATTGATTGATAAGCCATGATTTTCATAAGCAGGGTCAAGTCACAGACCAAAGAATAACTGATCAATTATTTGTTACAATGGATCAAATGTTTATTACTGTGTTTTATAAATCAGAATTTTAAATTTTTATTAGAAATGGCTTTGTCAAAGAAATGCAAAATAGTTTAAAAGTCTGAAAATGATTTGGACTATAAAAGAATTTGTCCACCATTGAACAGTTTCACCAAACAAACCTTCTGAACATAAAAGGCAAGATCTTTTTCAGCGTGTTGGCGCCAAGACTTACAGAATATCTGAAACAAAACCTTTTCATTGACACATCAATCCAAAAGGCTGGCACAGCAGGCTTCTCGGGATGCCTTGAATATATCGGCGTCATATGGCATCAAATCCAGACAGCTAAGAAAGAAGGAAAGGATCTGCATGTCTTGTTCCTCGACCTGGCCAGTGCCTATGGATCAGTTCCTCATTCCCTGCTGTGAACTGCTTTTGAATTCTTTCAGGTGCCTGCAACAATAACAAATCTGGTAAAACACTACTTCCAGGATCTGCAAGTTTGTCTCACAACATCAGATTTCATCACTGCTTGGCAACCACTGGAAGTAGGCATCATGGCAGGGTGCACCATCTCCCCATTGGCCTTCACTATGGCAATGGAGCTCATTATCAGAGCCTCAAAATGGGTTGCAGGAGGAAAACGGCTACAGTTTGGTCAGCAGTTACCACCTATATAACGATATAACAATACTGACGACAACTGTCCCCTGCACCAAGAGACTTCTGCAAAAGCTTCAGCAAAACATCACACGGGCGAGGATGAAGATCAAGCCCAGCAAATGCAGAAGCATCTCCATTGTCAAAGGTCAAGTCACGGATCAAAGATTTCATATTGATGGAACACCTGTCCCAACTGGTTCAGAAATGCCAGTGAAGAGCTTGGGTCGATGATATGATGCTAAGCTCAAGGACACCGAACAGTTTAAACAACTCAAAAAGGATACCATTATGTACATAGCTCACATCAACAAGACCTTGCTGCCAGAAAAACTCAAGCTGTGGTGCTTCCAGTTCGGCATACTCCCAAGACTCATGTGGCCTTTAACAGTGTATGAAATCCCCATCAACAAGGTGGAAAAGCTCGAAAGAGTGATCAGCACACATGTGAAACAGTGGCTTGGACTTCCACGATGCTTAAGTCCTGTTGGACTGCATGGGAACGGCAAATTGGAATTACCAATTACAAGTCTTGTGGAAGAATACAAATGCACCAAAGCAAGGTTGGTCATTACCCTCACTGAATCTGAAGATACTGTTATTTGAACATCGGCCCCCTTACCTGCCCCCCCCCCCATGTGGCAACGGGGAGGAAGTGGGCCATTCAGAGTGCTAGATCTGCTTTTCATTTCAGGAATGTGGTTGGCCAAGTCCAACATGGGAGAGCCGTTCTCGGGCTCGTCCCAAAGGCTCCTCAATGGCACAAGACAACATCAGTGCAGAAGAGACTGCTCGTGGTGGAGGAGGTGAGGAGACAGGAGGAGGCAGAGCGACACACCGGAGCCGTTTCAATGGCCAAGCAGGGCCAATGGACTAATTGGGAGAGCCTGGAAAAGAGGAAACTCAGTTGGTGTGACATCTGGGAGATGGAGGGATCTCGGCTAAGTTTTGTCATCAGAGCCACTTATGACCTCCTACCAACACCTCAAAACCTGAACCAGTGGTGGGGAGAAGACCCCACTTGCTCTCTTTATCAAGCACCTGGATCACTAAGGCACATTTTAACAGGTTGCACCATAAGCCTCAGCCAGGGGCGGTATACTTGGTGGCATAATGAAGTTCTCAGACAGCTGGCATCAATCTTGGAACAGAGGCAAACCACCGTAAATGCACTCCCACAAACATCAGCTGGAAATATCCACATTACACGATTTGTACCAGCAGGCCAACCTCCAGAGCACCAAATAACATCAAAGGATATAAGCATTCTGCATGGTGCTCGGGATTGGAAAATGTACATGGACTTGGAGAAAAAGCTTGTGTTTCCCCCAGACATTGCGGCTACAACACTCTGGCCAGACATAGTCCCGTGGTCCACAACAGCCAAGCTGGCACATGTTGTGGAATTGACAGTATCATGGGAAGATGGTGTTGAAGAAGCTTATGAGGGGAAAAAGACCAAGTACTCAGAACTGGCAACTGAAGCCGCTCAGAATGATTGGAAGACCAAGATTTTCCTTGTAGAAGTGGGATGCAGGGGATTTGTTGCTACATCTATGACCAGTCTATTGAAGAAGGTGAGGGTGAGGGGTGTCTCCCTCCAACAAGCAATCAAGTCCTTGTCAAATGCAGCAGAGGAAAGCAGCAATTGGATTTGGATTAAAAGGAAAGACAACAACTGGGCTGCAAGATGAAGTCAGGAGGGTATGGTACTGAGGGGGCTGTATCTGGGACACCAGGTAGCACCGTTGAGCCCTCTGGAGACGTTGTGGGCTTATCAACGAAACATCAAAGAAGGAGGGTGCCCACCTGATGACCCCGATGACGTAGCTACCCTCCTCGTCACCACTCCAAGCCTACTGCCAACATCGAGAGTGCCGACTTTATCACTGGGATTGAAACATCAAGTCCTATTAGCTCTACTAATATCTACTGTTACAATGGATCAGATGTTTATTACTTTGTTTTATAAATCAGAATTTTAAAATTTTATTAGAAATGGCTTTGTCAAAGAAATGCAAAATAGTTTAAAAGTCTGAAAATGATTTGGACTATAAAATAGTTCCGTTTTATACATTTACTTAGTTATGCTACCCATGTGTGTCATTAACTCAAAGATTAAAGGACCCTGCTTTATTGGTATTGGCAATAATCACAAAACAGATGATATTTTTCTAGTGCCACAGAGCAAAGAATGTGTTATTTGAAGTTTCCAAATACATTTGCAATTTCTTCCCTGTATTCACAAAACTAAGATATAGAAAATACAAATACACAAGTATCTAATATTAAAAGGCTGCTTGCTAAATTCTTATAACCTACTGTAAGTGATAGATAAGCAATGGAAATAATCTCAAGCTGCAATCACATTCTCCACATAGACTTCAAATAGTGAATTTGATTTTCTTAGAAATGCTACATATCAGATATTATCTTCCTCACTGTCCAGCATTGTGGCATCTTCTTGGTTCAAGTGATAGCTAATGACAATTAATATTCAAACTTGTACATTCAAGCCCCATTTCAAGTGTGCCTTCGGCATCTGTGATATCTCACAAGGAGTGTTGCATTGTCTCTGCTCATTAAACGAAAGTCGTGTTTTGTTTTCTAGTATATGGTTGGATCTTGTAGTCTATATGCCAGGATTTAATAAGCCAAATAAAAGTTTTCCGTGAAGAAAGATGTCAGATAGCATGAAATCAGATATTAGATTATGATGTTCCTCCAAGCATACCTCTTAATTTTTAACCTACCGGTATATATTTTCCTCATTATTTCAATGTTTTTTTGAAACAATGTTTCTGGAACACCAATATTTAGAAAGGTTAATGATAGATTGTTTCAGTGTTGGAAGACTATATAACCCAGGACATAACAGTGAAAAACCTCAAAAATGGACAGAAAATTCTAAGCCTTCTGAGTCTAATTAGATTAATTTTTAGAGTATTGAATTTTGTGGTTATGGTTAGCTGCTCATTATTTTGGCTTCAGCTATTCAGTGTTAGGATAGAAGACAGCTCTCCACTGTTGGCTCACTTATACTTTTGGGACACTTTTAATTTCAAAAGTGCTTATTTGCATCCTGTTTTCTTAGGAACTGGAGGGAGGAAGTTCTGCCTAACAATGTTAGCAACAAGTGGTAAATACCAGTGTAAACCAAAACATTTCCTTTTCAGACTTTGGAAGAGTTAATATCAACAGAGCTATGAAAAGGCCCAATCACTCTTTGAAATCAAATGTAGTATTTTTATACAATCTTGCGCATGTCCATTTGATGGCACCATGTTCAGTGTTCCTGTCTCACTTTTACATGGATCTGTGTTCAATCCTGACTTTGGGAGCTGCCTTGGTGGAGTTTGTGCATTCTGTGAATGGTGGTTTCATCTAAATTAGTGGTCGCCAACCCGTCGATCGCGATCGACTAGTTGATCTTTGAGACTTGTGTATTAAGAAAAATTAATACACAAATACTGTTGAGAGATTGTTTCCGCGTTGCAGGGTTTTAGTTCCATTGTTTCTAGCTCCCCCGCCACACACTACACAGTGTACTTCAGTGGTCCCCAACCACCGGGCAACAAGGAAATGATATGCTTTAACGATATGAGCCAGCTGCACCATTCCTCATTCCCCATCAAGCCCACTGTTGAACTTGAATGTACGCGAGGTCATCAGTCGCCTAAACGCAGTGATACCCTAGCACCAGGGATAACTGGTTGGCATCAGGTTACCGGCCGGCGAGAGGTGCCATTGCTGCCGGCTTGGAGCACAGACAGATGGGCACCGCCTCTAAACCTGTTTAACACACCGAATGTTCGTGGGGAACCCGGTGCTAAAATATTTGCAGACGATCTAATTCGGGCTCAGGGTTCCGTAAGTATCAGAGCAGCTACCTCACTGCAGTCTACTGAAACAAATTTTTGTCGGCTGATAGGTCCTACGGGGGGGGGGGGGGGGGGGGGCAGGCACGCGCCCTGTCACACTCCTCAGTCAGTCACTCTCTCCGGACTGCGACAGCTGCGGCCCTCCGGCCCTGACCTTGTCCTCTCACCCCACCCACGACCAGCCACACCTGGCCAAGGCGTCTGGCGGGTAGGAGGTTGGAGTTCAGGCCCCGGGGCTATATAATGAGGCAATGAAGTCCTCAAAACTGCTTTGGTACCCTGACTCCAAGCACCCTGCAACTTAAAGACAAACCTGTTGAGTTTTTTTCCAGCGGAAAAAAACGTGAGCAAGCGGGACACCAGCTAAGTGCTGATAGCCACGAAACCTAAATTGTGGAATAGACTGGACATAAGGAACCTGCTTTGAGTATCGCTGTATTCCAGTTGTGATTAACACCCCACCCCCACAGTCGGCCGGTCCGCAAGAATATTGTCAATATTAAACCTGTCCGCGGTGCAAAAAAAAGGTTGGTGACCCCTGGTGTTCAAACGTTATTTCTACTTCTAAGTTGCGTGGTTTTACTTCTGGTCTTTTCTGCCCCAGTGCGTATGCATGTAACTAATGGATTTGGGGGTCAATCTTGCCTTTCACTAAGGCCGAGATAGGGGATCTTGGGCTTAAAATGGTTGGTGACCACTAATCTAGGTGCTCAGGTTCCCAAAGATGCTGGTAGGTTCATTGGCTCTAAATTAACCCTTTAATTTTTGCAAACTGAATATAAGGGGAATTGAATACAAGTGCCATGAGTGAGAGAGATTAAGTTTCAGATATACTGGGAAATAAGGGGAGGGGGAACGGGATAAATGGAGTTTGCTCCCTAGAAAGTGAACATGGGCACTTGGCTGAATGGCTTCTTTCAATGAAACTATAACTAATAAATGGAGTCTAGCAGGCCAGTAATTTTATGTTATATTATGAAACACTGAGTTCCATTATTTAAATATGTGCCATACCATAGGATATAGAGTATATATTCATTAAACTTGTGAATTTTTTTAAGGAATTCAGTTTTAGTTCTGGTGAACTTGGATCTCAAGTGTTACATTCATCTTATTAAAAACAATTACTCATCAGGCTGACTACTCCTTTAAATTGCTTCACTTATATCAGTGTTTCCCAAAAGGTCTGGTCAGTTGTAAGGTGGGGGGCACAGCTGAGGGATTACAGGCTTAATTTAAGAAATTTATTATTATTAATATTATTATTATTATAAGTATTTGATCCACAGTGCCTCAATTGATTATAAAGATCACGTCATCACCTCACCTCTTGCTAACCCACCATTCTCTTAGACTTTGCTTGAAGCAACATGACACTTATGTATTTGGCACATCATGAGAAAGCTGGATTGAAAACATCATGTTATTTCCAGGTGCAGCCCATATATATGTTGCACACTTGGACACAAAAGGGACTTCCAGGCGTGCAGAAGTTTAAAATAACGTCTTTATTTACCTTTCTGGAAATACCGGAACACAAGCGCATCGGCTTACCAAATATGCTGCGGGGCCATTCTCGAATACTCTATCCCATGCGCACTGCTGTCCCCCAAGACCCCTCAGCTGCCCCCAAGTGCCTGTATAAGCTTTGCTCCTCGTGACCATCAATTAACCTATTAAAATCTTACCGTTGCTAGTGCAACTGAACATTAATCAAATTATAATAAACAAAATAACAAACCAAAGCAATAAAAAATAATATAACCATCATATAAAAAAATTAGAAGGGTATCCAGTGTCCATTAATATGCTTCACATTACTATAGGTCCCACATATATTGCCATTCACTACTGTAGTACAGTGTTAGCTAATATGATTCCCATATTCTAATCTTGCAGTGATGTTATCTTAGTGAATTGGGGTTTGGCATTCAATGAGGTAAAATTCAGCATCTGTCCTTTCGAATGGTCTTCACTGCACTTCTCTAGCCCACAGCCCAACTGGAATGCTGAAATATGGATTGAAACCAGCACCAAGCAAATAACAGCCTAGCAGCCAATGTGTCTGTTGTGTGAAAAAGCTTTTTGTCCCCACAAATGAGACAATGAAACTGTCCCAAGCTCCTTGAACACATGAGAAGAGTACAGCAAACAAGAATTCGGCTTATTTTCAATCACTTCGTGGAAATTTTCACGAACAGAAAACACTTCAAAACATGCTTGTCAGCACTAAGGTTGGTTCTAGGTGTGATTCTGCACAAGTCACCAATCCAAATTAAAATTATTCTGCTCAGTGATAACTCTGTTCAAAGATAAGTAGATGAAATGTCTGAGAATGTGGAAGACAAATTGTGCAACATTCTTAGGACAACAGAATTTTCTCTGCAGTTGAATGAGTCAACTTTGCCAGGAAAATAATTTTTGCTTTTTGGTTATGTTCGCTTCATAAAAGATGAAAGCATTGTTCACGAGTTTGTTGGTTGCAAGGGGACTAGAAACAGATACAAAGGGGGAGTCAATATTTTAGGTTGTTGAGCACTTTTTCCAAAGAGATCAACATTCCTGCAACAGATGGGTCATTATCAATAACAGGATGCCACCATGGGATTATCACTTTCTTGAAAAAAGCTGTGCCTAACATATTAACCATTCAAAGTACATTAATTATCAAATTATGTATAAGATACAACCTTGAGATTTGTCTCCTTTCAAGCAGATACAAAACAATGAAATCTCAAAAGAAACCATTTAAAAAAACCTTCAAACACCCAATGCATAGAGAGAGAAACAAAAAAAAATCATCCAAACAATAAAAGTAGGCAAATAGCTTCAGAACTGAAGTCTTACAAAAGATGCAAAGCCAGGCATCACTGCAGCTGGAGCAGGCCACAGCCTCAGTTCAGCATGAAGCTCAGTAAACATCACGGAGCACTGAGCAGAACAGGCCCTTGTTTCATCTCCAGTCCTGACCTTTTCAATCGCCCTGTGCTTAAATCATCCAAATATCCAGACATTCCTCACTCTCAGACAGCTCTGGGGTCTGGACCCGACCTTTTCAATTCAGTCTGGCGCTTAAATCATCCAAACATGGGGTGGTTCTTCACTCTTGGACCGTTCTAGGGCCTGAAACCTGCTGCAACGATTCGGCCCATAACCGATCTTTCCAAACTCACCTGACACTTAAATCAATCCAACATTGGGACTTTCCTCACTCTCGGGGATGCCATGACTCTTGTCTTGATCCCATCTCTGCTTCTGCTTACCTCGATCATGCCTTTCCTGCACCTCTACCTCCATTTTCATTGACCATTTGTTGCCTGCACCTCTGCTACCACTTGCCTCTCCATTGTTAGCATTGATCTTTATTAATAACATGTTATTAATAAGGGTTTTAGTAGTTTTCTTTGTTTTGTTGTTTTTGTCACCGATAACATCTTGTCACAAAAAACCTAAGTGATCAGCTGCACATCATTAAATACTATTATCACAGGGGTAAATAAAATCAAGTCCCCATGCTATTAATTCTCAACAATTTTGAGAGCTTTGTACTGAGAATGATGAACAGTCTGAACGCTTGCTGTTGCACACAGAAGTCAGATGGCTCTCAAAAGGAAATTGCCTGAGATGCCTCTATGCGCTTTTTGGAAGTGTGATAAAATTCTTTGAAGAATCGAATGCTTCATTCAATAATCAACTGAAGAATATTAAACATGACATTGCTTATTTGTCAGAATTAGTCACAAAGTTTTATGAAATCAGTTGTCTCCACATTTCTGTCCAAGTTAACCCTATTTAAGTGTAACATCAGCTGTTGTAACCTTTTCCCAATTTCTGAGTTTCTGTGAGTTGGAAGGGAAAGAAAGAATACCAGATGATGATCTTCAAGTATATTGTACCCACCTGGGTGAGCTGCATAATGATATGTCACGAGATTTCAGAATCTTCACTTGATCTGAATTTCATTTTGGGTAATAAATCCATTCCTGAACACTTGTAATGAGGGTTAAACAGGAAGGATGGAGGAAGAACTGATCTCCTACAAAATGGCTGAGCTGAAGCAGAGGTACAAAAAAATCATATCAAGACTTTAGGTTGCAGAACTAAAACTCTGAGTGCTATACCGCACAGTGAAAAAAAGTCAAACTTCTTTCAGAGCAATGAAACAAACTGCAAATTACTGAACGTGGGGATCTGAGACTCCTGAGTGACATTAAGCCTGATATTGAGAAGATGATATCACTCATTGAAAGGTGATAAAACAATGAAGTACTAAATAGTTGGACTACTAATGTCCTCTCCAAAATTGTTGATTAAAATTGTTCTTCTTTAATTAATTTTATTTGTAGCTTTATGTACAATAGATTTGAGTAATTTTTGCAATCTTTGTCGCTGCTTTGAATTTGCATTTCCTATTTTATTTCGCTGTGCATCGAAAATCAAAATTCTTTGTAATTTTTATGCTATGGCCAAAAAGGGAGAGGGGGATGCTGGTGATGTGTGGTCCGGGGACCATGGGGGCAGTAACCCAAGAAAGTTTGGGAACCTCTGATATAAATCCATGGAGTTTATGGTTATGAGATAATTACAGAGGCTGAACTCCCACTTCTATTATCCAGTAACTGAAAAAGGCATCTAAACAGGCTGCACAACTTGCAGGATACATACTTCTAATAAAATTATCCTTGAACTTTTAAACAAGTTTTCTATTTGATATATCTCTTGCTTGTCCATGTTCCCTTTCACTTTCTGTGCACATTGGTTTGGTAACAGTATTTTGCCACTTTGCAGCTCAATTTTAAAACGTTAAATGAGGATAACAAGGGGACAGATCTGCTGTCCTGATACTTGAAGGTGCTCTGCTATTCTCAGGGAATGTTAGGTTTCCAGACCTGTATGGGCTTGAGTTCCAAGTGTGATGCTGCTCCTCTTTAACACTGGTAGATTCCTCGTAGCAAAAAGGGCCATTGTGATTGTTTTTAATGGCCTCTGGATTAAACTGACTGCAGGTTTTGCAGTCCCTATTCAAATGAATTGGAATGGTTAATTGAAATGTTTAGTACCATTTTTTTAATTAACTATTTTCCTTTTAGTTATGTGTTAAATGATTTAGTATTTAAACTAGTGTACTTATATTTACAAAAACAGGTCACAAGTTGTATTGACTGTGAATGTCAACGTTATTTGCAAACTTTTGTGATGGGTCTTTTTAAAAAAAAAAGTGCCATGCATATAACTAATGATATATTCAACTTCTTTCATTTAGGAGATAACTGACTGGTGCCAGATATGATAGCCAGTGAGACTACATTCATGTCTGGCACCATTAGATACATGCATGGCACTTTAAAAAAAAACACTTTTCAGTGAGCATTAGAGGGAGGGGTTAGGGCCATGCCTCTCTCCAATTTAGAATCTCAACCCATGGACCAGAACTATCTTCTTCCATTTTCGCTTTGAGAATGATGGCATTATAATCACTAGATACAAAGTATTCCCTGCCACAAACTTCTGTCACCTGCCCTGTCCCATTCCCTAAAGGCAGATCAAATAACGCACACACTTGTTGGGATTTCTACATACTGATTAAGAAAACTTTCCTGAACACATATGACAAATTCTATCCAATCTAGTCCTTTTACAGTATGGGAGTCCCAGTCAACATGTGGAAAGTTAGAATTATGTACTATAACAACTTTAAAGTTTCTTGCAGCAGTCTGTGATCTTTCTCAAATGTGTTCCTCTAAATCCCAGAGATTGTTGGGTGGTCTGTGATATAGCCCCATTTTTTTTACATGGTCATACTTTTCTTATTCCTCAGTTCCACTCATAGCACCTCACTAGATGAGTTACCTAGTCCTGACTGAGCACTGCTGTAACATTTTCTCTGACTAGTAACACCAGCCCTCCTCCTTCAACCCCTCCCATTCTGTCATGTCTAAGACAACAGAACTCTGGCATATTGAGTTGCCAGTCCTGACCCTCCTTCAACTAAGTCTCACTAATAGCTACAATATCGTAACTCCATGTGTTGATCCATGCCCTGAGTTCATCTACCTTTTCTACGATAAGTCTTGCATTGAAATATACAGAGCTTGGGACATTGGTCACACCATGCTCGACCTTTTAATTCCTGACTTTGAGGTCTGAATCAGTAACAAAAACAGTTACTGATTAGAATTTTAATATATTAATACATAAAGATAATGTCTGAATTGTATAATACTTTGGGGAAGTATATTTCAGCATGTTTCAATATAAAATTAAGACTTTTAAGGTAAGGCATTGCCATTATAAAAAGCTTAACAGAAAATCGTTATGTGAATGGGAATTCATTGCAGATTAAGACTTAAACAATCTATAATATTGCAAGACACCAAGCTATGTTTTCTTCAATGGTGAATGTTTTACCTGTTTTCATAAAACATTGGGGATTTGAACGTTTGTACATAACAAGTGACGGAAAAACAAATTTACGAACACCAGAATTTTTCTTCTTTAAAAAGTGTCTATACATAATTGACAAGCAGTGTGTCAAATGAAAGGTGAAAAAAACTAGCAATCTGGCACCAGAGAATAGATTTCAGATTATGCAAATATGATTCAAAATAGTTAAAAACGTTTGTCCATTTTAATAAAATTAGTAGCAGAATGCAATTTTGTCACTTTCCCATCAAATTTATTTTTTGGTAGTTGCTGATTTTATCTTGAAAGAAAAGGAAAGTGACCATAATGCTGATGAAAAATGTGGAGCTTTTGAACTCAATGTCAGATTTCTCAACAATTTACCAATCTTATTTTCTGCAGGGACATATTCATATAACATTTAAATGTCTTATTCAATAAAGTCATTAATTTTTCTGTTTTTCCCTGAAAAAGGTTACCTTGTTTTATCAGACGAGTGGTTCACCGAATACATTTATGAAGTGGTTGTGGATAAGAAGTATGTGCCAGCAGAGATTCTTGAAGTACTGGAGCAGGAACCAAAAGTTCTTCCAGCTTGGGATCCAATGGGTGCTTTGGCGTGTGGAACGAAGAGTGATTTAATTTTACGGGCATGATTCACATTCAAACTACAAGGCAATTAAAAGGTGCAAATTGTGAACTTTAAGGGAGAAGTATTTTTACTTTGGTTTTCTTTAGTTTATCTTTTAGTATTTACAAAGACACCTAGCTATATTGTAACCTTGACATAAACTGGTTAATATCTTTAACAAGAATGCATAAAATGTTATTAGTTCAGATATGTATGTTACATTCCTTAAAATAAAAGATCCTGTTCAAAGTAATTTCTCATCAAATGAATAGGTGCTATGGCAAATTTCACTAAAAGCTCAATTATAAATCCATCTTCTGACCTAAGCGGTCAGAGGAAGATGGATAATCACAATTTAAAATAGTTATCCTATTCCTCAGCAATTATCAAAACAAAGGCATTGATAATATTAGCATCTGTAGAACCAGCAAAGAGGTGATTATACCCTCTTCTAACCCACTGCGCAATTATTTCCAACTATTATCAACAATTCAAATATTTTTTTGAAATTTTATTTAAAGATTCAGCCTTTTGTACTTTATATAATCAATTCACCTTGCTAGTCATTTACAAGTTTTAGATATCAACTGATGATCAGTTAACACCTGCTTCACTGACATCCTATCTTAAGGATGCAAGATGTCTGGAACTCACAGTGCCTTACACTTTCACAGTTAAGGTTACTTGCTGACCTAAGGCATTGAGCAACATCATTCTGTATTTACTTTTAACCAGATTCAAAAGAAAGTAACTTCTGAGAAACTGAAAACAGGATGTCAAATCAAACGCTCAGATTGCTACACTAACAAGCCTACACCCTTGTGTAAATGTTGGTGCAGGCACTGTGCCCATTATCTACTCTAATGCATATAAAAGGAAAAAGTAACAATAAGTTGCTATTGAAGTACTAGAATAAAGATGAATGTACAGTGTTTATGAACTTTTATCTGTTTTTACTCTGGCAGTTTGTTGCCACCTGTCAAAGCAACAGTAGATTCTCCTATGAACTATCTGCAAGAGGTTCACTGTGCTTAAAACATCAAGTGTTCCAGTAAGACTATCCAATGCTATCTGTTGGGGCAAGGCAAGAAGTTGGATTTAAGTTTTATATTACTGAAATGAGAGCTAAAAGCAGAACCAACAAGTTTACGAAGTTTAATCTATTGTTGTGGCAAAGCAAACAAAGTGGCAGACACAAGATAAAACCTGAGAAACACCACATATTACATCAAAATACTGGGGGGGGGGGGGTGGAACCTCTCTCTTAACCTGGTGGTCACTGTGGCAGCAGGTCAATTGTAACTCCCAAGATGTTGATAGAGCTGAAGAGCAGACCATAGCTGCAGGATATACCTACAGGAGTCATTGAGGCAGTGCATCAGTTTAATCTTTGTAAAATCTTCCAGAGGGCAGCAATGTCATGAGGTACTATGATATCCAAGTCTTGCATAGAAACACAAAAAATCTACAGCACAATACAGGCCCTTCAGCCCACAAAGTTGTGCCGAACATGTCCCTACCTTAGAAATTACTAGTCTTCCCCATAACCCTCTATTTTTCTAAGCTCCATGTACCTATCCGAAAGTCTCTTAAAAGACCCTATCGTGTCTGCCTCCACCACTGTTGCCAGCAGCCCATTCCACGCACTCACCACTCTCTGAGTAAAAAACTTACCCCTGACTTCTCTGTACCTACTCCCCAGCACCTTAAACCTGTGTCCTCTTGTGGCAACCATTTCAGCCCTGGGAAAAAGCCTCTGACTATCTACACGATCAATGCCTCTCATCATCTTATACACCTCTATCAGGTCACCTCTCATCCTTAGTCGCTCCAAGAGAAAAGGCCGAGTTCACTCAACCTATTCTCATAAGGCATGCTCCCTAATCCAGGCAACATCCTTGTAAATCTCCTCAATGCCCTTTCTATGGCTTCCACATCCTTCCTGTAGTGAGGTGACCAGAACTGAGCACAGTACTCCAAGTGGGGTCTGCCCAGGGTCCTATATAGCTGCAACATGACCTCTCAGCTCCTAAATTCAATTCCGCGATTGATGAAGGCCAATACACCATTCACCTTCTTAATCACAGAGTCAACCTGCGCAGCTGCTTTGAGTGTCCTAAGGACTCGGACCCCAAGATCCCTCTGATCCTCCACACTGCCAAGAGTCTTACCATTAATACTATATTCTGCCATCATATTTGACCTACCAAAATGAACCACCTCACACTTAACTGGGTTGAACTCCATCTGCCACTTCTCAGCCCAGTTTTGCATCCTATCAATGTCCTGCTGTAACCTCTGACTGCCCTCCACACTATCCACAGCATCTCCAACCTTTGTGTCATCAGCAAACTTACTAACCCATCCCTCCACTTCCTCATCCAGGTCATTTATAAAAATCACGAAGAGTAAGGGTCCCAGAACAGATCCCTGAGGCACTCCACTGGTGACCGACCTCCTGCAGAATATGACCCGTCTACAACCACTCTTTGCCTTCTGTGGTCAAGCCAGTTCTGGATCCACAAAGCAATGTCCCCTTGGATCCGATGCCTCCTTACTTTCTCAATAAGCCTTGTATGGGGTACCTTATCAAATGCCTTGCTGTAATCCATATACACTACATCTACCGCTCTACCTTCATCAATGTGTTTAGTCACATCCTCAAAAAATTTAATCAGGCTCGTAAGGCATGACCTGCCCTTGATAAAGCCACGCTAACTATTCCTAATCATATACCTCTCAAAATGTTCATAAATCCTGCCTCTCATGATCTTCTCCATCAACTTACCAACCACTAAGGCAAGACTCACTGGTCTATAATTTCCTGGGCTATCTCTACTCCCTTTGTTAGCCTTATAATCTTCTAGATCTCTAACACTACCTGGTTCTCTGAACCTTTTGTAAGCTTTTCTTCTCTTCTTGACTAGATTTATTACAGCCTTTGTACACCACAGTTCCTGTACCCTACCATAATTTCCGTCTCATTGGAACATACCTATGCAGAACTCCACACAAACATTCCCTGAACATTTGCCACATTTCTTCCGTACTTTTCCCTGAGAACATGTTTCCAATTTAAGCTTCCAATTTCCTGCCTGATAGCCTCATAATTTCCCCTTACTCCAATTAAATGCTTTTCTAACTTGTCTGATCCTATCTCGCCAATGCTATTGTAAAGGAGATAGAATTATGATCACTATCTCCAAAATGCTCTCCCACAGAGATCTGACACCTAACCAGGTTAATTTCCCAATACCAAATCAAGTACAGCCTCTCCTCTTGGAGGCCTATCTACATACTATGTCACGAAACCTTCATGAACACACCTAACAAACTTCACCCCATCTAAACCCCTTGCTCTAGGGAAATGCCAATCGATATTTGGGAAATTAAAATCTCCCATCACGACATCTCTGTTATTATTATATCTTTCCAGGATCTGTTTCCCTATCTGCTCCTCGATACCCCTGTGTTACTGGGTGGCCTATAAAAAACACCCAGTAAAGTTATTGACCACTTCCTGTCCCTAATCTCCACCCACAGAGACTCCATAAGACAATCCCTCCATGGCGTCCACCTTTTCTGCGGCTGTGACACTATCTTTAAACAACAGTGCCACGCCCCCACCTCTTCTGCCTCCCTCCCTGTCCTTTCTGAAACATCTAAAACCCAACACTTGAAGTAACCAATCCTATCCCTGAGCCATCCAAGTCTCTGTAATGGCCACCACATCATATCTGCAAGTACTGATCCACGCTCTAAGCTCATCCACTTTGTTCACAATATTCCTTGCGTTAAAATAGACACATCTCAAACTTCGGTCTGAGCGCATCCCTTTTCTATCACCAACCTATCCTCCCTCACATACCGTCTCCTCACTTTCTCTATTTGTGAGCCCACCGCCTCTTCCCCAGTCTCTTCAGTTTGGTTCCCACCCCCCATCAATTCTAGTTTAAACTCTCCCCAGTAGCCTTAAACTCCTCCCCACCAGGATATTGGTCCCCCTGGGATTCAAGTGCAACCCATCCTTTTTGTACAGGTCACACCTGCCCCAAAAGAGGTCCCAATGATCCAGAAATCTGAATCCTTGCCCCCTGCTGCAATCCCTCAGTTACACAATTATCCTCCACCTCATTCTATTCCTGTTCTCACTGTTGCGTGGCACAGGCAGTAATCCCGAGATTACTACCTTTGCGGTCCTACTTCTCAACTTCCTTCCTAACTCCCTGTAGTCTTTTATCAGGACCCCTTCCCTTTTCCTACCTATGTCATTTGTACCAATATGTACCACGACCTCTGGCTGTTCTCCCTCCCACTGCAGGATATCTTGGACGCAATCTGAAACATCCCGGACCCTGGCACCTGGGAGGCAAACTACCATTCGAGTTTCTTTCCTGCATCCACAGAATAGCCTGTCTGAACTCCTAACTATAGAGTCCCCTATCACTACTGCCTTCCTCTTCCTTTCCCTAACCATCTGAGCTACAGGGCCGGACTCTGTGCTAGAGGCACAGCCACTGTTGCTTCCCCCAGGTAGGCCGTCCCTCACAACAGTACTCAAACAGGAGTACTTATTGTCAAGGGGTACAGCCACAGAGGTACTCTCTAGTACCTGACTCTTCCCCTTCCCCATCCTGACTGTGACCCACTTGTTTGTCTCCCGTGGCCCCGGGGTGACTACCTGCTTATAACCTCTATCACCTCCTCGCTCTCCCTGACAAGGCGAAGGTTATCGAGCTGCATCTCCAGTTCTCTCAGTCCCTTCGGAGCTGCAGCTTGACACACCTGGTGCAGATATGACCGTCCGGGAAGCTGGGAGACTCCCGGACCTCCCACATCTGACACCGAGCACAGAACACCAGCCTCACACACATACCTCCTCCTTGCATATTCATAATTTTCATATTGATGTTGTCCCTTCAGTAATTATTTGGAAAACCTGCCAGCCATTCCCTACCAAGCATGTTTTCTATAAGATACTGTAGATGGCAGCAAATGGATATCCCAAGAAGAAATATTGAGAAAAAGGGTAAGAATGTGTTGAGCCATGATGTATTAGATTAATAAAATGATCAAATCATCTTAAATGACTGTTTCCTTTTGCTCCAGGATCCGTTTGTATTCACCCACTGCCTCTTTAAATGCCACAGAGTTTAATTATTTGTGTATACAATTGAGTAACTGCTCAGGTGCTACATTTTGATGATATGAAACTTCTTGCTCACTACTGGCCCTTTTCAAACATTACACCTGTTATGTTTTGAAACACCAAAACATTAAACTAATTATAATTATAAGTAGTACTTCATTGATCCTGAGTGGGATATTATTTCAGTACAGTAGCAACATTTAAACGCAATAATAATCTATATAAGTACAGAATAATAATATACACAATAACATTTTACCAATGCGCAAAATAATAATTGAAAGCAAAAGCACGGAGCTGGGTATAACGTATCTTAGTTTCATTCTTACTTTAAGCGAGGTGCACAAGTATGACGTGGTAGCATCATGATATATGCAATTCACTTTTTTTTTTACATATAACCTGTACTGAATTATCTAAATGAATAATGCTTAAATCAATTATATTTACAATATTACTCAAATTCTAATAAATGTTAAATACACAACACTCCTCCCTACTTAGCGATAAACATCACCTCAATATTGAATGCATTTCAACTATATACACAACATACTATACAAGACAAGAATTATATAGCCATCCAGAGCATAGTAAATTTAAAATTTTCCCATTCAGGCCTAAAGATTTAATTGCTGTGGAGGATTTCTTAATGTGGTGGGATAACTTCTTTCCTAAAAAGGTCACTCTGCTCGGCAGGAAAGACTGTGACTGCATACAAATCCCAGGTTCTGGGGCCCTGTCCATGGTAGTTGTAGGAGTTGACTCAGATTTTAGTAAGTGGTTCTGACAATTCTGGTCACCTTTCTATTCCTACAATTGACTCTGATCTCCTCATTTGATCAATGTCTCACCTCCAAATTATGTCAGACACAATCTCTGTTGTGCAGGAGCGTGGCCCAGTTCTGTCCTTAATCTTTCCTATTACCCAATTTTGGTCACCTCTGTAGCCCCTCACCAGGACTGGGTGTCCTAGAGTGAAACACTGAACCTCCTTGTTTGAGGAGCCTTCAGTTTGTCTCAGCTGTTCATCCTACATACTCCTTCTGAAAGTGGAACGCAAGGGACAACGAAGGAATAGCTGAGTTGGTGAGCTGTTGATTATGAAATATGCGGCTGTATATGATATGGAAGGAGGAAACTGGCAAGCTTCTGATTCAGTGTCAGTGCAGTGTGTTCTTTAGACACTGGACAAACCATTGCGCCAAGCCATTTGTAGCTGCATGGTATGGTGCGTAATGTAATACATCTTATTCCACACATTTTCAGGAATGACTAAAGCTGTTCTGCAGCAAGCTGTGGTCCATTGTCAATGAGTAAGTGTTCTGGAACACCTGTCCTTGAGAAGAGGCTTCTCAACACATCAACAATGTGCAAGGCTGTAGTGGAGGGTATTGGAAATATCTCTGGCCATTTTGTAGCAGTACCCCAGGGCTGAAGAGGTGCTGCCCTTGGGATCTTCTGGACATGCTGGCATCCAAAACAGTGCATGACAAGCTGCTTGATCTATTCCAGCCCACCAGACAAAACTTTGAGCCAAGACTTTCATTTTGACCACGTGTTATGATTCAGCAACAATGAATATAGAATTGAGACAGGTTTTTATAAACAAATAAAACATTTATTAAACACTGCTCAGAAAAACCAAAAGTAAACAAACGACTAACTCAACCGGCAGTCAACTGCTATAGGGCAGCTCGAACAGTTCTTAAAACGAGAAATTCGAACACAGTTCTTAAAAGTAGTAATGCAAAAATCCAAATGATTTACACAGTCAATTAGGAGAGATTTTCCTAGAAGTAACGAATTCCTCGACGTCACGACTTTACTGCTGATCCCAGCCAAAATATGCCTTGCCTGAAGGATTTACGTCGAAGGAAATAAAACGGCTTATAGGCACTGACCTTTCCTCGGTTAATAACCCTGCTCCAGTCCTTTCTGCTCTTTAGCAGGGACTATCTTGGATTGCAGGTTACTAATTCCTTCCGAATGAAGATCAAATAAGGTCGAACCTGTTTTACCGCCGACAACACCAACTTTTCTCGATCCGTCAGCTTCCCAAACTCAGATAATTCTTCACCCTCCGACTGAACTTTAACTGGCAGCGATTTTCAGAACTGCCGGCACAACGATTCTTACAGTAGAAATTAAAACTCCACTTTAAAACGAAACTGCGTCATAAAATCAAATATGCAGCAGAACGGAGTCACTGACGAATTAAGCCACGAACTGGCCTGCATCACAGCGATGCGTTCTCCTTTTATACCTGTTGAAAGAGGCCATCACATGACCTCTCACTGGCGGGAAAATTACATCACTCCACCATTACATCATGCCCAGCACAGCCTCAATTACATCATGGTCATGTGATAGTCACAAGATACCCACGGGTATGTAACACACGCCTAGATGACCAACATGTACTGTTGCTCCTCCAACAGTTTAGCTCTCAGCTTGGATGGTACAGTAACTCTCAACCCCCACATAAGACAACCTCCACCAAGAGCAAGTTCATCCTGGTGCTGGTAAAAATGGGGGAAACTTGGATTTCCACTGAAAATTCCAGCCATTTTGGGTGGCCATGTAGATCTGAGACAGTGTGGGGTGTTTTCTGGTTTCCCTTTGGTTCATCTCTGCCATAATAATAGGGAGAATACAACAAGGAGTGTCCCCATTTGTAAATTTTTCATGTGCTTTGTTTCTAAGAATAAAGGGACAACCATCAGCATTTCCATTATCAGTGTTCTCTTGAATTCAATCTTGCAATTGTGTTGTGCTGCTGCTGTTAGTCCAACACTCTTATGTGGATTGTAAATGTATGCTAGTGGTTGATGATCAGAAACTAGAGTAAACTCTCTCCCAGACAAGTACTGGTTGTAACGCTTTACACTTCAAACGCAGACTCAAGGTCTCTCTGTCAATCTGTGCGTAATTTTTCTCTGCAGTGATAAGGGAACATGGTTCCTTTTTGAAAGCTACCTCACACTGTTTTGTCCATTGCCATTTCTTCCTAAATTGCAGTAGTGAATTCAAGGGGTGGAGCACAGTAGCCAGGTTTGGCAGGAATCCATTACAGTAATTGACAAATCCTAAAAAGGACCACATCTGTGACTTGTCCTTTGGCCTTGGGGCATCGACCACTGCTTGAATTTTCTTAGCACACTTGTGTAATACTTGTGGGTCAATAGTGTGACTAAGTAAGTTATGCTTATTTTAAAGAATTTACACTTGCTGTGTAGTTCTGAGTCTATTAAAATTCTAATCTTTTCAACACTATATTATTCATGGTCTCCACTCAACCCTGGAAAGGATTCCTTCAGCCAACTTGCGAACTAGCTCACTGGCTACATTATCACAGATGATATGAGAAACCAGATAGGCTTTGTAAAACTTGGGTGTGGCATTTCAATTTAACGCTATTTTACCCTTGATATGTTTGAGTTTTCCAATGCCATCCTTGAACGCTACTGTGGCATCATCCAGCATCTTTCTTAATTTGCTTACAGTTGATTATTGCAGGGGATGTGGCATCTGGATGATCTCCAATCAAGTTGTAGTTGTCTCAGCCACTCACTCAATGCTGGTCCTCCTGTTTTTACCACATACAAGCCCATTGTAGTTTGTTGGTTGTATTTCACTGTTACAAGTGTCATTCACACAGGAGCTATCTTTTCTCCAATACAAGTTCCCAGTTGGATATCTACAGGCTTCAGTTAAGTATCTTTGAAATGCCATTTGTAATGGGCTTGGTTGAACAGACCCAAACCATACTGAGTGTCCAGGAAATGTGGTAATAAGTATACAAGCATAACAAAGTACCAGACTCAATATCATAAAACAGAAAGCACAAATTAACCACACTAAATACTACTTAGTAAATTACAAAAATTTCCCAAAATTCCAGGGTTCATGATTCTCAGCTGCCACTTGATTGTTGCCGTTGTTGGGGAAACTCCAAATTCTGACTTGTGAACTCACCTTGGATATGTCCCAAACACCTATCGATTGCAATCCTTGGTCTAGGTGTATGTGTTGTACTTCACTGCTCTTTCTACAAGTTTTGCCTTTAAATCTGTTTTGGTCTGGTGTATGTATGGAAGCCCCTGCCACTACAGGAACACAATTTGTTTGGCCAGGTAGGTTTCTGTTTAGACGTTGCAATCTTGTTCATTTTCACTTTCATTCATGCTTCAGTTAGCAGTTTTTGAATGCTTTCTTGCAAGATTCCACAAACTAACCAATCTCTCAGTGCATCATTAAGCCCATTAGTGAATTGACAATGCTCAATCTCTTCAATCCAGCCACGCACGCTGAAGGACTCCTCTTCCTGTTGATTACGTTTATGAAACCTAAAGTGTTCTGCAATCAACAATGGTCTGATTTCTAAATGGTCCAGCGTTACTTTCACGATTATCAGCAAAGCCCATTTTGGCTGATTTGGTTGGAGCAGTTAAACCTGTGAACAAATTTTATGACTTTAAATCCAATGCACTCAACAAAACTGATACTCGCTTCTCATTGGCTATTTTATTTGCTTCAAAATACTGTTCCATCTGTTCTGTGTAGAAAATCCAGTTATTTCTTGTGCAACTGAATGTATCTATCTTTCTGATATAGCCAGTCATTTTTACTTTTTTAAATTTATGGTTTTTTTTATCTCCTGTTACTCACTGTTTATGAACACTGAATTTGTCCTTCTCCTGCCTTTTGTTTAACTCAATTGTCTGTGGCTCCTTTGCTGAAGAGACACATGCTGTACTGTGTTTCTTTATGAACTCAATCATCTTGCTATGCTTTTGTAACTCAAACATCGCGCTGCACTTCAACAGGTGGGTAGTTGTCTCAGGTTTGTTTAAAACTTACTCAAATACTACTGAAATATTAAGTACAGTACCCAATACCATTTAATATACTTGAGAACTTGCTATAATGTAGTCATGTGGTACCCAAAACTTATCTCACGGTGGTGGTTCTTTTTTTTAAATAGCTTTTATCGAGGAACCCACTTGCTTGACAAGTAGCTTTCAGTTTAAAACATAGAGCAGTACAGCACAGTACAGGCCCTTCAGCCCCTGATGTTTTAACCTACAGCAAGATCAATCTAACCTTTTCCTCCTACATAGCCCATGACCTTCTATTTTTCTCTTTTATGAATGTACCTATCTAAGAATCTCTTAAATGTCTCTAATGTAGTAGGCTCTACCACCATCCATGGCAGTGCATTCTAGGCACATATCACTGTGTAAAAAAGAAAGACCTCTCCCCTCCTCCACTCACTTTAAAAAGATGTTCCTTGGTATTAGCTATTGCCACCCTGAGAAACAGGTTGCAGCTGTCCATTCTATCTTTGCCTTTGAAATCTTATACACCCCTCTCAGGTTACCTCTCATCAGCCTTTGCTCCAATGATAAAAGACCTAGTTTGCTCAACCTTTCCTCATAAGCATGTTTTCTAATCCAAGCAGCTTCCTGGTAAATCTCCTCTCTCAAGCTTCCACATCCTTCCTACACTGAGGCAACCATACTCCCACGTGTGGTCTAACCAGTGTTTAAATGAGCTGCAATATTACCTTGTGGCTCTTGAACTCAATCCCCTGACTAATGAAGGCCAACACACCATACAATTTCTTAACCACCCTTTCAATTTCCATAGCAACCTTGACAGATCTATGGATCTGGACCCCAAGATCCCTCTGTTCCACCACACTGATAAGAATTCTGCCAGTAACCTTGTACTCTGCATTCAAGTTCAACCTTCCAGAGTGCATCACTCGACACTTTTTTGGACTGATCTCCATCTTCCTACTAAATCAGCCCAACTCTGCATCCCAACAGTGTCCCATTGTAACCTGAAACAACCTTCTACATCTGCTATGAGACTATGGCGAGAATAAAATAGATTCATGTAATTAGGAAAGCACATTAAGATGAAGGACCCATTTCAATGCTCTTTGAATGCTTGAAGAAACAGATTTCCCAGTTGTATCCCAACAAATGTTTCTTTCTCAACCAATATCACTGGTCATTATCGAATTCAGCCTGTGGGATCTTTCAACTCAGTTGCTGTGTTACAAAAGTGGCCAGTTTAAAGATGGTCTTTAGTTATAAAGGTGAAAGACATTATGTTAATTTGTAAATCACTGGATGTTACCTACCTGAAGTTTGGAGCAGTGTGCATTAACAGCAGATTAGGCCATTTGGCTCATTGAGTTGCTCTGCCATTTCATCATGGCTGATTTATTATCCCACTCAACCCCATTCTTCTGCCTTCTCCCCATAATCTTTGATGCCCTTACTAATCAAGGACCTATTAACCTGTGCTTTAAATATATCCAATGAGTTGGCCTTCAGAGTCGTCTGTGGCAATGAATTCTACAAATTCACCACCCTCTGGCTTCAAAAATTCCTCATCTCTGTTCTATTCATCTTACTCCATCTATTGTTGTGAATACAAAATTGTTCTTTTGGATCCTTCCTCTCAGGAGTTAAGTGTTAGAGAGAAATTTAATTAGACATCAAACTTATTTATACCTGGGAGAACAAACAAACAAATAGGTGCTCTTTTTAATGGCTAAATTTGTTTTAAACCAAAAACATAGTCCTTACACCTATTATTGATACGCAAAAATTATCAGCTCACAAAAGATTGCTAAAATAAAGGAAACACCCTTTTATCAAAGCATTCTTTTCTGACGTGGCTCATCCAGTTATAAAAAGAAATCAGAAACAACACGTGCATTAATTAGAAGTGTTGAAAAATTTAGATTGTTGATCTTAAAATACTTTTTAATATTTTAAAGTACTTTTTTCCTCTTAAAAACAGCTATAAATGCTTGGCAAGAAATTGTTATGTGTACATGACATTGTAGAAAAAGATTCTTTCAACTTGCTGCCAGTCACACATGTTTAGCCCTTTCAGATAACTGTAATTCATTCAACTCACAAATCACGTCACAATAATTTGAGATAAGGAATAAAATCTGTTCTCACAGAATTTATGTAGAAAAGAAAATAAATAATTTTATCTCAACTCCTGTATCTTAACATATGCGTAGATAAAGTTAGACAGAACAGTACAGCAGAGGAACAGGCTCCTTAGCCTACAATGTGCCAAACTAATTAAACTAGTAAGTAAATGCCTGACTAAACTAATTCCTTTTGCTAACACAACTGTTGATATCATTCCAATCTTTTTTACATTCATGTACCTATCAAGGAGCCTTTCAAATACCTATCATATTTGCCCCCATCACCCACAGCAGCACATTCCAGGCACTCTCCACACTCTGTATAAAATAAATGTCCAATTCGTTTCCTTTGAATTTACCTCCTTTCATCTTGAATGCATGCCCTCTGGTATTAAACATTACAACCTGGGAAAACGTGCCAGCTGTCTATCTAACTAACGGCACAAACTAACGGAGATGGGAGTAGACTCTCACATGGTGGATTGGATAGTGGACTACTTGACAGATAGACCTCAGTATGTGCGGTTGGGAGACTGTAGGTCTGACACGGTGGTCAGCAGCACAGGGGCGCCGCAGGGAACCGTACTCTCTCCGGTCCTGTTCACCCTGTACACATCAGACTTCCAATATAACTCAGAGTCCTGCCATGTGCAGAAGTTCGCTGATGACACGGCCATAGTGGGGTGTGTCAGGAATGGACAGGAGGAGGAGTATAGGAAACTGATACAGGACTTTGTGATATGGTGCAACTCAAACTACCTGCGTCTCAATATCACCAAGACCAAGGAGATGGTAGTGGACTTTAGGAGATCTAGGCCTCATATGGAGCCAGTGATCATTAATGGAGAATGTGTGGAGCAGGTTAAGACCTACAAGTATCTGGGAGTACAGTTAGACGAGAAGCTAGACTGGACTGCCAACACAGATGCCTTGTGCAGGAAGGCACAGAGTCGACTGTACTTCCTAAGAAGGTTGGCGTCATTCAATGTCTGTAGTGAGATGCTGAAGATGTTCTATAGGTCAGTTGTGGAGAGCGCCCTCTTCTTTGTGGTGGCGTGTTGGGGAGGAAGCATTAAGAAGAGGGACGCCTCACGTCTTAATAAGCTGGTAAGGAAGGCGGGCTCTGTCGTGGGCAAAGTACTGGAGAGTTTAACATCGGTAGCTGAGCGAAGGGCGCTGAGTAGGCTACGGTCAATTATGGATAACTCTGAACATCCTCTACATAGCACCATCCTGAGACAGAGAAGCAGTTTCAGCGACAGGTTACTATCGATGCAATGCTCCTCAGACAGGATGAAGAGGTCAATACACCCCAATGCCATTAGGCTTTACAATTCTACCGCCAGGACTTAAGAACTTTTTAAAAGCTATTATTAATGCTTTTTGAGATGGTGATTTAGATGCATATCACATTTTTTTTTACTGAGTTAAGTAGTGTATGTAATTAGTTTTGCTACAACAAGTGTATGGGACATTGGAAAAAAAAAGTTGAATTTCCCCATGGGGATGAATAAAGTATCTATCTATCTATCTATCTGTACCTCTGAAGCTTCTATCAGGTCTACCCTCTGTCTCTGCTACTCCAGGAAAAATAGCCAAGGTTTGTTCAACCTCATGGCACATGGCCTGTAATCCAAGCAGCATCCAGGTAAATCTCTTCTATATTTTCTCTAAAGCTTCCACATCCTTCCTATAATGGGGTGGCTAGAACTGAGTGCAATATTCCAGATGGGCCATACCAGGGTTCTATAAAGCTGCAACATAACTTCCTGAGTTTTTAGTTCAGTGACTCAACTGATAAAAGCAAGCATATCATACACCTCTTTATCATCACCCTATCAAATGGTGCAGCCACTTTCAAGGAACTATAGACTTGGACCGTGAGATCCCTCTATCAATGCTGTTAAGGATCCTATCATTATCCATGTACTGTCCTCCCAAAGTGCAACATCTCACACATGGCCAGATTCAACTCTACCTGCCTTTCTCCGCTCATATTTGCAACCTGGCAAATATCCCACTGCGTACTCTGGCAATCTTCTGTGCTATCTTCAAGGCGATCAATCTTGTATCATTTGTGAATTTGCTCATCCACCCATCTACCTTTTCATCCAAGTCATTTATAAATCACAAATAGCAGAGGTCCCAGAATGGATCACTGCAGAATACCACTTGTCACAGACCTCCAACCAAATAAGTCTCATATACCATTACCCAAACTGTGAATCCAGTGCATTTTAAATCTTCTGGATGAGCCTGTCATGAAGGACTTCCTCAAACATCTTACTAAACTCCACATCAACAACATCCTCAGCTCTACCCTAATTATTTTGTCAGCTCCTTGAAAATCTCAATCAAATTAGTAAGATATGACCTCTCCTGCAGAAAACCATGATGACTGTCCATAATTAAGCATGGTTTTCCAAAGGATCATATATCCTATCGCACTAATAGCTTCTCTACCACTGACATGAGGTTCTCCAGTCACTTCAGTATCATCTTTACAGTATTTCCCTTCTTAAACAATAGAATAACATTAGCTACTTGTCGGTCCTCCAGAAGCTTGCCAGTACATAGAGAGGGTCTTGGTCAAGGCCCCAGTGATATCTCCTGCCTCTCTCAATAATTTTGGGTATATTCCATCAGGTCTTAGGGACTTGTCCAACTTAACATTCTTCAAGAGACACAGTGCTACCTCTTTCTTAATTTCAAAATGCCCTAATATATTAGACACTCTATGCTCACTATCTCTTATATCTTTCTCCTTGGTAAATATTGATGCAAAGTACTTAACATAATGCTCAACACTATTGAAAAAAACTATATAAACTGCTTTCTAGGAACACACCCCGTTGTAGTGTGGGTAGTCACTTGTACACATTTTAAAGACTTGCAAGCAGTCTCTAAAGTGCTCCGAAAAGTCTACTGTTGCTGTTACTATCTGTCCTCACACTATTAATGATACGATAATGTCAGTTATCATCCCACTCTTTGACATATTAAAATGTACCAATTTTATAATTTTTAGACACTGGTGATTTATAGATGTAAAATAAATAATACATTCTAACAGAAGCCTCAAAAGAAAATTAAGCTTTTCATTTATACTTTAATATGAGGTGAATCCAAAATATTTTATGCAATGAGCAGCTCTTCTCTGAAATAAACTTCCAAAGCGATGGTTGAAGCCGTCTATAGGGCCTTGTGTTATTTGCCTTTGCAAGCAGCAAAAAAAAGGGGAGAAATATCAACAGAATTCCTCCTATTGAAAGCAACTCACCAATAATTATGTCTATGACAATGATACATTGAAAGTCACATCACATGGAATGCTCAGTCCTGTAAAGGGTCTTGGCCCAAAACATTAACTGTTTACTTTTTTCCCATAGTCTGACCTCCAGCATTTTGTGTGTGTTGCTTCAGTTCTTACGAATACGTGTCTATTTTTTTTTAAACTTAAAAAGAATTTAAACTAATATAAAACATCAACCAACTGTACACATAAAATCACAGTTAACTATTTACTGTACATCTATATTTATAAGTTCAGCCATAGAGCAGCACAGAGCATCAATATTTTTTATTCATGTTCCCTTCACTATAATCTGCACTTGACTTATCAACTCCAATTATAATTTCACTGGTTCATTTTTCAAATAAGCCTCAAATCCAGTTCTAAAAATTTAGTTGATGTAGTTATATTCAGTACACTGAATACATTGTACTGGATATTCCTGACTACCGACTATCATTTTCCATATGCATTTCAAATTGCTCACATACAGCTTAACAGAAGGACAAAGCAATCTCATCAACTTCTACAATAGTTAAGAGTTCTACAAGGTATCAAATACTGAATGAAATAGTGAAGTCAGTTGTGGTGACTTCTATTCTGGCAGTTTCTTAAGGCTCTCCATCCTTATTTTCATTTCGATCTTTGACCAAAAGTAGTCGCCAGATGTCCTTCATTAGTCAAAGTCACCTTTTCTGACTTATCTTTCTGCATAACTTCCATGACTTTCAATTCTGCCATCACACTTCTCAATCTTTGAATTCACAGAATGCAATGATCCACCTATTGCTTTCCAATTCTTACCCCACACCTTCCCTTAACCTCTTTGTTTTTGGGTATCCTACCTCTACCTTCTCAGTTCAGATGAGGGTCTCAAAGTTGAACTTCTCCAGCAGTTTATGTATGCTCAAGATTCCAGCACCTAAAGTCTCTTGTGTCTTTAGTCACAATGAGTTGGAACAACATTAGACAGTTCAGACCTCCGGTGACGTGCCTCAGAAGACCTTTAGCACTTTCTCCATGTTTCAGTCACTTAAAATATCCAACTCAACCTGCACTGGATTCACTAAAATTAACAGGGTTTATAGACAGATGCTCAGTTCTTATCCAGAATTTGCTTAGTTCAATCTTCTTCATCAGTATTCTGCCCATCATAAACAATATTATCTTACAGCAATACTTCTTGCTGAGACTTTCGATGTTGCCTTTTCAGATTTGTACAACTGGCTCACTCAAATAGGTTATTGACTTTCTTTACCGACTGTCCTTACCTATAACCCCATGAGCCTCCACATTCACATCGTTTTCCCCAACTTCCATCAAACACATCTTTACCTATCCTTTCCCCCGCCACTTTCTGCAAGGATCACACTCTCTGTGATTCCCTGATACGTTCATCATTACTCACTGATCTCCCTCCTGGCACTTAATCCTGTTAGCAGAACATGTGCTATACCTGCCCAAGTACCTCCTCCCTCACCACCATTCAGGGCCCCAAGCAGTCCTTCCAGGTGCATGTCACTGGAAAGTCTGTCCAGGTCATCTATGGTATCCAGTGTTCCTAGTGCAGCCTCCTCTACATTGGTGAGACTCCACAGTTGTGGGTCCGCTTTGTTGAGCACCTTCACTTTGTCCGCAATAGGGAGGATTTCCTGGTGGTCAACCACTTTGATTCCAATTCCCATTTCTAATCCAACATGTCTATTGCCACGATGAGGCCGCTTTAAGGTTAGAGGAGCAACTCATATTCCTATCTGGAACACCTCCGATCTGATGGCACAATCGTTGATTTCTCCAAATTCCAGTAATTTCTCCAGCCTCCCATTTCTCTCCTTTCCATTCCCTTGCTCTACTCTTCACCTGCTTATCATTCTCCCTCTCTCCTCCCCCACTTTCTTATTCTGGCCTGTTCCCCCTTCCTTTCCAATAATGATAAAGGATGTTGGCTTGAAGTGTTGACTCTGTATTCATTTCCATTGATGCTGCCTGACCTGCTGAGTTCCTCCAGCATGTTGTGTGTGTTGTTCTGGATATCCAATACCTGCAGAATCCTTTGTGTCTATCTCCTATCCTATCTGATTCCTCCTTCTTCAGCCCTTTTTGACATATTAATCTCGCAGCTCCTCAATTCATCACCCCCTCCCCCAACGACCCATCTTCCCCCTCATCTGGCTTCACCTATTACCTTCCAGCTTGTACTCCATCCCCACTTTTGTTCTGAGGTAGCTAAATATTCGGCATCTCTTTCCTTCCAGTCAGTTTTGTTATTAAACACCCTCGTGTCCCCTTCTAACGGTTGAAGTAAAGATATATACCCAGTTCCTAGTGACAGATTGTAAGCAGGTAGCAATGAATTTATGATCATAAGAATGTACTTAGAATTCTCTTAAAGTGTTAATTTTATTAATGTTGCCCACATTCAAATGGAGATGTTTACCACCAACTGTTTCACCACAATCCTTGGCTCAACCATGCACAACCTTCTCTTGGTTTCGCTGGTACACAGCATCTCCATGTTTCTGTCAAACTTACACGTCTTCCAGGAAAACCTTCCATTTACATTTTTCCAAGCTTCACATTCCACAACAAATGTCCTATCATTAAACTCTACCTCCACTGGCGTAATTCAATCACTGCCACAAACTGACCAACACATCTACTCCTTGTGCATAGAGCCACCCAGGTTCGTATACTCTCAGCATGGGTTGCATTATTTTCTGGAGTTGTAGCATTTTTTTCACAATAATTTCTTTGAATATGCAGCCTACAGTTCTGGTCTCAGTGCCCGTGTTGGACACACCTTCCACGTCTATCTAAGCAAGAATCCGTTTGGGGAGGAGCTGCATGTTGTGGAGCAGGAATGGCCAATGGATCTCCTTACTGTCCAATTTTATGCTCCTTTCCAAAATGCAGTCCCTCACTCCAAATTGTACCCAAGATTGCCACTGCTTGGGCAAAATACCTAACCATGATAGGGGAAAGGACTCATTAGTTTTCAGTTTTCTTTATAATTCATTGGTTTTATTTTGCAAGACTCTCGTTACAGCTCAATAAAATTCTGGTTAGACCACACTTGGAGTATTGTGTTCAGTCGCCACATTATAGGAAAGATGTGGAAGCCTTATAGAGTGCAGAGGAGATGTGCCAGAATGCTGCCTGGATTAGAGAACATGTCTTAAAAGGACAGGTTGAATGAGCTAAAGAAAATGAGAGGTGATTTGTTGGAGGTATACAAGATGATAAGAAGCATAAATAGAGTGGACAACCAGAGACTTCTTCCCAGGGCAGAAATTGCTGATACAGGAGACATAATTTTAAGGAGATTGGAGGAAAATATACGAGCGATATCAGAGGTAGTTTTTTTTTTTACACAGAGAGTGGCTGAAGCATGGAAGTGGTGTTAGAGGCAGATACATTGAGGACATTTAAGTCACTCTTGGATAAGCACACAGATGAACTAAAAATGGAGGACTACTGGGAAGGGAAGGGTTGGATTAATGCCAGAGTAGGTTAAAAGGATGGCACAACATCGTGGGCAGAAGGACTTGTTCTGTGTTGGACTGTTCTACGTTCTATTGCTCCATCTCAAACACAGTGGTTGACGAAGGGTCTCGGCCCGAAACGTCAACATCGCTTCTCCCTATAGACGCTGCCTAGCCTGCTGTGTTCTACCAGCATTTTGTGTGTGTTGTTGGTTGAGTCTTTCAGATACATTCTCTGGCTTACACCAGATCAGCTGAATTAGCATGTGTACTGGTAGCCTATTTCTCAAATCAGTCAGCAATCTATGTATCAGCAAAAAGACAATTACACGTTAATTAGGTCTGTCAAATTAAGGGAGCTGGAAATAAAGATGGTTGAAAGACAAAACAGTTTCACAAACGCAGCAGTTTAGCTCTGAGCATAGTATAACGTATTAGAATTAATACCCACGTCAAAATATGGATTTTTTTTTTAAATGAGGGAAACACGCTTCAGAGCCAGGCAAAATGGAACAGATTTAATGTTTCAGTTCCAACACTAAGTTATTTGCTATTGATGAAAAATTAAAGATTAACATGGTACAGTAAATATAACGGCCATAGAAAGTAGATGACTTTCAAAGAAAATTCTTGTTAAACCAAGTATCGATGTGATATAGGTGATTATTAGCTTTCCCTCGAGTTTTTTCCCCCTATCATTTTGCGTAAAGAGGTAAACATGGGGAAAAAGTAGGGGTAAGTGAAAATACAATTCGGATTAATGAAAGATGACCAAAACATATATTACACTTCTGTATCGGAGCGTCGTTTTCTGGCGTGCACGTTTTAGCAAAAAAAAAGAGATTGAGCGGGAATCACCCACAGATAAGAAATACTTACCTGGATTTCGAGCTTACTGTGGTGGAGCCGGCTATTCAACCGCCTGCTTTTCCGGGCGCCACGGGCCGTCGTCCAACCGTCAGCCTTTACCGAGCTCCGTGAGCAGCCAGCCGTCCAACTGCCAGTTTTACCGGGCGCCACGTGCAGCCGCTGGCGGGAGCAATTCCCGTTCACCGCCACCGCCATTCAATGGAGCCCGTATAGAGGCACGGGGGCTTGCTTGTTGGTGTGTTCAAGTGCATTGAGTTTGGGAATTGATTCTCATGCTTGAAGATCAGATATCCGCAGTGAGTTTCTTTTTTTTTAAAAAAACCTGCTTCCAGTTTCATTGATAACATGAAATTAGTCGTGGGTTCAACTTATTATAATGCCTGTTGTTAAAATTATTAGTTAATAGCTTTAACCACTACAATAAGAACATGGGACAACTGAGCAAAATAAAGGCAGCTCTGGACTGAGACGTCGACCTCCATCTTTGCAGTAGTTTACATTATCTGTACTCCCCTGTGTCTCGATAGGATCATTCAATTAATTGTTGAGTGGATTGACTTATGATCTAGTTCCATACATCTGACATTTTCTCTTTGCCTCTTAGAGTCTTTAAAAAAAAAAGAAGACAGAAGATACTGGAAATACTCAGCAAATTGGGCAGCACTCCCGGAGAGAGAAATCCCTCAGGATCATGACTAGGATGCCTCTCACTTTGTGGATGTTATTTGTCATGCTGAGTGTTTCTCATAGTTGACATCTCTGTTTCCATTGTTTTGAACCTTTACTTCACAATTATCTATGTTTTAGAATTAAAATAACAATAACTGAACTTAATTGTTGTACAGGCTATTGCATATTTGGAGAAGATCAAAAATATCCAAAGAACAATATGTCCAAACCAGGTATGTGAACAGACAAAGTAAATTTGTGCTAGAAATGCAGAAAATGTGATTTATTTATATATGGTTGTAGAAATAGCTTGTTAAAGAGTCAACACAAAAAAGAAGTTAACAGGTTAGAAGGTTAAGGACCTGCAGTCTATCCCTTGAGAGCGGTACTCACGCTTCAATCTTTACATTCATTTGACTTCTGAAAGTCTCTCTTTCCTTAAGTAGGAAGAAACAAATTGCTTGGAGCAGCTTTTGGAACTGATTTATTTTGTCGTACACTTCTCAAGGAAGTCCCATCAGGGAGCAGTTGAACTGCTCCGCAGTGCAAAAACCTGCATTTTCTGAGTAGATTTTCTTTGTTATTGGTGCAGAACTTATATGTACTTTTGATGATTCAATCTTATTGTTGCTGTGGTAAGGTATACCTTTAAAGTGGATGTCTAGTGTGTGCAAAGAACTAGTTATAGAAGATTGAAAGGAGATTTGATAGAGGTACATAAAATGATGAGGGGTATTAATATGGGAAAAGCAAGCAGGCCTTTTCTACTGAGGTTTGGTGGGACTACAACCAGAGGTCATGCATTAAGGGTGAAAGGTTTAAGGGGAACATGAGAGGAAACTTCACTCAGAGGGTCGTGAGAGTGTGGAATGACCTGCCAGCACAAGTGGTGCATGCAAGCTCGTTTTCAATGTTTCAGAGAAATTTGGATAGGTGCAAGGACGGTAGGAGTATAGAGGGCTATGGTCCTGGTGCAGGTCAATGGGAGTAGGCAGCTTAAATGGTTCAGCCTGGACTTGGTGGGCCAAAGAGCTTGTTTCTGTGCTGTACTTTTTTATGAATCTATTGGTCTTTAGTGTGCATTTATGTTGGTAGGGTGCTACAAAAGCCATTCAAGTTGATTGTCAACTCCACTGAGAGTTCAGTAGAGACATGGAATGGCAAAGGAAAAGAGTACATTGCCTGTAACTTTCGAAAAACAGATGGCTGTTGTCATATTGGGTGATCTAACCCAGAGAAAGCAATGCTATAGGGCATGTGCACAAAAATTTTGTTGGCATATATCGTTCAGTGTCGCCAGCAATTCTATAAACCCCACTATTAATAGAAAGATATATAATGATTATTTTTACTGCCAGCTGAAGCAGCAAATGATGTGTTGCTGTATAACCTGAGAGCAGTGAGGTGTTTTCACTAGGATTCTGGAAAAGTTCCATTCTTGAAACTTTTAACTGCCTGAAAAATCTTGAAAAGGCAATATTGACCATATTTTCAATGACGTATTCATGTGAATTATTGTTTTCTACTTGTAGGAGTAGGCTTACTAAGGAAAACAGTGCTATGTACAAACTGTAGCTCTCAAAGCAACCAAATTTAAGCCAGATTTAATATATTTGTCATTTTAAAGCAGCAACAAAAATCTCATGGAGTATAAATGTTTATTCTCCTTCATCTTTTATGAATATGCACTAAAACATAATTTTACATTCACATTTCTTGTGTTATACAGTATGATGTACAATAATAATACTATTAAATTTGTTATTTTTAATTTTTTCTTTTTGAAATAATATTTTTGAGTGTTTTTTCTAAAATGCTTTATTTATTTCAATCTGCCTCTTTCATACTTATAAAAATAGTAAAACAGGCGGAAGGAGATAAATGGAGTGAGTCCATCATCGGTAAACCAAAAATTGCAGTAATAGGATGGGGTTGTAAATCGATGTTCAGTACCGCAGAGATAATATCAAAAATATCTTTCCAATATTTTTTCAAAAGCGGACATGACCAAAACATATGAGTTAAAGACGCGATTTCTAATTGACATCTGTCACAAATAGGGTTTATATAAGAATAAAAATGAGCTAATTTATCCTTGGACATATGGGCCCTATGTACAACCTTAAATTGTATTAATGAATGTTTGGCACATATAGATGATGTATTAACTAATTGAAGAATTCTATCCCAATTCTCAATAGGAATAATAAGATTGAGCTCTCTTTCCCAATCCGCCTGTCGAATGATTGCTTTTCTCACTTTGATGGCTAGAAGATCTATTTTGTTGAATTGGAAGGAAATTAATCCTCCCACGGTATTTCATTGGCTTTCTCAAACTATGTTATGTCTAAATTTAGAAAAAATTAGAAGTGCTGTATTTGATACTTCTATTAAATTTGAAAAGATATGGAGACCATTTATTCAATATTTTCATATGATGTAATATGGCCCTGTGCCAAGCTTATTGGTTTTTTCAGCTTTAATTGTATGTATGTTGAGAGGATCGGAGTTGACGACATTGATGTTTATGTACTCTTGTGAGATACTATAAACAGCCCTTTTTTTTCCCTCTTTTTCTTTAGTTTTTTTTTCTTTTTTTGCTTTCTTTTTTTTCCTTAGATATTAGATTAGTTTAAAAAAAAATTTAAAAAAAAAGAAAAAAAAATAGTAAAACAATAAATACATATAAAGAAGCAACAGGACTCATCCTTTTTCTTAAAGAAGTCCATAATTATTGTTACTAATTCATTAATCAGTGATTAATGCTACCAAACTACCATAGCATATGAGAGAATATTTTAAAGTTTATCGCCAATTTGGGCACTGCTCTCAAAAAGTTTTGCCGCCCCTAGTCTAGTCCATTGTTTGAATTGGTTATGAAAATAAAGAAGTTAATACAATGGATTCTGGTTGATCAGGCCATCAATTAATCGCTGCAGCCACTTATTTGAAACAACTCAAAGAACAAAAACTTATCAAGAAAATAGCCAGGATTCACTTTGTTTATTTAGGCCTTATATGTTCCTTAACTGGGGCAGAAGACCATTGCCAGTTTCTAACTAGTATCAGATGCGAGCACTCGTGTGGTCGTTAGACTGCACTGTGCTTCATGCAAACAATTTTTAAAATCACATTAGTTGTGTGAGCTTGTGTTCAAAAAGCAGGGATTTTTGTCACTGGCAGTTGATGAGAAGTAGCAGTAGAACAATTCAAACCTGTTTTGCTCACTAAGGTTTCAAGAACTCAAACTTGGAGATGCCAGAAATGGCTGGGAGTGAAAATTAAACAATTTCACTACTTCAGCAAGTTAGGAACTATGAAGAATTTGATGGTATTGACAATTATTTTGAATATTAAAATGAAAATGAAGATTTGGAGGATGTAATTGTTGATAGCATTGTATGAAAGCAGTCCATTATCGACATCTTTAATTTGCTATTCAATTAAACAGTAATTTGACTCTGTTACGTGCTTTTAATGGCATAGTGAGCAGAACAGAGCATACCGGATCTGAGTGAACAAATGGACTGGTAGTCTATACTCTAACCATAGAAATTCGGTAACATAGGAAGAAACAAATTTGGAAAAGGGTGAATTAGAATTAAATTGGGTACAGAAAGACAAATAAAAAGAATTTGATTAAGAAAAAGATAGAAATAATTGTATTTAAAGGAAAATCTTAAGCCACAATGTATTATCTACAGGAAGGAAGCTTTGCAGATTCAGCTGTTGCATTTACTGGCCAGGGAATGTGAATTGCAATGCAGTAAATGTTGCTATTTTCCAGACTGGCAAATATTATATCTTCAAAGAAGTGGAAGGCTGAGTTTTATCCCTTTGGCAGCTTTTATTGCCGGTGAGCCTGTTGTAATGATAATGGTGTCAGCCAAAGCCAGAACGTAATCAATGTAATTCCCTATATGCAATGACCCCTGCTGGTTCTGAGAAGAACTAGCAATTACATATTATCATCACCACTTGACCTTGCATTCCTACATCAGTAGCCACCTCTCACTACATAAGACAACTGAAAACAAATACGTTTCTGTAGTATTTTCCTCCTTGAAAACAATTGTATATCTATATACTCTCAAAGTCAAAGCCAATCTTTTGAGGCACAGTTTTTATTTCTTTGACTAGAGAAATCAGGAATTTGTGGTCTGTGGTGAAGTGATGCCCTTTTATATACTGATGGAACTGCTAGTACTTCATATATAATGGCTAGACTACCTTTATTTACTTTATTTTCTCTGTTGTTATCAATGCTCTAGACATAAACACTCCATTTGTTTAGTAATAGAACTAGCATATCATCAGACATGCAGTTTTTAATTTGACTTTAGTCCACTTCCTCATCACATCATTATAGAGAAGTTGTGTATAGGAGCTAAGAACAATAGTGGATTTGTCAAGAATTGCTTATAATAATTCAATAATGCCAGATATTCCTTCAGCTCAGTTAATTTATTTGAGGTATGATATAGGCAATAGCCTATTATAGTTACTTAGTATCCATGCAGTATTCTACTCCACTGTATTTACCAAAAGAGCATTTCTCTTTCAAAGTAATTTTACTATCAAAGTACATAGTACATGTCGCCATATACAACCCTTTGATATTTTTTGTGGGTGATTGCAGTAAATAGAAGTAACACAATAGAATCAATAAAAGACAACACTGAGCAGGGTGTGTCAGCCTGCCTTTTCCAATTGATCAACAATTATTGCAGATTTTTCAGGCCATTGTTTATTGAGGCCCTGTCACCAAAAATTCAAAGTACATTTATTATCAAAGTATGTATGACGTATACAACTCTGAGATTCATCTTCCTATGACCATGAAAGAAGGACAAACGTGGAACCCGTTCAAAGAAAAACAACAAACCCCCAGTCCACAAAAAAAGAACTGGTTGCGCAAATGACAAGAAAAGCTTATAATATAAAACACTAAATCACAAATCCTCGAACCAGTTCAGGATCTTCAATTCAGTCCATCCTAACTCTGTGTCATTTGATAACTTCAAGCCACAGAGCCTTTCCGCCCCAATCAAAATCTTGCAAAACAGCAACAAAAGGTGTGACCAGAAACACATCATAATGTGAACTACAAAGTCCAATCCAGTTGGACAAGAGGGTTGGAGAGACCATTACACAGAGGCACCTTCGTCCGATAACAGTGAACAAGAAGCTGGTAAATGGTACTGAACACCCACTCACCTTCTGCTCTCCTTTCAATGATTTTAATCTTAATCGATGCTTTAATTGGTGAGAAATGGAGTTAACCATGGGATTGTGCCCCATCTCTAGGCCTCCAGGCCACACACTTAATTCAAGACCTCACATAACTTCCTCAGAGATAGCAAAACACTAGATGACTCAATCGACCTGAAAATACCATGAAAATGTAGTTCACAGGCCCCAACAGTAGCCCCAGTGGGCAGTGACAAAGACTGCTCCTCTAACAATATCTGTTGGAGTGCATTATTCTTATTAGGGGGATTTAGACAGGTTGGAAGAATGAGAAAGAAGTGGGGTGGCATGGTAGCATAGTGGTTAGCGCAAAGCTTTATAGCACCAGTGATCAGAGTTCAATTCCTACAGATGTCTGTAAGGAGTTTGTATGTTCTCCCCTTGATTGTGTGGATTTCTTTCAGGTGCTCTGGTTTCCTCCCATGTTCCAAAGATGTACAATTAGAATTATGAGTTGTGGGCATGCTCTGTTGGTGCTGGAAGCACAAACCATGCTGATTTAATTTGATACAAATGGTATATGTCACTGTATGTTTCAATGTACATGTGACAAATAAAGCTAATCTTAACCTTAAGCAAAGAAAGAGCAAATGGAAAGATGTATAGGGAACTGTGTGTTTTGAACTTTGTTAGAAACTGGAACTCAGCGTCAGCTGGTCTACTTTCAGGAAACAGATCTAACACCTTGTTTGCAAACATATTCTCATCTACGTAGTGATCAACTATTTTCCTTTGAATCTCTGCCTTCCTCATAGCCTGCATTACCATAATAAGTTTTAACTTACTAGCAATGGCCAACAACCCTGTCTTTTTGGCTTTCTGTAATTCCTCACTGATTGGTGATGCCAATGATTTATCGATGTCCATTGCTGCTGGTTTCCACACACAAATCAATCAAAAGGGAAGTAATCAATCAAATCAATTATCAATCAAGCTATAAGCTCTGTTTGGGCAGATCCCGGACAAGCCCCCAATTTATGTTACGTGTCAGCAGCAATAGACCACAGACACAGATTTTTAATGTTAAACAACTATATTTTCAATTTAATAGTCAATTAAAACAATTACTCCCCTTACCAAAATTAACAATGCAATGCATCTTAGCTCACAAACTGTGGAGGACTGGAAACAGTTCTTCCCAGGTCTTACTCAGCCCAAAATATGGACAATTTAAACTGAGTCCTAGGATGGCAATCCAGATAGTTCTGAGATCCACGGGAACAGGTACAGGTGTCTGTGAGGAAGGGTTCATAAAATCCACATTACGATGACACAAGGTGACAGTCACAGAAGATTCCAGAAGTCGAGTGGTCATCACTTAAATACTAGAGTCCATGCAGGGATAACAAGGTGACAATCACGGAATATTCCATAACACACCCGAATCGATGTATAGGTTAACAAAGAGTGGTCGCCACAGAATACTCCAGAAATCCAAGTATAGATCATACAAAGTGACAGTCACGTATCCAATATGCACTGTGTGCCACAAATTATCACAATCTTCCGACATGGAGAAATATTGGGACCGCCCAGTGCTGTAGTGAACTCTCCAACTCATTCAACTCAATTCACCCTCTCTGGTAGCTCACTAGAGCTATTGAATCTGTTTAACTGACAAATTTTTCCCAAAACCTCTCGAATCAAATAGAAAGAACTCCATGTATTTGTTGTAATGACGTCATCCACGCAGCTAAATGATGCTTATGGTTAAAAAAAAAAATGTTGACATGTAACAGGAAGAATATAGGTGTAGACTATTTTCTAAATGGGGACTAATTCAGAAACCCACAGCGCATAGGTTAACTTGCATGTTGAGGCAGTTGTAATGATGGCAAATTCAGTGTTAGCATTCATTTTGAAAGGACTGGTATATAAAAGTAAGGATGTATTACTGAGTCTTTAAGGCACCATAAGACCATAAGATATAGGAGCAGAAGTAGGCCATTTGGTCCATCAAGTCTGCTCTGCCATTCAATCATGGGCTGATCCATTTCTTCCAGTCATTCCCTCTCTCCTACCATCTCCCCATACCCTTTGATGCCCTGGCTAATCAAGAACCTATCTATCTCTACCTTAAATGCGCTCAATGACTTGGCCTTCACAGCCACTCGTGACAACAAATTCCACAGATTTACCTCTGACTAAAGTAATTTCCCCACATCTCTGTTCTAAATGGATGTCCTTCAATCCTGAAGTCGTGCCCTCTTGTCCTGGATTCCCCTTCCATGGGAAATAACTTTGCCATATCTAATTTGTTCGGGCCTTTTAATACTCAGAATGTTTCTGTGAGATCTCCCCCCATTCTCCTGAACTCTAGGGAATACAACCCAAGAGCTGCCAGATGTTCCTCATACAGTAACCCTTTCATTCCTGGAATCATTCTCACGAATCTTTTCTGAACCCTTTCCAATATCAGTATATCCTTTCTAAAATAAGGAGCCCAAAACTGCACACAATACTCTAAGTGTGGTCTCACGCGTGCCTTATAGAGTCAGACTGCACAGACTACATTTGAAACACTGAGCAATTTTGGGCCTCAAATCTAGGGAAGTATATATTGACCCTGAGGAGGGTCCAGAAGAGTTTACATGAATGACCAGAAGAATGGAAGATTTAATATACGTGGAACACTTGATATCTCTGGGCCAGTGCTTGATGGAGTTCATAAGAATCTCATTAAAACCTACCAGATACTGAAAGGCCTGGATAGAGTGGTAATGGAGAGAATGTTTCCATTAGCTTAGCATCTGAGAGCACAGCCTCAGAATAAAGAGAAGCTCCTTTAAAAATGAGGTGAGGAGCAATTTCTTTAACCAGATGGTGGTAAATTTGTTCCTACAGATGGCTGTGGAGGCCAAGTCATTGAGTGTAATTAAAGCAGAGATTGATAGCTTCTTGATTGGTAAGGGGTTTAAGGAATGAGGTAAATAAACAGCCATGATTGAATGGTAGAGCAGACTTGATGGGTTGAATAGTCTAATCCTCCTTAATATTCCAGGGGGATGTTCGCAGGTTTGAGGCAAACATGAGTATGGCCCCTCCCTTCCCTTATAACTACCTACTATTCCCAATAATCTAGTGAAGCCAATGGAAGTTATGGACATGGTTGTACACATTTACCTGACAGCAGTGAGGGTATTCTGCATGCCCCCACAAAATGTTCATTAAATTACCATGTACTAGCTCTGAATTTCTGTAACTGTTACTATGAATGTTCAGTGGGGAGAACTGTAATTGGCAATGAAATTCATTATTTTCTTTTGGTCTCAATAGTTTTTGCAAGACCATGGAAATCAGAAAGGGTAGTGTGGTAATATTTAGTGCAACTCCATTAAATGAAATATACCCATAGTTCCACAAGGACTGTATTTTCACTTTGTTCTTTAGACGGGTTCTGAGCTGAAGCTTGGTACTTCCAGAAAGAACCCTACAATGGGTAGGGTGGGTTAGGCAGTCTCTGCTGGCCTGGTTCAACATTTCATCCTGGTCAGGATTATTTGCTTCAAATATGTAGTCATTATTTGTCAAAGTGATATGTGTGCAGCAGAGCAAATCTTTTATTCAGCACCGCTGCTGTATATGCCTTGTATTTGAATTGGATTTGGAAAAAATGTTAGTTCCTGTGTTATGTTCGAATTGGCTTATAAGGTCATGATGTATTTGTATTTGAGGAGCTATCTGATTTGCCTTATTGCTGAGATTATTTTAGAAACAGCTTAACAAAAGTGACCAGTATTTTAGATTGCAATTATTTGCAATACATGTTGTAGTCTGTATGGAAAGTTTCGGGACATAATAGTTGTTGTCCTTTTGCTGAAGATACTCTCCTCAAAACTGATATTTCCTGGATTCTGATTTAGCAGCAATAAAGTTGTAGCAATATGTTTACAAATCTGGATAGTGTGTGACTAAGAAAGAAATATGCAGGTCATGTGGCTGTATGTGCCTGCTGCACCTGCCCTTTTAGGTGATAGAAACTGCAAGATATAGGTGCAGTTTCTAACTGCTCTTTGGAGCAAAATGCTGCAAGAACTACAGTTTCAAAATCTAACCGTTATCCCACTCAGACTTCCATGATCTGTGCTAACTGCAACTGCTGCTGAGATGAAGTTGTGGATTCATTGGTACACATATTAGATTTTCTAATTCCTTGAGAAAAATTGCCATCAAAGTACCAAACAAATACCCAAAGCTGTGGGCTACTTATCCAGTGGTGAGAATGTCTATTTTGAATGCTTCAGAAAAGCAGATTTTTTAATATTTTCTCCCCCGATTAAATAGGATACTGGTGGGTTTTTTTAGAACATCATAAGATGCAGTCAAGAGCTACATCTTTGTTCAAATGGAGTTGAAAATTGATGTTTGACATGCAAAAGAAGGTATGCCAAGAATGTTCTTGACTACGTTATGGTTGAGCATTATACACACAGCCATCTGGCAGTTAGTTGGCTTTTCCATTAAGAATGATTTCCTGTGAAGAAAATTGAAAGCAAAAAAATTGTTTATCTGTGAAAACGTGAAGGCTTTGCAAAACCTCTCCTTACTAGAGTGGATTACAGCCTTTAGATTTAACATTTTTTTCTCTGCCAGTATACACTAAAGAGTAGAGCAATCTTCATGAGAGAGGTACTGGAAATCACACCTGCTGAGATCTTGAAAAAGTATCAAAGTTTGACAGGGAAACACAAACTGGGTCTGTTTTGCCAGATCCGGATAGCTTTTGAACCTACAAGCTTTTGAATTTAGAAGATTGAGGGGGGATCTTATTGAAATGTATATAATTCTAAAGGGATTGGACAGGCTAGATGCAGGAAGATTGTTTCCAATGTTGGGGAAGTCCAGAACGAGGGGTCACAGTTTAAGGATAAAGGGGAAGCCTTTTAGGACCGAGATGAGGAAAAACTTCTTCACACAGAGAGTGGTGAATCTGTGGAATTCTCTGCCACAGGAAACAGTTGAGACTGGTTCATTGGCTATATTTAAGAGGAAGTTAGATATGGCCCTTGTGGCTAAAGGGATCGGGGGTATGGAGAGAAAACAGGTACAGGGTTCTGAGTTGGATGATTAGCCATTATACTGAATGCCGGTGCTGGCTCGAAGGGCCAAATGGCCTACTCCTGCACCTATTTTCTATGTTTCTATGTAAGCTGCAATTTTATTATGGGCTTTATTTAATGAAAATATAATAGTTGTTAATCTGCTAACTATTGTGTCCTGTGAGCAGCTTAATAACTAAATAACACAAAATGCTGGAGTAACTCAGCAGGTCAGGCAGCATCTATGGAAATGAATAAACAGTCGCCAGTTTGGGCTGAGACCCTTCTTCAAGACTGGAATGAAAATGAGAGGACACCAGAATAAAAATGTAAGGGAGAGAGGTGAAGGAGGACTAGCTAGAAGGTGAGTGGGAAACGTAAAGATCTGGAGAAGAAGGAATCTGATGGGAGAGGAGAATGGACCATGGGAGCAAGGAAAGGACGAGGAGCACCAGGGGTAAGTGATAAGCAGGTGAAGAGAAGATGCAAGAGGCCAGGGTGGAGAATAGAAGACAAGGGAAGGAACAAATGCAAAAAATTTTGGAAGGAGAAATCTATGTTCATGCCATCAGGTCGGAGGCTACCTAGACAGAATGAGGTGTTGCTCCTCCACCCTGAGAGAGGCTTCATGTGGCAAAAGAGGTGGCCATGGACTGACATGTCAGAATGAGAATGGGGAGAGGAATTAAAATGGTTGGCCACCAGGAAATTCCACTTCTGGTGGATGGAGCAGAGATGCTTGACGACGAGGTCTCACCAATGTAAAGGATGCCACATAGGAAGAACCAGATACAGTTGACGACCCCAACAGATTCACAGATGAAGTGTTCCTTCACCTGGATGGACTGTTTGTGGCCCTGAATGGAGGTAAAAGAGGAGGTGAATGGGCATGTGTAGCACTTCTGTTACTTGTAAGGATATGTGTCAAGTGAGAGATTAGCGGGGAGGAATGAATAGACAAGGGAATCACAGAGGAAGTGATCCTGTGTAAAGTGGAAAGTTGGGGGGAGGGTGCAGGTCAAGGTGTGAAGGAAGACATTTCTGATGTCCTGGAAAGGAAAGCCTCATTCTGGAAACAGATGCAGCAGAGATGAAGGACTAAGAAAAGGGACTAACATTTTTAGAGGAGACTAGGTGATAAGAAGTATAGACAAGATAGTCATATCCTCTTCGCTGACAATCAACACTGGTGCACCTCAGGGGTGTGTGCTTAGCCCACTGCTCTACTCTCTATATACACAGGACTGTGTGGCTAGGCATAGCTCAAATACCATCTATAAATTTGCTGACAATACAACCGTGGTTGGTAGAATCTCAGGTGGTGACAAGAGGGCGTATAAGAGTGAGATATGCCAACTAGTGGAATGGTGCTGCAGCAACACCCTGGCACTCAACGTCAGTAAGACAAAAGAGTTGATTGTGGACTTCGGGAAAGGTAAGATGAAGGGATCAGAAGTGAAGAGAGTCAGCAGCTTCAAGTTCCTGGGTGTCAAGATCTCTGAGAATCTAACCTGGTCCCAACATATCAATGTAGTTATAAAGAAGGCAAGACTGTGGCTATACTTTATTAGGAGTTTGAAGAGATTTGGCATGTCAACAAATACACTCAAAAACTTCTATAGTTGTACCATGGAGAGCATTCTGACAGGCTGCAGCACTGTCTGATATGGAGGGGCTACTGCACAGGACCAAAAGAAGCTGCAGAAATCCAGTCAGCTCCATCTTGGACACTCGCCTACAAAGTACCCAGGACGTCATTAGCGAGCGGTGTCTCAGAAAGGCAGCGTCTTTTATTAAGGACCTCCAGCACTCAGGGCATGCCCTTTTCTCACTGTTACCATCAGGTAGGTACAGAAACCTGAAGGCACACACTCAGCGGTTCAGGAACAGCTTCTTCCCCTCTGTCATCCGATTCCTAAATGGACATTGAAGCTTTGGACACTACCTCACTTTTTTTTAATATACAGTATTTCTGTTTTTGCATGTTTTTAAAAATCTATTCAATATACGTAATTGATTTACCTTTTTATTATTATTAAGTTTTATTTTATTTATTATCTTTGCTCTCTCTGCTAGATTATTTATTGCATTGAACAGCTGCTGGCAAGTTAACAAATTTCACGTCACATGCCAGTGGTAATAAACCTGATTCTGATTCATGGGAGTCGGTAGGTTTATAGAAGATGTCATAGACAGATTGTCTCCAGAGATGTAGACAGATAGATCGAGAAAGGGGAAAGAGGTGTCAGAAATTAACCGAGTGAATTCTCCTCACCTATCAGATTCCTCCTTCTTCAACTCTACTTTTTCCACTCACCTGGCTTTACCTATCACTTTCTAGCTAGTCTTCCTTCCCCTCCCTCCACCATTTTATTCTGGTGTCTTTCTCCTTCCTTTCCAGTCCTGAAGAAGGGTCTCGGTCTGAACTATCGACTGTTTATTCATGTCCACAGATGCTACCTGACCTGGGTTCCTCCAGCCTTTCTGTGGTATTGCTCTGGATTTCCAGCATCTACAGATGTGTTTTTGATTTTTTGAATTCTGAGCACTTTTCAAGTTCTTTTTCAAATTTCCTTTAAAAGTTATTAAGAAACAAAACTGGTGGATTATTAATAGGAACAAAAGCTAAATGTACTTGAATTTGATCAAAGTCATTTCTCATTCTATAGTATTTAATGATGTAAGTGTTTTTTTTAATCTGTAGACAAAATCTCAGCATTTTAATTTAGGATTGTAACAACTTAGCGGAAGGAATGCCAATATAATTTGTTCAACCTGCTTCTATATAGCATGACAACACACACAAAATGCTGGAGTAACTCAGCAGGGCAGGCAGCATGTCACATAATTCAGGTTTTACAATATCCAGTTTGATCCTATGAATTCTTACTGCAAATACATCACCCATATTTAATTCTGGGTGCTTTGAAATAATTCTTCCGAAACAGTATCGAATGCAAGTGAAATTCCCAGGTAATGATGTGGTTAAGTTTAGAAATATAAAATTTTATTTCCAACTGACAAAATTGAGGGAAATATAACATTTACCTTAAATTTTGAAGAGCTGGAAATTGTTAGTACTTCTAAGGTATTATGTGTGTGCTGTATATTGAAAGATAAATAAACCACAGCCACAATCATAATCTGTGTTTGTTGATTGGATTTGGCACTATACTATATTGACACAAATTTGGTGCATGTTTGATCAATTTGTAACTTGTTATTCTCTAGCATCGCTTTCGTTGCTTAGTTTATTCATCAACAAAAGAAAAATCTTAAAGCTCATTGTGTGATGAGGGATAAATTTGATAGCTTCTGTAAAATGAATACTATACAAGCAACAGATTAATTTGATTTTTCTGCTGGTTATAATTACAGCTGTGTCTAGCCATTGCTACCAGTGCTGTTCATTCCCACCCTGCCCCCTTCAGTCCACATGTTCACCCTGACTTTTCTGCCTATTCACACTAATCCCATTTGCTTGCACTAAGCCTTGTTTATTTAAATGTCTGCCTAAATGCCGCTAGTAAGTGTAAGAATTATGCGATAAACGGTCCAACAAATGCTCTTGCACCAGTACCTTGTTAAGTGCTGAAGATGTTAGAGCTGTTTTGGAATCGGCACTAAAAGGTGAACTTCTGAGGCAATGTTAACAGAGTTTTTGAGTGGGGGGTTAAGCCGTGCTTTCACCATGGTAATTGGGCAATTAAACAATTTGCAGGGGGAACCAATTCAGCCAGAATTGTGGAGTAAATGATCCATCTTAGCTTCCTGCTAATATTGTCAGTCTTTACTCACGTGATACCAAGAAGTGGCCGGGAGCATTAGATACATCAAAGGCGAAGGGGCCAGGTAACATCCTAAATGTAGTAATGAAGACCAGCTGTGCCATTAAGCAAGTTACTCCAGTACATTTACAACAGTGACATCTACCTTTCCTTGTCAGATCCCCAGACGCCATAGGCCAAAAAAACAGACAAATCTAATCTGGCTAATTATTATCCAGCCATTCTACTGGTATCAGCAAAGTGATGTTAACAGTGCTATCAAACAGCATCTGCACATCAATAATATGCACACTATTGCCCCGTTTGGACCAGAGAGGTGAAATTGTGAGGTAAGGGTGTCTGGCATAGATATTAAAACAGCATTTGACTAAATGTGGGATCAAAGAATGATGGTAAAACAGAAGAGAATGGGAAGCAAGCAGTAAATACTCAACTGGTTGAGTCATTACTTCCACAAAGGAAAATGATTGTGATTGTGCTAGCTCTAGGGCATCACCACAGACTTTCTGCTGGATAGTATCCTATGCCTATGCACAAAAAGCAGAAGGAACAGCAGATCTGGTAGCATCCATGGAGGGAAATGGAAGTCAACATTTAAGGTTGTGGTCCATCATCTGGATCTACTAGACTCAAAGTATCAGCTGTGTATTTCCCTCCATTGACACTGCTTGAGCCATTGAGGTCCTTCAGCTTTATGTGCATTGCTGCAGATTCCAGCATTTGCAGCCTCAAGGTAAGAAGTAAAAATGTGGACTGATTACACAATATTCAGTTATATTTACAATTACTCAGAAAGTGAAGCAATCCTTTCCTGCAGGCACTAAGACCTAGTTAATATTCTAGCACAGCAAATATTACTTGTGCCAAAAGTGCCAGGTACTCACCATTGAGAGTTTAACCACCTGCCTATGACATTCTTTGACATTGCCATCACTGAGTCCCTACTATCAACATCTGCAGGCCATTTGGCCAAAAACTCAACTAGACCAACCATATAAGTCGTATGTCTATATGGACATGTTAAGGACTTAATATTCTGTGGCAAAATGATGCATCTTACCACCACCTTCAAGGTGCAAATCAATAGAGTGAAGGAATATTCCCCACTAACAGGGATAAGTCCAGTATTGAAAACACTCAAAGACTTGACACCATCTAGGTTAAAGCAGCCTTCTTGTTAGGTATGCCATCACTCTGAATATTCAGTTCTTCCACCACTGTGGGAACGATTTCCTAGTTTCATTTTTGGACTATCATACAGGATAAAGACCTCTTAAAGCAAAAATAATATATTAAATTAATTTTGGTAATGAGACCCTCTGTTGGTCAGGGTCAACTGTGGATACCAAGTCCCAGTTGTGTGTGATACACAAGCCATGCTAGTACGATATGGAGAACAAGCTGTTAGCCATCCAAGAAGCCCCCTCTCCCTCCCCTCTCCACACAACTGATGAATCCAAAGGAACAGCAGAGGCCAATACAATTTGACACCAGTGGTGTTGCAGGAATCGCCAGTCAACGTTGAACTCAATGTAGGACTGCCTCAGGGACTGCAGCTCCAGATGTTTCCACTGGATTTACTCCCAAAGCCTTCCCCATGAAAGGGTATAGCCACAAAAAAAGTAGAAGTTTGAGATCAGAGTTTTCCTTTCCTTAGATGAGCTGCCAACCATGGCTGATGAGCCCCATCTGCCCGAAGTGACTGGTTTTAAGGCACCAGTAACCCACCTTTGCCCCTTCTTACAGTAGAAAGGGTTCAGTCAGGCTTAGTAGCTAAGCCACATGTGGAGCCCAGGAGCTGGACTTAGTTCTCAAAGTTCAAAGTGCATTTATTATCAAAGAATGTATATATTATGCAACCTTGAGATTCATCTCCTTATAGGCAGCCACAAAACAAAGAAACCCCCAAAAAAAACCATTTTAAAAAGACCATCAAACACCCAGTGTGCAGAGAGAGAGGAAAAAAAATCAATCGTGCAAACAATAAAAGTATGCAAATGGCTTCAGAACTGGAGTTTTACAAAAGACATGAAGTCAGGTATCACTGCAGCTGGCACTGCATTTCAGTGTAGAGATAAGTAAATGTTGTGGATCAGCGAGCAGAACTGACCTCGCCTTGCCTCTGATCCAACACCCCGGCCTTTTCAATCTATCCTGGCATTTAAATTGTACAAACATTGGGTCATTCCTCACTCTCAGACCGCTCTGGGGCCTGAACCCCGCCGCTATGATTCAGCCCTTACCAAACCTTTCCAGTTTAGCTCAGCACTTAGGCATTGGGGCTTTTCTTTCTCAGGGATGCCTTGACTGTGCTTCTACCCCAGCTCCACTTAGCATGACCAGGCCTTCCTTGTGTCTCTCCTGCCACTCATCACCGCTTGCCACACCCATGCCTCACCTGTGCCTCTGCCTCCGCTTGCCTCAACCACCCTTTACTCAGCTCTCCATAGCTGGTATTGATTTTTATTATTATTATTAAAGTGTTATCAGTAAAGTGTATAGTAATTTCCTTTGATTTGAAAAAGGATCTAGTGCTTTTGATTGTTGAAAAGGTGGGACAGCAGAAATCTGATTAGATGAGGACTAACCAATCAGTAGGGACAAGCAACAGGGGTATAAACACCACCAGACTAGCCATGCCTAGGCATCATCCCTGACGGAGATGGCAGAGTTTGTTATTGAAACATCAGTTAAAATTGATAGCCGTACCCAGCTAGAAGTCAGAAAAGAGTTTCTTCATTCCTTTGTTTTGTGCTTTTTCTGCTGCCCGTAAGTAGTCGCTATGCATTACCAGGATCATCTTAAACCATCGGGCTATTTGAGACACACACTACTGGGAACACTTAATAGGTAATGGAACTTATCCGCACTACCTTATTCGGCTATGACAACCTTAAAGATCCAATGCTGTTGAAATTTAATATTGTTGTTAGTGTTGGATACATTGCCCACAATAGTCATTGCAACTTACAATTCATCCAACAAAGCACACTTTCTCCCCCAAAGCACATTTTTTGTATAGTTAAATTAACAGAAGGAACTATTAGTTGGTTACCAATTAACTGATATCTATGCAGCTCTTAGTTTGACAGGTTGATTTCTTTGGACCTGGAAATTAATATAAATAGTATATAATATAATTTACTTTCTCTGAAGGTCTTTAAATGGGATAATAATCTAGAGTTTATTTAACTGTATGAGATAAATTTGTAAATATAATACAGAATCTGTCAGATTAGTTATCTGGTTATATTAAAACATGGCTTGTATACTTCCAATAGGTCATTGATGGTAAAAAGATGAAAATGCAATGGTGCTTCCCAGTGCAAAATTCAGAATAAACTATCCATCTGATTTATCAGAACCCAGCTAGCTAATTGAAAGAGTGCTCAGGTTTGTTTAAGAATCAAATTACTCATACTTAATACTTAATGTGGAGATCTGAGAGCCATAACTTAAAAACAAATAGAGGATATTGGATGTCTGGCAAGGGATAACAGAGTAATACCAAATTGTTAGATTTGGACATTGTTACAAACCACAAGAGGAAAACTTGAATGTAATTTTCTTCTTCTACAGCTGAGTAGCAAGATTAGATTACTGTCTGTAGCCCTCTGTTGAAAATCTAGTGCAGTTTGGATTATATAATATTTAATAATAATAGCTTATTTTTGTCAATATTTCAGGCAAAGACAAAGATATTTAAGGCAAATGACAAAGGTATTTTAGGATATTGGACTAACTTGGATACCAGAACAAGAAATATATACGCTTACCTGTAGCCAATGCAAACCTCAGTATTAGAACTTAATTTTCTTGCACTGTGAATTGTCTACATTTAGGATTAACCATAGCGATATATAAAAGTTGTGACTATTGTAAGTTACATAGATGTGTAACTTTTTGCACATTGTTCAAAGAGATTCCTGATTAGTTCAACACTATTGATTTGAAGAGAATAGTTTTCAACACAGCAGAAATTCTGAAAAGGAATAAAGAAGTCAGTTCCTATTTGATCTGGGATTGAAGAGTCAGTAATGCACAACCCACCTTAGCTGCTACTGCTCCTGCATTCGCATCCACTACAACTCTGATCACTCTCCAGGGATTGGTTACCGTATCCACAGACATGCTTCATCTGGCCAAAAAGCCGAACAGTATTGTTGGTTGGGATGCCACTGATGCTCTAGTTTCCAAAATCTATTTCTGGCCTTGAAATGAAGCATCAGGCTGTTGATTGGCATCGCCTACAACAGTTTGCGAAGGATTGTAATGAACCAAGTTGAAAATCTTCCTGCCCCATCATTGGGTTGGATTATCTAATTGGATGTTTCCCCTTGATTTGCTAAGAGATTGCAGCTAAACATGTGCTGCTTGCTTTCAAACAATATGTCTGCCAAACTGCCAAGATGCCTACTGTCATTTCAGTGCACCTCTGTCATTTTTGTCACTGGGGACATGAAATCTGCAGATGCTGGTAATCTTGAGCAACATACACAATATGTTCGAGGTACTTAGCAGGTTCGAGTAGCATCTATGGATGGAATTGAACATCAATATTTTGGGGAAGAGGATTGAATCCTAATGGTCTAAAATGATGACTCTTTATTTTCCTCTTCTAGATGCTGCCTCACCTGCTGAGTTCCTTCAGCATTTAGCTTGCATCACTCTCTTTTCTCAATAATTTTTCCCTGCATTCTAACTTAATGTACTGTATTTTTCCTCTTTACCTCCTTCTCTCACCTTGCTTCAGGTTTATCTCTTAAAATTTTAAAAGGAATCATGAGAGAAGTGCTACCAGGTTTGAGTCTATGGTACTAATTGGCTATTGGGCTAAAATAATTCTATTCCCTTGTCCACCACTATAGCCTAACCAACTGTATATTTACATCCTTCACAATACTTGAGTTTCCATGGACCTGAGTTCCTCAATGAGGATTAGTTTGTGATCCCTCATCCTACCCTTTCTGAAGACCACAATCAGCTCTTTAGTCTTACTGATGTTGAGTGCAAGGTTGTTGCTGCAATACTGCTCAACTAGCTGGTATATCTCACTCCTGTATGTCCTCTTGTCTCCATCTGAGATTCTACTAACAATGATGGTGTTGTCAGCAAATTTATAGATGGCGTTTGAGCTACACCTAGCCACACAGTCATGGGCTAAGCACACATCCCTGAGGTGTGCCAGTGTTGCTTGTCAGTGAGTAGGAGTTATAAATACCAGCTTGCGTAGTTTGTGGTCTTCCAGGATCCAATTGCAGAGTGAGGTACAGAGACCTAGATTCCAAAGCTTATTGACAGGACTGTATGAATGATGGTGTTAAATGCTGAGCTATAGTCTATGAACAACATCCTGACCTAGGTGTTTATATTGTCCAGGTGATCTAAAGTCGTGTGAAGAGTCATTGAGATTGCGTCTGCCATATACCCATTGTGGCAACAGGCAAATTGCAGTGGGTCCAAGTCCTTGCTGAGGCAGGAATTGATTCTGGCCATGACCAACCTCTCAAAGCATTTCATCACTGTAGATGTAATTGCTACTGGACGATTGTCAGTTCAGCATTTCACACCCCTCTTCTTGGTCAGTGGTATAATTGTTGCCCTTTTGAAGCAAGTGGGATCTTCCCAATTTGGAAATAAGTTGCAATTCCTTCATTGTCACTGCATTAAACTCATGGATCTCTTTACCTAGAAGCATTAGGGACCACAGCAGATCTGTTACCTAAGGGACAACTGTATGAACAATAAAACTGGTTTTGCAGAGAAATCCACATTAATATAAGCCCATTTTTAAAAAAAATAATGTTTATAACAAATACTACGGCAATTTACTCTGGCTACTCTAAGTATGTTCCTCTGCTTCTGGTACTTATATTGTTTCAGAAACCCTAATCTTTCATATTGATGTTTTGGCCAAGATTAGATAAACCATGATCATACTGAATGATTGAGCAGGTTTGAGGAGCAAACTAGCTGTCCCCTGTTCCTGTGTTCCCATGTTTTTTGTTTCATACGAATATTCGTCACTTAATTTGTAATGCCCTCAATCTCTAATAGATGGCGCCACTTGTTCAGTAAATAACTGAATATTAATAGCAGTTTTTGCAATCCCATGAATTATACTACATTTTGAACTAATTATCTATGTAATTATTGGTATTCCATTTTTGTTAACAAAGTACATTAATTTAGCAATTCTTGCTCTTTATTTGCAAAGAACCTGCTGCTTGCACCAACATTCTTTCTAAAACTGTTCAATGAGGTGAGTTTGAATGAATAAAAAGAAACTAGTTTTCATCTAGATAATGTCTAAATAATTTCTGGGTAATTCAGTACATCTTATGGCCAACAGAGTACTTTGTCTGCAGTAAAATGTCTGCAATTTTGTCTGCAAAATCATAAGATAATGTGATATTCCAATTTTGTCTGCAAAATCATAAGATAATGTGATATTCCAATTTTAACTTCTGGAGACTGAGAAGTAAAACAGTTGACCAGGACACGCGTGATAACTCCCTGCGCTGCTTCAGATTTGATTTTCGGGATATTTTACCAACACTCGTTACAACCGATTTAAGACATGCGTGATTTCATGATGCAGCTCTGTGCTAATGGCCTGAAAAGCTAACTTCCACAGATGCTACCTGATCTGACAAGTACTCTCGGCAGTTTTCTTTTTGTTGATTAACTGAATCTGCGTTTTCTTTTCCTTTTCAATTACATCTGCTTCAGGTTTTATTTTGGGTTCCCGCTTCAAAGTGCAGAAGCTCTCCTGCAAGAGCCTCTGGGAGAAAAGCATTATTGTTTCATTTTCTCTTCGAATCGATGAACTGTGAAGTAAATACACAAACCTCCTGATATAGGGGTTGGAACACTTTCAACTAAACCGCAACCAATACCAGATCTAAGAGCTGAGTTTAGATAATGGTGTATACAACAGATGCGCCTTTACATCTAACTTTTTAAAGTCCTATTGAAGTTGTTCACTGCCACGATTAAGTCAATAATATGTATAGACTTCCCTGCGCCACATCTTTATTGCAGCTCAAAACATGGAGATGCATTGCTTAAAATATTTATCATTTAGCAGTCTATTTGTACTGGACCTTCTTGTCACGTTATCCATTTGAGAGAAGGAGTGGGGAAAAAAATCGACGACCGTCCGCCTGTGCGAAAGTGCAGAATATTGGGTGTAAAACATAAACTTTGGCATAGTTTATATGACGTGATAACGTGGTAAACAGCTCTTTGGCAGCCAGATTATCTGAAAATCAAACCATGTGAGAGAGCTGCTGTACAAAAGCTCGGAAATATGCTGGACTGCCCACACTTCCTGGGAGGTGGTGTTCGCCGACGGAGCTCAGGTTACCAACTGCCTGAGAACGATACGACTCCTTGAGAAAGCTTCGTACCGGGACACCAGTGAGAGGTAACGTGTTCAGGTTTGGTAGAAACGGTAATAGCCTTTGCTATATGCTTTGAATGGGACAAGTAACTGTGATAGAGAACGCAATTCTTGTTGCTGTGTCTGATTTGTCTGAGGAAGAAAGTATCAATTTGTTGATAGCGAGTTTATTATAAAAATGTATTGAATATTGTTTTTGGCAATAGCTGAATTGTACTTTCACACAAGCTTATTTAACTGCAAGGCATTTATAGAAGGAACTGCCTTTCTTTAGCATGCAACTCTATGCCCAGACCTTTCAGTTTGATAATTATAAAATAAAGAACAAAGGAAATATAAAAGTCTCAGGGTTGCGAAAGCTACCATAGATAAATGCACGACTTCGTGAGTTCTAAAGTAATAGCTCGAGGGAAATGCAGACTACAGTCAGTGTCTTGAGATGTGAGGAAGGTTTTGACAATTAACTAAGAGTAGAAAACCTACACATGTCATGGAAGAGTGTGCGGTTTTATTAAAATTTGTGTGTGCTAAGTACATCATATTAGCTGTAATTACTTTTTCCTTCAAAACTGAAGGGATTTAACTGGAAGCACCTGTTACATTGTGGGAAATAGTTATGAGAAAGCTTCATTCGTTAAGACTCGGAAGTCAAAATAGGATCCCACTTTTAAAATGCATCCTCGTCCTCGAGGTTATCTTTTCGATTTCTAGTACCACTTTCAATTAACATACCATGATCCGGAATGGAAGTCATTTTAAAGTCAATAGACAATAGACAGTAGGTGCAGGAGTAGGCCATTCGGCCCTTCTAACCAGCACCGCCATTCACTGTGATCATGGCTGATCATACACAGTCAGTACCCCGTTCCTGCCCTCTCCCCATATCCCTTGACCCCGCTATCTATAAGAGCTCTATCTAACTCTCTCTTGAATGCATCCAGAGACTTGGCCTCCACTGCCTTCTGGGGCAGAGCATTCCACATATCCACCACTCTCTGGGTGAAAAAGTTTTTCCGCATCTCTGTTCTAAATACCCCTTATTCTTAAACTGTGGCCTCTAGTTCTGGACTCACCCATCAGCGGGAACATGCTTCCTGCCTTCAGCGTGTCCAATCCCTTAATAATCTTATATGTTTCAATCAGATCCCCTCTCATCCTTCTAAATTCCAGTGTGTACAAGCCCAGTCGCTCCAATCTTTCAACATATGACAGTCCCGCCATTCCGGGAATTAACCTTGTGAACCTACGCTGCACTCCCTCAATAGCAAGAATGTCCTTCCTCAAATTTGGAGACCAAAACTGCACACAATACTCCAAGTCATTTCCTTAGTCCGCTATATTTAGTTTAAGACGCACTGACTCTCTAGTCATGAGGATTGCTAAGAAATCAAATGAGGCACAATCATTTCTTCGTTTAATAGATTTTCTTTGAACAATCTGCAATTCCGTATTTTTTATATTTAATAAGGGGATTACAATACACGGCAATAGGAGCGCCAGACTCATTTTGTAACTCGTGACATTAAGACTGGAGTGCAAATCGGATGTGTTTCTAAACCCAATTCGAGCCCAAAGTATTTTAACTGTTCTACCTTTGACCGAAGTGAATAAGCATCAATATAAGAAGAGTATACATTTTAGACCATAAAGGGCCGTCAGGTAAATACAATATACTTGGAACTCTTGTTTTTTTCATAAAATAAAGATTTTTTTCCACTGATCTGCACCACAAAAAAGGAGTCACCCAAAGTAGTTTGTCGTGGCTTGGGTAGAAAGAAAGCATCATGCAGAACATGAAGTCACCTAATGACGAGCAGTTAAGTGCGAACAGTTAATTTTAAGCAGAAGCTGAGTTCGCACAAATACTACTGAAAAAGCGAGATTAAGAAATGTCAGCTGTCCCAATAAGGTGGTATGCCGTCTTTCCGAACTCTGCAACCCCCACTACATTTTTCAAGTTTTGCTGTGATGGTAAGAATTTGGAATACATTTTAATACTTGCACCGTAATAAATGTTTTTAATTACGCGGACTTCTGTAAGACATTATTCTTCATCCCTAGGACTCCCATAGACACTTGTAAAACCCTTCGGATAGAAACAGTTAATTTGAGTTAGAAAATTTGGAAGTACTCATAGATTTTTACTTTTGGGTACAAGGATTAAATTTAATTGTATTGTAATAGATGTCCTTTAAAAGGCTCTTAATTTGCCTGTGTAAACATTGTCGCTTTCCACTGATTCTGAGGATAGGCACTTCCATAAAACTTTGGGCCATGCCTTCATTAACTTGGTCCAACACTACTTACTTTTATCAACCCGGTGGGCGCTGGGACACATCACCGGCCGTTTCGGGTCTTTCAACATCAGAAAAATAAAGGCAGTGTACATAAACACAATGAACATCTTTTTAAGTTCCGGGTTCGTAAAAACACCGATTACTGTATCTTTTTCACAGAATCAATCCAAGGTATGAAATGTATTTTACTTAAAGTAGTCCCAAATTCTTGGAAAAGAGCTAGCCATGGAAAAGAAAAGCTCACGAACGTTTGGAAGTCAATAGGGCAAATTGGGGGTTTAAATGTTTTGTAATGTTTCTAAATTTGTTTTTAAATAATGACTCCCCATTATCTGAATATAATGTACACCGTTTGTTCAATGGATATTGTATTCGAGTCATTGTTTAATATTTATCTCTTCCTGTGTATGTATGTGTTATCTGCAGGAATTGACGGAAGTTGTAAAGTGCAGTCAATAGATTTCTACCAGGAGGCTTTACTGGAGTGGATCAGGAGCCAGATAGTAGGTTTTGCGTCCAATGGACATCAAAACAGTCCCATAGGCCGGCGGAATGGCGAAGATCCTTCACTTAAGACACAAAGAGGTGTCGCCCCTTAATTCCGAGAAGCTGACGCCGGAAAATCTGAAGGAGGAAGAGGATTATAAAGAGAATGGAGTTTTGATCCAGAGTCCCAGATCGAGCCACAAGACCCACGAGGAAGGCAGCAAGGCGCCCTCCAACTTGAGCGAAAAGGGCAATATATCCAATAATTACTCAGCTGTTCAGAGCCCAGTTGGACCCAATGGTAATAGTGACGAGGCTGACGACCCCAGTCGCGTTCCGTCGGACAGTTATGGACTTCAGGAGCTGGATAAAACGGTTCCAGACAGCCGAGAAACTTGGAGCAAAAAAGGAGACTTTTTGCTCTCGGTCATAGGCTATGCGGTCGACCTCGGCAATGTGTGGCGATTCCCATACATCTGCTACCAAAACGGAGGCGGTAAGTTGAAGCTGACATCTAATTATACAATTCTTTACCATGTTGTGTTGTGAAAATCGCACTTGAATGTGCACTAGTATTGTGGCGTGGTGTAGCACGGGGACATTCGGCCCTTACAGTTCCTTGTTGAATAATGCTAACTAATCTCCTTTAGCCATTTTATTAAGAAATGCATTCCAGATTATAACAAGCTAAAAATTACACATCTCATCCTGACTCCCTTCTCAATTATCTCAAAGCTAATGTAAACTATGTAATTTGTTTATTGACGCTATTGGACGACATGCCACCAAGGGCATGTGTAAGAAAGGTGCCAGAAAAGGCCAGTAATGCCCTTAAGGCTCCTACCCACACTGTTCATGGACTGTTGGTCCTAATCCCATTGGGGAAGAGGACACACAGCATCCACACCAGGACCACTAGATTCAAAAACAGTTTCTTCCCCTAAGCAGTCAAGCTGATCAACACCTCCACCCACTCACTCCCTCCCACACCACTTTATGTACATAGTCTATGTATATTAGTTATTTTGCATTGTATGGTACGATTGCATTTATATTTATTCTGTTTTTATATTTTGTGTTTTTGTATGTTGCATGGGATCTGGAGTATCAAGCATTTCTGTTCTCCTTTACACTGGTATACTGAAGAATGAGAATGGACAATCTTGAATCTTTTTTTGTGAAGACTGTTTAATGCAGTCTGTCTTTACTTTTGACACCAGTATTTCATTGCTTTCACCATCATTGCTAATTTTCTGAAACACCTGAATATGCAAAAACATTGTGCCTTTGTAGACCACTACAGCAAGTTTAATGAATCCTTTGCTAAACTTCAACAAGGCAGCTTTCTATTTTGGTTATTCAACCAACTTTTTGTTTTTGCTTTATACAATATAAATTGTTGAATGTAAAAGTCAATTTACATATAATGCAAGGATCATGTTCTTATATGCAGCTTTTACATTGTTTGGTCCTCAGCATAATATTAATCCAAACATTGCTTGCTAAATTGTGTAGTGAGGGATAATGAAAAGTTAATGTTTCAAGAGATTTCTGAAAGTCTGGGATGAATGATGTATAAAAAGTTTTTTTTTCTTCCTAGTTGAACATGCCTTGTAAGAGGAATCATCAATTTCAATCATTTCAAAAGTAATAAATGATTTCGTTTGTTAAAATGCAGATGCTGGAAATTTGAAATACAACCAAAAATGCTGGAAACATACAGCAGGGCAAGCGCTGCCTTAGGAAAGAGAATCTGAGTTAGTATTTCAGGCTCAAGACATGCAGTTCTGCAAAGCATTTTCTGTTTTTATTTCAAAAGCAGTAATGTTTTGATAAAATGATATAAAACTTTGAGTTAATACTTGCATATAGTCTTGGTCTCATTAGTTAGTTAATGAAGGATAAATTTGCCTTTGGGGCTTTACAGAGTACGTTCATTTTTGTTACTCCATGTATGGAGGCATTATTTAATGAGGAAAATGACATTATATGAACCAATACTTTATAGAGCTTTGAGGAATGAGAAGTGAACATGTTGAAACATGAGATCCTGAAAGGTTGATTCATCTGAAGGACAAGTAGAGAAAAAGGGCTTCATTATAAGGAATGACCCATCTAAAACAGAGATAGGAGGAATTTTGTTAATTAATTAGAACTCCCTTTTCCAAAGAACTATAGTATATTGAAGGTTGAGACGGATTTTTTTTTGACTATAGGAAGCTGAGAGTTATGGGGATCAGATGAGATAGTAGACCTGAGGCCAGGTTCAGCCCTGCTATGACCTTATTGAATGGTGGAGCAGGTTTATGAGTGGGAAATTATTAATTGTGCTGTTTTGTTAGTAGAATTCATTTTACCCTCCCCGGTATTGAACAAGAGCATTAATACTTCACTCTATCCACAAAAATATACTTGGAATTCACATTTCACTCAAACTGTTTGTTTCAAACTCCTTTAGTTGCTGAGGAGGGAGAGAGTTAAATACACTATAATGTTTCTTGATTTCGGTGTGAAGTGCAGCGCTCTACCAGCTTATCACGTGAAAAGGCTTTTGCAAACATAAAGGCCATAACCCCTACTTTCAAAAAGACCAAAGTGTTTAAAATGAAACTTGCCCCAGTCACTGTCTTAACAATCCTACATGTCCACAATTTGTGTAAAACAATAACTAGAAACACACTTCTGGCAAAGTTCTCCCTCTGAAAAGGGTGTGTCAAATTTGAATGTCTGCAGTAATAAGTATAAAAACGAAGATCTAGTTTTGTTTTTTGCTACTCTGATCGTTTTCTTTGTATTATGCAACAACTAGCACTTTGAACTGCCTTTGGCCTACCTTTTAATAATAAAATAAATGCAGGTAGCAATATCAACATCTAGCAAGACAGAAGTGCAAGTGTGGATGGGGTCATTTCTACATATTAAAAAGAAAATCACCATGTACTAATTCTCATACTAATTTTCAGATTAAATATGCAGAAAGAAACTTGCAATTGTATAGTGCCCTTTCACAATCCTCAGGGCATTCCACTGTACCTCACAGCCAATGAAATACTTTTTGAAGTATAGTTACGATTGGAGGAAATCTGGCAATTAATTTGTACACAGCAAGCGTACACAAACTGTCAAGTGACGACGACCGGGCAATCAATTTTAGTAATTTTGGTTTGGAGACCAATATGCTACAAAGCACTAGAGATAACTATCCCTTCGTCCGTCCTGACGAAGGGTCTCGGCCCAAAATGTCGACAGTGCTTCTCCTTATAGATGCTGCCTGGCCTGATGTGTTCCACCAGCATTTTGTGTGTGTTATTTGAGATAACTATCTTGCTTTTCTTGGAAGTAACATCAATGGTTCTTTTACATTCATCTGAGAAATGAGACATGGAAATAGAGATAATGTATTACTGACTGTAAAAGATTAAGTGTATATCTGTTTCCAATGATGCTGCCTGACCTGCTCAGTTTTTCCAGTACTTACAGCTTTTATTTCATTCATGTATTAACTCTTCAAGGAGGTGACATCTGACAAGATAACATGCACTGGAAATTAATTTTCAAATGTTAACATACAATTACACTTTTTACTTTTATTTTACAGCAGTTTTGATGATTTTTTTTCTTGATGTTATTTTATTTAAAATAAGTTAAATTCAGAACTAACTTAGTGCTTGTTTGGTTTTCTATGTTCTGTGATGCATAGAACATATAACTTAGTACAGTACAGGAACAAACCCTTCAGCCCACAATGTTGTGAGAGTTACAAGACTTCCACAACCACTGCATTGACTCAATTCCAAATTCACTGCTCCAGCTGGTACTCGGTCTCAATGTAACAAGGTCAATCCTTCGTCCATTCACAATTCGGTAGTTCTGCTGAAGAATTGTGATTGTATCTTTTCACCATCTAGGATGGAAAGGAGGTCAGAATATGATATCAGTATTAAGTTTCCTACTTGTTCTGCAGTGGTTCCTGCTGGGACAAGTGTTAAGGACAACCTTGGGTTTTGTCCTTTATCCCTAATCCCTTCAGAAGCAAATTATGTCCACTATCCAGTATCTCATTAAGAATGGTGACATGAGTAAAGGCTTTGGATTGCTTTTAATATCCTTAGGCCTGTACCCAGCATCAGTTGATGAAGAAAAGGTTGAACTAAGTCGATGAAACGAAATGTATTCCTCTGTGGTACATTTCACTTGAAGGAAAAAGCTTTCACTTTACTCATCTGGATTTTTAAAAATCTGGAGCATTAATTTTATTGTTAACTTGACTATGCTATTCAGCAGGAAGTAAAACGCTTGAATTCAAATTATTCAGAGGATCAGACATTGTGAAAGCAGCCAATTCAAAAGAACAGACTTCTAGTTTCAGCCATTTAAATTCTGCACTCAATTTTATGCTGCACAAACTAGAAATGGAGGTTAAAAATCATTTGGTTGCTGGATAACTAGAATAGACAATTGCTTTGTTGAATAAACTTGTAAATTGGAATAAAATGTCTGCTCCAGGATAATATTAGGTGAATATTGATTCTATTGGGTTTGTATAAGAAAATTAGCATTGATTAACTATGTTATAATATACAGTAGTTTATTTGTAATTACTGATTAAAATATACTGCTGTAAGTAAAAATAAAAGTCCTTAGTCACCACAAAAAAGGTGCAAATTATGCTGTATAGTGGCATGTTGCAAGGGAACAGGCCTTCAACCCACTATATCTCCACTGATGTCCCCATTAACATCAGCACCCATTAACACTAATCTCATTTTATTCTCCCTCAGTTCACACCAATATGTTATCATATATAACAAACTGGCTCTCTCATCTTTGGGCTTAAATTGAAATACCAAGAGGAAACCTATGCAGTCACAAGGAGAACATACAAACTCCAGACAGACAGCACCAGAGATCAGGATTTAACCTGGGTCACTGGAGCTGTAGAAGAACACCTCTACTGTCTATGCCACCCTGAAACCACTTGCATACAAACTGCAAAGCGGAAAAAAGGAAATTGAAATCCTAGTACAAGCAAATTCAATTTTTCATATTATACTTGTACAAATTAATTAATGATCAAGTATTTTGAAGAATCACAGAATCATAATTTATCATAAAATCATGTCATTCTGGAGGAGCCATTCAGACCATTATGTTCTCTGAAAAATTAATTCCAGTCCACTTCTCTTGTCCCATAGTGCTGTAAATTGTCTTAAAATTATTTTTCCAATTCCTCTTTGAAAGTTAGTATTGAATCTGTTTCCTCCAACCTTTCAGAGTTTTATGAATTGCAGATTATAATAACTCATTAAAAAACATTATCATCATCATCATCTGGTCTTTAACTAGTCATATAAAATTTGATAACTGAAAACAGTTTTGATTGGTTAATTATTGGTGAGCACATAATGGATGATCTAAACTGGACCCACAGCACCTCCTCATTAGTTAAGGCACAGCAGCATCTATACTTTCTGAAGAGTAAAAGTTCCATTATATTCCATTTAAGAGTCCCCCCCCCCCCCCATTATAACAGCTTTCCATAGGAGCACTATCAAGAGTGTCCTGTCTGGCTGCATCATTGTTCGGTACAGAAGCTGCAAGGCAAGATCCTATAGAGGACAGTAAAAACCACCAAGAGGATCATCAGGTATCCCTCCACTTACTTGGTGCCATTTATTGGGAGCATTGCAGATGAAGGGCCCAAAGCAATGTTGAGGATCCCTACCACCCATCCCGCATGCTCTTTGACCCATTGCCATCAGGAAGGAGATACAGGAGCATCATGCCTAGAACTGCCAGACTGGGTAACAGCTTCTGTCAGGCTGTGAGATGAATGAATACTCTGCCACCCCAGAGGCCTCGTCACTAGGACAGCGAGCTGTTTACCGCTTACCTGTGTTGCAATTTACTACATGCATTTTGAATTGTATTTTATTAATTTATTTGTAGTATAATATTTTGGTTTATTTTAATATTTTGGCTGTGTGTGATATATGTTGTATGGATGCACCATGGTCCAGAAGAACATTGTTTGGTTATATATACATAGAGTTAAATAACAATAAACTTGAACTTGATATTCTTTACACAGAGCTGCCTTTGTATTTGAATATTTAAACTGTTTTGATATTGATGTTATACCTTCCTAAGCAAGTTGGATAGAGATAGTCTCATGCTTGAGTTAAGAATATAGGATTCCAGTATAGTATTTTTATCCTATTATGGTTGTAGTATATTTCAGTTCACAACAGTAATGATAATTTATTGGGATCTAAATGAATAATGTTTTTTTTTCCTCTTGACTATTGTGTTTTGACGTACTTGATCAATGATACAATGAAAAAATTCAAAGTCGGGGGGGGAGGGGGGATTAACACTTTACAAAATTATAACACGTCTTGTTACAAAATGAAAACAAAGGTGATGTGCTCTATGAAGTGACCTTCTGTACTCTGTTTAAGGATAGGATTCTAGTTTTAGATTATGTAAATACTGTCTTAAAGATTCATGGAATATTATGGTTATACAAGTGTTCAAGATCTACCATTGAGTATTTCTGATATCAGCTCCCCACACTCACACCCCCCCCCTCCATTATTTCAGAACCATTCTGGGAAGGCACCAATTAGAAGCCAGTATTTGTTTCAGCTGAGAAAAATACAGAGAATACTCATTGGGTACATGTAATTAATGGCTGGCCATAGACTGACAATCCAGGTACTTGAAGGCAGCTAACATTGTTCTTGTGAGGGAAAATTACAAATGGGAAAAATCTGATTTTTTTATGAGTGTATTGCGTTCAGGGCACCGTTATACATCACCATATTTAAATATGGTTTCTATTACAGATGCCAGAACTTTTATTATATTTAAGCTGATTTAATAAGGTAACCTAAAACTTGTGGGACTGATACCTATGATATAAAGACTATCCTTATTTTTTAATAAAGCAGTAAATATTTGAAATAGACTTAACAAGATTAAGCTGTCTTATTGTATTGCCTCATTCTCAGTTTAGTAGCTACAAAAGTCATGCAGTTGGGGAAAAGAATCTGAATCTGTTGAACTAAAAATCATGAATATTTTATGGGAAATTACTGCTGGTATCAATCTATCACAGCATAAACTAAGTTTAAATAACAGGAGCATCATAATGAAATAAATCGAGATAAATATAAATTTTGCCAAACAGCTTTGAAGATTGTTACAGTACTAAAGAAAACATGACATTAAAATGCACAGCAGGTTTCCAAACCAAACAATATCACATATCTTTTTTTTGAGATGTTTAAATCCATGTATCCACTTCGCTGTCAACTGCAAGCTTTCTCAGTGTGTTTTATTTTTGTGTTTGGAGTATCTGTTTTGATGCTTGTTACTTGGCAATAGGACCTACTGAGATATTGCAATTAACACTTGAAACATGTCCATTTGTTTTAGAACTTTGTAATGCAGATATTGGCATCCAAACTTCCTAAAACTGGAGTACTATTTCTGTTTTAAACTATTGCATTAGAAGATATCTGAATGTGATCAATTATTATATCAAATGTTCTTTTTCTATGTCTATACCTCTCCTGTGATTTGCTTCTCCCTTTCTTGATCTCTTATCTCAGATGATTATTTACTGGAGGTCAAGCAAGGAATTCCTATTCAGTTTCATTGAACACTACTATGTTAAAAATTGAATAGGAAGTAAATAAATTTGGTTTGTTAATTTATTGTTTTTTTGCTTATCCTGTGGTAAAGTTCCTTTCCGCTGCTTGGAATATCTCTTTGATAATTGAATGGTGAAGTTAGTTAGAATCATAGAAACACAGCACAGAAACAGGCCCCTCAGTCCATCTAATCGTTGCTGAACCATTTAAACTACCTACTCCCATTGACCTGCACTGGGACCATGGCCCTCTATACCCCTGCCATCCATGTACTTCTCCTAAACATTGAGCTTGCATACACCATTTGTGCTGGCAGCTTGTTCCACGCTCTCACGACCCTCTGGGTGAAGAAAGTTCCCCTCCTGTTCCCCTTAAACTTTTCATCTTTCACCCTCAACCTATGACCTCTGATTGTAGTCCCACCCAACCTCCATTTACACTCTCTATACCCCTCAATCTTGTATACCTCTATCAAATCTCCTCTCAATCTTCTACATTCCAAGGAATAAAATCCTAACCGATTCAATCTCTTCTCATGACTCAGATCCTCCAGACCTGGCAACATTCTTGTAAGTGTTGTCTATACTCTTTCAACCTGTGTACTGCCACTACTGTTTCATGGGTAACATTTTATTATGTTCTTTTGGTTGTCAGGGTGGAGATGTGTCTCTACCAAATGAGTTGTAAGGTGTTCCTTCCCTCTGTTAGCCTGCAGGTCACCCTTGGGTAAGGTATTGCACCTGCTTAGCTCCCCTATCAGGGTCACGTGAAACCATGGGAGCAGGTGGTGAATGTTCATAAGAGCTGCAGGTGCATATCACTTGTCCTGGTTATGTGACCACTGACGCTGGACAGACGATCTCTGAACAGTATTGATAATGGTTGGGATCCCATGTCTTGTAAAGACACTGCCCAGAAGAAAGCAATGGAAAACCACTTCTGCAGAAATAAATTGCCAAAAATAATCATGATCATGGAGCACGATCGCCCACCTAATATGACATGACACGTAATGATGACGATGATTATGTTCTTCAGTTTTAAGTGACAAGATTGGAATTTTGGTTCATTTTCAGGACATGGTCATCACCAGCAAACCTTGTGTGAGGGAAGTTTCAAGTTAATCACTATTTTATTTATTTAGAAGATGTGTAAGTGGGAAGGGAACACTTCTAACCCTTGTGTCACAGACTTGAATCATTGAACTCTATGTGGTGGAGGACTCACAGTGCTGAACTGTTCAGTTGCAACAGGGTTGCTTAAACAGGTCATTTTGTAAAATGGTTAAAACATTTCAGTGGATTTAGAGTCAAATATAAACTGGACCAGGCAGAATGCAGATTTTGTTCCCTGAAGGACGTTATAAGCTAGGACTTTTATAGTAATTCATCAGATTTATTTTGAGGGGCTTTTTCTTATTTCCAGTTACTGTAAGCTGATTCTGAATTCTCAGCCTGCCACAGTGGGTCTTACATTCTCTGGATTATTAGCTCAAGGTTCTGAATTGTTGATCCATAAATACATCACAAATATTGAGAACAATCAAATATATTTAATTTGAATGCTACCACACAAGATGGGTTTTTTTTACCATCCTGTGTTAAAGCTTTTGTTGGAGTCCCTCTCTAAAAAGCTGCTGCTGCCATGTTATCTGGAGTTGAAGGGACTGGGCTGGAAAGGGGTAAGCAGTTTTTGGACTCTATTTCTCTTTAGCTAGCTGCACTTCCATTTCGTTTCCTCCTCACTGTTTCTAACAATCTAAGTGCTCACCAATTGGAGGCTCCAATGGTTGCCAGTTTCCTTCTTGCCTGTGCTGATGCCAGACATCTTTTTGTCTCATTTACAACTCTTGTAGCAGAGGTATGGACATCCAGTACTTTCAGTTCATTATACAATGTCCTTGGGAATATGACCATTATCATTCATCTAGTGAACATGGGAAATCCTACAAATTTCATTAGATTAATAACAAATGTAAAGTTGACAGGCTTTTGTACATTATTTGTTAGTCCGCTCTGTTGGTTGAGGTCTTTCATTGATTCTAGTTTGGTTCTTGGATTTACTGAGTAAATGGTGTCTTTGATTTTTTAAAAATTCAGTGTGCCAAAATAAAAATGTTATATGCTTTAAATTCTCCTATATGATGACCTTGCCCTGCTGTGAGATACTTTCAATATATCTGAGGCAACAAAGGAAGAAAATGCATAAGAAGGATGTGGAAGCTTAAGAGAAGGTGCCGAGGAGATTTACTAGGATGCTACCTGGATTAGAGAGTGTCTTATGAGGATAGGTTGAGCAAAGGTTTTTCTCTTTGGTGGGAAGGAGGATGAGAGGTGACATGAATAGAGGTGTACAAGATGATAAGAGGCATAGATGCAGTGGACAGCTGGAGAATTTTACCCAGGGTAGAAATGACTGATACGAGAAAGCATAATATTAAGGAGATTGGTGTAAATTAAAGGGGGGGGGGGTGTTAGAGGTGTTTTTTTTTAAACAGAGTATGCTGCCAGGGGTGGTGGCGGAGGCAGATACATTGGGGACACTTAAGAAAGTCTTAGGCATATACATGAAAGAAAAATGGAGGGTGATGTTAGACTGACACACTAGATTGTTCTTGGAATAAGTTAAATAGATGGTACAATCTGGTGGGCAAAAGGGCTGTTCTATGTTAAAATGTTTAACCTTTTTTAGTCTTGCATGTTAGGGAGACCACACTGTTGTAGAGTCGTGTACCAAGGACACAAGCTTGGAAGACTTTAGAGTTCTTTGCATGCTCCATTAACATGACTTTGGTCTACACTCTGTCACTCAACTGCTGCTTTCTCCAAGCACATAGTCATTTTGGACTACTGATGATTTTCGAGCCTTTGAATGCAGTTGTCAGCAACCTCCAACAAGATGAAGTAAAGACAGTATCCTGGGCCTTGATAATAATCTTGCTGCTTAAGTGGGTGATTGTGTAAATCATTATCAGATGCCGTAAAGTCATACAACAAGTAAACCCTTCGGTCCAGATGGTTCATGCTGACTGAGATGTCTGATCCAAGCTAGTACCATTTGCCAGTATTTAGCCTATAACCTTCTAAACCAGGGGTTCCGGACCTTTTTTATGCCATAGACCAAGAGCATTATGCTAGGCGTCCATAGACTCCAGGTTGGGAATTGTTGTTCTAAACCATTACAGCTGTATTTTAAGAGTTGTTATTGTCCTGTTGCAATCTCTTTTTCTGGCCGCTCATTCCATACAGATACCACTTTGTTTGAAAAAAGTGTGTCCCTCAAATTCATCTTAAATCTTTCCCCTCTCACCTTAAACTTATGCCTTTTAGTTTTTTGATACTCTAACAGAGGGAAATGGATTGAATGAATTCATACTACCTATGCCCCTCATGATTTTATCCACCCCTAAAAGGATTGCCTCTCAAACTCCTATGGTCTAAAGAATAAAGTCCTAGTCTGTCCGACCTCTTTCTATAACTCAATCCTTCAAGTCCTGGCAGCATCCTTTTCAAATCTTCTCTGCACTCTTCCCAGTTTAATGGCATCTTTTCAAGTGCAGGGCAACCCAAACTGAACATAATACTCCAAGTGTGGCTTCACCAGCAGATTGTTCAATTGCACATGATGTAAAATTAGTTGTTTTGCAGCAGCACAGTGCAAAGGCAGAAAATATATAAATTACAAAATCAAATAGTGCAAAAAAAATACAACAAGGTAGTATTTATAGGTTCATGGGGTATTCAGATGGCAGAGGGGAAGAAGCTGTTCCAAAATCATTGAATATCAGTCTTTAGGCTCCTCTACCACCTCTTTGAAGTCAATAATGAGAAGAGGGCATGTCTCAGATGATGAGGGTAATTCCTTACTGATGGATGCTGCTCTTTTGAGGTAGCACTTCTTAAAAGTGTCCTTGGTGGTAAGAAGGGTTGTGTCCATGATGGACCTGGCTATGTCAGTAACACTCTGCATCCTTTTGTGATCCTCTGTACTGAAGGCGCTATACCAGGATTCAACTACTCAGAATGCATTCCACTGTTCATCTACAGAAGTTTGCTAGCTTTTGGTAGCATACCAAATCTCCTTAAACTTCTAACAATATAGAATTGCTGACTTGCCTCCCTCATAGTTACATCAATGTGGCCTAGGGATAGATCATCTGAGATGTTGATGCACAGGAACTTGAAGTTGCTCACCCTTTCCACTGCTTACCCTTCAATGAGGACTAGTGTATGTTCTCTGGACTTCCCCTTCTTAAATCCACTCCAGTTCTTTGGCTTTGCTGACATTGAATGCAAGGTTGTTGTTGTGCCACCACTCAACCATGCAACCTACTTCATACATACAAACCTCCACATCACTCTCTGAGATTCTACCAACAACAGTGGTATCTTCAGCAAATTTATAGATGACATTTGAGATGTGATTAACTACATTGCCATGAATATGAAGGAAGTAGAACAGTGGGCTAAGCAAGCATTGTTAAGGTGCACTTGTGTTAATAGTCAGTGAAGAGGAGCTGTTATTACCTATTGACACAGATTGTTGTCTCCCATTAGGGAAGTCAAGTATCCAGATGCAGAGGGAAGAACAGAGGATTCGACTTTGAAGCTTAATTATTAGTGCTGAGGGGATGGTGGTTTTGAACACCAGACTGTAATCGATAAACAGTAGCCTCATGTACATGTGCTCCAAGGCAGAGAGATGAGAGCCAATGAGATTTCATGCATTGTGGAGCAAATGTAGCAGGAGGCCAGCTTGAGTTAATTCTAGTTATAATCAACTTCTTGAATCACTTCATTATGGTAGATGTGAGGGCTACTGGGTGATAGTGATTGAAGTATCTCGTCCAGCTCTTCTTGGGCACTGGAATGATTGCTGCCCTTTTGAAGTAGGTAGGAATCTAAGACATCAACAGTGAGAGAAATAGACTATGTCCTCAAATATTCCAGCTGGTTGGCATAGATTGTCTCTACTATGTCACTACCTTGTCTCTACTCTAAGTGAATCATGAGTACTCCAAGGTCCCTCTGTTTTATAACACTTGCCAGGGTCCTGCCATTCACAATGAGAATTGTCCCTGGATTTGACTTTCCAAATGTAACACCTCCCACTTATCTGAATTAAATTCCCATTTGTTATTCCTTAGCCCATTTGTCAGTGTGGCATCATCAGCATAGAACCTATAGGACACCCACTCACATATCAGGAAAGCAGTTGAATAAGCTTAAGGTTATCAGATGTGATAACACAATTTTAATCTGAAAGTCAGAGTTTAAGATGATCATAATCTTGAATTGATAGTTTACCTCTATGATGCTCATGCTGTTTTCAAATTTCATAACTTACAGGTGCCTTCCTCTTACCATATCTTCTGATGGCTGTGTTTGGTGGTATCCCACTCTTTTATATGGAGTTGGCATTGGGACAGTACCATAGAAATGGAGCCATTTCAGTATGGGCAAAGATATGTCCAATTTTCAAAGGTAAGGCTACTTGCTTCATTAGTGACACAAAAGTGCCATTCTTCTTTAAAAGCATTTAAATTTAAAGAAAATATCTTGACAATGGGGGTAGTAGAATTGTATTGTGTATGTGGCAGTTTCACAAATTAAATGGTAGGAGATGATTAAAGAGCTAAAACAGTATTAAATCACAGAAACTTGGGCTCATTACAAGCTTGCTGTGATATTCTATGTTGGACTGAGTTCCATCTGCCCTTCAGCTTCACCCTTGCTAATTAACATCTGCTGTCATTCCTTAATGCTTTAAATTCGAAAAAACCTTAGCATTCCCCATTCTTGTTTCCCTCTCACACTTTCTCACCTGCTCATCACATCCCTCTGGTGCTCCTCCCCCTTCCCTTTCTCCTTTGGTCTTCTGACCTTTCCTATCAGATTCCCCCTTCACCAGCCTTTCCCTGTTCCACCAATCAACTTACAGCTCTTTACTTCACACCTCCCCCTCTCCCGGTTTCACCTATCATCTGCTACCCTGCGCTACTTTCTCCCCTCCCCCCACCTTCTTGTTCTGACTTTTTCCCTTTCCTTTCCAGTCCTGATGAGTCTCGGCCCAAAACATCAACCATTTATTTCCATCCATAGATGCAGCCTGACCTGCTGAGCTCCTCCAGCTTGTGTGTATTGCTCGTAACATTTAATTTTTTGTCATCTTGGCTTTAATTCTCCATTTCTTTTTAACATTCTACAAGAAAAGAACTTTACAAATAATATTATATCTGCCTTCAACTTTATTGATAGCTTTGCCTTTAAACATTTGCAATCCAAATTTTGGAATATCCTTAGTGCCTTTGCCTCTGTACCTCCTCTTTTCCTTTAAAAGTTTAATTCCAGTTTCAGCCCTTTTTGCCACCTCCCCACATACTTCATTTTTAAGCTTCAAGTCCATTACTTTGTAATCTCTTTAAAGTGCTTTGTGGTTCTTTTATTTATAAAAACAAGAAGAACACGAGAGTTTCCGCAGATGTAACATGTTGTTGCACACGTTGTATTGCATACATAAGATGATCTTGGCCTGGATAACTAAAGGCTTGATTAAAGGGGATGGTTTTAAGAGCTGTTCTTAAGAAAGAAACTGGCAAAGAAGATTTCCATGCGATTCTAGCCTCAGTAGCTGAACTGGCAGTAGAGGAACGATATTTGGTGCTGAACAAGAGGCCAGAATTAGAGGAGTGCAGACATTTCCAGGGCTTATGTAGTTTGTAAAAATAGAGATATAGAGGGATGAGACCTTCAAAGGATTAGTTGTAGAGGGTGACACATCACTACTGAATGCCTGTTGTCTGCTGTGCCAGAAACTATTAAAAAGTTGGTTGGGTCTTTTGTTCCTTATGTGACAAGTTAGTGATTTCTGCAAGAGGTAAAGTGATGGTGGTGCATTTGTCAGTGCCTTACTTGGGGGAAAAGATCTTTGCTATAAGAATTATTCATAAAGGAAGAGTCATTCATAAAAATAAAATTAAAGATAGAAAATATAAATGGACACAACAGAGAAAAATGTGGAAAAAGTAATGAAATTATTATCCTGTCCACCACCCCTACCCCACCTATCTTCCCAACTCTATCCCAATGATCATATTCAGAATAAAAGAATAAATATGTCACTTCCATTTACTTTAATAGAACAAACCATTGCATAGTGGTGAAATCTGGATTTTGTTACACCTTGAGGCATGCAGCTAACTCCCTTCTAAAACCCAGAGGCTCCATCAAAAGTAGATTAGGACTTTGCTCTACTCTCCAGTTGCTAAAACTGCCTGTTTATAGTACAGGAAGTTTTCTAGAGCAGAATAATTAAAAGCAGCAGCCAAGAGGCATGACTACCAACATCTGAGTGATTGAAGCTTATTATTTTCTTTCTGATCACTTGCAATTTCTGCCATGGAGCTTTCGCAGTACTTTTTTCAGAATTCATAGGGCTACATGAGGAAATGTGAATTTTACAGAAGTGAAATTTCAGCAAACAAAACAATTTTGTTAATTCTGTACTCTGGCTCAGTTGGAGAACTCGCACCTTTGAGTCAGATGGTTTAATGGAACTTGCACAAAAGAAAGTCTTTAAATCTGATGCTCCATTGCAGCACTAATGGAGTGCTGCATTATTGGATGTGCCATCTTTGAGATGAGAAGTTGCATTAAGGTCCTATCAGCACAGTTAGGTGGATGTAGAGAATATTTTGAAGACATCCCCAATGCTCTATCCAGTATTTATCCCCAATCAACACTGAATAAAGAGGCTTCTCGCTCTTTGTAAAAATATTATTGGTGGGAACTTGCTATGTGAAAATATGTGCCTTTGACAATTACACTACAAAAATACTTAGGAGCTGTGGAATACTGAGGTGTGTATGTGCAAGTCTTGGCAATTTGGCACACTATTAGGAAAGCACAATGCATGTGAACCAGTGTCAGGACTGTTGTTAGGAAGGGCTTTACTCAAGAGGATTGGCAGAAGCAATCATATTTTGGCAACTCCTACCTTTGTCTTTGCAACCACTGCATCTTATTTAACATTTGGAAATCTCAGAAGCTTGAGTACAATTATTTTAATATGTAATCAAAATGAAGGCCATTATGTGTTTCTGAACTCATCTGTCCAAAAAAATGTTTAAATCTCCTGTCATATCATCCAACTTTCTCTTCAATCTTGCATTGCTAAAGCTCTGATACCATTTTACATTGTATCCTTGAATAACTCTGCTTGACTCCTCAGTGAATGTAAAAGTTTTGTATCACTCAAGGTATATATTCAACCAATTGCTTGAAAATAAAAAAAAATAAAATTGTTGGAAATTTAAGTCAGGCAGCATCTAGGGGAAAAGAAATGCAGTTAATGTTTTGGGTACCAGGCATTTTGTTGGAGTTTGTTTCTAATTTTCACTTGCATTACTGTTGAATACACTGTGGAGAATGCCATCCTCCTCCTTCATGTGATTTCGACGTCTCATTTTCCTTGTTCACCCTCAGTAGTTTCTGCTTCTTTTTTGTTTTCAGACAAGATCTGATCTATTTCTATGCTTGATATTTGAATTACACCTCTTCTTTTCCATCCCACATCATCTAACTTTGTATGCTGTACCTTAAATCTGCAACTTTATCCAACACCTACTGCCAATTAATTTTGCTTGAAAACTTTTTGAAAGCCTAATAAGATGCAACTTTTGATCTTTCTTTTCAGAAATTGAGCTAACTGCTTTATCTTCGATTCTTATCATACAACTATTTAACATTGCCTCAATCATCACCTAATGATAACACTTGCTTATAAAAAGCAATTAAAGTTGTTTCTGAATATAATGTGAATTTATGCATTGCATAATGAGAAGCAGATAAGTAAGTTAACTTATCTTTAACCTGTATTATAAATGGATGTCAGTAGTGATAACTGACAAAAACCAATCCAAGCCTTGTCTGTGTCACACTTCCAGAACTGTTATGCATATTGGTTATGTATCTCTATTTGTAATATTTGATTTCTGTGCAAAAAAGTACAACCTGTGTTTAGTTCTGTTTAAAAAAAATATACATTTATTTTTGTACTTTAACTTCTAAGAATGTTAAATAGCTTGATAGATAGCATTTTATTTTTAACTCAAGTGTTCAATTAAGACCTCAATATGAGCAGAGAATCAACTATTGCAATGATTCTTCAGTATTTGGATGTTTCTTCTGCAGTGAATGTTTAAAAAAAACTGCTTTTCTTGTTCCTTGTAGGGATTGGATATGCAATCTGTATAATAGATCTATATGTTGCCTTTTACTACAATACCGTTATGGCCTGGGCTCTATACTACCTCTACTCCTCATTTACTTCTGAGCTCCCATGGACCAACTGTAACAACGCCTGGAACACTGGAAACTGTACCAACTACTTCCAAAAGGATAATGCCACATGGACAAAGTTTTCTGCCTCTCCTGCTGAAGAATTTTATACGTAAGTGCATGTAAGTGGATGCAGAGCTTGGGGCATGAAAAGCTAAAAACAATCTTGAATCTTGATCATGTCATTTCCAGTACACAGGTGTAATGGAGAGCAAAATAATGTTTACTCCTGTTCCACCTGCATATTGGATCTGTCTTTCTGTAACAATAGTTCATGCTAGAGGTAGATTTAATCCCTTAGTTACTTTTAAAATATCCCGCTGCTTTGCTTTTATCTAAGCTTGATAAAGATATTCCACCTATAAGTTATGATTTCTATTCTTAGAAAGTCAAGCATAATGGGTTCAGAGCTAAAAAAACAAGCTGCTGGAGGAACTCATTGGTCAAGTGACATTCCTGGAAGTAGAGGGATTCTTGACATAATTTGAGACGAAACATCAAACGTAATGGGTTTAATGCTTTCCTGTTTTGGCACAGGTTTCTATGATTATGATTTAGAGCTTTGTGTGTGGTAACATCTGCTGATCATTGTTTACTTCAATTTAAGAATAACAAGCCAATATCATTAAATCAAGTGATCTTGCATATACAGTAAGCCACAGGTTAGCACAGTTAATTTCATACTACCTGCATATTGCTCTGTCATAAATTATGGGCTTACTAATTATTAGAATATACTTCATCAGGGTTTTCCCACACATTAAGGTTCCTTGGGACAAAAGGGAAATCCTGCAGAATTATCATTAAAAGAATGAATTTGATGGAAGATGCTATCAAGATTTTTTTGTAAAGGATTGTCTAGGAACACTTGGTAGCTGTTGTATTAATATGCAGCATTGGCACTTGTCCAAATGCTATCTTTAGTTTTGTCAGGCTGTTGACTTAGCAGATGAAGACGTACAAAAAAGCTGGATGAACTCAGCAGGTCGGGCAGCATCAGTTGAAAGAAGCAGTCAATGTTTCGGGTCGAGACCCTTCGTCAGGACTAAAGAAGGAGGGGGCAGGGGGCCTATAAAGAAGGTGGGGGGGAGGGTAGAAAACCAATCAGAGGAAAGATCAAGGGGTGGGGGAGGGGAAGCAGGGAGGAGATAGACAGGAGAGGTGAAGAAGGAATCTAAGGGGAAAGCACTATGGGTAGTAGAAGAAGGCAGAGTCATGAGAGGTGATAGGCAGCTAGAAGAGGAGACACAGTGAAGGTGGAATGGTGGAAGGGAGAGGAAGGTAATTACCAGAAGTTGGAGAATTTGATGTTCATACCAAGGGGCTGGAGACTACCCAGACAGTATATGAGATGTTGTTCCTCCAACCAAAGTTTGGCCTCATCATGGAAGTAGAGGAGGCCATGTATGAACATATCTGAATGGGAATGTGAAGGAGAGTTGAAGTGGCTGGCAACCGGGAGATCCTGTCTGTTGTGGCGGACGGAGTGTAGGTGCTAGACGAAGCAGTCTCCCAATCTGCGTCGGGTCTCGCCGATGTAGACACTTATTGTACTCTTATGTACTCCTGCAACTGTGTGCTAGGTAATGGGTGAAAGAATTGTGTAAAGCTGCAAATAGTTTGCAATAGTGCTAACTCTCAAAGCCAATTAAGAAATGCCTTATCACCCTGAAATATTTTTCATCACATGAGCTAAAGACTCATCTACTACTTAAGGCCCTCTGTAAAACACAGTAAGGCAAATCTTGAAAATTATCACAAAAGTCTTGGTACTGAAAATTATCACTGAGGCATTTTGTTGCAAATTTGCTTTTGTAAGTTTTCTTGTAACTTGTGACAATTATTTTTATTGCAGTCGCAAAGTGCTTAAGATCCACAAATCCAGTGGGTTGGACAACTTGGGAGGCATCAGCTGGCATCTATTTATTTGTCTGCTACTTATATTTACTGTAGTGTACTTCAGTATCTGGAAAGGCATACGGACTTCTGGAAAAGTAGGTGAAGTTAAATCAAACTAAGTATCAATACCATGTCACGAGATTATTATCCAAAGAGTAAATGACATTCCTATTTCACGTTGGTATGAAATAATTTATGAATAATTTGACACAGAGTTAGTATTTATGGAAGATTAATATCACTGAACTTTTTTTTTATTAGCCTGGGTAAAAATATTTAGATTACCTGATTGATCTATGAGGTAAAATTAGACGTATTTCAAAAACATAGCTTTGATTTTAGGTCCTCACAATTACTACACTACTCTTACGGTATGATGCTGACTAGAAACTAAATCACAGCAAAATTTACTCAAACATTGTTTAATAAGTGATTAGTATTATTTAGTGAAACAATCAAACTATGAAGAAAACATGAACTGGTCATACACATTGAAGACTTAATGTACTATTTTTAAGTTATAGAAATTCTGATTAAGGTAATAATGCTTAATAAAGTGGACAGAAAGACATGATAATTTGGTATCCAGCTGTTTGAAAAATGCACTCCCTTTAAACAAAAGAGAACTTTATTGAGTAACCTTTAAATTTGTCTAGTTTACTGAAAAAACTTGTTATAACATAATTTTTTTTAAATTAAAAATGTATTGGGGTATTAATAGGAACAAATCCAAGTATCTGAAAAATCTGTTAGTCCATCACCAGCAAAGTTATAATGCAACAAAAGTCATAATGCAACGAAGCAATGAGTCCTGAGGGAGACAGATTATCAGAATTTTATTGTACATTTTTTCTGTACCTGCTCATTTTTCTGTTTTCCAGTGTTCTTTTTTAGCACATAGGTTGTGCATTTTCTTGGACTTAATGCAACAGTTCCCAATGTCTTAGATATTTAATTTTATATTTTGATACCACACAGAATAGGCCCTTCCAGCCATTTGAGCTGTGCTGCCAGCAAACCACCCGGTCTAATCATCGCACAATTTACAATGACCAATTAACCTACAAGCCGGGTACAACTTTGGAAACTGGAGTACCTGGTGAAAACCCATGCATTCAAGGGGTGGATATACAGACTCCTTACAGGTGACGCTAGAATTGAACTCCAGTGCCCTGACCTGTAGTAGCTTTATCCTACCGTGATTTCATCAGTAATACATACTTCAAGAGACCCAAAAACTGGTCACTAGAGTTGATATGAAAATAGCAAAAGCTGGAGATACTCAGTGGGTCAGATCACATCTGTGGAGAAGCAAAATTAATGTTTCAGAGTGTTGACTTTTCATCAGAACCAGAAGGGTGAGGAAGTGAGTGTGAAATACCAAGCAATATTGTCTGGTGTGGAAAAAAAAAGTTACAATTGAACAACTTTACATTAAACCAGCTCTAATGCAATCAAGAAAGGTTGGTTTTCTGGATTCATGGAACTTGGTATTGAGTACTCAATCCTGCCATTACTCGGATTTATGCCGGAATTTAGTGGAAGAATATAGTGAAAGGCCAAAAGGAGGTCAATATGTGAGTGGCACAAGGATTTAAAGTAGCAAGATGGCAGTTACCTGACCTGCATTTGGCTTCTCATCATTTTGGAGGGAGGCCATACTATGAGCATGGAATGCGGTATAATAAATCAGAAGTAGTGCAATGGTTTGCTGCTTTACCTGCAAGAACTCTTTGTATCCTTAGTTGCTGGGAATGGAAGAGGTAAAGGGGTCAAGTAGTTACATGGGAAAGTTCTGTGAAAAGCCAGGTGATTGGCAAAAATTGAATATTGAACCAGGCATAAAGTCTTTGGAATGCTGAAAAAGAGGGGAGGAATGGAATCTTGTTAAAGGTGGTAGAGATTTTAGAGGACATCCTGTTGAAAGTGAATGTTGTGGTTGCAAGGGGAAGATGAGATGAAGCCCTAACTTTACATAGGTTGGGAGGGCAAGGTGAACCCTAACTTAACTCGAGCTAGGAGGAGAAGGGGAAGAAGCAGAAATGCAGGAAATGGAGCAGATACAATTAGGAGCTTTGTCAATATCTGTAGAAAGGAAGTCCTGATTAAGGGAAAAGGAAGACATCTCAGAGGTACTGGTGTGTAATATAATTAGGAATGAGTATTAAATTGACAAGTAATGGAGGCTCAGGGTCATCCTGGCAAATTGAATGGCAGCTTTCTAGAGCCCAACAAATTCACATACAACAGATTTCACTAATTTCTGCCATTTTCAATGAGATCCCATCACTAGATATGTCCCTCTAACCTTCCTTTAAGCATTTTGAAGGGACTGTTTCTTCCACACTTCCCTGGTTCAATTTTCCATTTCCACCAACTATTCTTTTCATGGCATTTTCCAAGGGGGATGTAGCTTCTATCTTTTATCTTTTGCCACCATCCAGTGACCAACAATGATTATCCTTCCAGGTGAAGCAGCAATTTACTTGCACTTCCTGGAGTTTAATGTATGACATTCAGTGCTCATGGTATACTCTCCTTTGTCTTGGAGAAACCAAATGCAGACTGGGTAATTGATTTCCAGAGCAGTCTGCAAAGGTGACCCTGAACTTTCAGTTGTTTATCATTTAAATTCTCTGACCCCATCCCAGTCTGACCTCTGACTTTGGCCCATTATAATGTTCCAACCAAGCCCAAAGCAAACACGAGAAATCTCACCTTCTGTCAAGCATGTTAAATTCAAAACTTAAAATACCAGCCTTTCTAGTTTTGTATCTGTACTGACTAGTTTCATCTCTCACATTTTACTCAGTTTTTCCTCTTTCTGCTATTGATATGTAATTAGTTCAATATTTCTAGCATTCTCTTTGATTTCATATTTCCAGCAACTGTTTACAGCTTTGTCTCTCTACTGCCCTCATTCATCTCTCTCTATTCACATCAGCCATGATTAACTAATACTCATCACCTATTATATAACATTGTGTTATCTGGACAATCTTGGTCACAATCATATTGTTGAGCTTTATCCTCTTTGTTCCTTCCCTCAATAGCTGAGAACACACTCACTTTCTTAATTTACAGTTATGATGAAAGGTCCGTGATCTGAAAAATTAACTTTATTAAGACCTGCTGAGTATCTCTAGAATTTTGTCTGTTCATTTCACGTTTCCAGCACCTGCAGGTTTTCTGCTTTTCGATACAGTGGAGTTTGTGGTAATTTATAGGAGTTATGCTTTTTTGTACATTCTCCGATATTCCCGATCTCTGCTTGTCATTAACTCAAATAGATAGAGTTGTTATGTCTACAAGTATGCCTCCAGTAAATGAGCCTCACTTTACAACTTGCACCTCATTATTTTTGTGAATGGCTCAAATCATTACTATTTCCAGAAAATGATAACATCAGTAGAGCCAAGCTCTCAATAATCTCTGAACCAATGACATGAGACTTTTGTATCTGACAGCTACAAAGGAAATGGTTCAGAATTAAGTTAGGCAGATTGGCCTTTCCACATCTGTAACTGTGTTGTGACCCCATGGCCTACCTGCCTGTCTATTGACTACAGCACTGTTGATGTCCCAAAGTCCTGTATGTACCTGTGACCTGACCATAGCGCTGTACATCAGTACTGGCTATGCTCATTCTTTTATTTCTGTTGGCTGCAACATAACAATTCAAAAAGTCAGTCACATCTAAAGGTTAACTTTTAAATTCTAATGCCACCCTATTGTTCCAATCTGAAGCACAGTGAATTTGCTCCAGTTTCACCAATCAAACACGTGAACATACTTGTTGGATCTTCTTCTGCAGCTGGAACATAGCACTGCTCCCATCACAACAGGATTTAAACAGACCTGCACCATTGTGGACTAAGCAAAGTATAAATGATTCTCTGCAGCTTGGAAGACTCACAGCAGGCAATCTGTCTTGTATAAATATTTATGGCACATTCAAATGTGTGTTGTCTTGCTTATTTTTACAACTGCCTGAATTGTTTATTTATGCCTGCAGGTTGTATGGGTAACAGCCACTCTTCCCTACATAGTCTTGTTTATTCTCTTGGTGCGGGGTGCAACCTTGCCAGGGGCCTGGCGTGGAATCCTCTTCTATCTAAGGCCTGAATGGAAAAAGCTATTTACCACCCAGGTAAGTCAACCCATGGGCAGATTGGCCCTTATTAACATACAGATTTACTACATTATTGAAACTAGTAGGTGTTCATATGTAACCATGTATTATCTGTTCTTCATTTCCCTCCACCTCAAAATCTGTTGAAAAGCCAGAAAATTAATAATGTAGTTGTCTGCCCGGGGAAGAAGTAGAGGCTACCACATTAAATGTACTTAATGTGACACAGATAAATTTTTGCATAGCTGGGGAATTAAGTGTTATGGTAGTTATCTATTGAATGGCAGGACAGGCTTGATGGGCCAGATAGTCTACTCCTAATATTTTGTGAAACATTTCAGGTTGTGGCACAGTCATAGAATGTCCCAGTAAGGCAGGGGTGTCAAACTCATTTTAGGTCACGGGCCGGATTGAGTAAAATGCAGCTTCATGCGGGCCGGATCAGTCGGACGCGTGCGAACGCAGCTTTCGTTGCCTCCGTTTTTTCAGCCTGCTCTCATGTGTCTCAGTCTCTGCTATAACTACAAAGTGTTTCACTTTACAAATTCCGTTTCTTATGAAGAAGACTGCCGAATAAACACTAAAAACCCTGAAAACCTGGTACCTGAATAAACTCAGCATTAGCCATATCATACGCCATAGGCGCTTCGATTACTGGGGCCAGCTTTAATAGTAATTAGATATTATCTCGCGGGCCAAAGATAATTCCACCGTGGGCCGAATTTGGCCCGCGGGCTTTGAGTTTGACATATATGCAGTAAGGTGATGGAGTATAATCTCAATTTTCAGACTTCCTTCCCTCTTAAATTTCTTCCTTTCTGCCTTATCCCTCCTGACAGATCTGTTTTTTTTTTTCTGGGCTATGAGTCGAAGAAGAGATCTTTAATAATAATATGGACTGGTTTTGCATCTACATTTGTAAAAATGCCTGGGAGTATTTTTCTAACATACCAGTAAAATGCTTCCCTGAAGTAAAAACAGGAAATGTTGGGAGATACTTATTCGGTGAAGCAGCATCTGTGGAGAGTTAACATTTCAGTTCAATGACCTTTCAGGAAATTGTACTTCATATTAACTTCCCTGTTTTTTTTTATTGTTGCTGTCCATTCTAACAACATTACCGACAGTCTGCAGTTTCTGTATATGTATTGTGCTGTAAATAATTTTGAATGTTTCTGTGAAGCTTTTAAAGAGTGAATATATGCAGACAAAATTCAATAATCATGAAATTGCAAGCCTATAAACCATACTGTTATCTGACTTGCTGTTCGTGAATTTCCATGGTTGTGGTAAACCTGAGTCCAGAGAAATAAACTCTCTTCTGCTGTAGGATAACTTTTAGAGTCCTAGAGCAAAACAGCATGGAAATAGACACTTCAGCTTAAGTCCTCCATGATGACCATGGTGCCAACCAAGCTAGTCACACTTGGCCCATATCCCTCTAAGCCCCACTTCATTTACTTCTCCAAATGTCTTTTAAATGTTGGCACTTTACCTACCTACCTTTACCTACTTAAGCTGGCAGCTCGGACCAAATATGCACCACTCTGTATGTGAAGAATTTGCCCGAGGTCCATTTTAAATCTTGTACTCTCACTTTAAACCTACACCCTTTAGCTTTTAGTTCCCCCTCACTAGAGAAAGGATATTATCTGTTATCCTCATCATTTTGTTCACCTCTGTAAGGTCAACCCTCAATATCCTACATTACAAGGAGTAAGCTCCTAATCTGGCCAGCTTCTTCATATAACCCAGCATGTTGCACTCTTCTCAGTTTAATTATGACTCATTGTTCTATAATAGGGCAACCAAATTTACACAATACTTCAAGTGTGGTCACACTAAAGTCTAGTACAACTGCAACGCAAGGTGCCAACTTCTGTACTCGGAGACACTCGGCTAGCCAGGCAGTATTCAGGAGGAAATAGTAGAGTTAATGTCTCATGACGACAATCATATTTAAGTAGCAAAGGGTGAAGGTGGAGTTATCAGAGGGAATGCCTATGACAGGATGCACACCCAAGTTATCAAGATAACCACTAAGTTAAAAACATAATCAAAGACAAGCCCAAAACACAGAAAATGAAATATCCAGCAAGTTTTGTTTGAATTGCTCATTTTAAAAGTTTCCCCTCTATCTTTAATTGTGTGTATTCACATTCTTGGTTACCCTTTCAACTTTGGTCTGCATCCTGACACAGATACTTAATATAAATCTGTACATTTAGACAGGGACGTAATGTAAAGATTTTTACTCCTCAGGTATGTGAAGGGTGTCAGTAATAAGGTCAATTCAATTCAATACTTTGTTCTCTCTATCCCTCCCTGTCTGCAGCTTCTCACTTTTCTATTTCTAATGAATGAGCAATTACATAAGACATTACTTTGTTTTTCATTTTCTGCAGATGCTACCTGTTCTGCAGAATGCTTTGCTACTCATGTAAGCAGGCCTAAGTTGACTTTCTGTTTCCGCATGTATTCTTTAATGAACCAGGATGAATTAGCTGAGAATTTCTTACTTTCCACAATATAATGTACAGGAAAATAGAGTAAAACAATTCTTTGAAGAATATAAGCAAAAACATGAATTATCTCTATCTCATAACTTCACATCCAGAAGTGCTTTTATTTAAGCTGGTGAAGTACTAATGAGTGCTGTCACTGTTCTAATGTCAGTCAAATAGTTTTCAGAAATGCTGATTTTTACATGTTTTTACATTCTTGGGGAGACTATCCTGATTGAGAAATACTGGTTTCCATTACAGTTTTGTAGACTTTGAGTCGATTAAATGATCCACACAGGATTTGCAGGCATTGACACACGTGGGGCAGGTGGAGGTTCACTGCCTGGCACAATCAGATTATACGTACTGTATGTGCCTCTCCCAGTTGCAACTTGCAATTGCACACTGACTTTTGTACTTCAGTGGGATCCAGATTTGCATAGGACACAGCCTTCTGCTGTGGACTATGGAATTTGTCCATAGGCCCAACTAAAGTTTGCAACCAGTGAGTCTCTGTCTTGATTATTTATCAGTTGTAAAACAGCCAGTAAGCATCCTGTGTCTGCATTGTTTTTACGTTCTTAGTGAGACCTTCTGATTGAGAATGACTGGTTTCCATTACAGTTTTGTAGACATTGAGTCGACTAAATGATCCACGCAGGATTTGCAGGCATTGACACGTGGGGCAGGTGGAGGTTAGATTTTCCAATTTGTGCACGTCTCCTTTGTAGTGCATGCTTTATTTCCTTCAGTGTCCATTTAATAAAAGACACAAACTAATTAAAATATTTTTTAATTTAAAAAAGTTAAAAACACAGTATGGAGTAAAATTCTGTAATTCACATCCAAGGCTGAGCCATACATTGTGTTAAAACAATGTACTTTAGTGTTGGGGGCCATTATCATGGACAATTCTAGTTTCTTTGTTGTTTCAAAGGCAAGGCGGATTGAGCAAACTGAGCTATCCTCCCATAAGACATTAAAAAAGAACAGTAAGTTGTACAATACAACATCATTACGCAATGAATTAGCAACCACATTGAATGATAAAGAGTGCTGATTGATGTAAGTGGTTCACAATGGTATGTTCTGTATTAAAGCAGATGAATAGAGATAGGATAATGAGAAAAGGAAAGATCAATATCCCTCTACAATTTGGTACTAAATTATTGTTAAAGTATAAAGCTGGCACTCTTCCAAGGTTTACTATGTTCTGTTTATATTTGTGATGAAAGGTTGATTCATCAGCAAATAATTAATCTTCCTTCCAGTGTTTCTGTTCATCTGTTTAAAAATCACACACAATCTCAAACTATAGATCTGTATAAAATTGCAACAGTAAACTTCTTTCTTTTGGATTTAAGTAACTTGTGTTCTTTAATTTCTAGGTGTGGGTAGATGCTGCAGCACAGATTTTCTTTTCGCTTGGCCCAGGATTTGGTGTTCTGTTGGCATTTGCCAGCTATAACAAATTCACCAACAACTGTTACAAGTCAGTCACAAAAACAATGCGTGAATTATTTTTCAGCATGTAATTCTTGCTTAGACGTGTATATGCTATTAGAAATGTTTCCAATTTTGTTGAAAGTTGGCTCCCAGTGGATTTGAGCAGCTCAGTAGAGGGAAATGTGTATAGTTTCATCTTTGGGACCAGTGTTGGTATCAACAGGAGTGGCTACAAGATAAACTTCTCGCCTAATAATGGCACAAATTTAAAAGGTGTGGTCCCTATTGCAGTAACTTTATGGTGAATTAATGTGTTAAACACTTTCCAACTAGGATCATGGTTAAAGGGCAATTATTGAACAGAATCTATAGACATTCTTATTTCATCAGTTGGGCTGAATTTGATACCAACTCACAGCAATTATCAGTTAGAAATATCATTAGGATATTGAGGCAAAGTTCACTGGTGTAATTATAAAATATTCTACAAACGTAATATACTACGGCGTACAGCTGGTAGAACTGCTGCCTCATAGTTCACTCACTCAAGCTCAATCCTAACCTCAGATATAGTCTGTGTGGCTTTTGCAATTTCTCCCTAGAATCCCATGGGTTCCTCTCAGAAGCTAAAGAACTGAGTTGGTAGCATAATTGGCCACTATTTTAAGATAGCTCCTAAATCAAAAGCAGCATTTGAAGGATATCTTGAAAGCAGAAAAGTCTGGTCAGCTTGGAAAACTGGGTGAGATCTGCATAGAGAGAAATAGAATGAAATCCCTGAGTCACTGACTACAGTACTCATCTATGACTTGGATTAACCCTGCTGCCCAAACTCACTGCCTACAGTGCCTGTCCATGTTAACCTACTCTGACATGTCCCTCTGCACACAATGGACTTTCTGTACTCGAGCAGAAATCAAGTGTCCAATGCTGAGACCCTGCCTCTAAATACCCTGGTAGCCTTGATAGCTTGCTGCATTCAAACACCTATAGAGACATTTAAAAATGTCTTCAATGAAGAGCGATACTTCGGAATTGATAAAATGGATCTTCTTATTTAAAGAGCAGTAAAATAATTAATTAGACTTGATGTTAGCACACATTTTAATAAATCATAATAAATACAGAAAGTCCCAACTTTCTGGCTGTTTGATTAAAGAAATTTGCAAACCACTACCCAAAAATCTGAGGTACAGAATGAAATGCATTCTCACAGAATTTTTGTCATATTACTCGTATTACTTGATGCATGTGCAGAAGGTGTGGCATTGGCATTGCGTTACAGAAAATCGCAGTACGGACCACTTTCTAGGAATACAACTCATCCCCCTCTGTAGCTTGGGAGTCACCTCTATTCTAAAATGTTAAAATAAATTAAGTAAACTATTTACCACTAAATCTTATTCACAAGGATGTGGTGTCACTTTACATTGGCTATCAATGGGGCAAGTGTGTTCTGTTCCACCTGCCTCTGGGATCACTGTGAATCCAATGACAAAGCAGGAAATCAGAGGGAGGTGTCCTGCAGATTGTTCATTCTTCTCTATAAAATGGCCATCTGCGGGTCCAGGCCTGTAGTTTTTATTTTTGTACCTCTAAGTGACTTTCTGAAAAGAAGTTATTACTTACGTGAATATATACGTCTTAAGGCATTTCTAATATATTAACCTTGTATCGGGAGTATATTATAAAGTTAAGGAAGAGATTAAACCCTATCTAAAAGTGCTTACCTAGAATTGTAAACATTCCAGAAAATGGCAGAAGAGTGAATCTCACTTAATAGTTTTCAGGGAAATGTACTGACGAATGTGGAAATCCATTCCAAAAGCAAGATATGCCTTTCATCCATTTATAACCAAACATTGCATTTTGTATATTATTCTTGACCTCATAAGCTTTCCCTTTTATCACAACGTATTGATGTATGCTCACCTTTGTATAATTTAAATTTTAGGGTCACCTGATTTCTTCACAAAGTAACCCGTAATAATCCTGAAAATGCTGCTAGTGTCTGTTATGTGATCCCAGATTTCCATTTCATGGTCTTATGTTATAATGCCATTTCTTTTTTTACTGATTCCCAATTTAAAATCATGACAAAGTTTAAGGAATAGAGCTCAGGCCTTTGTTTTCAAATTTGAAATGCTTAACAGCTAATACATTAACATGGAACTGTAAGGGTTTACACTGAGGAATGAACACAATTTTGAAAATATCCTTATCGGTAGGCCTGACAATCGTGTATTACTACGTCGATAGTAGGCTACGGACCAAGGACTAGGAAATGGAATTATTATAGACACGGTCTTGATGGTTAACATAGATATGGTGGACTGAAAAATCTGTTTCAGCACTGTACGAGTGTGAATTGGTAAAATATGGACATCTAAACCATAATAATGTGCTGTTTTTTTTCATTTTTTTGCTTTAGGGATGCATTGATCACAAGCGCTGTGAATTGCTTGACCAGTTTTGTGGCTGGCTGTGTTATTTTTACCATTCTTGGGTACATGGCAGAAAGGAGGAATGAAGAAGTGGCTGAAGTGGCCAAAGATATCGGTAGGACAACATTGTAAATGTGGTGTAGTTCTATTGCAACTTGGTATTATCTTTCTAATTGTATTCTCAAGAACAACATCTTATTACTATTGCATAATGCATTTTTAAAATTTAAAATATTTTTTGATATCATGGAAATACTAAAAAAAATACAGATTGGGTTAATTTGTCATATTGTTTCTGAGATGGATGGAGGACCTATCTAAACAAAGACAAACATGTGCACTGTAGGAAGTGGCCAATTACCCTCAACATTATTCTTGAAAGAAGCATGAAGACAAATGAACCATTGTGTTTTATGCATTGACTTAATCATTTTGCTGTTCAATAGTGCGCCTGGAAATTAAATTCTAAAGTGGTTATGAGAAATAAATATAGAAGCAGATCTATAACTATCTATAAGGCATTGACCATCTCTCTAACATCTGACGTATCATAAAGATAAATAGCTGGGAATGGCTAATAGGTCAGTGCTATAATCAAATACATTCAGTTACACATTTGCTACTGATAAATGAGTAATGGGATTGAAATTGTTCTGCTTTTATATCTAGGACGTCTGTTAGGCTCCCAAAAATATGTAACAAAGGGCAGAAAATCTGAAATCAGTGATGGAGTTGGTGGTCACTGTAAAGAGGTGGCCATGCATTTTGAGAATCTGCAGAGCTCCAAGTACATCCGTTACAGTTGCATGAACTTTCTCAATATTTATGCCCTTCTGGGAGGGAATGAGAGAGAATATGTCTATGGTACAGCTTTCACCTGCTATCTGAAGGTGGAGCGTTCCTATGAAACAGTTTGTAAGCCAAAATGTCATAAAGCGGAGAAGCAATTACCATTAATCTGTATGAGAAAAATTTTTGAGCATTCCCAGACCCTAAAAATAATCTACCAAATCATAGCAAATAACACATAAAACCTAAAATAACACGAACATATAGTAAAAGCAGGAATTATATGATAAATATACAGCCTATATAAAATAGAAATATTGTATGTAGCGTGTAATTACACTTATCAAAATCGGGAAGACAGCGAGCCAAAATTGATGTGCAGAACAAAAATCAGCACGTACACGCAAGCGCACGTACACACATGTGCGCACAACTGCCTGCACAAGGCTTCACGGTCATGGTAGTCTTTCTCGGGGTAAACACACGTATAAAGCGGGCGTCTTTTTATCGTAAAATTGAAAATCCTCTTTGGTTAGTGAAAACAGATATTAATGTAGGTCTTTCATAACAATGAGCTGTTGTAAAGCGAACGTTCGAAAAACGGGGGCCACCTGTATACACAAAATGCTGGAGGTGCTCAGCAGGCCAGGCAGCATCTATGGAAAAGAGTACAGTTGATGTTTTAGGCCAAGACCCTTCCTCAGGTCTCTGCCTGAAATGTCAACTGTACTCTTTTCCATAGATGCTGCCAGGCCTGCCAAGCTCCCTCCAGCATTTTGTGTGTTGCTTGGACTTCCAGCATCTGCAGAATTTTTCTTTTTTGTCTATGGTATACACTATTTTATGATGAGAAGTGGCATGTGTGACTTAAACCATTACAAACATTGTGTCATAATTTGCTGGAAATTTTGTCTATTAATATTGTCAACAATAAATTTTAGTCTACTGTCCCAGAAATGAATGCAGGCCACCTTATTTGAAATATAGTGATTAAAGTACATTTTAATGTTTAAAGGAGTGCAAAAATACCGTGGGACATTTTAAGATTTTTATAATATGTTTCAGTAATTCAAACAGAGTTGCAAAGCTTCTTGATGGGCTCCCTCCCATTCCCGCACTGTCTCAACCTTCCTGAGTCTCAGACTGATCCAGAGGCCCAATTCCTTTCTGGGGTCATACTCCCACCACTCATTTGTCCAGGTGTGTTGAAAAATCTTGGCAGAATTTGGTCAATACTCGTAGAAGTCACCATTTCCACATGAGGACCAAGAAATTCCTAGCTCCTAATGGAACTGAGAATGGTCAGGTAGCTGGCTTGGTGAAGAGTGAGCAACCCCATGAGTCCAGCCATCTTTCAACCTGAAGAGTAGATAAGTACCAAAATGGAGAATTGTAAGATCAGTAGTTCCAGTGCAGTATACATCAGTGTGAGTTGCTTGCCACTTTCAATGTGAAACTATCATCAATGTTCTTCAATGTGTAATGCAGTTTGTGTTTAGAATGTGGTCATTGGAAGCCACTGGTATCTTGTTTCATTTCATACTATAGATCAGAAATTATGCCTGGACTGTAGATAGCCTGACATTTAAGGTATAGGTTTTTGATCTTTTTTAATCATCCTTTGTGGGAAGGGTGAGGCTAGGGAATGATTGTGTTAGAATTTTAACTTGAAGATTAATCAGGTAGATTAAAGAACAATTCTTTAGGTGTCTACGGCTAGTAACTTAAATGCTTACTTCTCATCAACTTTTAATTTTTTATTAATTGATCCATTGCCATTATATTGAGTTTTGAATTCTCACCATAGGCTCTGCTGTTACTGGTTCTCCACATTGGACGATGTTCTAATTAACTTGGTAGCAGATTATGCTATAGTTTAGTCAACACAAAGTACACTGCAGATGCTGTGATCAAATCAACACATACCAACAAGCTGGATGAACTCAGCAGGTCGGGTAGCATCCGTTGAAAGGAGCAGTCAACGTTTCGGGCCGAGACCCTTCGTCAGGACTGAAGGAGGAGGGGGCAGGGGCCCTATAAAGAAGGTGGGGGGAGGGGAAGGTGCAGGTAAAAAACCAATCAGAGGAAAGATCAAGGGGTGGGGGAGGGGATAGGCAGGAGAGGTGAAGAAGGAATGTAAGGGGAAAGAACTATGGGTAGTAGAAGAAAGCAGAATCATGAGAGGTGATAGGCAGCTAGACGAGGAGGCAGAGTGAAAGTGGGATGGGGAGAAGGGAGAGGGAGGGAATTACCGTAAGTTGGAGAATTCGATGTTCATACCAAGGGGCTGCAGACTACCCAGACAGTATATGAGGTGTTGCTCCTCCAACCTGAGTTTGGCCTCATCATGGCAGTAGAGGAGGCCATGTATGGACATATCCGAATGGGAATGTGAAGGAGAGTTGAAGTGGGTAGCAACCGGGAGATCCTGTCTGTTTTGGCGGACAGGAGGTGCTCGACAAAGCAGTCCCCCAATCTGCGTCGGGTCTCGCTGATGTAGAGGAGGCCACTCCAGGAGCACAGGATGCAATAGATTACCCCAACAGACTCACAAGTGAAGTGTTGCCTCACCTGGAAGGACTGTTTGGGGGCCCTGAATGGTGGTAAGAGAGGAGGTGTAGGGACAGGTGTAGCACTTACGCTTGCAGGGATAAGTACCAGGTGGGAGATCTGTGGGGTGGGACGTGTGGACCAGGCAGTCGTGGAGGGAACAGTCCCTGCGAAAAGCAGAGAGGGGTAGAGAGGGAAAGATGTACTTAGTGGTGGGGTCCTGTTGAAGGTGGCGTAAGTTGCGGAGGATAATATGCTGGATCCGGAGGCTGGTGGGGTGGTGGGTGAGGACAAGGGTAACACAGTCCCTGTTGTGGTGATGGGAGGATGGGGTGAGGGCCGAAGTGCGGGAAATGGAGGAGATGCGGGTGAGGGGATCAACTTGGCTAACCTATTACACAATCTGCCACGAAGTACTGATGCTCCAACTTTGCCGATATTTAAGTTAGAGTATAATGAATTGGAGTTTCTGTTTCAAAAATGCGACCAAAGCAGATAACTTTCCAGAATCATTTGGAGTAAGGAAATGCCAAGAACAAAATCACTGAAATCTGTTGGAATTCTTTGAGGAAATATAACCACATAACAATTACAGCACGGAAACAGGCCATCTTAGCCCTTCTAGTCCGTGCCGAATGCTTACTCTCACCTAGTCCCACTGGCCCGCACTCAGCCTCCATTCCTTTCCTGTCCATATACCTATCCAATTTTACTTTAAATGACAATACCAAACCTGCTTCTACCACTTCTACTGGAAGCTCGTTCCACACAGCTACCTCTCTCTGAGTAAAGAAATTCCCCCTCGTGTTACCCTTAAACTTTTGCCCCCTAACCCTCAACTCATGTCCTCTTGTTTGAATCTCCCCTACTCTCAATGGAAAAAGCCTATCCACGTCAACTCTATCTATCCCCCTCATAATTTTAATTACCTCTATCCCCCTCAACCTTCTACACTCCAAAGAATAAAGACATAACTTTTTCAACCTTTCTCTGTAACTTAAGTGCTGAAACCCGAGTAACATTCTAGTAAATCTTCTCTCTACTCTCTCTATTTTGTTGATATCTTTCCTATAATTCGGTGACCAGAACTGTACACAATACTCCAAATTTGGCCTTACCAATGCCTTGTACAATTTTAACATTACATCCCAACTCCTATACTCAATGCTCTGATTTATAAAGGCCAGCATACCAAAAGTTTTCTTCACCACCAGGAACAGTAACAAGCAGGATAGACAAAAGAGTCAGTGGATGTTATTTAACTAATTGTTTATATTTTTTTCTCCTGCCTCTAGGGCCCAGTCTACTTTTCATCACTTATGCAGAGGCGATGGCCAACATGCCTGCGTCAACATTTTTTGCCATAATATTTTTCTTAATGCTGATCACTCTGGGTTTAGACAGCACGGTAAGAAATTGGGCATCTGCTGAAATTTTCTGTGCTTTAATACTATGAATGTACTTTGTATTTCAACATGATTCTAAACAGATATGCTTACAGAAGGGGTTTGCATGAAGTCATTAAACATTAAATGTTAACTTACTGAAAATGGCCCTGTTAACTGAATCCACACTGCACAGAGCATTGTATCTAGCTGTGTGTATTTGCATTATAATTCAACAGAGTTGAAACGGGCTGCAGTTATGCTTTTGAGAACACAGTTTGGGAACGTTACCTGAGACATTTACGATGTAAGTACAGGCAGTAACCAAGGTTACAACACTGTTTGTGAAAACTGTTCATAAACTGAACTGTTAGTAAGAAATGCAAAAAAATTACGTGGGGGAGGATATCAATAACAGCTATGATAGGAGAGTGAGCAGCTGCAAGCCAGTCTCACTGACTTGGTAAGTAAGTCTCCTCAGTGCTCCCAGCTCTGTTTGTTTCCCTTTAACTCCTGGGTGTGGCTGAGTGTGGAAAGAAGTATGGCAGAAAATGTTGCCAAAACATCCCTATCCATCCCACTGGTCTCCCAAGTGCTCATTTGTAAGTACAGGGTAGACGTTTGTAACCCAGGCACAGTTGTAATCAAATGACATATGCTTTTTATATTCTGTTAAATCACAAAGCACAATAGCATTCATTTTCACTTAGCTTTGACTGGTAATCTTTGCAAAAGAACTTCATACTAAAAGAGCAGTGTTAGTGGACAACTTGGACCTTATACCTTGTACCTGATCCATTGTGTAGTGGTGGGTATTATTTACGTTCCTAGCTGTATTATGTCTCTAAATAGGAAGTAAAGACTGGGCTATCCGTTGGGTAATTAAAGTAACTGCTTTCCATGGTCCACCTGTGGTTTAGTTTCGGAAACCCCATGATATAATTAAATAAATATTTAAAACTGATTACTCTTATATCCAAGTCATTACTGGCTTCTCACTTATACATAATCGTAAACAGAAGTTTTACAGTAATGACAATATACATATAATATTGAATAATAACAGTTGCTAAGAGATATTTTACCTAGTGGTAAAAATCTTGGTGCTTGTTATTTAGTTAAGATGTTTTTGTTTTTAATTAGTTTGCAGGTCTGGAAGGAGTGATAACAGCAGTTTTGGATGAATATTCTGTGTTACTTAGAAATCGCCGCGAATGGTTTGTGCTCGGCCTAGTTGTGATTTGCTTTTTGGGAGCTATGAGCACTCTCACATATGTAAGTGCAAAGGTTTAATTTTAATCATGGTGTACTGCAGATGGCTTCCCTTATCTTCTAATCAAATTTGAGATATATATTTGCTTCTGCCAGTAATTTCTAAATTAAGCAAATATAGTTTGCACTTCCCTTATCACAGTTTACTTTTTGCAGAAATGCTCACTGTGATAGACTAGGGGCAATTCATTTATCCCTAAGTTTGAAGCTTGTTTGTTTAATATTTCATATCTTTGTTTTAACTTCAGCAATCTGAAGAATGTTATGCTTGCAAGCAAACTTGAACACTTTTCATTAATGTTATTCTCTCATGAAATAATGAAGCATTTGAAGCAGACGAGCAGTGAGGAAAAGACAGGGCAAAAGATCAGCTTGAACTATTCTCTGGTCACATTTTGGACTGTAAATAAATTTAAAACTTTCTTTTAGCCTAATTTTAAGTAAATATGATGTCAAGGGAGCGTTTAGATTCGAACAGTGCAAAATTACATACTAATAAGTTAGACAATATTATTTAGGCAAATAAGATTTGAGTTAACAACAATTATTTGGGTCAGCACCTGAAATGGAAAGTGGCTTTGTTTTTTACTTACTGTATTGGAAGGTAAATGAAAATCGATCCTCTTCCACCTTGTTTTCCAATTGGCAAAGAGCTGAAATCCCTCTTGGGAACCCAGTTTTTTTATACACATCATAATTCTCTTAATAAAATAAAGCATGTTCTCAATAGATATATTTTCATGATTATTTAACAAACCCACTTAAGGCATCTAAATCCTTTGAAGGTAGTTGTAAGTTCTTACTATAAATACCTATCAGAAATTCATCGTCCTCATTTGGTTGCGCTAAGCAAGTAATATGAGTATATAAACATACTCCACTGCTGAAATTCAGATCCAATGATATTATTGAATTTGTATTCTAATGTTCCTCTACCCTGGAGTGCATTCACAACATTTATGTCTGTCATTTCAGGGTGGGGCATATGTGGTGAAATTCTTTGAAGAATATGCTACAGGTGCTGCTATTATTACTGTGGTGTTTCTAGAATCAATAGCTGTATCATGGTTTTATGGTAAGTAACTATACATTTGCAAGATAGATATCAAATGCAGCAAGACGGCGTAAAAATTAGGTATTTCCACCAACATGAGCATTATTACACCATGCTACTTGGAATTATGAATACAAGATAATCAATTGTAAACCCAAAGTTGAAATGAGACTTCTTTAAAGTGTGTGTTCTATTTAGACGGAGCTTTAATTATACAGGAGAAAATATGAAGGAAATATTCTTTGGATTAAATGAAATGGAAGGAGAATTTAATCATGAGTATTCAGTAGATCAACTAAGCAAAAAAAATCTCATTTCAAGTTGCTATTTGCATATGAATCTTTGTAAAATTCAGGTTAACAGTCTGGAATAACAGAGCTTCATGAAGGATAGAATAATGGAATTAATAAGGAATGTAGGAAATATGAAGCAGGAAACAAACGAGAGCATTGATGGAAAATTAATTTCATAACACTTTTGGAATGAGTATTCCACTACTTACACTATGCTACTTGTAAATAGGATTAAACCAAATATATACTATCACATGGATATTGCTGGGACTGAGTGGTTTGAGTTTACTGGGATTTTGCATTTCTCAATGAAAAAACTATTGCATTGGTTAATATAAATGAGTAACTGTCAGAGCCAAGAAAAGTAAAATGTGCTGGAAATATTGAGCAGATCAGGCTGTGTGAAGAGAAATAGACTCAATGTTTCAGGTTGGAGAACATTACTTAGAACAATGAACTGTTGAGCTTGTTTCATGTTCACTTTTTCTCCTTTCACTGTTTTAGGAATGAAGCGTTTTTGCCGGGATATTAAAGAGATGCTTGGTTTCAGTCCAGGCTTGTTCTGGCAAATATGCTGGGTTGCCATTAGCCCACTTTTCCTTCTGGTAAGATTATTTGGCAAACTTGTTATGAATTCCTCCCTGGGTTGTTAAATCATACCATGTATCAGAGTATGGGAAAGTGACAGCCTTTCTTATTTGGTAAAACATTTCTTCAGGCAATACCCTTTGCTATCTCCAGGACTGTGATATTACTCTTAAATTCCATCCTGAAATGATCCCATGCTAGATCAAAATTATCTTTCTATCCATTCTGGTCAGCATACATTAAAACCTGTTTGTTGTAGGTTTGCACACAGTGAAATTCGATTGTAATGGTTCACTTCATGTAGAATCAATGATAGTAGTTGGAAAAGAGATCATCGAATACACTTAAGCAAATAGATTTAAGGACCTGAAAAACAAATTATTATGATGGTTATTAAGTATTACCTTTCCAATGTTGGTTAAATCTACCTTTGATAGAGCAATTCATTACATCTTAACCATAATAACAGCTGTGGCAATGCAAATTTCCTCTATGCCTCTTGAAAATACACTTCTCAATATTTCAGTGTTAAGCCTCATGCTTGCTTAAATCAGGAGTTAAAGCCTTATATTTAACTATATCCACATTGTTCAGATTGTTATACAAGATTCCATGCCATTATTTTTTTTAAACCGAAGAATTCTCAGGTTAATTTTTATCCTTGAATCTAATCAGTATCTCTCAAAAGCATGTTTCCTTATTACTTTTCATCTTGCTATTTGTTGAACAGTACACATAAACTGTTTAAGATGACGATATCTACAAAACAAATCCTCACCCACATATATCACCTGCCTACTGAATCAAAGGAAGCAAAATGTCCCATTTTGAATTGGGAAGAATCATTCATGAATGAATATTACAAGCTCTGCCCATAAAAGACACATCTCCAACTAGTTTGCTGTCAAAGCAATCTAATGTTACAATGATACTCCCCATCAACACCTTATTTATGAAATCCAGTATTGACATCCACACGTTCACTTCATGTTCTCCACAAGTTATTTCGTCCCTACCTATCCTTCAATGCCTTCCTTTGCGTACTCTCTCCCAGCCAAAGTATATTGATAAATTGAATTATTATTGGCAAATGTGTCAAGAAACAGTGAAAAACCTGCATACCATTCAAACAGATCAATTCATTACAACAGTACATTGATGTAGTATGAGGGAAAACTATAACAGTGCAGAATGAAGTATTACATTCACAGAGGAAGTACAGTGCAGGTAGAAATAAGGTGTGAAGTCGCAAGTCCATTTTATTGTACTAGGTAACCTATACAGTAGTCTGACAACAATGAGATAAAAGTGGTCCTTGATTCTAGACTAGTGTTGCCCTACCAGATCTAGGATCAGAGCTAAATGAACCTGACCTTCAAGGCCATTTTCACCCATCTTCACTTGTAGATGGAAGACTTGTAGTCTTCCACCAGCACCAGACAACACTGTATTGGGGCATAAGGACAGGCAATATGGGATTTTGTTTGACTTAACCACATCAGATACCATGCTCTCATTTATTAAATTGGTTTCAAAAGTTTGAATATCCAGTGTTTTTTCAGTGTTGCTAAGCTATGATAGTAAACATCAAAGTGAATGTTAGTCTTGGAACAGTTGAGGCTTGAGATCATATTTAATGCTGTTGCAGTAGTGATGATCATCATAAGAGACACTGGAGAGGAAAGGGCTGCTTAAGTTGCCTTATTAATTTCTCCTCTTTCTGTTTTACCTCATCCCAGTGCTCCTCAGCTGCTCATCAAAGAACTGGTGGCAAGAGCTGTCTCCTAATATGTAACTTGAGGCAGCTTTCTACCAACGGGATACTTTATTTTAGAACTGCTAGGCTCTTTGCAACTAGAATTCACTGGCGATTTTAAAAAAAAGACAGCATAGGAAATTTGTATTAATGAAAGTTAATTTTTTTTAAAAAGGCAAACCTGAAATAAAACCGAAAAATGTACTGCAAATACTCAGCAAGTTAGTTAGCACCTACTGAAAAAAAAGTCAGATCAAGGTAAATTTATTATACAAGTACATATACAACTCCAAGATTTGTTTTCTTCTGGGCATACTCAGTAAATCCAAGAGCCATAATAAGAATTAAGGAAAGACTGCATCCAATAGGACAGACAAACAACAAATGTGCAAAAGACAACAAACTGTGCAGACAAAAAAAATATTAATAAAGAAATAAGCAATATCAATAACAGGAGATGAAGAGCCCTTGAAAGCATCCATAGATTGTGGGAACAGTTCAGTGATGGGGTGAGTGAAGTCATCCCCTCTGGTTCAGGAGCCTGATCATTGAGGGGTGATTACTGTTCCTGGACCTGGGGGTGAGTGCTGAGGCTCCTGTACCACCTTCCTGATGTCTGCAGTGAGAAGGGAGCTTGACCCGGCTGGTGGGGGTCCCTGATGTGATGTGCTCAGTGGTGGGGAGGGTTTTACCTGTGATGGATTGGGCCGCATCCACTACTTTTAGCGGTATTTTCCATTCAAGGGTGTTGGTGTTTCCTTACCATGCTGTGCTGCAACCAGTCACTATACTCTCCGCGACACATTCCAAATCTTTGCAAACTCCCCAGGAAGCAAAGGTGCTGCCGTGTTTTCTTCGTAATTGCAATTACTTGGTTGATCCAGGTCAGATCCTCTGAAATTATAGCACTGAGGAATTTAAAATTGTTGACCCTCTCCACCTCTAATCCCCGTGGGGTTCATGAATCTACGGTTTCCGCCTGAAATTAATATCCAACTCCTTGGTCTTGCTGACATTGAGTGAGACGTTGTTGTGGCACCACTCAGCCAGATTTTCAATCTCCCTCCTATATGCTGATTCTTCATCACCTTTGATTCGGTGGTGTCATCAGCAAACTTAAATATGACATTGAAATATTTGTTCAGTGTTTCCAGTCTGAGAACTGTCTGATTTGTGTTGAGATATATTGAAAATCTTTATTCAAAGCAATTATAAAACAAAATGGTGAGCATTCTTCTTGTGCTTCATCACTGATATAACTAAGCTGCTTTTGGAGAGAAAATCTTCTGGATGTGGAATTTATTTAGAATTATTTGAAAATGTCTTTGGAAACTCAACAGTATCAACCTGTGTTGGGTCTGATATGCAAGCACTCAATATAAACAAATATTTAACATAACTGCACATCTTCTCTCTAAATTCACTGCTTTAAAAAATAATCCTACTTATTTGAATGCTTAATCACACTTCAAATTGATCGGAAACAAAGTATTTCTTACTATTACTGTTGACTTTCTTCCTAATTAGAGAGTTACACCTGATTAGATCTATTTTTTTTAATTCTCTCTTCATTGATATTTGTCCTATTTTTTTTTCAACAGTTCATCATCATTAGTTTCCTGTCAATTCAGCCAGAAGTTAAACTCTTTGACTACACCTACCCTTACTGGACTGCAGTGGTTGGCTATTTCTTGGGGATTTCATCAGTTATTTGTGTTCCATCTTATATGGTTTACAAGATTATAATTACTCCAGGGACATTTAAAGAGGTACGTGGCAGACATTTATTATTCTGTTTTAATAATTGGCATAGAGAAGGAACTCTGAAACAATTATTATTTTGAGATGTGTTTGATAGTCTTCTTTGTTTGGGATGCAGAATGGATTTGTACAGTTTTCACTGTTCCTTTACTATCAGTACATTTCTTTGATGAACCTTTTTCAAAAAATTTCTATAGGTATCCAACAGCCTTCAGTTCTACCTTCACTTAACCAGTAGTCCTACTGTTCATTATGGAGCCTTGGTCAGAGAGTACTCTCTCAATTTTGAGACCCTGGTAATCCTGGACAGCCTCATTATTAAGAATCAATGGTCTTGATCGAGAGTACAGCACCAAGATTATTATTAGTAAAAGAGGAAACAAACATTTGAACTCAACGATGCTGCCATTTCTACATTGTTCTCACACAATTTATCAAGGAATTGCTGTAGAACGTTAAGGACAATTAGCAATAGATTTTCACAACCTAACTCTACAGCTAATTTGGCTAAAGACCTTAAGAACTTAAAGAACTATTTGCCTATTTTGATAGTTTTTTCCAGTTGGTATCACTTATCTATACCTCCGAACCATTCTCCATTCACACACAATCTAGTTTAACTTTACTAAATTCATCAAGACTGATAACAAAGAACAATTCAACATTCACAACTAAAGGCAGCCAGTCCTTACAGCTGATGCATGATAATATTCAGCAGGATTAACTGTAGTGGAAACTCCTTCCAAACACTTAAATCTTTGATTTGAAAGAAGTGGGAGGAGCCAAAGCAGAAATTATTAAGGTTGAAGACCAGTTCTGCCAGACAGAGGAGAGTGGAGGTAGAAGGGAACTGGTTGGGGCTATTGTCCAGAAAGAAGCGGGTTTGATGGTGAGGTTGGGATGAGGTAGGGACCAGTGAATTCAGAAGGAGGGAGGAATGTTAAAGGCAAGATGGTTGATGTCCCATTGGCAGTTAGCAATAAAAAGATCCAGAGTATGGTGTCAAGGAAGAGGAGGAGGGTTGAAGATGGGATAAAGGGTCATTGGTGCAGGCTGGAGAACCCTTACCAAAGAAGTAGGCACGGAGATGACAGAAGAAGTGTTCAGTGTCATGGTGAGTGTGGAATTCAGGGGTGCAGGCACAGGGGACAAAGGTGAGGCCCTTACTGAGGACAGAACATTCTGCCTCAGATGGGGAAAGGTCAGAGGGAATTGTAAAGACCTAGCACCAAATGAAAGCTGGGATCAGAGGGGGGAAGAGGGTTGGTAGTGTTGGGGGAAGGTTAGGGTGTTCAGTAAAGGGGGGGTGGGTGGGATGAAGATGGAGGCTCCAAGGTCCCAAGAGCTGACGGTAGGGCCTGAGAGACACACGATTACAGAGTGGTGGTGGGGGAAATCGAGACAGGAAATTCAGCAGCAGCACGCAAAGTCTCGGTCTGGATGTGCTGTCAGTCAAGGTCCAGGCTGGAGTTAGAGGTAGAAGTAGAGGTTGCGCAAACTTCAGTTTGGTGTCATCCAAGGTCATTGGAACCAGTGTATACTGTTGTATTCTTTGCCAGACATCTACACTATCCACAACTCCTCCAATCTAAGTATCATCTGCAAACTTCCTAACCCCCCCCCCCCCCACCAGTTTAAATTTTCATCAGGCCATTCATGTACATCACAAACAGCAGAGGTCACAGTACAGATCCCTGAAGAACAACACTAAGCACACACCTCCAGCTAGAATAAGTCACTTCGACCACTACCCTCTGTCTTCTGTGGGCAAGCTAGTTCTGTTTCCAAATGGTCAATTCACTAATTATTTTGTATATCTTAATCTTCTGAATGAGTCTCTTGTGAGGTATCTTGTCAAACGCCTTACTAAAATCCATGTTGACAACCTGCATCAATCATCTTTGTCAAAAAACTCCGTCACATTAGTAAGACATGACTTGCTCTGCACAAAGCCACACTGGTTCTCCTCAATTTAGGCCATGGTTTTCCAAATACTCATTAATCTCATCCCTAAGAATTCTCTCCGGTAACTTCCCTACAGTCAACATCAGACTTGCTGTTCTGTAGTTTCCAGGATTATCCTGATTCCCTTCTTGAACAATGGAACAACATTATCTACTCATCAGTCCTCCGGAACCTCATCTATGGCTAGAGAGAACACAAAGATATTGGTCAAGGCCCCATCAATCTCTTCCCTTGTCTCTCACTAATCTGGGCTATATCCCATCAGACCCTGGGGATTTATCCAACTTGATGCTCTTTAAAAAAACCCAATACTACTTCCTCCTTTACTTCAAAGTGTCCTAGCATATTAATATTCTTGGCACTGATCTCCCTATCCTCCATGTCCTTCTCCTTGGTAAATGCTGATGTACTTATTAAGGAATTCAGACACATCCTTCACATCCAAATGTCCCCCCCCCCCCCCTTTATCCTTGAGTGGTCACACTTCCTCTCTAGTTATCCTCATGTTTCTGATGTATATATAGAATGCCTTGGTATTCTCTTTAATCCAACTTGCCAAGACTTTTCATGGGCCCTCCTGGCTTTCCTAATTTCCTTCTTGAGTTCTTTTCTAGCTTTATAATCCTCAAGGGCTCTGTTTGATTCTAGCTTCCTAAGTTTTACATACATTTCTCTTCTTGACTAAATTCATCACTTCCCTCGACATCCAAGGTTCTCTTACCTCGCCATCCTTGTCCTCCCTTCTGATTGGAACATACCTGTCCTGTACTCTGTGCAGTTGGTGTTTATACACCCTCCACATGTTGGTTATGGACTTGCCCAAAAACAGCTGTTCCCAATTAACTCTTCAGTTCCTACTGAATAAACTTACAATTTCCCCTGCTCGAGTTTAATATTCTCCTGCAGGGTCCATACTCATTCTTATTTATAGCTGTCTTAAAATTTGAGTTGTGGTGACTGTTCCCCAACTGCTCACTCAATGAAAGGTCAATCACCTGGCCAGGCCCATTACCAAACACCAGATTCAGTGCAACATTTCCTCTTAAAGAACTATCTACATGTTGATTTAAGAAGCCCTCCGAGATGCACCTAACATTCTGCCCCATCTAAACCTCTTGCTGCACTAAGGAGGTTACAGTTTATGAGGGAAGTTGAAGACCCCATGAAAACACCCCTATTGTTTTTACACCTTTCCTTCATGGGTGCCATGGTAGCATAGCAGTTAGAATGATACTTTTGCAGCTTGGAGTTCAGAAACGGTGCCATTCTGTGAGGAGCATCTGTACATCTGGCCCGTGGAATGCATGGCTTTTTCGTAGTGCTGTAGCTTCCTCCCCGCAATCATTGTAAATTGTCCTATGATTAGGTTACGGTTTATCAGGGTAGCTGGGGTGGCTTTTGCTCAAAGACCAGAAGGGCCTACTTCATGTTGTATCACTAAATAAATAAATATGTTCCCCAAAGTCCTGGTGGCTGTTGGGGGTCTGCAGTACAATCCCAGAGTGATTGCACCCTTCCTATTTTTGAGTTTTATCCATATAAACTCCATTATGATCCTTCTGAATGCAGAAGTGATTGTCCCTGATTAGTCATGCAACTCCCCAACCACCTCTTTTACCTTTAACTTTTCTACAACATCGAAACCCTGAGACATAAAGCACCCGTTCTTGTCCTTCTCTGAACAATATCATTATTCCATGTACTGATCTATGCTCTTGTCATCACTTTTACCTACAATGCTCCAGCATTACAATAGACACACTTCAAACTAACCGTCCCGTCAATTCTATTACTTCTGCAAGTTTTTAGTGGCCCTAACATCTCCATCCTTCTATTCTCTGACTTGGTGCTGCCAATCTAGTTTAAACCCTCCCAAGCAGCACTAGCAAACCTCTCAGCCAAGTTATTAGTTCCCCTTCAGTTTTGGTGCAACCTGTCCCTCTTGTACATGTTATCCCTGTCCTAGAAGAGGTTCCAATGATCTAAGAACATAAAACCCAAACAACAGCACCAGAACTTTTAAATCTGTACTATCATCCTATTCCTGTACTGACCAGAACGTGGCATCAGGAGTAAATCCAGAGATTATTACTTTGGACACCCTGCTCCTTAGTCTCTTTCCTAATTCCTATGCTCTCTGTGCAGGATCTCTTTCCCCTTTCTACCTGTTATTGGTACCACAATCTCTGGATGCTCACTCTTCCCCTTGAGAATGTTCTGCAGCTGTTCCAAGACAGCCTGGACCTCAGCAACTGGGAGGCAACACACCATTCTGGTGTCTCTTTTGCAGCCACAGAATCTCTTGTCCAACCTGTAACCATCAAGTCTCCTATCACTGTCACACTGGCTGATTCTATCCTTCTCTGCTGATCCTCAGAGTTGATCATGGTGCCATTCCGCTGGTTGCTGCTACTGTGCCCCGATGAATCATTCTCTCTCTCCCCCCCCCCCCAGCAGTATCCAAAGAGGTGTATTTTTTGCTGAGGGGAATAGTTGCAGAGGAACCCTCCCCTTACATCTGGAGATCACTCATCTACTATCCGAAGCCTGCATTCTGGGTGTGACCTCTGGAGTAAAAGTTTCATCTGAGGATGCAGCATCCCAGATGATCCTGAGTATTTTTAACAATTTATTTTTATCTTGTTTTAAAGAGATACAGCATGGAACAGACCCTTCCAGCTCACTGAGCCGCTCCACCCAGAAAAACATCAGCTTAACCCCTAGCCTAATCACAGGACAATTTACAATGACCAATTAACTGGTTCATCTTTGGACCGTGGGCAGATACCAGAGCACTTGGAGGAAACACATGCACATAAGGGAAAAATATACTCTTTCTTAGACGATGCAGGAAAATGAATGCTGAACTCTGCCAGAGTTGTAATATGACATTAACTCTTACACTACCATGGCACCCCAATACAATAAGCTTTAGTTCCAGTTCCTGACCACTCTAACAATGGCCACACTACTTGCACCTTGCTGCTTTTTATTGGCTCACATAAAACTTGCTGACAAGATTTGTTCTTTTCAAATGGCTCCCACCCCCTCTCACATGCTACTTCGATTATCAGATTGGAAATAACATCTCCTCACTGACGGCCAACACTGGTACTTCTCAAGGATGTGTGCTCAGTACACTTCTCTACTCTCTACATCCACGCCTGTGTAGCTAAGTACAACTCAAGTGCTATCTATAAATCTGCCATTGCTACAATTATTATTAGCAGAGTTTCAGATGGTGGTGAAGAGGCATATGGGAGAGAGACAGATCAGTTGGTTGAGTGGTGTCACAACATCCTCGCACTCAGCATCATTAAGACCAAGGAATTGATTGAGGCCTTCAGGAAGGGAAAGGTGAGGGAACACACACCAGTCCTCACAGGGAACAGCAGTGGAAAAGAAGAGCATTTTCATTTCCTAGGTGTCAGCATCTCTGAAGATCTATCTTGGGCCCAACATATTGAACAAAGTACAAAGAAGACACAACAGGGAGAGCCAGCATGGCTTCGTGCAGGATAAGTTGTGTCAAACTAACTTGATTCAATTTTTTGACAAGGTGAGGAGAGAGATTGATGAAGATAGCAGTCGTTGTCTACATTGATTTCAGTAAGGTGTTTAATAAAGGCCAATCAAAAAGATTAAGATGCATGGGATCTGCAATAAATTATCAGTTGGGATTCAGAAGACAAAGAGTAGTGGTCGAGGGGACTTATTCCAGCTGGAGGTCCATAATTAGTATTGTTTCACAGGGATCTGTGCTGGGACAACAGCTCTTTACTATGTATGTTAAAGTTCTGGATGAAAATGATAGTAAGATTGGTGGAATTGTGAATAGCGTAGTAAACTAGCAAACAATACAGTATGACATAGATGCAGATATGGGCAAAGAAATGGCAGATGGAGCTTAACTTAGATAAAGGTGAGGTGTTGCATCTTGGTAGGGCAAATGCAAGGAGACAGTACACCATATATGTCAAACTCAAGGCCCGCAGGCCAAATCCGGCCCGCGGTGGAATGATCTTTGGCCCGCGAGATAATATCTAATTACTATTAAAGCTGGCCCCAGTAATCGAAGCGCCTATGGCGTATGATATGGCTAATGCTGAGTTTATTCAGGTACCAGGTTTTCAGGGTTTTTAGTGTTTATTCGGCAGTCTTCTTCATAAGAAACGGAATTTGTAAAGTGAAACACTTTGTAGTTATAGCAGAGACTGAGACACGACAGCAGGCTGAAAAAACGGAGGCAACGAAAGCTGCGTTCGCACGCGTCCGACTGATCCGGCCTGTGACCTAAAATGAGTTTGACACCCCTGCAGTACACTGTTAAGGGCAAGATCCTTAACATTATTGCTGAGTAGAGAGATCTTGGTGTCGAGTTCAAAATGGCTACACAGATCAATAGGGTGGTTAAGAAGGCTTATGAAATGCTTGCTTTTATTAGTTGAGGCTTTGAGTTCAAAAGAAGTTACGTTGCAAATTTGTTATACTCTGGTTTGCCCACATCTGGGGTATTGCATACAATTCTGGTCGCCCCACTACAGGAAGGATATTGAGGCTTTGGAGAGGGTGCAGAAGAGGTTTACCAAGACGCTGCCTGGTTTAGAGAGCATGTGCTATCATGAAAAGCTGGACACTCTTGGGCTGTTTTCTCTGGAGTGGCGGAGGCTGAGGGAAGATCTGATAGAGGTTTATAAGATTGAGAGGCATAGACAGACAGGGAGTATCTTTTTCCCAGGGTAGAAATATCTAATACCAGAGGGCATGGATTGAAGGTTTGAGGAGCTAAATTCACGGAGGATGTGAGTTAAGTTTTTTACTCAAGAGTGGTGAATGCCTGGAATGCACTGCCTGGTATGGTGGCAGAGGCAAATATATTTAGAGGCTTTTTAGAGACTTTTCAATAGGCACGTGAATATGAGGAAGATGGAGGGATGTGGACATTGTGTAGATTGAAGGGATTGGCTGTTTTGGGTTTTTTTTATTTAGTTTTTACATGGTTTGGCCCAACATTGTGGGCCTTGGGGCCTATTTCTGTTCCCAATCTGTGTCAACAGCTATATTTCACAAGGAGTTTAAGGAGACTTGGTGTATCACCAAAGACTCTTGCAAATTTCTGACAGTACTGTAGAGAACATTTTGTACTAATTTATTTTATTTTTATGGGGTTTTCTATTATTATGTATTGCAATGTTGCAAAGCAACAAATTTCACAACATATGCCAATTATATTAAATCTGAATTAAGTGATTAATTTAAGCTTAACTGATTAAAAGTTGCACAAGTGATTTGAGTTGTATTCTTCAGGCGAAAAACCAATGATACAACAGTTTCTAGGAAACTTATGCAATTTCTATTGGGAAGCAACTACCACCAATTTGGAACAGGAAACTGAAAATCAAAATTAAACTACCGATGCTAGAAATACTCAGGCCAAGCTTTATCAGTGAGAGAAGAAATAGTCAACGTTTCAAGTCAGAGATCCTTTGTCAGAACTAAAAAGGAGACAAAAGGAGCTTGTTAAACTGTAGGGTGGGGAAGATGGATGTCTCTAACAGGGTTAAAACTGGGTGACGATGGAGATAAGCTGTAAACAAAGTTATCATGTCAAGTTAAAGTGAGGACACAGAGAAAAAAATTTCAGTGTTGAGTTGTGAAATGCAGATCAGGAGGACAAGCCAAGCACTTAGTATTCCCTGAAGAAGAAAATGTTTTGGTCACTAATTAACATGCCCTCAGTAGCTTATGTGCTCCTTTGCTGTAAAAGGTACCAGGTATATCGAATACAGTTTAGCTATACCACAGCACTCCTGGTAATGCAGTGGAAAGACGATTTTCTTGTTTATGTGGGCCAGAACTTGCTGTCCATGCTCACTGCAATTTCATGGCAAGTATGGAGTTGTTTCTAAATTCACTATGTTTGATGTTGTCCAATCTGGGGCAATTTTCAGCGACAAAACAACCAGAGAATAAGTTAAACTCTGAGCAGAGAACTATGTAGACTCTCTACAAATGGCAAAACCTTGTCCCCAAAGCTATCAAGGACCTTGGATACTTGTAAATATCCTTAACATCTAGAGAATTTAATTTAAAAAATTGAGAATTCTTAGGAATTTAAAACGTTTGTAAATCATTCACAATATTTAAGCAAACTTAAATGGAAATAAATCACCAGGTTTTCCACTCAACCATTCCTTTCCATTCAAATTAAGAAACCGGCTGGTCTCATGAAAGCTGCTGAAGAATTTGAGTAGTTTAGTCCTTCATTGTTTGTGTGACAAGCTGATGCCAACAAAACCAACCAAACTCGCAGCTGAAATCCCAAACTCGGTGGACAATGACAAGGAGGAATATGAGCAGTTCAGTTAGGATTCGATGCCATTTCCAGCAGGTTTGGTCTGTTATAAACCAGAAAACCCATTCATATGTTCCTAAGAGTGGTAACTTGCTAATGTATGTCAAAAATATGAAATGTAATGTCTCAATCTGACACGTTAACTATCTGTTTCCCTCCATTGATGCTGCCTTACACCCTCCAGCAGCTCACATTTTTGCTCCAGATTCCAGCATTTGCAATCTCTTGCATCTGTTTCATAATGTGCTTTTACTTACAGAGAATCTTGAGAAGTATAACTCCTGAAGTTGAAGAAAATGAAACTCCTAATTCTGGTGTCCATCTGAATGCTATTTAAAAACAACCATTGTTGGTGCTCTCAGCTTCCTGGACTGACTGCTCAGATCAGCAAATGGTATCACAAGATCAAAACCTGAACCCAAAGTAATAGATAAATGCGTTCAGAGTGAGCTTCAAACTGCAGCTTTAGTGATATCGGTATTTCCTTCAAAGTATTGATTTTTCTTCATATTTTACTGGTATACATTAAGTATTGATATAAACATATTCACACACAAATGTAAACTTAATGATGAGTTAAATGAACATTCCAGTTTCTCTTTTATTGCCCGTTGGGCATTATACTACACTTTTTATATATTAAAGAGGAATGACTATTAGTGACTGCAGACTGTTTCTATGTTCTATAATGTAATTTTGTGTATTTTAATTGGGAAAATAATATTTCTATTTATAGGAAACTAATTTTCATTAAAATGTAGCATTATTTTCATGACTAGTGTTCCAAAGTATGATTTCAAAATTAATTATAAATTTGCATTAAATGCAAGCCAGAGTTTTGTTGGATTGTAATGTTTACTTTAAGTTATACCTTGCACATTTACTTGTATATTTTTCATTTTTAATCTGTGTAGCCATGAAGCAATTGTATTTGATATATTACTTCATATGTGTTCTGGGTGCCTTATTTCTTAATTTAAATTTTATAAACAAGAAAGAAACATTCAGAGTCACTCAAAGATACATAACTGGAATAGATAGTAAACATTTGTTTTGATAAAATAAGTGGATTTTCTGTTTAAATGTTTTGCAAGAAGTGATTAATATAATTTTACAAGGCTTTTCAATATATGTTTCAAGATAGATTTCGGTACTCCAGTACTATGTAAATGTGTCAAAGTTAAATGATATATAGCAATCTTATTGGTGGATGGCATATTAATCAAATTTTCTGGACACCCCAAACTGCTTTGCAAGCATTTTGGGCACAGCAAACTCCATCACACAACATGACAATAACTAAACAGTTATTTTGCAGCTATCTGGTGCATATAATCATTAGTTCCTATACATCTCAAATGACCTATTTAAAAACAATTAAATCTGTTAACATTTTATATTGTATTTCCGTTCATCACAGATGATGTAAATTTTGTTTTAAAATTTACAAATAAGCAAATAAAAGTATTAAGAGATCCATGCTGATTCCAATTATCTATGAAACGCTTTTGTCCTTAATCACTGCAAAAGATTGGTCAAAAACTTCATATCGAACAAGGTTTCACATCGTGTAGTGAAAATGCAATTTTGCAATGGCCGTATTAGATGCCCTTTTGCAAAGAAGACAAATAGAGATTGAGTATGCAGTTATTACTTTGTGGTATTGTGTCTAAATGCTTTAAAGGGTAACATTAGTTATGTAATTGTGCTTAAAAACATTTTGCCTTTACCTCTGAAAGCAGAACGAATCGTGCAAAGCTAGACTAATTAGCACAGGTGAAAACATCCCCTTAATATAAATGTTCTCTTTGGGGCTTATTGCCATGCAGTCAAAATTTTGAGGCAGGATTGTTAGCATCAGACTGCATTGGTATATAAATTTGATTTGACATTACTCAGACGCAATGTGAATATTGTAAAAATTGGCTAGCTTATGAAATATACATCTGAAAGACTTCAATTATTGTGCAGCAAAATGCTCCATCTAGTGGCCTGTAACTCCTTCACCGATTAGCCTCAACTACATAGTGGGCACAAATCTAATAGTATTTCCATATTTGTGAGATTGACTGGTTTGTTTCTGGAACTGGTTATATCAAGCCATTTTGTACATCTACAGTACTTGTTGGTCAAGTCCATAAGTTTATTGAAACTGCTATTCATGTGTTACTGATGAATGTATTTGTCCAGCTTTTGTATGCAAATTATTTCTAACTGTATTTATGCAGATGTATGCTCCTGTTACTGGTATCACTTTACATAATTATTAAATAAAGTTTATCATTTCCATTAATTAGCATCAACACTTTGTCAACCTAACATATTTGAACAAACGTATAAACCAGATTCATACTCCTCCCTGTTTAGAGTTATGTATATGATTTTAATCTACATAAAATGGGAATTTCATTTTTTCTGACATCTTTCATAAATGATTTTACATGTTTATTTTCCTGTGAAAGTGTGCTTGGAAATAATTTTAGTTGGCTTTGACCTTTTGATATCAGATATTTTGACACATTGAATAAGAATGATGCCAATTTATCTACCAACTTTTTAATAGTTATTACTTTATTACTTTTAAAATATTCTGTCAAGGGCACAACCCAGCCATTAGGAACAAAGAAGGTTTAGTTCCCCATTATGTCAGTCAGTCACTGTAGCTCCAGTGATAAATAGCATTTCAAAATGAACGACACCATTTTACAAAGACTTGTGCAGAGCAATACCTTTTAGCTTACATGGCATTGAATTCCTTGACCACCTCCAGTTACATCTGAAATCCCTACTAGAATAGCATTTAATTACTGTCTGTACTATATTTATCTATTTGTCATTTACATTTCATTAGCATAAAGCATTTGCGACTTTTCATATACAATATTACTTGGGTGTTTTTAGACTCCGCTTTTAAAATTAATGAGATAGAAAATTAAAACAAATGCATCAACTAAAATTCCCCACTTTCTGGGAGGATTTGATTAGATGCAAAATCAAATGCAACTTGAAACACTAAAGATTGCTGACGCTGGAAAGTGCAGCAGCAAACAATTTCCTGAAGTAATTCAGTGGACCAAGCAGCATCTATGGGTGGAAAGGAACCTTTGAGGTTTCAAGTCGTGATTCATGGCTTCAACCCAAAACAGTGACAGTGCATTGGACGCTGTTGTCTTATGGGGAACTTTTAGATAGAAAAGGCTGTGATTCTAATGACCAGCAAATAAAAAATAATGTTAATGAAAAATAGATCTTGGGAGGAGAGAAAGGGGGCTTGATAGAGAGGTTTCCTCTTGGGGGTAAAATTTTAAAAAACTAACAGTAGTTTAAACATTGGCAATTGCCCCTTTAAAAGGCAAGCTGTTCTTCAGAGGGTTCTGGAACTTCTTCAAAGTTCAGTGGAAGCACTCTGAATATTAAAAAAAACTATATACCCCTTTTTTAAAAAAAACACATAAGGGGTTGAAAAGTCATTGTTTAAATGATATCATGATTTAAATATTTGGTAAAACCAGGTTGCCTACTCCTCCACAGAGTTTTATTGTTCGTATTAACTAATCCTAATTGTTTACTTAGTTTGTAAATTAGTTTTCAATGAGAGAATTTAAAATCATGCTCTTGCTTTGTGACAACAGTACCCATAAGAAAGCGAGTTGAACAGTGAAGGTATTTATTTCTTGGGACTGGGAAAGGATGGTCAAATACAAGTGATAATTTCAGCAGTATATAAAGCATTGACTGTAGATATACAATGTACTTCATTCATAGGATAATACAGGTGCTGCTCACTTCAGTGGCTATAGAGAAAAGGTGAAGGCAAGATTAAGGGTGGTATTTTGACCTGTATAAATGTCCAAGAACTCAAGTTACTCAACCATCTCAGATTCAACAATTCAGTGTAATTACAGTAATGACAATTTTACCCACTTCCCAGAGAATGTGTGTGTCTGCTGCTAGAAAGAACAGAATTAATCAATGTTCAGGAGATCACAGCTTCCTCCGTAACACTGAATTTGTAGGAAGGGAAAAATAGATTCTCTTATTGTTTTGGACTTTCAATAACAGTAACAGCCTTTGCAAAAATCTAGACAACAGTCAATGTAGTGATCTTAACACTTCCTTACAAGGACGTGACCAAATTAGAACAGCATCAGTTTAAATGTTTTATCTCCAACGCAACATGATGTTAACTACTTAGAATATCCACATTTTTATTTATTACAGAATGAATAATTTCTTCTAACACCTCTCTACCTCAAAAAAATAACAAGTGAAATTTAAAGCAATTTGCAACATTTTAGATATGATAGTTATCTTAGTTCACTGCATAGTAGCCACTAATAAACATAATGTAAGAAAATAAAAACGGGTAGGCCACTTAACCTCTTCAGCAAGTCCTGCCATGCCATATTGTCATGGCTGGTCTGTCCCAGGCTTGAAACACTCCTCTATGCCTTCTCAGAATCAAGTTTAATATCACTGGCATATATTGTGAAATTTGTTGTTTTGTGGCAGCAGTACATTGCAATATGAATAATAAAAACAAATTTATATTAATATCTTAAGAAAATTTAATTAAATAAGTAATGCAAAAAGAGGGAAAAATACTGAGGTAGTGTTTATGGGTTAATTATCCATTCAAAAATCCAATCGCAGATTTGTGCCAGTTTAGGCAACATCTATGGAAAGTGGAAAATAGGAATTTGATACTTCAGGTTGTGTTTAAAACCTTCTGCCAGAACTTCCACAGATGCTGCCTTCCCTGCTGGATATCTCCAGTATTTTCTACTTTTAAGCTAATCACCCTGTCTAAATATTCGATGCAAGTTAGCAAGCCCATTATTGAAAAATAATTCATTAAGCGTATGAAGTTAAGAGTAAGCAACCAATCACCTAAACTGTTGACAGAGATGGGGCCATCATTCCGATTCTTGAACCTGAATAACCAAGACTATTCCTGCATATAAAGAGACATCAGCACTGACACTGAATGTGTTCTTCAATATTAGAACCAGTTTCTTGTATTACATCATCAACAAAACTCATGATCATTGAAAATATTTTTCCAGAAGAAAGTTATTACTTCAATGAATATCTTTATGCCAATTATCAAGTTGTGCCAAAGGTGGCACAGAGGCATACTGTAATGCTCTACAGTTCAATTCCCACCACTGTAAGGAGCTTGCACACTGTCTCCCACATCAATGTGGATTTCCTCTGAGTGTGCCAGTTTCCTCTTATATTCCAAAGATGCGCAGGTTAATAAGTTGTGAGCATGTTATTTTGGCACCAGAAATATGGTGACATTTGCAAGCTCACCTCAGCACATCCTCAGACTGTTCATCATTGATTGAAAACTTACATTTCACTGTATGTTTTGATGTACATGTGACAAAGCTGATCTTTAAATGCACAATATTTCTTGCACTTAACTGCCTATGGCACCAATGCATAACTACCCTTATGCTCAAGAGTGTTAGTTCAAAAGTCATATGTTACATCATTTCACAAAAGTCTTAGCTCATTAATTACAGATTAATAATTTTTAATAGTTATTTTTCATACAAGATCACAAAAACCTTCAAAATGATGGTGTGTGTGTGTGTGTATATATATATATATCAAGTTAAATTTTTGCAGAAACCAGTTCCAATAAAACTAGTCACTTTCATCTGGCTCAATATATGACTTTGTTGAGGCCCTATTCATCTGCCTTGCAAGATATCGCTCTTTTGCGGATGAGATAGTCTCTTGATTACTGCGCTTGACAAATTTACTGAGTTTCTGAGAGTGTTCAGTCCCATTTGTTTCCTTTGTTGACTCACCTTTTGATTTTTGTTCACATAATACATTCAAATTTTTGTCCTCATCGTCTTTAATTTTGGGTTCTATATTTTGTTGTTCATCCTTCTCTTCTAATCTGGATCTCTTGTGATTGTATTTTCCGGATTTTTCTTTTTCTGAAGTATTACCAGAACTCTCTTCCTTAGTATCGCTGTTTTCATACTTCTTATCAGCTCTTTCATACGTTTCTGTTCCCTTTTCCCGAACCTCTCTGTCCCGGTTTCTTTCTTCTTGCTCTTGATTTCCGTATTTTTCTTCCTTCCTTCTGTCATCTTTAGTTGTATATTTTTCTGTTTTGTTTCGCTCTCTTTCTTTGAACTTTACATCTCTCACTTGTTCATCCTTATCTTTATGTCTTTCTCCAGAATCTCGATACCGCTCATCCCTTCCACTGATGCAGTCTTTAGATTTCTCTTCCTTGATTCTTTTGTGATCTTTGCTGTCCTTATATCTTTCATGATCCCTTTCTTTTCTTGGATCATTTCTTTCTCTATACTTTTCCTTTGCACGTTTGTGCTCCTTGTGCCTTGATTTTTCCCCACTTCTGCTTTTTTCTCCATTTGAGTGGCTTCTACCTTTCTCACTTCTGCTCTCTCTGGTTGAATGGCTCATATGTTGATGACGACTTTCCTCTTCCTCACTAGAAGATTCAACATGTCTTCTGTATTGGCGGCTTCTTGCTTTTTCTTCGTTAGTGTCTGAATTGTCTTCATCATTTCTCATTTTGGAAAACAACTGTTTTTGACCACGTTTAGCTTTAGTTTCATCATCACTGTCGATTTCAAAGTCACTGTCAGCATCTGGATCCTGGTTGGGTTTATCCCGTACTGAACCAGTGTGATTTTTACAATCATTATCATCAGATTCTTTCTTCATCCTGAGGAGAAAAATATAAAATGTCAACTTAATGTAGCAAAAAAAACCCAATAAAAATAGACGATTAGTTTACATTTCCAAATTTTTAAAGAGAATGTGCAATTACCAGGATTGTGTTGTAAATGTTCTATTTAATAAATGCTTTCTTTATTCTGATAGAATAATTATAAGAAACGTAATGAAAGAATTCCTTCCTAATGTTCATTTCAAGTGCTTCACCTGCCCTACGTATCCTCCCTCACTTTCATTTAGGGCTTCAAACAGTCCTTCCAGGTGAGGCAATAGTTCACTTGCGAGTCTGTCAGACCACCTATTGTATCTGGTGCTCCTAGAGTGGTAGCAGTGAGATCCAACTCAGACTGGCCGATTGCTTTGTCCAGCACTTTCATTCTGTCTGCCACAAAAAGCAGGATCTCCCAGTGGCTACTCTTTTCAATATCAACATGTCTGTCCGTGGCCTTGTCTACTGTCACAATGAGGCCAAACTCAATTTGGAGCAATACTTCATATTCCACCAGGATAGCCTTTAAATCTGATGCCATAGACATCAATTTCTCTAACTTCCAGTATTTACTTCTCCTCTCCCTTCTCTTTTTTCCTCCCAATCCCCATTCTGGGTTACCCTCTCTCCATTTCTCTTCCCCTCACCCCCCCCCCCACCTTTATTCTGTGGTCCAACCTCCTATTAGATTTCTCCTCCTTCAGCCCTTTATGTCTTCCATTTATCACCACATTACTTCATTACATCCCCCCCACCTTCCACCTCATCTGGTCATACCTATCATCGGCCAGCTTGTACTCCTTCCCTTCTCCCCCTACCCCCCAAACACCCTTTTCTGGCTTCTGCCTCTTCCTTTTCCACTCCTGATGAAGTGTCTTAGCCTGAAATGTCAACTCTTTATTCTCCTCCAAAGATGCTTCCTGACTTGTTGAGTTCCTCCGTCACTTTGTCTGCGCTGCTCAAGGTAACTAGCATCTGCAGAAACTCAAACACGAGAAAGCCTACAGATGCTGGAGGTCCAAAGTAGCACACAAAATGCTGGAGGAACTCAGCAGGTCAGGCAGCATCTATGGAAAAGAGTACACAGTCGACATTTCAGGTCAAGAGCCTTCTCAGGACTCGGATCTGAAAGTCAACCGTTTACTCTTTTCCATAGATGCTGCCAGCCTGCTGAGTTCCTCCAGCATTTTGTGCTGTTGATCTGCAGAATCTTGTGTTCATCTTTCCAAATTTTGATAACTTCAACATTTGTTTAAATGTTAAAATATACAGTATACATCTTGAGAAATATTCCAATTTTAAAAGTGATTTAAGCATGATACATGATTGAATTTTTTCTCATTCAGGAACTACAATCAAATTGAAAATATGAGAGAATCTTTAAAGCAAGACGCTTTCAAATACAGGAGATTACACTGATGCTTCTTAAATGCACTCATTTTGGAAAATTACATATTCAAGAAATACAGTATAACATTAATATTATGAAATGGATTATATTTTAGCTTTGACTTTGTAAAAATGATCAAGCTTAGAAAATAATTCTTTTATATCCTATGAAAATAATAACATGCATTACGAAATAAGATTTGGTCTGGTAAGTTGAGAATGTTGCTGCAGAGTAGCTGTTTGTAAATACGGACAATAGGCAATTTCTTTCCTCCCAGATAAGAAAATCGAACTAAAAACTGACATGTTGGAGCTTCACATAACCCAATAGTTCATTTCATCAAGCACATGCCTGACATGTCAGGACATGTTGAAATGATTAAGCCCTCCTAAAACAAATAAATGAAAATCTGTCTAATGCTTATACTTCTGACGTTATTTCTCTGTAGGGAGCACATTTCAATTTCCAAACCTAGAGTACATGGAAAGGATCAATTCTTTAGAACCAATTGGTATGTACAGTAGCATAGCTACATGATTTGTCAAATATCTCTGCCTTAAAGCATTACTGAATTTCTCATCTCAGTTATCAAGTAACCTATTCAAGAACCCTATTACACACTACATCACATTGGCATCAAAGAAACCGCGTTAACCTAATTTCTGTCCTCTTGTCTGAAAGGATGATGATTATCTTGATTGTACAACTGCTGCTCAGCTGCCAGAAATAGGAAATAAAGTGAGAAAAACAACTCGCAATAAAGTTCACAAACGCAAGTTAGCCAGTGTCTTGACAAGAACCCAAGTGCATGCCCAACCCATGCCAACAGTAATTCTAGTAGTAGTCGCATACTTCAATAAAACCTGCAGTATTCAACATACAGCTTAAATCCTGGATCATTGAGTATAACCGCAAGCCTGCTTTTTTAAGACCACTCCCCCAATCGAATATTGTTATACTTGAACAATATCTCACCAACTATTCCAGCACTTCACACAAAGCTACATTAAAGTTCAATCCATAGTGATTGCAACATGGTGTGAAGACACAAGGGTGACATCACATCTCAGTGCTGGGTAACACTGCAGGACTGAATTAATCCTGTTTGACACATAGCCTAATGCTTAGGAATGAGTTACTATGCCTGTCTTAAAAACATACCCTTTTCCATTCTACATGCCAATTCTGAAGCACACTTTAAAATGGCACTGCTAGCCAAGTTTTGCTGTGGACTGGATTTCACATGAATAATAGAACAATTGAGCAATCTTAATAATGTGGAGAGCATATATGCACGAATCATTCTTTCCTATCATAACTTTTCATTCAAAACTCTCAACATCATAATGATCCCATTAAGAACAGACCAGAGTGTTTATTTCCAAATTAATTTAACTAAAAGAGGTTTACATTTCCAGATGGTCTAATACAAATATGTCGAGGGGTACTAGATTCCCTGGTTGAAACATGTAAAGATTTTCTTCCTAGCAAACAAAAAAAAACAAGAGGTTCACACCAGGATATTTATTTCAACTCACTACAAATACTTTACTTCATTATCAGGCCAACCCTGAAGTCAGGTGAGAATTTACTTGTTTGCCATCCAAGTGAATCTCTCTACACACAGGAACAGATGACTGCGGTAATTCAGCTACATTGACAACAAGCGTAGACCATAAACAGCTGTATTTTCACAACTTTATTTAAGCCATTTCTGTCTTTAAAACTTCACTCTCAGAGGGGTAGAACTTTTCAATCAGAAAATTCATGAGAACTCCATACTTAATTGAACAATCAAAGTTAACTGCACACATTTTCAAAAACTATTTTCTTTTTTGGAAATAGTTTAAGACAAACTTATCTATACTTTACAGCTTAATATGCAGCATAAAAGTCATCCTATCATTTAAAAATAAATAAAGTGCATCCATACTTCTAACAGGTGCACATTAGTTGAAATCCTCTAAGACAACAAATGAAACCATTTGAGGTCGTACAAATTTTCCTTATTGGGAAAGGAAAAATTCGCACTTCCTTTTGCAAAAGCGATCCTGAAAGCAGGAATTCACAGGAGACCAGAAATTAAATCTATATCCATTGTAATACCAATACTTCTCTATGCCATGAACTGCTTGTCATTAAGAGGCAAGGAGATTATCAATGGCAAGCTGATAAAATGGTGTTTTATAGTAATCTGGATAATTCTTATCTGGTTTTCTCTTCTATTTTAGTTCCTTACTGCAGCCTGAGTCAGATTAGTAGTGAGTGTAGGGATTTATGGACTGAGTTGCTTTAAGCAATGTAATAGTAAGTAGGCACTCCATTTTGTTAGATTTAATCTTGCATACTGATTTCATGAACATATTATCTAATTATTAATTATTCAATTTCTACCTCTACTGGTCAAAGTATACACGTGTACATATTACATTATTTAAAACACACAATGACTGCCTTTTAATTATTCTTTACTATCAATACTGATAAAACATTAGATGTGAGCAGAGTGACTGAATATTTTTATGAAAATGGTTCTTAATTTTATTATGTTTTAATTGTAGCCCAATCACCACTGATGAGGAAGAATTGTCAGTTGTCAATCAGATTGGTCAAAAGCCCAGTCTGCGTAGGGATCAGCCAGTACATTTCCAGTTTGGGGACTAGGCTGATTGAGAAATAACTGCCTTTGACCCCTTTCTTTGCATAGTCATTCTAGAAGATTTATTTGAAACAAGCTACAAGAACATCTGCAGCATGGTTTTCTGCTGAATCACAAGTTATCTACACATTTAATGTAAACAAAAATAAACCAAGTACACTGCACGCCATTAGTTCCAGTGGTTCATTAAGTGCTTCGAATAATTCCATTCTTACTCCGCAAACCTCTGCATGCTGGAGAAAAACTTTCTTTTCACATTTATTAGTTAAGCACAAAGATAATGTGGAAAGGATCAGTAGCACTCATTTCTGGAAAGCAGCAATTATCATAGATAATTCTGACTGAATTGTTCACTATGGTTACAGTTAGCCAAATATTTTGCATAAGCTCTTCACTGATGCAAGTTCTGAATCAACTTGAAAATCAAATAACTTGATTTCAGTACCAGTACAATTATGCATCTTACCCCTTGGTTCCACGAATGCTGCATTCTGGAATAACCTCCTCACCCACTTTTTGATTCAAAAAATGCCGGTAGAAACCACTAAGGTCTCGCTGTTTAGTTACATCCAAAGAAGCTGGCAAAAAAAAACATAGAAATAGTAAATACATGTTTTCTAACCAATCACTAATCTGCAGCGGTTTGGTCAAGAAGCATAACTTCTTCTATGTGTTACTTAGAAAATTATTATTCTTCAGGAGCTTGCATCTCGCTAACTTGACACGTTTTGCAGAAATTAATGGAAAGTAATCCTTCTAACCCTAGTTTACTGTTACAAAAAGCTAAGGAGGATATTTTAATAAACTCACAAGACAAACCAAGATATTTAATATATCATTTAAACTGTACACTTTAGTCCGGAAAGAAAAGGAACATATTCAAGTGTCTCATATCTCCTTCAGAACACAAAATATTAAGACAGAAGAACATACAGCCACAGATAAAGGATTATCTTCTCATGTAAAGCATAAGACATTCTTAATATCTCCTTTGAACCATGGCAGACTCCTGTTGGCTGAAATTACCCATTTTGCCAAAGCACACTATACAACTTCCAAACGCATGCACAGCCTCCCCTCTATGGACTCAATCTCTACTTCTTACTGCTTCAGTAAAGCAGCCAGCATTATCAAAGACACCCACCCACCTCACTGGGCAGAAGAAACAAAATCCTGAAAGCACATACCACTAGGTTCGAGGACAAATTCTATCCTTCTGTTATAAGACTCTTGGATGGACATCTGATATGATAAAATAGATCTTGACCTACCTTGTTATGATCTTGCACTTTATTGTTTACCTGTGCTGCACTTCCTCTGTAGTTTTTATGCTTTATTTTGCATTGCTATTGTTTTACTTTGCTCTATCTCAATACACTAACAATTTGATCTGTATGTAAAGTATGCAAGACAAGCTTTTCAGAGAATCTTAACACAAGTGAAAATAATAAATGAATATCAACTCCAATATACATGATAGCCCACCTTCCATTGCTGCTTCCCTGTGTTCTTGTTCCTTTTCTTCAGCTCTTTCCTGGAGCTTCTTTTTATAAGCAGAAGTGACAAATGCATCTTTGTCCTCATACTTCTCTCCTTCAGCCTCACGTTCCTTTTGGATTTTCCGTTCCATCCTTCTATCTTGCTCCTTCTTGCGTTCATCTACAGCTTTCATCAGACTGTCAATGTACTTTGACTTTGTGAGGGATGGCATTGGGGAAAATAGGTAGCTTAGTTTTCAAATAAAAATCAGTTTTAAAACATAATTTAAACACTGGTCCATAAGGGCTGACATTGGAAAATTCATTCAAGCTTGTCACAGGTCCTTCATATAATCAAAGGATATACACAATTTATCGAATTTCTTTAATGAGAATGTATAATTTCTTGAAATTACCACAAGGGAAAATTAAATTTCTTCCCAACTTGAAAAAACATTAAAAAAGCCGGCAAGAATAGTATATTGCAGAGGTTTGCCAATGTTCTCAGTTCTTTATCAGTGTGTTTTCCTCCTGAACTTAGTTCTTTTCTCTGATTGTAAACTAACTATTTTGAGTAGATACTACAATGTCCACAGTTAAGCAAAATTTGGCTTAAAATCATTTTAAATTAATTTTACATTGCGGAGATAAGTAAAAGCAAATAAACATGACAATTTAAATATCTCCACAATAAAGTCAGAATGTAAAAAAATTCAACATTTTAAAAGGGTAATAGATATTAAAGCAATGCATTCCAAAGAAATCTATACCTCAAAAGATGATCGGCATTTTCTACAAATAATTTCCATCCACTTTGAACATCCCAGGCAATAATTATTCATTGGATAAGGAAAAGGGCAAGTCGTACTAACTACTAAATCTACTAAACATTGTCCATATTAAAATGGGCTATCTGGTTAAAACTTCGATCTGTATTTCATCGTTTACTGCCAACTGATAATATATCTGTTAAAGAGCAATTACTTAACCAAAAAATTATCTGGTTGCTAATGTACAATAAGACATATTTATATGTACAAGATTTTCCTTGAAGAAAGCATAAAACATTAAGTACTCAGCAGTTGTGGAGAGGAAGGGATATCAGAAAAGGCCACTGAGCTGGAATGTTAACTATTAAAATTTCTGATCTATCTGATTCAAAGTATTTGTAGTATTTAATTTAGCTATCAGACTCTGTCAGGCAAAATGTACAAGTGCAACAGCATGTTTTAATTTAATGTGCCCCCAGCTAGCTGGTTTGTGAGTATATTAATCAAATGCTCTTAAAGACAGAGGTAACATATGATGTGCAAAATCCCAAGAACTGGTTGGGGATGTGGTAGACACAAGAGAACCTCAAATGCAGAACTCTTAAAATTATTTGACAATTAGTACATCTACCTGTTTATTTGGACCAGTCAATAATTTTGTGCTGTTTTCCAGTTTCTTCTGTTGAAGATCATCATAAACACTGTCATATTCATAGACTGTGGCATCCTCCGCCAATGCCTTCTGGATCTCCAATTTAGTCTATTTTAAAAAAGACATATTGATCAAGCATTTTTACTTACATTTGGTAGTTCATTGGGGAGGAAAAAAATCATTACTTATTAATCAGTACATCAAATATTTACAAAGCACAATTGAAGAATATCTAAAGTATTTATGGAGGTACAATTCTCCCTTTCCCTGCTCCATGTCCAAACAAATATAACTCTGTTTAAAGGTAGAATATAAAAGGAAGTGCGATGGATTTGTTGAGGGATATACAAATTATCCTTGTCATTGGCAGCGAGAGCACAACATCAAAGGCAGAGTCTGTGAATTGGAGAAGCCAATCTATTGAAAGAGAAAAGCAAAGGCTTTTTGTACCAACATGGCTATTCATCCCCAGAGCTCATCACTTGATATCAAGTCAGCATTTGATTGAATACAGCATCAAGAAGTTAGAGTAAAATTGAAGTACATGGGCACCAAGAGATAAAACACCAAAAGCTAGAGTTGTACATATGTACACAAGGAAGATTGGCTGTGGTTGTTCCAGGTCCTACTGAAGATGATCACTGCTGGAGGTCTTCAGATCAACGTCCTAAACAATCTTTAGCTGCTTCATCCATGATCATCTTTTCTTCACAAGTCATAAGTGGGAGTATTTGGTGATTGTTGCTCAAAATGAAAATTTAACCTGGAATTCTCTAGTGAATGATGCACCACACAGGAGCTATGTAGTGGCTATCACCAACACGGAAGTGTCTGATCATCTACCCTGGACTCTTAATGACAGTGCCATCATCATTTCCCCAACCCACCAAACCTGGAGCCATCACTGACCAGAAATTTACCACAGCCACAAAGCAGAACAGAAACTGTGTAGCAAGTAACATACACCTTTTCCACTCCTCATATGCACTAGCCTCCCTGGTCCCTCAGTTCCAACAACACTGAGCCTCAACACTATCCAGGACAAAGCAACCCAGATGTTTAATACTCTAACCAGCAGCAAAGCACAGGTAGCTAAAGTTGAAACTCTGTACAAAATGAAGTGCAATTATTCAACTCTCCAACATCACTTCCCAAACTAGGAACCTCTACCATGGGGAACAAGGGTTTCAGATACATGGAAACACCTTCATCTGCAGATTCCCTGAATAGCACAGCATTACGATTAGAGAATTTACTGTTTCATCATCAGTGGTTTTAAACTCTGGAAGTACCGTGATCAGCTGGTTTGCAGCAGTTCAGAAGATGGTTCAGCACCACCTTCTCCAGGGATGGGCAAGTAATGGACAACAAATGCCAGATCCCAATAAAAGAAAGAATTACAAAAGTAATCACCATTGCGATTTGGGGGGGGGGGGGGGGGGGGGGACAACATGAAGAAAGAAGTATTCTAACTGTAACTTAATTAAACAGCAACTCCATCTCAAATGGATACATGGAGCTTCCAGATTCATTTTAACATCACAGTAAATTACTTCCTTCTTTGTTTAGCAAATACAAAGCTGCTTATCATCATGTTGTCAATGCAGCAACCTCAGAAATCATAAATTCTATATAATCAATTCACTAATATATACTTCTTCATTAATAGATGTTGATGCTACACATGTGCCTCTCATTGTTGTGACATCAGCGAATAAAACCAGGATTTTCTCTTTGGATCCATATAGGATCACATCATACCTATTCCTATTAGACAAAACTAATTATAACAGTACAGAACTTTCCTAAAATGTGTACAAATTTTTAGAAGGTGCAACGTGGTTGATATAGGATGATATATAAGTCTTCAACTTCCAAATTTCAGAAATTGTGAATACTCCATTCTCCAATGTGAATATGATCCCCTAAATACAGATTTAAATTTCAGCCACAAATGTTTAACAGCTCGACATTATTTGCGTATCAGTTACAGAGATTCCATGCGCTTCACCTTAATACTTCAGTAATATGTTTCCATTTATACTTTTAGCATTCATTTTTGGAAGTTGCTTGATAACATACAAGGTCAGAACTTTTTAAAAAGGGACATACCTACTACTTGAGAATATGTTTTCAAAATCAACAGAACCACCAAAATCCTAAGACCATAATGCAACCATAAAATTCTTTAATCTACCCTAGTATGTATTCTAGTGTCTAAAATGTAGATGCACTGATGCTTGCTATTAATATGCAAAGGCCCATTAAAATCATTTTGTGTGTTTTGAATGCCTCACACTATTTTCCTTCTGAAGTCTTGAATATCAAGGAATTGGATAAGGTTAATTCCCGGGGTGATTCTCTTTAAAGAGAACATTATTTTCTGGGTATCTCTTATACACATGACGTCATCAGCATTCCCAAAATTTTTTTTACTTAAATTGGTATAAAAATATACAATCTGCAATTTTCACTCTCAGTCTAACAGAATGAAAAACATGCACCAAGGAGCGACACAGTACTGTAGTAGTTAGCGCATCACTTTATAGTGCCAGCTGTAATATCGGCTCAATTCCCAATGCTGTACGTAAAGAGTTTGTATGTTCTGCCTGTGACCCTGTGGGTTCCTTTGGGTGTTCCAGTTTGCTACCACATTCCAAAGATATGGGCATGACATGATGACACCGGAAGTGGGGGAACACTTGCCCAGCACAATATTCACTGAATTGATCTGACACAAATGACACATATGTTTTGATGTACATGTGACAAATAAAGCTAATCTCTCTATCTCTGCTAATCGTTTGTCAGTAAAATTACATCTCCTGTGATATCAATATTCACATCTCCCAATGTGTATGGGTTACGGATGATTGACTTATCACAGTCTCAGACCACTTTCTTTAGAGACGTTGTGTACGTGAAAGTGAACATAATGATGATATATATACCTCCTCCCACTTTTCCTTCATTCATATCAGCTTACCACTGATATTGGTGGTCTTTTGTTCCATATCCCATGGAGATCAGTGGCAATGACACTGCAGCTATGATCTCTGTACACAAATGCCATTTAGAATTTTGCAGGTTATATTTCAGTGAATGGAAACAGAGGTTAAAAACAGACAACTGATTTTTAAAGCTAATTTTTACACATTGTTTTTAAGATCAAATATAACATCTATTTTGCATATTATAATGGGCAGATTTAATCACTGGACATAAATGCATTACAAATTAAACCCACCTACCATGCTATAGGATTCTATTTTAGTTTAGATATTCTTGCAATTGTTTGTATTTACTTTCAATTCTCCATCTTTTCCCCTTCATACTTGTAATATAGCCACAGATGAAATGTTTGAAATTTAAATTTCAATACTCATTTTATACCAGTTGTATTGAAATACTGTTTTATTTAATTAATCATAATTCGTTAATAACAAATTTGGTTAAAATTGTTAACAATGCATGCTATTGTCATTTAAGTACGTTTGATGCTGTACCTGCTTCATCATTCTTTTCTTCAGCGACTCCTTCTGAAGATTCTCACTGACTGATGTCTGCAAAGACATAATAAATATGCTGAACAATACTTAATCATATGCCCTGTAAATAACTGCCCAATATTTAAAGACTGAAGTAAATGCAAGTGACCCTGACCTTTTAATCATTATTTCAAATTTTTATCATAAGACCAAAAGCCATAGAAGCAGAATGAGGCCATTCAGTCCATTGAGTTAGCTCCACCATTTCATCATGGCTGATCCAAGATCCATTAAACTCCATACACCTGCCCTCTCATCATATCCCTTGATGCCCCAATCAATCAGGAACCTATCAACTTCCACTTTGCATATACCCATGAACTTGACCTCCACCGCAGTCTGTGGCACAGCATTCCACAGATTCACCACTCTTTGGCTAAAGTAAATCCTTCTTTCTTCTGTTCTAAAAGGTCGCCCCTCAATTTTGAAGTTGTGCCCTCTAGCTTTGGATACCTCCAACAGAAGAAACATCCTCTCCACATCCACCTTATCTAGTCCTTTCAATGTTCGTTAAGTTTCAGTAAGATCCCACACATTCTTTTAAATTCCAGTAAGTACAGGCCCAAAGCTGCCAAATGCTCCTTATATGTTAATCCCTTCATTCCCAGAATCATCCTCATGAACCTACTCTGGACTCTCCAATGACAACACATCCTTTCTGAGATATGGGGCCCGAAACTGTTGACAATACTCCCAAGTGTGGTCTGACCAGTGTCTTATAAAGCTTCAGCATTGTCTCCATATTTTTATATTCTATTCCCCTTGAAATAAACGTCTACATTGCATTTGCCTTCCTTACCACAGACTCAACCTGTAAATTAACTTGCTGCGAGTGTTGCACCAAGACTCTTAAGTCCCTCTGCACTTCTGATGTTTGAATTTTCTCTCCATTTAGGTAACAGTCCACACTATTGCTCTTTCTATCAAAATGCATTTTCATACATTTCCCAACACTATATTCCATCTGCCATTTTTTTGCCCGTTCTTCCGATTTGTCTAAGTCGCATTGCTTCCTCAGCACCACCTATTGCCCCACCCATCTTCATATCATCTGCAAACTTTGCTACGAAGCCATCAATTCCACTGTCTAAATCATCAACAATGTGAAAAGTAGTGGTCTCAATACTGACCCCTGAGGAACACCACTAATCACTAACAGCCAACCAGAAAAGGCCCCCTGTATTCCCACTCGCTACTTCCTGCCTGTCAGCTATTCATCTACACATGCCAGTATCTCTCCTGTAACACCATAGGATTTTATCTTGTTAAGCAGTCTCATGTAAGGCACCTTATTAAATACCTTCTGAAAATACAAGTAAATGATATCCACTGGCTCTCCTTTGTCCACCCTGGATGTTACTTCCTTGAAAAATTCCAACAGATTTGTCAGGCAAGATTTGGACTTATTATCATTAGTCCCCAAGTATCCCAAAACTTTGTCCTTAAACATAGAAACTTACAGCACAATACACACCCTTCAGCCCACATTGCTGTGCTGAACATGTACTTACTTTAAGAAATTACCTAGGGTTACCCATAGCCCTCTATTTTTCTAAGCTCCGTGTACCTATCCAGGAGTCTCTTAAAAGACCCTATTGTACCTCCTCCACCAGCCCCTTTCATACACTCACCACTCTCCGCGTAAAAACATACTCCTGACATCTCCTCTGTACCTACTGTTACGAATGAGGAACAACTCTGATGGGCAGAAGGGTGCAAAGTCGCAAATCGCTACAATTTCAAGGCTGCTACCAAGGAAATGAAAGGGACAAAAGGAAATCTGCCAAGACAGTTGTTATTGATAAACAGCTCATGTCAGTTAATGAGAGAGACACAACGCAGAGATACACAAAGTGGAATGTCTCCTCCTAACAAAAGCGGAATGGAACCACTGATTACTGCTATTGTCTTTTGGAGAAGGTTTGTGTACTAGGTACTGTTCTATTCATTAAAACCCCTCGGGGCAATCAGAGTGGGCTGGGTTTGATGGGTTGCATCATCCCAACCTGACTGACACCTGAGACCCCGTGAGTGGGGATAAAAGTAGGGTCTGGGACCCCTCAGACGCACCAGGAGAGATGCTAGGAGACCGGTGGGGGCTTGTGTGTGTGTCCACCCTTGCCTGGGTGACGAGTCCACCACGGAACGGTCTAGCTAAAGGACGGAGGGGTTATACGTGAATGGCCACAACAACGACGAATCAAGATCGTAAAAGGAAAGTCGGCAAGTCAATAGCTGTTGCTCTCTCTCTCTCCCTCTCTCTCTCCAACAACTGCAACACAGTGATCAACAACTACCGCAGCCTGCATGAACTGAACTTTATATTTCCATCGGACAATTCATTATCCCCTAGACAACAATAGAGCTTATTTCTTATTGATTATTATTATACCCGCACTTTTAGGTTTAGTATTGATGATGTATATTATCTGTATATTTGCATTGATATTATTTTTGTGTATTTTTACTAATAAATACTGTTAAAAATAGTATCACCAGACTCCAACGGACACTTTATCTTTGCTGGTAAGACACCCAGTTACGGGGTTCGTAACTACTTCCAAGCACCTTAAAACTGTGCCCTCTCGTGATGGCCATTTCAGCCCTGGGAAATCAACTATCCACACGATCAATGCCTCTTATCACCTTATACACCTCTATCAGGTCACCTGTTATCCTCCTCCGCTTCAAGGAGAAAAGGCTGAGTTCACTTAACCTTTTCTCATAAGACATGCCCCCCAATACAGGCAACATCCTTGTAAATCTCCTCTGCACCCTTTCTATACTTTCCACATAATTTCCTGTAGTGAGGTGACCAGAACTGAGCACAGTACTCCAAGTGGGGTCTAACCAGGGTCCTATACAGCTGTAACATTACCTCTCGTCTCTTAAATTCAATCCCACTGTTGACGGCCAATGCACCATATGCCTTCTTAACCACAGAGTCAACCTGAGCAGAGGCTTTTGATTGTTCTATGGACTCAGACACCCTCTGATCCTCCACACTGCCAAGAGTCTTACTATGATTACTATGTTCTGCCATCATATTTGACCTACCAAAATGAACCACTTCACACTTATCTGGGTTGAACTCCATCTGCCACTTCTCAGCCCAGTTTTGCATCCTATCAATGTCCCACTGTAACCTCTGACAGCCCTCCACACTATCCACAACACCCCCAACCTTTGTGTCATCTGCAAATTTACTAACCCATCCCTCTACTTCCTCATACAGGTCATTTATAAAAATCATGAAGAGAATGGGTCCCAGAACAGAACCCTGAGGAACATCACTGGTCACCAACCTCCATGCAGAATATGACCCATCTACAACCACTCTTTGCCTTCTGTGGGCAAGCCAATTCTGGATCAACAAAGCAAGGTCCCCTTGGATCCCATGCCTCCTTTCTCAATAAGCCTTGCATGGGGTACCTTATCAAATGCCTTGCTGAAATCCATATGCACTACATCTATTGCTCTACCATCATCAACGTGTTTAGTCACATCCACAAAAAATTCAATCAGGCTCATAAGGCACGACCTGCCTTTGACAAGGCCATCTGATTATTCTTAATCATATTATGCCTCTCCAAATGTTCATAAATCCTGCCTCTCAGGATCTTTTCCATCAACTTACCAACCTAACACTTTCCCAACCACTGAGGTTAGGCTAATTTCCTCTCTTTTGTCTACTTCCCTTCTTAAAGAGTGGAGAGTCATTTTTCCAGTCCTCCAGGACCATGCCAGAAAGATTGTGACCAATGCATCCATCGTCTCTTCAGCAACCTCTTTCAGGACTCTAGGATGTAATCCATCTGGTCCAGGTGACTTATTTCTTTAAGACCTTTCAGTTTGCCCAGCACATTTTCCTTTGTAATAGCAATGCCAATCATTCCCGCTCCCTGACACTAATGGACCTCTGGCATACAGCTATTGTCTTCCACAGTAAAGAATGAAGCAAAGTACTCATTAAGTTCATCTGCCATTTTGATGACCCCCATTACTACCTCACCATGATCACCCACATCATTCGACACAACATATAATGAACAAGATGCTGTAGGTGTAAAAAAATTCAGGACATTCTAATCCCATGGACACCAATGACTATAAAAATACTTTACTGGCTATAAAGTGCTTTGGGGCTTTCTGGAAGATGTAAAAGGTATTATGCAAGCAAATATCCTTTAATTTGTGAAAAAGTCAAGAAATTATATAAATAATTAGGCAGCAACTAATTATACTTTTACACAAGTATATATCAATGTCTGAGGTTCCAAGACCCTCAACTTAATTTCTTAACTGTAGGAATAACAATAGGTGTCAACATCAAATAGAATTTTGAAATAATATTGTAACTCTGTCATGTTATAGTACAGTATTTTATAGTCTAGTTCACATTTCACTATTATGGCTATCCTTTAAAAAATTGAAAAGAAGCATTAATTTCCTTTGATTTAAATCTTCATAAATTGTCTTCAATGAAGGATGTGATTGTACTGGAGAGTGCAGAGATTTACCAGGATGTTGTCTGGGACGGCAGGTTTTAGTTATGAAGAGAGGCTCGCTTTGCTTTGACAAAGTAGAGGGGATGAGGGGAACCTGACAGTAAGTGTACAAGAATATGAAAAGCACAGATAGGATAGACAGTGACATTTTTTCACTACAATGGAGGTTCTTAAATCTAAAGGGCATAAATTTAAGGTAAGGAATAACAAGATTAGAGGGCATCTTATGGACTCTTCCTCCCCCCCCCACTAAGAGGGTGGCTGCAAGCTGAAATGCACTAAGAAGGTGGCGGAGCAGGCATTCTCACAACAGAGGTGTATCAGGATGTACAGTTGAAATGCCAAAGCATCATTAGCTACGGACCAAATGCTTGTTAATGGAATTAGATTGTTATGTGATGGTTGGCATGCACATGGTGGCCTGAAGGTCCTGCTTCTGTGCTTTGATTCTATCATTACAGGAGGTAGAGATGAAGAGATATAAAAAGGGAAGGGAAGAGTCAGATATGAAGGCACGGTGATGAAATTTGAGTTTAATGAGTATAGAAAGCAACAATAATGTCATTGCTAATGTACCAGGAAAAGACAAGGAACAAAAATGGACTGTTCCAAATACACCACAGGTAGTCATCGTAACTTGTGTCAAGCCCCAAGCCAAACCTCCGACTAGAGAAAATAAATGGAGTTGTTAGAAAAGTTGTTCAATGTTAGGACAAGTTCAGTCAGACAAATGAGTGTGCCGTTTGTAGAGGGGAGCTGATTGGGTGTCTGTTTAAGGAAGATGAAGGTATTCAGACCAACTACAAATGGAATTGAGAATTGAAATGTGATGGACAGGGGAAGAAAATGATATAAAAGGCTAAAGTAATGCTATTCTTTGGAAAATAGAGCAGGAAAAATAATACTATAGCTATGGTAATCCTGTATTAAAAAATATACAATAAGCAGCTTTGGCCACACATCTTACAGTGAATATAGTAACACTGGAGGCAGAGCACGGCAGAATTAAGAGAATAGTAGTTCTAGGGGTTAAATTTCAAGAAGAGAATACACAAACCAAGACAGCATTCATTAGTACAAGGAAGATTTGAATGAAGCCCTCAGGAATCTATGGGACAAACTAACAAGGGTGGGTAGAAACTATTTCTATTAGTTTGTGTGTATAAGAAGATGACATAAAAACACAAGACACAATATACTGGAGAAACTCAGCAGACCAGGTTTCACTTTATTCATCTAGCTTCTTCCTTTCCAATCCTCATGAAGGGTCTCAGCCTGAAATATTCACTGCTTATTCCTTTCCATAGATACTACCTGACTTGCTGAGTTCCTCCAGCATTTTGTATGTGTTACTCTGGATATCCAGCAATACAGAATTTCCTGTCTATAAGAACAAATGAAATAGGAGCAGGCTACCTGGCCTGTCTAGCCTGCTCCTCCAATAAAATAGATCACGGCTTATCTGGCCATGGATTTAGCTGCATTAACCTTCCTTATCCCCACAAGCATTAATTCCCCACCTATGCAAAGATCCATCTAAGATATGGAATTACAATTAAAAGTTAGAGATAAATATCTGAGGCAAGAAATTTATCAACAATTCCACATGCACAAAAAACAAGAAATCAGAGATAAAAACTCAAAGTGCTATAAACATCCAGTAGTCAAGTATCTGAGGAAAGATGGACCCAATGTTTGATCATCAGAATTTTGAATGAGAAAGCAAGTTAATTTTTAAGTTGCAGAGAGGGTTCAGGAAACCTTAGAGATGAAGGACAAACTCTCTTTTCACTGACGATGCATGATTCCTGATATTTTTTTCATTATTTTTTGATTTCTCTATTTCTAATGTCTACAGTTCTTTTCATTTCATTAGCATGAGGTGTCCACTAATCACTGTAAGCTTACACTGAAGAACATAGTTATGGTGGAGAGCCTGAAGATGATACAGGTTAACTCCTACTCTATCTAGTCTATTAACTGACCTTGGACTCAGGACAGCTGGTGGTTACAGGATTCCCTGTGAATGCGGAGCACCATACATCAGTCAGACAGGCGCATGGTGGAAACCCACATCAAGGAGCGTAGGAGGTGTATCCACTTGGGTTACCCAGAGAAATTGGCAATAGCAGAACACTGCATTCACAATAGCCATAGGATTGATTTCAATGACACAAAACTACTGTGCCACATCAATGGCTTTTTGGGTCCACCTAATGAAAGAAGCCACTGAAATAACACTAGAGGAAAAGAATTTTAACAAAGACGAAGGTTTTGCTCTAAGAAAGAACTAGAATTTGATTGTAAACCAGGTGGCACAGTGGAAACTTAATTGGATGAGGACTAACCAATCAGAAGGGATAGACAACAGGCATCATCCCTAATGAAAATGGCAGAGCTTGTCATCAAAGGATTTGAAGATGGACACCCAAGAAGAGTTTATTTATCATTTACACCGGAAAAGCAAAAGATCCCTTTTCAGTACACTGAAATGTCTGTCCAAAGCTAAATCTTAGAATAAGTCATCAATCAGCTGTTCAAAACGCAAACTTCAGTAACAAAATAATAAAAATTCAACCATAACATTTATAATTTTAGCTTTTATAATTTCTCAAATTTACAATTGGTCTTTTGTATTCTGTTCTATTCTATGAAATAAGCAAACCTATATTAAAGGCTTTGTTTCAAAAATGCTTGCAATCCAATCCTTACTTATATTTTTGTTGACAGTATTTTGCCTCAACTACTTAGAAGAACACAAGTGCATCATTCACTGGAGGATCTTCAAAGAAAAACTAACTTTTGCAAAGATGGGCAGCACAAAACAACATTTGCAGAAAAAACACAAATCCAACATTACAATTCTTTAGGAAGGATATTTGTAGTAAGTAAAAGCCAGCCAATTCCTTACAACTACACCTAGATAAAATACATTTTAATAAAGAATTTTCTAAATCAAGTTGTGATTTCACACGAGATAATTGTGCACTATGCAGATATTAAAATGGGATCAGCTAAATTTCTATACTGGTTCAGGATTTAATTAAATGCTTCAAGTTCTGGAATAATTCAGTATGATTAAGCAACAGTGAAGAAGACAGAAAAGTGGAAGATAGCATCACCAACCAAGCATTTTAATAACACAAGTATTTATGTCAAAGCAAAATGAGAAACATAAATAAGATTGTACTTGTTTACTGCCCTGGGGATATCAAATTCATTTAATAAGTTTATGCAGCATATTAAAAGATGAAACCGATAAAAGACAAAGGCACAAAAATAATTTTTTGCTAAATGCTATAAAATCCAATCCTATCATGATAAAACAGTTATAATCCTGCCTTCCATTTCATTGCAGATTTGGGATTAATCCTGCTTGCCAAGGTTACTTCATGTCCTCCTACTGCCCTCCTAATTTCTTAAATTCTCTCTCACACCCCTTATAAATCACAAAGGGCTCACTCAAAACCAGAACACCTATGCCTGACATAGAGTGGTGCTGTGAAGTTTGTGAACCTGGTAGTAGTTTCTCTATTTCTGCATAAATGAGCTAAAATGTGATCAGATCTTCAAGCAAGACCTAAAACTAGACAAAGAAAACAGAATTAAATAAATAACACAAAAACATTATACTTGTTCATTTATTCATTAAAGTTGGATAATGCAACAAGACAAGAGTATATCAACAACAGACTGGTTTAAAAAGAAGAAAATTCATGTTTTGGAATGGCCAAGTCGAAGTCCTGACCTTATCCTATAGAAATGTTGTGGAAGGACCTGAAGCAAGCAGTTCTTGGAACGAAGCCTAACAACATCCCAAAGTTGATGCAGTTTTGTAAGGAGGAATGACCTCAAGTTCCTCCAAGCCGACGTGCAGGACTGATGAACAGCTACCGGAAATGTTTGTTTGAAGTTACTGCTGTACAAGGGGGGGTCACACCAGTTACTGAAAACAAAGGTTCACATACTTTTTCCAACAAATACATATAATATTGGGTAATTAATTCTTAATAAATAAATGAACAAGTATAATTTTTTGAGTTATTTATTTAATTGGGATTTCTATCTAGTTTTAGGCCTTACATGAAGACATCATCGCATTTTAGGTCATATTTATGCAGAAATAGAGAAAATTCCACAGAGTTCACAGACTTTCTAGCACCACTGTACATACGGTTCCTTTGTATTCCTGATAAAACTTTCAATTTTCTTTATAGATCATGGTTCCCTAAATTTACAATTTTGCTTCTTACCCTTTAAGGATAATGCTGACATTGAGCTCTTGCTATCTTGCTTTTAAACACACTATCCACCTACCCTTAACCAAACATATTGGATGCTGTTTTTCCCTCTAGCAGCTCCTCTCAATCTACTTCAGAATCAGGTTTAAAATCACTGGCATATGTTGTGAAGTTTAATGTTCTACAGCAGTAGTAGATTGCAATACATAATAAAATTACTGTAAATTATAAGAAATCCATATTTAAAACTAATCTGTGCAAAAAAAAATTGTGAGGTGTTGTACATTGGATCATTGTCCATTCAGAATTCTAATGGCGGAAGGGAAGAAGCTGTTCCTAAAACATTGAGGTGTATCTTCAGGCTCCTGTACCTCTTCCTTGCTGGTAGCAATGTGAACAGAGCATGACCTGGGTGAATGGAGCCCTTAATGATGGATGCCACTTTTCTGAGGCCTTGCCTTTGAATGTGTCCTGAATGCTGGGCAGGCGAGAGCCTATGATGCAGCTGGCTGAGTTGGCAACCACCTGCAGCTTTTTCCAATCCAAGTATTGGCCCCTTCATACCAGACAGTGATGTAACCGGTTAGAATGCTCTCCATGGTACATTTGTAGAAATTTGCAAGTCTTTGATGACATACCAAATCTCAATGTCCTATTGAAATATAGCCACTGTAGTACCTTCTTTGTAATTACATCAACATGTTAGGCCCAGAATAGATCCTCAAAGGTTTTGATACCCAGGACCTTAAAACTGCTCACCTTTTCCCTGCTGATCAGTCAATAAGGACTTGTGCGTATTCCCTCAGCTTTCCTTTCCTAAAGTACACAATCAATTCCTTGGTCCTAATGACAACAATGGCAAGGTTGTTGTTGCAACAGCACTCACCCAGCTATCTATCTGACTCTTGCACGCTTCCTTGTCACCATCTGGAATTCTGCCAACAATAGTTGTTTCAACAATTTATGGCATTTGAGCCATACCTAGCCACACTGTCATGGATAGGGAGAGTACAACAGTATGCTAAGCCAGTATTAATTATTAGTGAGGAAGAGATGCTATTTCCAGTCTGCACTGTGTGTTGTGTATTTAATATAGTACTTCAGTAATATTTGAATAATTTTGTGTACATATTGTTTGACAAAGCGTTCTTGTTTAAATAATTCATTAAGGGCAATATGTATAAATATATGAATTTCAGACATTATGCTACCACGTGCACCTTGTTTAAAGTAAACACAAAGTTAGACTCACATTTTGGATTTCCATGTCTTTTTGTTAAATTAGTTTAATGTTTTGAGGTTACACAACATTACAGCAGCAGGGGTAATTTCGACCATAACTGCTATGTACAGCACATAGTAAAAATGAGACAACTTTTTTTCAGGACCATGGTGTTATGTGACACAGTACAAAAACTAGACTGAACTACGTAGAAAACAACACAGAGAAAAAAAAACAACTAGACTACAGACCTACCCAGGACTGCATAAAGTGCACAAAACAGTGCAGGCATTACAATAAATAATAAACAGGACAATAAGGCAAGGTGTCAGTCCAGGCTCTGGGTATTGAGGAGTCTGATAGCTTGGGGGAAGAAACTGTTACATAGTCTGGTCGTGAGAGTTCAAATGCTTCGGTGCCTTTTCCCAGACGGCAGGAAGGAAAAGAGTTTGTATGAGGGGTTCGAGGGGTCCTTCATAATGCTGTTTGCTTTGCGGATGCAGCGTGTAGTGTAAATGTCCGTGATGGCGGGAAGAGAGACCCCGATGATCTTCTCAGCTGACCTCACTATCTGCTGCAGGGTCTTGTGATCCAAGATGGTGCAATTTCCAAACCAGGCAGTGATGCAGCTGCTCAGGATGCTCTCAATACAACCCCTTGTTAGGGTTAATGTTAGGGTTAATTCGAGACTGCCATTACAGGTCAGGAGTGGCTCACGTAATGCGAGGGAGGGGGGAAGCGAAACTGGGGATTCCGCTACACCGAAACTACCAGTGTCACGCGATTCAGTAAACAAAAGAAACAGGTAACTCGTGCGTGTATGGCGTCGGGCCAATAAGATGGACACAAGTGCCCGATATTACCTAATATGTAGCGGGGGGTTGTGCTGGGGGGAAAAGGGATATAAATAAGAGCAGATTGTAAGGGGAAGTCGGAACGCACCTTCTCCAGCGACTCCGTCGATTCGCTGTGCCAGTTACGGATTCTGCAATAAACCCAAGTTTTGTAATATTCCGGTGTTGGTTGTCTCTCTTCCTAAACGAACACAGGGCAGAATTTCAAGCCCAACACCCTGTAGAATGTGATGAGGACGGGGGGGTGGGAGATGGACTTTCCTCAGTCTTTGCAGAAAGTAGAGATGCTGCTGGGCTTTCTTTGCTATGGAGCTGGTGTAGAGGGACCAGGTGAGATTCTCCGCCAGGTGAACACCAAGAAATTTGGTGCTCTTAACGATCTCTACCGAGGAGCCGTCGATGTTCAGCAGGGAGTGGTCGCTCCGTGCCCTCCTTAAGTCAACAACCATCTCTTTTGTTTTGTTCACATTCAGAGACAGGTTGTTGGCTCTGCACCAGTCCGTTAGCCGCTGCACATCCTCTCTGTAAGCCGACTCGTTCTTGATGATGAGACCCACCACAGTCTTGTCTTCGGCGAACTTGATGATGTGGTTCGAGCTGTGTGTTGCAGCATAGTCATGGGTCAGCAGAGTGAACAGCAGTGGACTCAGCAGGCAACCCTGGGGAGCCCCCGTGCTCAGTGTGATGGTGTTGGAGATGCTACTCCCGATCCAGACTGACTGGGGTCTCCCAGTCAGGAAGTCTAGGATCCAGTTGCAGAGGGAGGTGTTCAGGCGCAGTGGGCTCAGCTTTCCAATCAGTTTCTGAGGGATGATCGTGTTGAATGCTGAACTGAAGTCTATGAACAGCATCCGAACATATGTGTCTTTTTTGTCCAGGTGGGTTAGGGCCAGGTGCAGGGTGAAGGCAATGGCTTGAGCCAAGGCAATCTGTTGAGCGGTTGGGACAGTACACAAACTGCAGGGGGTCCAGTGAGGGGGACAGCAGGGTCTTGATATGCCTCATGAGCCTCTCGAAACACTTCATGATGATGGATGTGAGTGCAATGGGACGGTAGTCACGTAGTCATAGGTAGTCATGTAGGTAATTTAAAACGAACCCCAGACGGTTACTCACCCATTGAAGCACAGAAAGATGTTAAGAGTTCTTTACAAAAAGCTCAGTGAGGAAGGGAGAGTTTTAAAAAAACATGGCTGAATTGACGAGATTGTCTGAGAACTGTCTGTTCTGTAATGGGCTTAATGGTGCACTGATTGTTTAGTTTGTGGTATCTTAACAGAAAGCATTCAAAAATGGCTCCTACATGAATCACAATTTATATTTAAAAGAGCAGTCAAAATAGCTGTATCATTAGAAACTGCAGAGAGAGTGACACAACTGAGCTGCAGAAAAATGTATGGATTACACAGGGAAGAGAAAAAGATAAAAAGTCAAGTTGCAGTTTCAAAAAGAGCACTACTTTGCAAGCATTTGATAAAAAAATCTGACAATGAGAGTGACGCAGTGCAGGGTAGCCTGGAGCTTTACAATGTAAAACAAACAATAGACAAGCAATTTGGCTTCCACTATAAGTGTATGGCAAATTAATTAAAATAGAATTGGACACAGGTTCGGCTGTTTCAGTCATTCCACAAAATGAGTCGGAATAACAATACACAGTTATTAAACTGGAGTCAGCAGATATTCAACTGAGAACTTACACTGGAGAAAATATAATTACTGTGGAAGTGACATTGATAACAGTGAAATATAGCAACCGGCAAGCTACATTGAGCTTGCATGTGGTAAAATCAGGAAGGCCAGCATTGTGGAGGCATGATCGGCTGAGACAACCATAACTTCATGGGAGATCCATCCACAATTTGCATGCCACATCCCCTTCAAAGAAGCCAATTGAAAGTGAATTAAGAAAGGTATGTGATGATGCTAAAACAGTCTCCATGCTGTACATCATGAACAGTTGCCCAACAGAGGGCAAAAAGGTGTTGGTGCCAACCTCTGTGTCTCGGGTTGGAAAGCATATTGGACCATGAAAGGACCATTCTGCACAAAAGAATTGTGAAAGTGACGACAGCAGTGGTCCTAAAGTTTTTCTACATAACATATCTACGAAAGCTTGTGATATATTAATCAGGCAGTCACTCGCAAAATGTGGCTTGGTTTTAAGCTGGAAGAGAATTCGAGGAGCTTGAGAAAAGTTGCAAGCATTCGGCTTTTGTGAGTATAAAGAACCAGAATCTACTCCGCATGCATGAACTTCAAGTGGGAGCTGCTTGTAAAAGAATCAAAACCTAGCTAAATGAATGGAAGGCCAAAAAGAAAGGAGTCAATGGAGATACGTAAACAGTATTTGTCAGGTGATGTTGTGGATGAGGAAACCAAGAGAAGAGATCAGATCATAAAGTGAGCAATAGAAGTATTAATAAGAAAATACTTCAGTGAATTAAATGCACCCTCCCGAAATCAAGATGCACAAACTAGACAAAGAAAAAAGAAGAAAGGTGTCAGAGCTGTCAGAACCACTTCCTGCAGTCTCAAAGTCAACTCATACAACCACCATGGAGGAGGCCCCAAAACATGAGATAGTTTTCACAGCCACATCTCATCTGACCTTCCTATTTAGGAAAGAGGTCATCCCACAGGAGTTAAAAAGCCTCCACAGCACTTAAATCTTTAGGCCTAAATGGGACAAAATAAAAATGGACAATGCTGTGGAAGTCTGTATCATATCTACATTATATAGTATATTGTATATCTAGTTGAGATACACTCTCAATTGAGTTGGAGTTTATAGCTAACCAGGGAGCAGTGCTGTGTATTTAATATTTCAGCAATATTTGAGTAACCTTGTATTGGTTGATTAAGCATTTTTGTTTGCTTAAATAATTACAGGTTATGTGTATAACTACATGAATTGCATACTGTATGTCAGCACACTACCATGTGATACATGCGCATCTCACTTAAACATGAAGGTAGACTCACATTTCAGACTCCCATGTCTTCCTTTGAATTAGTTTACTGTTTTGAAGTTACAAAACATAACACTATGGGTTTCCCAATGAGGAAAGTCAAGGATCCAGCTGGAGAGCAAGGAATAGAGGCCGAGGTTTTGGAGCTTGTTGATTAGTACTGCGGGTACGATGGTGTTAAATGCTGAGCTGTAATCAATAAGCAGCAGCTTGACATAGATATTGCTATTGCCTAAATGGACCAAGGCTCAGTGGAGAACCAGTGAGCCGGCATCTACTGTAGACCAATTGTGGTGATGGGCAAGTTACAGCAGGTTCAGGTCTTTGCTTAGGGAGTTGATATGGCCATCACCAACCTCTTTAAGAACTTTATCACAATAAATGTGAGTGAAATTGGGCAAAAGTCACTGAGGCAGCTCACCCTACTCTTCTTGGGCACTGGTATGATTGTCATCCTTTTGAAGCAAATAGGAACTTCCAACTGCAGCAGTGAGATTGAAGATGTCCTTGAGCACTCCCGACAGTTAGTTGGCACAGGTTTTCAGAGCCCTGCCAGGTACACAATCTGAGCCTGACACCTTGCCAGAGTTCACCCTCTTGAAAGATGTTCTGAAGTCGGGCTCCAACACAGAAATCACAGGGTCAACAGATGCTGCAGAGATTGGCACAGGTGTAATTTTACCAGTTTCTGCTTTTTACTTTTGAAATCAGTCTTCCCAAATATAAGATCTTAACTCTTGGACCAACCATTTTTTTCCCCGCAGCTGCCTTGAAATTTTACTGAACCTTGTCACTGTACCCAAATGGTTTCTCTATACACTTCTACCACTTGCCCCAATCTCTAGCATAAGGTTGAGTATAGCCCCTTGCCTAGCAAGACTCTCTACAAATTGGTTTAAAACTGTTTGACTGCATTTTACAATTCCAACCCCTCTAAGCCCCTGTCTAATACTGAATATCAGCAAAGAATCCAGCGTCATTGAAATTCTCAAGCACATATTAAGTTTACGAAAGTTTAATTTCTGGTGCTTTAAAATTTACACTATATCTATACCATCTTGACTCCTCTCTTTCATTTCCTCTCACTAAACATGGATGATAAACATAAACAAGTGTATAATAGTAATAGTACAACACAGTATGGGCCAGCTTTGAATACCAAGTGACACAAGGTATCATATTTCACAGGAAATGAAATTTCTTACCACAAAATTTCTTATCTATATCGCTTACAATTTATTACAAAGCTAATGAAGTAATTTTTTTTATCAGAAAAACTCAACTTATCTTTTCAAGATACCATCAATCCAAAGGCAGTATTTTATTGGGTTTTGGGAACTATGAGCCATAGCTATCATTAGTACAAAGAAACACAATTTTCTTATTCAGCTAATACACAAATTATTACCGTGTTTGTTCAAAAATTTGCAAAGTTAAATACAACTTGTATTGTAATATGATATACATATTAAAAAGAGTACAGTGGGAAAAAAAATCAAGTCCCTAGCACCAAGAAAATTATTCCTCAATAAGAAGGAAGAGAATAAAGCAGACAATATATCAATTTATTTGTTTCAATGATCATGAAGAACTTAAGCTCAGCTCACAGGCATAAATTAAAACTATTTTCAAAACTCAATCTTCTTCCTTTGCTTTTTTTTGTTTTCATCTGCAGTTTTAAACACCACACTTAGAAGACAGAGCCTGCGCCAAGCTTAAAGGGAACTTGTCTGCTTAAAGCTTTACTAGAATAGAATGACTTTAAAGGAAGGAAATTCATTCTATGCTAAAAAGTTAATGGCAAAATTTTAAAAAATCTATCTCATGAGAGCACTCCAAATTACAAGTACCAATAAAATGAAAATCAAAAACTACAAATGCCAGATATCTGAAAACATGTTGGAAATACACAGGTCAATCAGCATCTGTGGAAAAGGAAATACAATGCATTCCGTTATTGAGCCATCAGTTAATCAGGGCAACTACTTATTGTGGGAAACTCTTAAAGAACAAAAACTAATTGAGAAAATAGTCAGGATTCCTTTAGTTTATTTGGGGCACCATGCCACTTAATTGCGGCAGGAGACTGTTGCGGAACAATTTCAATGCACTTGTGTGCCCATTAATTATAGCAAAGAGCTTTTAATTAGTGTCAATTGTGTGTGCTTATGTTCAAAAAGTAGTGATTTTTGTCACTGGTAGTTGGTAGAAATAAACACTACGACAATTCAGAACCATTTTGCTCATAATAGTTTTAAGCATTCAGACTTGAGAGATGCCAGAAACGGCCGGGAGTGAAAATGAAATGATTTCACTACTTCAAGTTAGGAACTACAAAGAGTTTGAAGGTACTGACAATCATCTTGAGTGTTACAATGAAAATGTACATTTGGAGGATGATATCGTCAATAGCATTCTATGAAGGCGGTCTATCTTCTACACTAGGTGTCTACACCGTATTTTTTCTTTTCTGAGGCCCTCCATTGGTCACGGTGATATTTCACCCTACCTGTCTATGCTCAGTTGATATGCAAACCAGTACACAAACCAGGGCAGTTAGATTTGGAGAGCAAGTTGTTGCCCATGCAGTAGGCTCCCCCTCTTCACGCAACTGATGAATCCAAGCAAACAGCAGAGACCAATAGTTTGGCACTGGCAGTGGCTCAGCAGTCGCCAGTCAACATTGACAATTGTAGGACCACCTTTGGAACTCAAGCTCTTGATTTTCCTTAGGGTTTACTCCCAAAGCCTTCCCCACAAGTGGCTGTAGTCACAAAGCAGAGAAGGCTTGAAGTCAGAGCTTTCCTCAATTAAATGGTACTTTGCCTTTTTTGTATGTTGTTAAACTATTTCCATGAAGTTTCAGCTAATCGTGGCAGACAATTAGGCCAAAATGTACTGGTCCTGATGTGTCCCAATTAACCAGAATCCAATGCAGTTAACATTGCTACTTAAAGACCCTTTCCCATTTCTTTCAAAGTTTCATTGTTCATTATTCGTTCTATAAGAAATATCTTAGATTCCGTCTTTCAATATTTGATGCTTCATTGGAATATTTTTACGAACGATCTTCGACCTGAAATGTTTGCTGCTCGAACTGCAGCATGTGTAATGCCCTGGTAAAGGTTTCACTGCTAACATTGTAGGATACTTCACTTAATAGTCTTTCTGTCGAAGCCATGTTTGGGTTATTGTTAGAGATAATGGGTGCTGAGGAATGTGAGCAATCCTATCAGGAGAGAAAGCTGGGGGAATAGAGCTTTGTTTGTGCCTGACATCGGTGTGAGCCTTTGTCTTTGCTCAGTGGGAGATGAAGAGAGAAGATGCTGGAGAACCGGTCGTAGGATTCGATCCAGTGGGGACCACAATTCAATGGAACAAGTTGCAGGAGTCTACTGAGGATTAGTGAATGTGACTTGGAAGAGTTGAGCTCCAACCTGTGAACATTTGACCGTTTAATTATAATGTGCCCTTTTTGTGTTTTCTTTTCCTTTCTTTTCTTCACTAACTCTTTAGTTAATATTCATAAATATACTTCCTTTAATTATACATAGTGTGCAGTCTGTTATTTTCTGGCAAAGAGCTGTAACAGGGCAGAAATCACACAGCATTCACAGAAGCATGGATTTGATTGGACCAACGTGTGTATACCCCACACATACAAGGCCGGAAAATGGTGGGTTTCTCGGCACTGAGTTGGGAGACTGCCAGTGAGGACTATCAAGCCATTTCCTGAGAAGCATGGGAAGCATGTTTCTCGCATTTTTTGCTTTAATGGAAGACATAAAGTACTTTTTTAATATCCCAAAGAAAAGTTAAAGTAAAGAAACTTTTGAAGCAGATGTGAATGGGATGGTCTAACCTCCCAACAGTGTCCAAACACCACTAAGGTATATTTCAGTTAGTTAAGATTTGGAATGTAGTAGAGGATGGAGGTCAGAGGGTGGGCGGGTAACAAATTCAATCCTAATGTTCATAAGAGGAATAAGTACTCAAAAGAAAAAAAAAGTTTGCAAGGCTATAGGTAGAATGCAGAGGAAAAGGGACTAGACTGTTCTTGCATGGAGCTCAAAGTTCAAAGGTTCAAAGTAGATTTATTACCAAAGTACAAACATGTTACCATATACTAACTTGAGATTCATTTTCTTGCAGGTATTCACAGTAGAACAAGAAATAGAATCAATGAAAAACTACGAACACTGACAATCACTGTGCAAAAGAACCCACCTCATTTCTTCCTTCAGTAGTTAATAATCAGCTATTTGGTTTAGCTGACACGGAATGAGAGAAGTTGTTATTTTGACACCATTCATCCTCATTTGCAGTCTCACTCCTATATGCTGATTTGTTACCCTCTCTGATTCGGTCAGCAACAGTGGTGACACCAGCAAACTAGAATATGGCATTGGAGTTTTACCTAGCCAAACAGTCATATGCATAATACAAGTAGAACAAGAGGCCAAGTACACAGTCTTGTAGTGCAGCTCTGCTGATGGTGTTGAAGCTGGTACTGATTCCATGGAATCAACAGACTTTACTGAAAAAGGAAAAGCCTTTTCCTCTTCTGTGATACTGTCTTGGAACCCCTCAAAATCCTCTTTAGCCATTCACACATCCACATGTTGAGAGATTCACAGAAAGAATTGCAGAAATTACCCTGGACTTGCTGTTACATCCATTACTGATTCTACAATAGAAATGCTAAATGTAGAATATAATTACAAGTTACTTAGTAAGATTATGTCATGAAGTAATAGATTCAAACTTGTACATGAAATTTGGGGTTTATTATCTGGAAATATGCTACACATAGAGTTGTAATTCAATTCCCAAAACAAGATGAGAGCCTCAGTATCTGTTAAGAAGCCATCAGATATTGAAATTGAGAATCTGTAAAAGATCTTTCTGCAAACATAAACGATGGATATTGAAGAGCGTGACCTTCTTGTAGTTAACTAATGTAAATATTGTCGATTTTTGTTTTAAAAATCACCTCAAACATATTGTAGATTAAGCAGGAATAAGTTTAAGGAATTAATAGTATAAATTGCACACGCTGTTCAGTGGATGTTGTGGCTGGGTAATTTTTATAACTATACTCAAGATTCATTCTAGAAGAATTATCAGTTTTCACGAAGGAACAAAATAGTTTTTTTTACATTGAGCTTGAGTTCTAAAGGAGTATTATCTGGAGATTTATTTTCAAAGAACAGAACTGAAAAGTCAGTATTTCATTTGCAACACATGCTTTGGCCAACATAATAATCGGAGAATAAACCCACTTAACAGCTGAGAGCAGCATAATGTCTCTTACTTTGATGATAAGCTTTTCCTTTTGAAATTTCATATGTTACAGTAGAGTCCCTTGCACAATCTAATAACTTTTTTAAAAAAAAAGGATTGTTTGCCCTATCTCACATGCTGCCCATGCATAAGATAAAGGTTCAAACTGCACTGCTTTGAAATTACTTTTGGACATTAACAAACTGCCATACCGTCAAAGTTTGGAAAGAATGCATTTTTATTGCCAATACATTCAAAGAGAATAGGTAAAATTTTAAGTTAATTTCAAATAATTTTTATATTTTTTTCGGTGTGAACCATTTTGCACTTGGAAATAGGAATTGAACTCAATAGTTGTACTATAGATATTATGTAACTTACCTCATCATCTGAGTCATTGAAAATAGAATGTTTTGACAACGCCAAAGTATTCTGCTTTGCCTTAGGAAGAATAAGCCCATATCTGTGAAGAGGAAAACAAAATGGTTTGGTAATATGCACTTTTACTCCCCCAAAATCTAAGTATCCATCTAGATCTATTGGATCACTAGCATCTGCCTTGGATATAGCCAATAAACTACTCGAGGGATCATACAGCAGATAAATAGTCCATCAGTCCCACTGTGTTTATGCTGATCAAGTATCTGTCTATACTGATAGGTGGTTAAGAAAGCATAAGGTGAGTTGGCCTTCATTAGTCAGGGGACTGAGTTCAAGGACTGTGAAGTAAAGTTGCAGCTCTACAAGACACTGATTCAACCACACTTGGAATATTGTGTTTAGGTCTGGTCACCTCACTATAAGGAGGATGTGGAAGCTTTAGAAAGGATGCAGAGGAGTCTTACCAGCATGTTGGCTGGGTTAAGAGAGCGTATCTTATAAAGAAAGATTGAGAGCTCGGGCTTTTCTCTTCAGAGCGAAGGTGATGAAAGGACTTGATAAGGTGTACAAGATTATAAGAGACATAGATAGAGTGGAACCAGCACTTTTTTCCCCAAAGCAGCAATGGCTAATATGAGAAAATATAATTTTAAGGAGGAGAGTATAGGGGGAGATGTCAGAGGTAGTTCTTTTTATAAACAGACAGTGCTGAGAGCATGGAACATACTGCTGGGATGGTGGTAAAGCAGGGGTTCCCAGCCTTTTTATGACATTAACCAAGGGGTCTGTGAACACCAGGTTGGGAATTCCTGGGGTAGAGGCAGATATATTTGGGATATAGCTACTCTTAGATAGCCACATGGATGATAGTAAAATGGAGGGGTTTGTGGGAAAGGAGGGTTAGACTGATCTTGGAGTAGGCCAAAAGGTCAACAGAACATCATGGGCCATAGGCTCAATATCGTGCTGACCAGTTATATTCTATGTACATTAATCTGATTTATCATAGGCTACTATGCCTTGGCAATTCAAGAGCTTGTTCAAATGCTTTTTTTTAATATTGAGAGAATACTTGCCTCCATCACCTTCTCAAACTGTGTTTCAGAATGCAACCACTCTTTGTGTGAAAGAAATGTACCTTAGATCCCTTCTAAACCCATTATTCATCCCCCTAAACTAATGTCCTCTGTTATTATTATTAATAATGCTATTCCCAGTTCCTCCGTCTCTCCCACATCTGCTCCCAGGATGAGGCTTTCCATTCCAGGACATCACAAATGTCCTCTTTCTTTAAGGATCGTGGTTTCCCTTCTGCCGTCATCAATGATGCCCTCACCCGCATCTCCTCCATTTCCCGCACTTCGGCCCTCACCCCACCCCATTAAACGCAGTGATTTAATTATTGAAATACATACATTTCTTAAGTGTCTTAAATGCATAGAAAGGTAAAATATATACTAAGACAAACATTTGACTGACGCTAAATAATACCGGATGTACCTGTTCCAACTTACTTATAATACCTAATACAATGTAAATGCTATGTAAATAGTTGTTATACTGTATTGTTTAGGGAATAATGACAAGAAAAGAAAGTCTGTACATGCTCAAACGAGTGCTGCAGAGAGAAGTCCTGGGTTTTTTTTCGATCCCAATCTGCGGTAATCTATGTGCATCCTCCCATATACTTTAAATCATCTCTAGATTACCTATAATACCTAATACAATGTAAATAGTTGTTATACTGTATTGTTTAGGGTAGTGGTCACCAAAACATCAATTGCGATCAACTGGTCGATCTTTGAGACTTTCCCAGTAGATCCCCAAAAAAAAGAAAAATAAATACACAAATACCGTTGAGAGATTGTTTCTGGGTTGCGGGGTTTTACTTCCATTCTTTCTACCCAGTGCTCATGTGTATAGCTCCCCCGCCATGCTCTACAGTGTACTTCAGTGGTCCCCAACCACCGGGCCGCGAGGAAACGATATGATTTGGCGATATGAAATGATATGAATCAGCTGCACCTTTCCCCATTCCCTGTCACACCAACTATTGAACACACGCGAGGTCATTACCCACGCAAGGTCGCCAGTCGCCTAACCGCAGTGATACCTCCATCATTGGTTGGCCTCGGGTAACGGGCCGCCTCGCGTGGCTGGTGGGAAGTGCCGATGATACTGGCCTGGAGCGCGGACAGATGGGCACTGCCTCTAAACCTGTTTAACACACCGAATGTTCATGGGGAACCCGGTGCTAAAATATTCGCAGACGACCTAATTTGGGCTCAGCGTTTCTTAAGTATCAGAGCAGCTACCTCGCTGCGATCTACTGAAAGTCATCCCTCGAGCCAAACTTTTGTCGGCTGACAGATCCTACAAGGGGGGCAGGCATGCGCCCTGTCGCACTCCTTGCTTGGTCGGTTGCTCTCTCCGGACTGCAACCACCACGGCCCCGGTACGGGGACCTCTGGCCCTTACCTTGTCCTCTCACCCCACCCACGACCAGCCGCACCTGCCAAGACATCTAGCGGCGGGCGGACAGGAGGCTGGAGCTCGGGCCCGGAGGCTATCTAATGAGGCAATGAAACACTCAAAACTGGTTTGGTACCCTGAGTCCAAGCACCCTGCACTTAAAGACAAATCCGTTGAGATTTTTCAGCAGAAAAAAGCGTGAGCAAGCGGGACAGAAGCAAGTGCCGAGAGCCACGTAAACTAAATTGCGGAATAGACTGGACATAAGGCACCTCCTTTGAGTATCGCCGTATTCCGGTTGTGTTTAACACCACCACCCCCCACCCCCGGTTGGCCGGTCCACAAGAATATTGTCAATATTAAACCAGTCCGCGATGCAAAAAAAGGGTGGTGACCCCTGGTGTACATACATTATTTCTACTTCCGGTCTTTTCTGCCAGTGCGCATGCATGTGACTAATTGATTTAGTAGGTTAATCTTGCCTTTTGGTGACCACTAGTTTAGGGAATAATGACAAGAAAAAGTCTGGACATGTTCAGTACAGACGCAACCATCGCAGCTCTTCTGGGAATATACTGTATTGTTTAGTGAATAATGACAAAAAAAAAGTCTGTACATGTTCAAACAGGTGCTGGAGAGCAAACTTCTGGGTTTTCCTGATCCGTGGTTGGATCAATCCATGCATGCAGAACCCGCGGATAAGGAGGGCCGACTGTATTAGTTTAGGCAGATTGTGTTTATTATTGTGACTTTGATGAAGATCAGACCACACTTTATGAGTAATTAATGCAAAAAACCATATACAACCCTGAGATTCAACCCACACCTATCAGGATTAAGTACTAACTTGCCATCTGATCAATTACATTCTTTAGCTTAAAACTACTCTCCTCACTATTGATACTCCCAGCAATTTTCATGTGATCTGTAAACTTACCATTCATTCACTCCACATTGACATCTAAGAGTTGAAAGAGGAACTAGGTTATAGTATTAGGGAATTTCAATCACTCCAATAACTTGGATCATTTTACATTGAAAGGATTAGATAGGGTGGAAAGTAGTGGATATGGCCCAGTCCATTACGGGTAAAGCCCTCTCTACCACTGAGCACACCTACACAGTGCACTGTCGTAGGTAAGCACCATCCATTATCATGAGCACCCCACAAACCAGGCTGTGCTCTCTTCTCGCTCCCTTCATCAGGAAGGTGGTACAAAAGCCTCAGAACTCACATCAACCAGGCTCTTGAATCAGAGGGGACACCTTCACTTGCCTCATTACTGAACTCTTTCCACAACCTATGGATTCACTTTCAATGACTTTTCATATCAAGTTATCGATATTTATTGTCCTTTTTCTTTTGTATTTACATGGTTTATTGTCTTTTGCACATTGGTTGTCTGGCTGTCCTGTTGGGTGTGGTCTTTCACTGATTCTACTGTGTTTCTTAGATTTACTGTTATGCCCACAAGAAAATGAATCTTAGGGTTGTATATGGCAACGTAAATGTACTTCGATAAAGTTTACTTTGAACTTTGAAACTCACACTATCACAGGAAGAATGTACAAACTCATTACCAACAGCAGCAGAAATTGAACCTGGCTCATTGGAGCTGTAAAGCGTGGCATGAACCACTGCACTATCATGTCTTCCAGTTGAGGTGCCATCTGAGATATTCTCGCTCATTACTGCAGCAATGATTCATGTAATGACCCCTCCTCCTTTACATCTCTGCCTGAAAACTTTATACCTTGGAATGTTGAGTTAAACTTCTTTCAGCCACATCTCAGTGATTGCAGCAACACTCTTCTCCCACATGCTAATCGATGCTCTATAAAGCTTGTCTGACCTACCAGTCTTTTGATTAAAATCAAGCCATTCATCCTATATGCCTTCCTACATGGCTGTCCTGATGACAGAACAAACCTAGATTTTCTTTTATATTTAAGAGGATCTTACCCAAAACTGTACAGCTACTCTCTCATTTCTTAACAAATTAGTTTAAACCCCACCCCAGCAAGGATATTAGAGAAGGTGCAGCCCATTCACTCTCCACCTTGTATTTCTTCCTTCACCCCCCCCCCCACCTTACTGACTTCTCGTTCTTTCCAGTGCTGATGAAGGGTCTCAGCCTGAAATATCAACTCTCTACTCTTTTCCACAGATGTTGCCTGGCCTGCTGAGTTCCTCCAGCATTTTGCTTTGGATTTCTAGCATCTGCAGATTATCTCATGTTTGCGAAACCATTCACTCAACCATTTTTAGAGCACAAAACAAATTTGATTAACCTGGGAACAGAAATTCAATTGACCACTGCTAATACACATTCCAAAGTATCTGCAAATATGGCAACACACAAACACATATCCTGCAAGCACAACTCCCTCCTACAGAGTAACAGGATACATTCCACTGTTTCTAGTATGGTAGCCAAGCGGGTAGCTTAAAGGTATTCTCGCACCAGTGACCAGAGTTCAATTCCACACTGTCTGTAAGGAGTTCGTATATTCTCCCCATAATCACGCGAGTTCTCTTGGGGTGCTCTGCTTCCTCCCACATTCCAAAGATGTATGGGTCAATCGGATCAGTGTAATAGGGCAGCACGGGTTCATTGAATCCAAAAGGTCTATTGCCATGCTACAAGTCTCTAAATCTAAATTTAACATAATCTTGGTCACAGAACTTGGAAATTGTATTTTTCCACTTCCAATTAGGCATGGAAAAATCCCTGCCAGAAATCCCTCAAAGGAAAAGATAGCGAAAAGAAATATTCCTGTCTAATTAGCTGGTCAGTCAACTGCAAAAATACGACCTCAACAAAGCCTTTGAAAAAAAAATTACCGGTACTTCATTCTTCTCAGCCCTTTAAGAGTCAAAGTAAAGCTGTCTAAAATATAGTGACATTTCTCATTCTGTAAAATACTTCAAGCAGCACACTGTGTGAAAACAAAACAAACTGAATCTGAAATCCAGCTCCTATCTCATAATCTATTAATTTATTTAGTCTGACTGTAATTTCCTCCTTATCAAAATAGGTTTATCCGTTATCTAACTTAATTACATGAAAATCTTTTAAGATCTGTTGATGCTACAATACAGCTTGAAAATACTTCAAAACAAAGGAAATGCATTGACAGATTCTTTGCATTAAGCCTATTGAAACAGTCACATCTAGACACCTGCAGATTTTCAGGAGCCTTCAATTTATGCTGGTAATCTATATCTCAACAATATGAGGGCTCACTGAGAAACGCTGGCAATGCTGTAGCAAACTGCCGCCATCCCTTTCCATTGCAACCATGAACACCCACTCTCCCCCAAAAAAAGTTTCTGTAAGTTTGGGGCTTCACACAAATTCTAATGTCCCAAGCTTGCTTGCTCTACAGGCAATCCTCTGAGACTGTGAGGTTGATAAATGACACACATATATTGAGCACCTGTCTGCTGCACTTATGTAGGTCAGACTGGACATTAAAACTTCTCAAAGGCTTTGATAGGCTGTTCAAAGTACATTTATTATCAAAGTATGTATAAATTATACAGATCTATACATACTTGAGATTCGTCTCCTTACGGGTAGCCACAAAGCAAGAAACCAGAGAGAAAAAAAACTACTACGACGTCAACTCAGGCCTAGAGGGCCAGCATTGGGCAAAAAAAACTAACAAATACCCAATGTGCAGAGAGAGGGGAAAAAACACACAGAACATGCAAACAATAAAAGCAAGCAACAGCACTCAGAACTGAAGTGAGTCCATAGACATGAAGCCTGGAGCAGCCAGAACTGGCTCACAGCTTCAAATCATCACACAGCGGAATGAAAACTGAGCTTACAGAAAAAGCCCAGAGCAGACCACAGCCTCAGCGCTGTGGAGAGTGGTGTAAACATCAGAACAGTGAGTAGAACTGGCTTGACCCTTGCCTCCAGTCCCAACCCTCAGCCTTTTCAATCTATCTGGCACAACATTTAAATTGTCCAAATAAGTCATTCCCCATACTAGGAACTGGGCCGTTTCTTCAATACACTCTGGACGTGGACCCCACTGCCATTTTCCAGCCTGTGCCCAACACTTAGATTGAACCAATTTGCTCTTGATTTAGATAGACCTGATCCAAAACTCATCCATTCTCACTTTTCACACCCTGACTCCATCTTGACCTCGCTCCAACCACTTCCCCTTTTACCTTTTCTCAACCCTCACTCCGACTCTGCATCGCACCTGCACGTCACGATCATCGAGTCAGCCTATCCTGCGCTCAGCTCTTCACTCGTTACGTTGGTCATTTACCACAATTTTTCACAGAAAAAGTGCTATTAATAAAGTATTTAGTTGTACAGTATTTCTTGTTTTATGAACCATCAGTAAGCTGTAGCCCATCTTAAACCAGAATCTGCTACTGATTCTTATGTTCCTATTCTAACCCTGTTATCCTGTCAACTGCAATTATTGCCTTCCTGTAGTGTGAGATACTAATTATAAAACTTACATTCCTGGCTCCTGAACTATGCCTATTTTTGTGCCTTTTTCATCTCAACTTGGGTGAGTGAACCAACCTACCAACCTTAAACATACCAGTGCTTGGAAAATAATTATTTTATGAATTTCTATCTGTTATGCAATGGCTGTGGCGAAGTTAAGGGGGAATGACAACCATGATATTGCATGACCTGGAATATATACGTCACTTTTCATAAACATCAAAATCATATAAATTTATTATCACTTATATATGACATGAAATTCAATCACAAGCAAGAGAAAATCTGCAGATGCTGGAAATCCAAGCACCACACATAAAATGCTGGAGGAACTCAACAGGCCAGGCAGCATCTATGGAAAGGAGTTCAGTCAAAATCTCAGTCTGAAATGTCAAATATACTCTTTCCCATAGATGCTGCCTGGCCTGCTAAGTTCCTCCAGCATTTTGTGTGTGTTGCTTGATGTGAGAGTTGCTCTTTTGTGGCAGCAGTGCAGAGCAATGCAGTTCATATCATTGCTATAAATTACCCTGTACACATCTGACTTCCAATATAACTCGGAGTCCTGCCATGTGCAGAAGTTCGCTGATGACACGGCCATAGTGGGGTGTGTCAGGAATGGACAGGAGGAGGAGTATAGGAAACTGATACAGGACTTTGTGATATGGTGCAACTCAAACTACCTGCGTCTCAATGTCACCAAGACCAAGGAGATGGTGGTGGACTTTAGGAGACCTAGGACTCACATGGAGCCAGTGATCATTAATGGAGAGTGTGTGGAGCAGGTTAAGACCTACAAGTATCTGGGAGTACAGTTGGACGAGAAGCTAGACTGGACTGCCAACACAGATGCCTTGTGCAGGAAGGCACAGAGTCGACTGTACTTCCTTAGAAGGTTGGCGTCATTCAATGTCTGCAGTGAGATGCTGAAGATGTTCTATAGGTCAGTTGTTGAGAGCGCCCTCTTCTTTGTGGTGGCGTGTTGGGGAGGAAGCATTAAGAAGAAGGACGCCTCACGTCTTAATAAGCTGATAAGGAAGGCGGGCTCTGTCGTGGGCAAAGTACTGGAGAGTTTAACATCGGTAGCTGAGCGAAGGGCGCTGAGTAGGCTACGGTCAATTATGGAAAACCCTGAACATCCTCTACATAGCACCATCCAGAGACAGAGAAGCAGTTTCAGCGACAGGTTACTGTCGATGCAATGCTCCTCAGACAGGATGAAGAGGTCAATACTCCCCAATGCCATTAGGCTTTACAATTCAACTGCCAGGACTTAAGAACTTTTTAAAGCTATTATTAATGCTCTTTGAGCTAGTGATTTAGATGCATATCATATTATTACTGAGTTAAGTATTGTATTGTATGTAATGAGTTTTTGCTACAACAAGTGTACGGGACATTGGAAAAAATGCTGAATTTCCCCATGGGGATGAATAAAGTATCTATCTATCTATCTATCTAAATAGTGCAAAAAAATAAAGAGGCGGTATTGATATGTGGACCATTCAGAAATTAGAGGGCAGAGGGGAAGTCGCCGCCTCTGAAGTTGCTTCAAACAGGAACAGCATTAAAATCTCCACATAATCAAAAGGCTGACATACTGTAAATTACACAGATTCATGGCATTTTACCTGATTTCTAGGTATTTCCAACAGACAGGTCTATTTTATTTCATAAATTAAATGTTTGTTTTGAACAGAAAATACACAAAATGGATAGTTTCAACAGAGTGGTAAGATCTAGGATTGTTAGAGCTCAGAACAGCTGTTGTAAACTGAACAAATTCCTTATTGAGACCCCCAAAGTGGAAGGATCAAATCTTGCTCCCGAACAGTGGGCAACCAACAACTGTTCCAAAATTATTCAAATGAAATGCCACCACTTTTTCCTCATTTGAAAATTAAAGCAACCCATCACATGATCGGATAGCGTCCATGAAATGCAGAACATAATCAAACATTGTGGTCAGAGAAAATTCAACATCTGATTTGGCCATTGTACTTGATTTGCTTGGTCATTTTTATATGAAAAGAAAATATTTGACCTGCCAAATGGACGTCTCACTGATGTGTTACTGCCTTCTGAAATAACATTGGAGTGTTATCCATTCTGCCAACAGTTAAAAGATTTACTTTTCAGTGAGTGTTTTGCTTTAAACCCCCACACTGAGCTTTTGTTTCACATGTTCCGATGGCTTTGGGCCTGCGTGCCATTTTGTGGCCTTATCATCACAGGATAAGGGAAACACAGGTCCGGATTCTGCTCTGGTAATGAGGCCAAAGCTATCCCTGTTCACTGTCAATATATGATTCACAATTTCTGTAGAACACATACAACTAATTAAGTTCATAAACCCAAAGTTGTTGTCATTGAGTTCTACTGCTCCATTGAGGTCTGCCTCCTCCAACAGAATCTGCAAAAATCAATCACCGAAATAGTCTTTAGAAAATATTCTTGCTGTAAAATATCCTGAAAAAACTCAGAAGTATTACTTTGCTGCAGGAGGTAATGAACTTTTAAATAGCTTACTAAGCCCTGATTGCAGCAGCAACTTTTCTGACCATAAAATTTTAATTTTGAATGAACTGCCATCCTCTTTGTTTCACATTCCATAATATACAATGGATACTGATCTGATATTTTTAAACATTACTGAAATGTTTGATTTCAGTGTCTACTTTAGAATCCTGAGTTACGTTTTGATCTTTAGTTTTCATTCACACAGTTAATTAAAAATTATGCTTTTACTTTTAAGTTATAATTAAAAATCTATTGATGCAAAACATAAAAGAGCACAAAGTACTCTCATCATTCACAATACAAGAGAATCAGAATTCAGGAAGAATTGGTACTCATTCTATCCACATTGTAACCAAAGTATCATGGGTCAGCAGAGGATTGAGCCTTTTAAGATCCAGGGTGTCATCATCTCTGAAGATCTATCCTGTGCTCAACATTTTGATGCAATTATCAGTCAAAATCTCAGTCTGAAACATCGACTGTACTCTTTTCCATAGATGCTGCCTGGCTGCTAAGTTCCTCCAGCATTTTGTGTGTTGCTTGATGAGAAAGTTGCTGTTTTGTGGCAGCAGTGCAGAGCAATGCAGTTCATATCATTGCTATAAATTACAAAATAAATAAATAGTGCAAAAAAATAAAGAGGTGGTCTTAATTGATACATGGACCATTCAGAAATTAGAGGGCAGAGGGGAAGCTGCTGCCACTGAAGCTGCTTCAGACAGGAACAGCATTAAGATGTCCACATAATCAAAAGACTGACATACTGTAAATTACAACAGATTCATGGCATTTAACCTGATTTCCAGGTATTTCCAATAGACGGGTCTATTTTATATGCATAAATTAAATGTTTGTTTTGAACAGAAAATACACAAAATGGATAGTTTCAACAGAGTGGTAAGATCCAGGATTGTTAGAGCTCAGAACAGCTGTAATAAACTGAATAGATTCCTTATTGAGAGCCCCAAATAAAGTTTAAGGATCAAATCTTGCTCCCGAATAGTGGGCAACCAACAACTGTTCCAAAATTATTCAATTGAAATGCCACCACTTTCTCCTCATTTGAAAATTAAAGCAACCCATCATATGATCCGATATCGTCCATGAAATGCAGAACATAATCAAACATTGTGGTCAAAGAAAATTCAATATCTGATTTGGCCATTGTACTTGATGGAAGCTGGATCTCTGGCACTGAGTCTGGTTCTGCAATGCAGAAGGGAGGGGGAAAGAAGAGGAGAGCGGTAGTGATAGGGGACTCGATAGCTAGAGGTACAGACAGGAGGTTCTGTGGTCGCGACAGAGACTCCCGGATGGTTTGTTACTTCCCGGGTGCCAGGGTTAGGGATGTCTCTGATCGCGTGCACAGCATTCTGAAATGGGAGGTTGAGCAGCCAGATGTCATAATACACATCGGTACCAATGACGTAGGGAGAAAGAGTGAGAAGTCCTGAAGAGTGAGTATAGAGAACTTGGTAGGAAGTTAAAAAGCAGGACCTCAAGGGTGGTAATCTCTGGATTGCTACCTGTACCACGTGCCAGTGAGGGTAAGAATAGGATGCTCTGGAGGATGAACACATGGCTGAGGAACTGGTGTACGGGGCAGGGTTTCAGATTGTAGGATCTTTGGGACCTCTTCTGGGGCAGGTGGGACCTGTACAAGTGAGACGGGTTACACCTGAACTTCAGGGGGACCAATATCCTTGCAGGGAGGTTTGTTAGTGCTATTGGTGGGGGGGGGGGGGGGGGGCGAAGGAGAGGGTTTAAACTAGATTTGCAGGGGGATGGGAACCAGAGTGTCAGAGTAGATAGCGGAGCAGGGGTGAAAATAAATGATGTTAAATTTTCATGCAAAGTCACAAATAGAAGGGTTGTGTGTGGTGGTAATAACCTTCTAAGGTGTGTCTATTTCAATGCGAGGAATATTGTGGGGAAGGCTGACGAGCTGAGGGCGTGGATTGACACGTGGAATTATGACATTGTAGCCATTAGTGAAACTTGGCTACAGGAGGGGCAGGACTGGCAGCTTAATGTTCCAATGTTTCAGAAGTGATAGAGGCAGATGGATGAAGGGTGGGGGGGGTGGCATTGCTAATCAAGGAAAACGTTACAGCAGTGCTCAGGCAGGACAGATTAGAGAGCTTGTCTACCCAGGCCATATGGGTGGAGCTGAGAAACAGGCAAGGTATGACCACATTAATGGGGTTGTATTATAGACCACCCAATAGTCAGCGAGAAATGGAGGAGCAAATTTGCAGAGAAATAGCAGACAATTGCAGGAAACATGAAGTTCTGATAGTAGGGGATTTTAATTTTCCACGTATTGATTGGGATTCCCATACTGTTAAAGGTCTAGACAGGTTAGAGTCTGTAAAATGCGTTTAGGAAAGTTTTCTAAATCAATATATAGAGGTACCGACTAGAGAGGATGCAATCTTAGATCTCCTATTAGGAAATGAGTTAGGACAGGTGACTGAAGAGTGTGTAGGGGAACACTTTGGTTCCAGTGATCATAACACCATTAGTTTCAACTTGATCGTGGATAAAGATAGATCTGGTCCTCAAGTTGAGGTTCTAAACTGGAAAAAGACCAAATTTGAAGAAATGAGAAAGGATCTAAAAAGTGTGGATTGGGACAGGTTGTTCTCTGGCAAGGATGTCGATGGTAAGTGGGAGGCCTTCAAAGGAGAAATTTTGAGAGTGCAGAGTTTGTATGTTCCTGTCAGGATTAAAGGCAAAGTGAATAAGAATAAAGAACCTTGATTCTCTAGGGATATTGGAACTCTGATAAAGAAGAAGAGAGAAATGTATGGCATGTACAGGAAACAAATAAGCTATTGAGGAGTATCAAAAGTGCAGAAAAAAACTTAAGAAAGAAATCAGGAGGGTTAAAAGAAGACATGAGGTAGCTTTGGCAGTCAAGGTGAAGGATAATCCTAAGAGCTTCTACAGGTATATTAAGAGCAAAAGGATAGTAAGGGATAAAATTGGTCCTCTTGAAGATCAGAGTGGTCAGCTATGTATGGAACCAAAAGAAATGGGGGAGATCTTAAATGTTTTTTTTTGCTTCTGTATTTACTAAGGAAACTGGCATGGAGTCAATGGAAATAAGGCAAACAAATCGTGAGGTCATGGAACCCATACAGGTTGAAGAGGAGGAGGTGCTTGCTATCTTGAGGCAAATCAGAGTAGATAAATCCCCAGAACCTGACAGGGTACTCCCTCGGACCTTGAAGGAGGCTAGTGTTGAAATTACAGAGGCCCTGGCAGATATATTTAAAATGTTTATCTATAGGTAAGGGACCGGAGGATTGGAGGATAGCTCATGTTGTTCCATTGTTTAAAAAAGGCTCTAAAAGTAATCTGGGAAATTATCGGCCGGTAAGTTTGACATCGGTAGCAGGTAAATTATTGGAAGGAGTACTAAGAGATAGGATCTACAAGTATTTAGCTAGACAGGAACTTATTAGGGAGAGTCAACACAGCTTTGTGCATGGTAGGTCACGTTTAACAAATCTATTTTTTCGAGGCAGTTACAAGGAAAGTGGATGAAGGGAAGGCAGTGGATGTTGTCTACATGGAGTTCAGTAAGGCCTTTGATAAGGTCCCGCATGGGCAGTTAGTTAGGAAGATTCAGTCGCTAGGTATACATGGTGAGGTAGTAAATTGGATTAGACCTTGGCTCAATGGGAGAAGTCAGAGAGTGATGGTGGAGGATTGCTTCTCTGAGTGGAGGCCTGTGTCTAGTGGTGTGCCACAGGGATCAGTGCTGGGTCCATTAGTATTTGTCATCTATATCAATGATCTGGATGATAATGTGGTAAATTGGATCAGCAAATTTGCTGATGATACAAAGATTGGAGGTGTAGTGGACAGTGAGGAAGGTTTTCAAAGCTCGCAGAGGGATCTGAACCAGCTGGAAAAATGGGCTGAAAAATGGAAGATGGAGTTTAATGCAGACAAGTGTGAGGTATTGCACTTTGGAAGGAAAAATCAAGGTAGAACATACAAGGTAAATGGTTGGGCACTGAGGAATGTAGTAGAACAGAGGGATCTAGGAATACAGATACAAAATTCCCTAAAAGTGGCGTCACAGGTAGATAGGGTAGTAAAGAGAGCTTTCGGTACATTGGCCTTTATAAATCAAAGTATTGAGTATAAGAGTTGGAATGTTATGGTGAGGTTGGAAAGGCATTGGTGAGGCCCAATTTGGAGTACTGTGTGCAGTTTTGGTCACCAAATTACAGGAAGGATATTAATAAAGGTTGAAAGAGTGCAGAGGTTTACAAGGATGTTGCCAGGACTTGAGAAACTGAGTTACAGAGAAAGGTCGAATAGGTTAGGACTTTATTCCCTGGAACGTAGAAGAATGAGGGGAGACTTGATAGAGGTATATAAAATTATGATGGGTATAGATAGAGTGAATGCAAGCAGGCTTTTTCCAATGAGGCTAGGGGAGAAAAAAACCAGAGGACATCAGTTAAGGGTGAAGGGGGAAAAGTTTAAAGGGAACACTGGGGGGGGGGGGGGGCTTCTTCACACAGAGTGGTGGGAGTGTGGAATGAGTTGCAAGATGAAGTTGTAAATGCGGGCTCACTTTTAACATTTAAGAAAAACTTGGACAGGTACATTGATGAGAGGTGTATGGAGGGATATGGGCCAGGTGCAGGTCAGTGGGACTAGGCAGAAAAATGGTTCCCAAGAAGGGCCAAAAGGCCTGTTTCTGTGCTGTAATGTTTGATGGTTCTATGGTCATTTTTATATGAAAAGAAAATATTTGACCTGCAAATGGACGCCTCACTGATGTATTACTGCCTTCTGAAATAACATTGGCACAAAATTGGAATGTTATTCATTCTGCTGACAGCTAAAAGATTTACTTTTCAGTGAGTGTTATGCTTTACACATGTTCCAATGTTTTTGGGCCTGTGTGCCATTTTGTGGCCTTTTTATCACAGGATAAAGGAAACACAGGTCCGGATTCTGCTCTGGTAATGAGGCCAAAGCTATCACTGTTCACTGTCAATATATGATTCACAATTCCTGTAGAACACATACAAACAATTAAGCGCATAAACCCAAAGTTGTTGTCATTGAGTTCTATTGCTCCATTGAGGTCTGCCTCCTCCAACAGAATCTGCAAACATCACCAAAAGTCTTTAGAAAATACTCTTGCTGTAAAATATCCTGAAAAAACTCAGAAGTATTACCTTGCTGCAGGAGGTAATGAACTTTTAAATAGCTTACTAAGCCCTGATTGTAGCATCAACTTTTCTGACCTTAAATTTTTAATTTTGAATGAACTGCCATCCGCTTTGTGTCTCAAATGGTGCCCTCCTCAAGAATTTGGTTTTGGGAACATTATTTGAAATTCACATATTTTCCTGTCTGGCGTTGTGTCCAAATCATACTGCCATGTGAAGATAAAATCTCATTTCCTCTTCAACTTCTGACATTTTTATATCCATTTATCAGAAGCAAGTTTACCATTTGCCCAGATTATTAGAATATAGAAAGTTAAAGAGAATCTAAGGAGAATAATTCCACCTCACAAATAAATAGAAAACCCTTTTGGACTGAGGCCCTGACAGCTCTCCAAAACTTTGGTACTCATATATGCGCACAGCACTCCAACTGAGGCTTCACCAGTAACAGATTCTCAGTTCCTATCTAAAAAGCCATGTCTCATACACTTTCCTTATACTTACATCTGAATTGAATTGACTTTATTTCTTACATCCCTCACGTGCATGAGTAATAATATTTACATTGCGTCTCCATCTAAAATGTGCAATCATAGAAATTTATAATAATTTATAATAAATAGAACAGTCAGTGTAATATAGAGTACACTGAAATCAGTGAGTTCATCAGTCTGATGGCCTGGTGGAAAAAGCTGTCCCGGAGCCTGTTGGTCCTGGCTTTAATGCTGCGGTATCACTTCCCAGATGTTAGCAGCTGGAACAGATTGTGGTTGGGGTGACTTGGGTCCCCAATGATCCTAGGAGCCCTTTTTATACAGCTGTCCTTGTAAATGTCCTGAATCATGGGAAATTCACAATTACAGATGCACTGGGCTGTCCGCACCACTCTCTGCAAAGTCCTGCGACTAAGGGAAGTACAGTTCCCATACCAGGCAGTGATACACCTGGTCAGGATGCTGTCAATTGTGCCCCTGTAGAAAGATCTTAGGATGTGGGGGCCCATCCAAACTTGCTCAACCACCTGAGGTGAAAGAGGTGCTGTTGTGCCTTTTTCACCACACAGCTGGTGTGTGCAGACCACATGAGGTCTTCAGTGATGTGGATGCTGAGGAACTTAAAGCTGTTCACCCTCTCAACCCCAGATCCATTGATGTCAATAGGGTTATCCCATCTCCATTACTCCCGTAATCCACATCTACAAGTCCTGCCATTTTCAAAAGCTAATGATTATATACCTAGGTCCCACTCAGTATACATCCATCTAGATTTCGCTACTATTATTAAAAAAAGGGCAAAAAGAGCTTTTTTCACAGCTCTAAACAACATACTACTGCTAATAAAATGCGGTCAATTTCAGACATGCACAAGCCAATTCAGAGAGCAATATCCAACAAGGAGCACAATGATAATGACCTGTTTTTTTTTTGCAATGCTCATCGATGGATTGGTATTGAACAGGATACCAAACATATTTGTCCTGATCTTCGAAATAACACCTCTATTTGAGACATGTCCTCTTCTCAATACTATCATCAAGGAAATGGTGCAGGAGCTTGAAGACCCCACACTCACTGCTTTTAAAACTCCTCCCATCCCCTATCAGATTTCTGAACAGTTCATGAATGCTACCTCATTATTCATCTTTTGCATTATTTATTTTAGAACTTGTGGTATTTTTTGTACCTTGCTCGACTGCTGTCACAAAACTACAAACTCTGCAAAATATGTGAATAATGATAAACCTGATTCTGAATTTACTGGAACTCAGTGGGTCAAGCAGCAGCCAATTTACCCATAGGGAAGTTCAATAAAACAGCATTATGACATTCGTTTGATACACAATTAAACTGGGCCTTTGTAGGGTTCTTTGGGGAATGTTGGTAGTGGTGGAAAATAAATTATCAATGTTTCAGGTTGAGACCTGCACCAAGTCCTGCTTGACACCTTGATTTATCGGTTTACCGACTCAGACCAAAGTGCTATCAATTGAATCATAGCTTCCCCCTCGAAGTGTACAAATTCACATTTAATTTTATTAAAAGGCACATGCTATGACAAATTTCCTTGTTTGTCTCTGACCCTCTATCATCTTGAAGCTTTTAAGTCATATGCACAATTATAGAGGTACAGATACTAAGAACTTGCGTGCAACATCAAAAGCCAGTAGGTTCAGACAACACACAGAATAGAATTAATACACAAATTATACAAGTGTGAAGAGGGGGAAAAAAGACTGTGTAAAGCAAGACGTTAGTGCCATAAAACACAGCGACATCAATGGTAGGGGCGACGGGCTGGGAGGAGGAGGCCGCCCCCGGAATCGCCATTTCCCACAGGCCTGCCTGCCTGCCTGGCCGGACCTCAGCCCGAGCCCACACTCGAGTCGGCGCTCGTTCCTGGGCCGCTACGAAGCTGCAGCCCGGGGCCCGGTGGCCGAGAAGCGGCGACTCGAGCTCTGCGGCGCGGGAAGACGCACTCGCTCCTCCGTATGTTACTCACTGTTTTGCAGGAGCCGCCATCTTCGCAGCCGCTCGACTTCCGCCGAGGGAGGCGGGGAGGCGGGGACGCGGGGTGTGGAGATGGAGAAACGGCGACTCTCCCCGGCCCGGCCCGCTCTCCGCTCGCCGCTCGTGGTACAGTGAGTCTCCGCCGTCGGCCGATCTACTCCGCTTTAACAACAAACACCTGTCCTGAAATTTAAAAAAAAAACAAAATAAACCCCTAAATTTTTTTTTTAAATGCCGTTTCTGGATATCTAAAGCCAGAACATCAAATGCTGGGAATACTCAGGTGGAAGACCCTTCAACTTCAGTGTCTCTTTTCCTTGGATTTGATCAATCTCTTCCCCCCCCCCCTCCCTCCACCGATGTAACCTCGTCGCCCAGACATAGACAGCTTCCAAGCTCACAAACAGGAGAAAATAAGCAGATGCTGGAAACCCGAGCAACGCACACAAAATGCTGGAGAGACTCAGCAGACCAGGCAGCATCTAGGAAAAGAGTACAGACGGCTTTTCGGGCTGAGACTCTTCGGCAGGGTCAAGGGTTTTGGGCCTGAATGTTGACTAGATGCTGCCTGGCCTGCTGGGTTCCTCCCATCCAAGCTCATCCATGTTTGCACAGAAACCTAAATACAAATCTAACCATCATGGAACAAGTGTGAGCTAGGAAATAGCTCAAATGACATTTTCCCCATCATCTTTGATTGTAGCAACAAACAAAATTCTTTTGAATTAAAACGTCATTGGTCAGGTGTTTAATAAACCTCTCAGGGCATTAATTACCCAGCAACCTTAAGATTTTATGATTCAATTGGCTCCACATTTCTGGCTGTTTTGATGATTGTTCATCACTTTATTAACTACATAAAATTACTTTTCGCAAAATGTCTCAAAACATGTTACAGGAATATGGTGACCAGAAGATAAGGCTTCCAAAGGCACAATAACCTGGAAATTATGGTGTGCATCAAGGGTATGATTTGAGGCTGCTGCATTGTACAGTAATGATGGTTTCAGGTCACTGTAATTTCAGCAAAGCTTGACATTGTGGGTACTGAACTGCCATTGCGTATTTTGCTTTCCTGCATCATGGAGCACAAAGGCATAAAATCTGCATTTATCTGCTCATCTGATCTCTGGAGGTCTGGTCTTAGACCTCATCAGATCTGATCTTAATAATGTTTTGCACACCATCATCCTGACACATTAAATGCATCATTTTGCGTCAACGGCCAACACAGTCCAAGGATGGGTAAATGTCACCAACGTAGCATGCCCACAACTGACTAACCCTAATCCATATATCTTTGGCATATGGGAGGTAACCCACCCAGTCATGGGAGAATGTACAAACTCTTTACAGACAAAAGTGGAAATTGAACCCTGATCACTGATTACTGGCACGTAAAGCATTGTTTTAACCACTATGCTACCATGTCGACCTATTGTATTTGTGCCACAGTACAGCAGTGTGGCAGTAGGCGCGGCGCTATTACAGCTCAGGGGTGTCAGAGTTTCAGAGTTCAATCCTGGCATACTCTAGGGATTCACTGTATATCATCTCCAGTTTTCTCCAGGTCTCCAATTTCCTCTCACAGTCAAAGACATACTGGGTAGGTTAATTGGTCATTGAAGATTGTCCCATGATTAGGTTAGGGTTAAATCAGGATTGTCAGGGGTTGCTGAGGCGGCGAGGTTCAAAGAGCCAGAAGGGCCTTTTCCGTGCTGTATCTCTGAAAAAAATGAACAAGCAGCTTAGATCTGAAATATGAACTGTTTTTCTTAATATACATATAGTTTGATCTGCCCTGCTGAGTGTTTCCAGTATTTTCTGTTTTTATTTCAGAAACAGAATCAGGTTTAATGTCAGGCATTTGGCACAAAAATTATTAACTTAGTGGCAGCAGTACAATACAATACATGATAATATAGAAAAATAAATAAGTAAATCAATTACAGTAAATTTGCATATATGTATATTAAATAGTTACATTAAAAATAGTGCAAAAACAGCAAAAAAAAGTGAGGTAATGCTCAAGGGTTCAAACTCCATTTAGGAATCAGATGGCAAAGGGGAAGAAGCTGTTCCTGATTCACTGAGTGTGTGCCTTCAGGCTTTTGTACCTCCTTCCTGATAGTAACAATGAGAAGAGGGCATGTCCTGGGTGATGGGGGTCCTTAATAATGAATGCCGCCCTGCTGAGGCACCGCTACTTGAAGGTGTCTTGGATACTACGGGGGCTAGTACCCAAGATGGAGCTGACTAATTTTACAACTTTCTGTAGCTTATTTCAATCCTGTGCAGGAACCCTCCCCCCCCCACACCCCCGCCCCATACCAGTCAGTGATGTGGCCTGTCAGAATGTATAGAGATATGGTATATCTGTAGAGATTTCCAAGTGTTTTAGGTGATAAACCAAATCTCCTAAAAATTCCTGATGAAGTATAGTTTCTGTCTTGCCTTTTTTATAGCCTCATCGATATGTTGGGACCAGGTTAGATCCTCAGAGATCTTCACACCCAGGAATTTGAAATTGCTCTCTCTCTTCACTTCTGATCCTTCAGTAAGGATTGGCTCATGTTCCCTGGTCTTACCATTTCTGAAGTCCACAATCAGCTCTTTGGTCTTACTGACATTGAGTGCAAGTAGCTGGTATATCTCTTTGGTCTTACTGACATTGAGTGCAACTAGCTGGTATATCTCACTCCTGTACGCCCTCTCGCTTCCATTTGAGATTCTACCAACAATGGTTGAATCATCAGCAAATTTATAGATGGCACACAGTCTAGCCACACAGTCATGGGGATAGAGAGAGTAGAGTAATGGACTAAGCACACATCCCTGAGCTGTACCAGTGTTGATTGTCAGTGAGCAAGAGATATTATCACCAATCTGCACAGATTGTGGCCTTCGGGTTAGGAAGTCAAGGATCCAGTTGCAGGCGGAAGTACAGAAGCGCACTTTCTGCAGCATATCAATCAGGCCTGTAGGAATTATGTTATACGCTGAGCAATAGTCAATGAACAGCATACTGACATAGCTGTTTGTGTTGTCCAGGTGATCTAAGGCCAGTGTGAAGAGACATTGCAATTATGTCTGACGTAGCCCTATTGTGGCGATAGGCAAATTGCAGTGGGTCCAGGTCCTTGCTGAGGCAGGAGTTGATTCTAGCCAATGTCCAACCTCTCAAAGCATTTCTTCACCACAGATGTGAGTGCTACTGGACAATAGTCAGTAAGGTAGGTTATACTACTCCTCCTGGGCACTGGTATAATCGTTGCCCTTTTGAAGCAGGTGGGAACTTCTGACCATAGTAGTGAGAGGTTGAAAATGGCCATGCATGCACCCATCAGTTGGTTGCCACAAGTTTTCAGAGCTTTACCAGGTACTCCATTGAGACCTGCCGCCTTGTGAGGGTTCATTCTCCTGAAAGACAGCCTGAATCGGCCTCCAAGACGGAGATCACAGGATCACCAGGTGCAGCAGGAATCTTCACAGCTGTAGTTATAGTCTCCCTTTCAAAGCAGGCATAAAAGGCGTGAGCTTGTCTAGCAGTGAAGCATCGTTTCCAGTCATGCTATTGGGTTTCGCTTTGTTGGAAGAAATGTCCTGCAAACAGTCCCAGAGTTGGGGTGCATCCAATGTCACCTCCAACCTCACTCGAATTGTTTCTTCGGTCTTGCAAGCCCTCCACAAGTCATGCCTTGCTTTCTTGTACAGTCCTGTGTCATCAGACCTAAATGCCATGGACCTCGCCCTCAGTAGACAATGGACATTCTGGTTCATCCACGGCTTTTGGTTTGAAAATGTGCAGCAAGTTTTCATAGGCGCAGGTTTTAATGAAGTCGGTAGGGGAGATGTGAGAGCTTTTTTTACACAGGAAGTGTAGGTGCATGGGACACCCTGCCAGAGCTAGTGGTAGCAGCAGATACATTAGGGATATTTAAGAAACACTTAGATAGGCTTATGGATAATGAAAAAAATAAAGCTATGTAAGAGGGAAGGGTTAGATTGATCTAGAGTAGGTTTAACGATTGGCATAGCATCGTGGGATGAATGGCCTGCACTATGCCGTGTTCTATGTTCTCTAACCTATCAGGAGCTGAGTAGCATATGATAAAGGTAAACAAGACATCTTGTAAATTAAAAACTTAATTTAAGTGAAAATGCAATTAAAGAATAAATGATTTTCAAATTTGTGAACATGGACTTACCAGAGCTCCTTAGTAGAGACATTATAATATTCCTTTCCAGGTGCCTAACCAGTGGACCTAATAATTGTCACTATGCAGCTCACTGAGGCATACTGAACAATAATAATATATCTTTGAATATCAAAAGATAAAGAATGGGGTGGTGCATGTAATAAAAGCTGCTGCTGGTTCTGCTCTGAAAATAATATATTTCTTATCTATAACGTAGTCATTTTAAAAGAAACCAAATTACATGCAAAATGCCAAAAATATTATTGTAGCAGTGCTTTATTAAAAAGTGCAATATTACAAAGATAAAAATCACGATTTCAGAACCATTATTAATATCAACACAAAATTCATGGTAAGCAATCCATCATCCTTCAGGGACTAATATTAAACTCTAGAGGTTTGCTCCATTTAATAAGAAACAAGCTTTACACATATATTGTTTGTTTTTAAAAAGTGCACACCATTTGTCTCCACAGCTACTACTGTAATCAAAACTCTCAAGAATTTTGACAAGATTTTCAGAAATATATTTTTATCACTTTTTGCTTTACTTAATTGTGTTGCGATGCTGTAAGAAACTACAATATTTAAGACTACATTTATAAAGTCTGAGCAATCATAAGCACATAACAATGGAGTTAGGAATAACAATATAAAGATGATTATTTAATTGTGAGTAAAATTACAAAGCAAATGAACAAAGTTGTAAAAAATTAATTTCAATATCATTCCACTCTCATTGAAAATGCAAATGTTGCAACTGAATGAATTTTGAATAGTAGTTTTGTCTTTTGAGCAGTAAAGTTAGAAGGTGCTTCTGAATAAGATAGAAATTTGGAATTTGCTTATACATGCATTTGATTTTGAGATATTTTGAAATTGAATGTTTACAGTGAAACTCTAATAATTCAGCATACTTGATACTGGACTGGCAGATATCTTTGGACTATTGGTTATCACTTCAAATAATATATCAACAACATGTTAACTTTGCCCTTTGTTCTCTAGTGCAGTAGCATAATCAATTTTCCCATGAGCCAAGTGAGTTTAATGGAAGTGTCGCTCTGATGAATTTAAAAGGGGTGAAGGAATGCAAGAACCAACTCCACCCCCCATGACTTTATAAAAAACGTGGAAAGTGGGTCCTGTTGAGGTTGCAGGAAGTGAAGGAAGAAAGTTTCAGTAAATTCTAAAGGAGCATGAAAATGGATCCTGGTGAGCCATATACTGAGCAATAGGATAGCAAATTATTAAACTATAAAGTCATTGATCTTTAAAATGTCATGGACAAGGATAAAAACAACTAAAAAATTTGACATATGATTCCTTAAGTCTGTTCTGACATTTCATTTTAATTGTGGCTGATTTTAAATCGAAAAGGTTAGTCCTGATAAAGGGTTTTGGCCCAAAATGTCAGCTCTTTTTTCCTTTCCACAGGTGCTGCCTGACCGGCTGAGTACCTCCAACATTTTGTGTGTGGTAATGGAATGCCGTTGTTTTATATCTAATGGTGTGAAATCCATAGGTAAAGAATTAAATTACAACTCTACAAAATCCTGGTCAAGCTACGCCTAGAGTATTGCAAAATGTTCTGGAATTATACATTTGCCTTGAAAAGAGTGCAGCCTAGAATAACCTTGGGTTAAATATTTGTTCTCGACTACTTCTGCTAAATGGCCATATTGAGCAGCAGCCACACAACAAACTGAATTTTGGAAGGAAAATCTGACAAGCAGCCATTACTACATTGTTTTGTTCAGTGCAAATAAGCAAGAATATATTTTTGTTTGCTGCACTTCAAGTGTTGAATGAGAAAGACATAACAAATCAAGACTTTATTTCCTTAAATTTCCCAAATGTTGAAGTTATTAAGATGAAACCAGCCAGATAATTCCACAAACTGAAAAGATAAGTAGTCTAAAAGATAGTATCCTACTATCTTTCCTTTCAGTTAGTCCTGACGAAGAGTCTCGGCCCGAAGCGTCGACAGTGCTTCTCCCTATAGATGCTGCCTGGCCTGCTGTGTTCCACCAGCATTTTGTGTGTGTTGCTTGAACTTCCAGCATCTGCAGATTTCCTCATGAAAGATATGAGTGTTGTGTTGGCAGAAGAGATTAGTTTACTTCGCCATATGATTACTAATTTAATTGGTTCAGCACAACATCGTGGGCTGAAGGGCCTGTTCCTTTGCTGCACTGATCTATGTTCTAACCTTTGAACAAAGATACAAGTGAATTATTGAGTTGTTACTACTTCAACATCTCCATAGATTGAAATTAAAATCAAAATTAGACTCTTGTTTATAATAAGATCGTAAGACATAGAGCAGAATTGGGCCATTCAACCCATCGAGTCTGCTCCGCCATTCCATCATGCTGACCCTGGATCCCACTCAACCCTATACACCTGCATTCTCGCCATATCCTTTGATGCCCTGATCAATCAGGAAACTATCAACTTCCACCTTAAATATACCCACAGACTTAGACTCCACCGCATTCTGTGGCAGAGCATTCCACAGATTCACTACTCTCTGGCTAAAAACATTCCTCCTTACCTCTTTTCTAAAAGGTTGCCCCTCAGTTTTGAGGCTGTGCCTTCTAATTCTGGATATCCCTCCGCAGGAAACATCCTCTCCATATCCACCTTATCTAGTCCTTTCAACTTTCAGTAGGTTTCAATGAAATCCCCACTCATTCTTCTAAATTCCAGTGAGTACAGGCCCAAAGCTGCCAGATGCTCCTCATATATTAACCTCTTCATTCTTGTGAACCTCCTCTGGACTCTCACCAAATACAACACCTCCTTTCTGAGAAGTGGGGCCCAAAACTGTTGACAATACTCCAAGTGCGACCTGACAAGTGTCTTATAAAACCTTAGCATTATCTCCTTGCTTTTATCTTCTATTCCCACTGAAATAAATGCCAACATTGCTTTTGCCTTCTTTACCACAGACTCAACTGGTAAATTAACCTTCTGGGAATCTTGCATGAGGATTCCTAAGTCCATCTACACCTCTGATGTTTGAACCTTCTCCCCATTTAGATAATAGTCCGCACTATAGTTCCTTTTACCAAAATGCATTATCATACATTTCCCAACATTGTATGCCATCTGCCACTTTTTTGTCCATTCTCCCAATTTGTCTAAGTCCTGCATTGCTTCTTCAGCATTACCTACCTCTCCACCTATCTTTATTTCATCTGCAGACTTTCCACAAAGCCATCAATTACATTATCCAAATCATTGGCAAAGAATGTGAAAAGTAGTGGTCCTAATACTGAACCCTGAGGAACACCACTAATCACTGACAGCCAACCAGAAAAGGCCCCCTTTTATTCCCACTCACTGCGTCCTGCCTGTCAGCCATTCTGCTATCCATGCCAGCTTATTTCCTGTAACACCATAGGATTTTATCTTGTTAAGCAGCCTCTTCTGAGGCACCTTATCAAATACCTTCTGAAAATCCAAGTAAACGACATCCACTGCCTCTCCTTTGTCCACCCTGTTTGTTCCTTCCTTGAAAAATTCCAACCGATTTGTCTGGCATTACCGAAACCATGGTGACTTTGACTTTTTTTTATCATTAGTCTCCAAGTACACCAAAGCATCATCCTTAATAATAGACTCAAACATTTTCCCAACCACTGAAGTTGGGCTAACTGACCTATGATTTCTTCTCTTTTGCCTTCCTCCCTTCTTAATGAGTGGAGTGACATTTGCAATCTTCCAGTCCACTAGGAGCATACCAGAATCAAGTGATTCTTGAAAGAGCATGACCAATGCATCCATTATCACTTCAGCAACCTCTCTGCAGACTCTGGGATGTAGTTCATCTGGTCCAGGTGGCATATCCACCATAAGACCTTTGAGTTTGCTGAGCACTTTTTCCTTTGTAATAGCAATGGCACTCACTCCTGCTCCCTGTTACTCACAGACCTCTGGCACATTGCAAGTGTCTTCCACAGTGAAGACTGATGCAAGGTACTTATTAAGTTCATCTGCCATTTCTTTGATCCCCATTACTACCTCACCAGCATCATTTTCCAGTGGTCCAATATCATCTCACACCTCCCTTTTACTTTTTACATAACTGAAAAGAACTTTTGGTATCCTGCTTTATGTTATTGGCTAGTCTGCTCTCATATTTCATCTTTTCCCTTCTTAAAAGCTTTTTTAAGTTTTTTAGTTGGATTATAAAAGATTTCCAATCACCCAATTTCCCACTTACTTTTGCTACCTTATAAGCCCTTTATTGGCTTTTATCCAGTCCTTAACTTCCCGCGTCAGCCATGGTTGCCTTGCCCTGCCGTATGAGAACTACTTCCTCTGTGGGACAAATTTTATCTTGTGCCTTGTGAACTATCCCCAGAAGCTTCAGCCATCTCTGCTCTGCCGTCATCCCTGCCAGTATCCTCCTCCAATCCACCTGGGAAAAGCTCCTCTCTCATGCCTTTGCAATTCCCTTTCCCATTGCGATATGGATGCATGTGACTTATGCTTGATCCTCTCAAAATGCAGTATGAATTCAATCATATTATTATCATTGCCTTCTAAGGGTTCCTTTACATTAAGTTCTCTAATAAGACCTGGGTTATTACATAACATCCAATCTAAGATAGTCTTTCCTCAAGTAGGCTCAAGCACCAGCTGCTCTAAAAAGCCATCTCATAGGCATACAATGAACTCCCTCTCTTGTGATCCAACACCAACCTGATTTTCCCAGTCCCTTTGCATATTGAAATCCCCAATTGCAATTGTGTCATTACCCCTATTACATGCCTTTTCCAGCTCCCTTTTGTAAACTCAACCCCATAACTTGACTACAATTTGGAGGTCTATATATATGATTCCCATAATGTTTTTTTTACCCATGCAGTTTCTTAACTCCGCCCACAAAAAATTCAACATTCTCTGAACCTATGTCACCTCTTTCTAAAGATGTAATTCCATCTCTTATCAACAGAGCCACACCACCGCCTATGCTTCCTGCCTGTCCTTTCGATACAAATTATATACTTTGAGTTTAAGCTCCCAAATGTGGCCTTCTTTCAGCCACAACTCAATGCTCACAAAGTCATACTGACCAATCTGTAACTGCGCCACAAGTTTGTCCACCTTATTTTGAAATCTACGCACATTTAATTACAGCACCTTCAGTCCTGCATTCTTCACCCTTTTGAATTTTGTCTCTCTGTTACATTTTAACTCTTTGCTCCATCTGCATTTGTACCCAATCATTGGCTTGAACTTCCTTACATTCATGTTATATCCGTCATCTACTTGTAAACCTGTTGGCTCATCCTCACCGTACTTGTACCCATCCTCCTGCCGTATTTGTTTAAACCACTCCCAACAGCTCTAGTAGGCCTGCCCGCAAAGGTATTGGTCCCCCTCGGATTCAAGTGCAACCCGTCTCTTTTGTACAAGTCACACCTGCCCCAGAAGAGGTCACAATGATCCAGAAATCGGAATCTCTGCCCCCTGCTCCAATTCATCAGCCACGCATTTATCAACCACCTCATTCTATTCCTACCCTCACTGCTGTGTGGCATAGGCAGTAATCTCGAGATTACTACCCTTGAGGTCCTGCTTCTCAGCTTCCTTCCTAACTCCTTGTATTCTTTTTTCAGGACCTCCTCCCTTTTTCGACCTATCTCATTGGTACCAATATGTACCACGACTTCCGTCTGCTCACCCTCCATTTTCAGGATACTGTTGATGCATTCAGAAACATCACGGACTCTGGCACCTGGGAGGCAAAATGCCATCCATGTTTCCTTTTCACTTCCACAGAATCACCTATCTGTCCAGCTGACCAGAGAGTCCTCTACTACTGCTGCCATCCTTTTCAGTTCTTTACCCTTCTGAGACACAGGGCCAGATTCCGTGCTAGATGCACAGCCGGTGTTGCTTGCTCCAGCCAGGGTTGCCGTTTGCCCCCCCTCCCCCCCACCAACAGTACTCAAAATGGAGTACTTACTGCTGAGGGAGGGGGCCACAGGGGTGCTCTCCACTATCTGACCTTCTCCTTTCGATCTCCTGAAAGTCCCCCATTTATCTGCCTCCTGTAGCCTTGGGATGACTACCTCCCCGTAGCTCCTGTCTATCACAGCTCCAGTTTCAGGTCTGTAAGGAGCTGCATCTCAATGCACCTGGTGCATATATAGCCATCAGAGAGACTGGTAGTCTTCTGGAAATCCCACATCTGACACCTGGAACAGAACACTGGCTCTATAGACATAATGTGCACAGAAAGTTAATAAACGCATCCATTAAAGAAAAAGTGTCTATGTTCTCTCCGTCTTCTCTAATTTCCATCAAATATTGTATATTTATCATAACTCTTGGGCTTTGGTTTGTTTCATTTAAGAACAAGATCAAGCATTGGGTTGTTGCAGACTTTCATATATTTTTAAATGCTATAGAAGGAATCCATTTTACTTGATGCATCCATGGGCACTGTGGTAGTGTAGTGGTTAATGTGGCGCTGTTACAGTTCAGGGTGTCGGAGTTCAGTGTTCATTTCCAGTGTCCTCTGTAAGGAGTTTGTACATCTTCCCTGTGAAGGCATTGATTTCCTTTAGGCATTCTGGTTTCCTCCCACAGTCAAAGACATACCAGTTAATAGGTTAACTGGTCATTGTAAATTGTCCTGTGATTAGGCTAGGGTTAGGTTGCTGGGCGGAGGGGCTCTTTGGACTGGAAAGGCTTATTCTGCACTGTGTCTCTATATAAGTAAAAAAGTAAAATATTGCTTTCAGACTATTCTTGTGACTTGTTCTCTTTTGCCTTCCTATCAACTCCCTCTTGATCTTCCTGTAATCGTACTACACTTGGCAATTTACATGTCTATTCATCTTTGGATATGGCAGGAAACCAGAGCACCTGGGGAAAAAATAGCCTGCGCAGTCTCATGAGGAACATGCAAACTCCACATGGACTGTACTCAAGGCCAGGTTTCAACCTGCATAGTTACTGGAGCTGTGTTGCAGCTGCACCAACTGTGATTCTTGTCCTGACTTATTTCTGAATCCCACCCATATCCTAAGTGGGAATTCAACACTTACCTTGCTCAATAATCAATGTAAACAGCTTGGACAATATTTCCAATTTATCTTGGTAATGGACCCAAAGCAAAAAACTGAGAAGATCTCCTTTCTGATTCATGGTTAAAGACTGTCGTAGTGAATTTGGGGGGGAAATGAATAAGATGTTATTTCAAAGTATATTACAGAACCTTATAGAGGAAACTTTCCCTTGAGTCATCCTGTACAATCTGAGATTGAAGCAACACATACAAAATGCTGGTGGAACACAGCAGGCCAGGCAGCATCTATAGGGAGAAGCACTGTTGACGTTTCAGTCCTGACGAAGGGTCTCAGCCCGAAACGTCAACAGTGCTTCTCCCTATAGATGCTGCCTGGTCTGCTGTGTTCCACCAGCATTTTGTGTGTGTTGCTTGAATTTCCAGCATCCACAGATTTCCTCATGTTTGCAATCTGAGATTGAGACTGATTTACTGCTGGGAGAGGGCATCCAAAATGTGATTCTGTTTTCTTTCCCAGAGGTGATGCCGCCATCTTAATGAATGGGAGTTGTTCCCAGCAGAAGATATTGAAACTGTTTCGTAAGTAAAGCTTTAATCATATGTTGTTTACAAAATTGTTAATTTAGATTTTTATTTGAAAAGGAAAAGGAAAAATCTGTGTGGATATCAGTATACAGAACAATGAGAGAGAGAAGTTATCATAGTTTCTGAAAGAGATGAATTGCTTTGTGAAGTCTGGAAGCATAAAGTCTTAATTTGAAATGGGAAGGAGCACCAGGTTAAATTTATTCACTGTCGTGTGCAGACATTCCAGTTCTCAGGTGTTACGAACCCCGTAACTGGGTCACTTACCAGCAAAGATAGAGAGGTCCATTGAAGTCTGATGGTACTATTTTTAACAGTATTTATTGGTAAAAATACACAAAAATAATATCAATGCAAACATACAGATAATATACATTGTCAATACTAACTCTAAAAGTGCGGGTATAATAATAATCAATAAGAAATAAGCTCTATCGTTGTCTAGAGGATACTGTATTGTCCGATGGAAATATAAAAGTCAATCAGTTCATTCAGGCTGCAGCTTTAGGTTGGAGAGAGACAGATTTTTAGAACTTGCCAGCTTTTCCTTTTTATGATGTCGATCCTTCGAAATTTCGTTGGTGGCCTCTTCTTTAGCTAAGCCGTTCTTCCGTGGTAAGGCCCCAATCCCGGCAACGGGAAAGGACACACGTGGGCCCTCCACCGGCTGTCGCTATTAAACGCTGTCATGGGATTTCTAGCGTTTCTCCTGGTGCGTCTGAAGGGGTTGTTCCCCAGACCCTCTTTTATCCTTACTCACGGGGTCTCGGATGTCAATCAGGTTGGGATGATGCAATCCCTCAACCAGCCCACTCTGGTCATTCCCTGAGGGCTTCAATGAATTGTACAGTACTCAATACACAATTCCGTCTCCAAGAGACAATAGTCGTTATCAATGGTTCCGCCTTTCTGGGGGCCAGGACACATTCCAAACCCTTGTGGATTCTGTGTGTCTCTCTTTCATTTCCTGGGTCCCAGACCTGAATTAATCGCAATCTTGCGATTCTCAAAAAGGAGGGGACTACTTTGTACCCTTCAGCCCCTCAGAGTTGTGGCACATTCGTAACACCCCCTTTCTTCAAAGCGTTTTTACCGTCGGTGAAAACGAAGTAATACAGTCTTACAGGATTTTAGAATCTAACACAATACAAAAGTTTTTTTTTCACTACAGAGTAATACAGTTATACATTCAGTTCAGCATCTAAACAGTTAACGATTACATTGTCACTTCCTTTAATATCTTAACATCTTGTACCTTACTAAAGTCTTGTAGCATCAAACTCCAATTTAATAACCACCTATTTTTATTTCCTTCCTTCAGCAAACAAAAACTAAAGAGTTGTGATCTTAGCTTACGTGTATACTACAAAAGTTCACGCAAATACTAATCTTTATGTTACTTTCAAACTTAACAGTCAGTCTTCCATGGGGGTTGTCTTTATTATTCACATGCTTTGTCGAAATCCTTTAAAACCGGCTTCTGCCATTTAAAAATGGCATCCCATCAACCCTCGCCCCTTTTCCAGTTAACTCTCACATGGTGAGCTTGTGCACCATGCGAAATAGGCTTTCGCCCGCTCCTTTCATAGGAGTTATTTTATCAACAATGTGTTCCAATCTTAGACCATTTTCCGAATTTCCACACAATTCTTTAGTTTTAAGCAAGTTGCTAGTTTTCTCTTCAGGACCCTTCATGCTATTAGTTCTCAATTTAAGATCTGAAAGCGATCCCCCTTTGTTCAAACAGCATTTTGAATTCTGCTTTTTCACACCACACTCTTGAATAACAATAGCGTGTGGGGCACCTTTACATTCCAACTCAACCTGTAATTGATTCGCCGGCACCACGTGACCAAGCCATTGTCTCTGTAGCCTGGTTGCTGCTTCTGACATCAATCCAGACTTTAAAATTTCTTCATTCAACTTAGGAACTACACTTTTCCCTTTTCCTTCAATAATAATATTCACCTCACCACCTTTTATCTCCTCACTAACTTTTAACACACCTTCGAACACAAACAACTGGGAATTCTCTCTTCCCACTATTACCAAGGTTAACCCTTTCTTCACTGAACCAAGTCCATCTGACCCACAGGGACTGCATTCCTTTTCAACTGAATCAAATACCTCAGACTTTTTCTGAGCTCCATTACTAGGTTCAGTACCACGTGCATCCACATCTTGGACACACTCAAACGGGACATTTGCCTCTTCCAGACTTTCAATACCCGTACCCTTTTCAAATTCTAAATTCCCCTGATCCTCCCAGCTACTCTCTGGGCAACTCCCTTCCGGAGTAAACTCAACCCTGCGGGCTGAAACAACCTCATCTGCCAACCCAGCAGACTTCTTCAAGGTAATGGCATCCTTTTCATCTAGGACTGCCCTCATTTCATTATCGGGAACACCTTTAGAATTTTCAACTTCTTCAAACAGTTCTGCCAACCCAGACAGATCATCCATGTCCAACTCTGGACCTTTTACCAGCTTTATCTGTTTCTCATCTTTACTTCGTGCCTCTACAAATTTTCTCCTGGCTAAGGGCAGGACTACCTCCTTGCCCTTACTCTCTTTCACTTTACTACTCTCCGTTTTACCCCCCTCTAAACCCTCGTGGTACAGGGTCGGTAAAAACATCTCGGCCAAATCGATACTGGCCAGATTTAAACTGCTCTCGTTCTCAGCTGCCTTTCTCGACAGGCTGCGAGTGATCGCGCATGCGGGATAGATCCTGGAATCTAGGGGCGGGACCTCAATACTCACAGGCTGGCTCGTCAGCTTCATTGCTGACCAAACCTTACCACCGGCTAAATCGTTACCAAGAAGGACGTCCGTGTCAGTTCTCGGGAATTCTGATCGCACCCCTGTTTCAACTGGTCCAGATACCAGCTCACAATTTATAATGATCCTATGCAAGGGCACCGTTTCTGTCCCTTTTCCTATTCCTTTCAAAGCCACCATTCCCGTCTTGCGACCAAAATCCAGTACCTTACTGCTAATCAATGATAGTTCAGCTCCCGTGTCTCTCCAGATCCACACTGGAACTGGTGTGTCTCCCTCTCTCACAGACACGGTTCCTTTTGACATACATGTCTCAGACCCTTCTTGTACTCTGTCTACCTGGGGCTCTCTTGTCGATTTTCTGATTACCACAGCACATCCTATAGGGACTGCTGCTTTCCATTTTCCTGTCTCCTTCCTCAGAGCAAGGCACCTAGATGGAATATGTCCCCCCTTTCCACATTTAAAACAGGTCAAGCCAGGAAATCTCCTGCCATCTTGCCTCTCCTCCTCAATCTTACCACTAGCTCCTGCCGGGACCTCTGCTTCAGCCGACGGGCTTTCTCTACCGTTCCCACAGTCTCTCTGGTAACTTTTATTCGAGGAAAACTTTGTCTTGTGGGTTAGGGCATATTCATCTGCAAACCTAGCAAATTCGGAGATGGACTTATTTGGCTTCTCATTCAAATACATCCGGATATCCACCGAGACACAACCTTTAAATTCCTCAATCAGAATTAACTCCCTGAGACGCCAAAAATCCTCTTACACTATTTCTGCTGCACACCGACGATCCAAGAGCACACCCTTCTCATAGGCAAACTCGGTATACATCTGATTCCACTCTTTCTTTAAATTTCTGAACTTTTGTCTATACGCTTCTGGTACCAATTTGTAGGTCCGGAGAATGGCCTCCTTTACTTTTTCATAATTCTCCGCCTCTTCCTCCTTCTCGGCTCTTTCCTTTTCTTTCTCAGCTCTCTCCCTCTCTTTTTCAGCTGCTTCCAGCTGTTTTAACTGCACTTCATGCTTCCTTTGTTTCTCAGCTCTGTCCTGCTCCCTTTTCACCTCTAACTCCTTTAGCTGGAGCTCATGCTCCTGCTGCTTTTCGGCTCTTTGCTGCTCTTTTTCCTTTTCGGCTCTTTCCTTTTCTGTCTCGGCTCTGTCTTTTTCTTTCTCAGCCCTTTCTTTCTCCTTCTCAGCTGCTTCCAGCTGCTTTAATTTAATTTCATGTTCCAACCTTAATTTCTTCAACTCTAACTGAGCCGTCCCACTAGCTGGTACCTTTTCAGGGATATTTTCCAATACCTCAGCTGAAAACACATTCTTCACAATATAATACTGAGTTATGGCCCTCCGCACCTCCCGCTTTTTCATCGACAACCTCACCTCTGCGAGGTTTAGTCCTTTCGCAATATTTATTAATTCCGACTTTGTGGCCGCCTCTAACGCCTCCAGAGTCGGGTTTTCTATAAATTCACCCACGTCCATCTTTGCTGGTTTCCCACCTGGCTACCCGCGTAACCAGATCCAAGTTTGGACTTACAAGCTCGATTCACTGGCCCTCCAATTTGGTATCAAATCTCGAGACGAGAACCCCAAGTTGTTACGAACCCCGTAACTGGGTCACTTACCAGCAAAAATAGAGAGGTCTGTTGAAGTCTGATGGTACTATTTTTAACAGTATTTATTGGTAAAAATACACAAAAATAATATCAATGCAAACATACAGATAATATACGTTGTTAATACTAACTCTAAAAGTACGGGTATAATAATAATCAATAAGAAATAAGCTCTATCATTGTCTAGGGGATACTGTATTGTCCGATGGAAATATAAAAGTCAATCAGTTCATTCAGGCTGCAGCTTTTGGTTGGAGAGAGAGAGATTTTTAGAACTTGCCAGCTTTTCCTTTTTATGATGTCGATCCTTCAAAATTTCGTTGGTGGCCTCTTCTTTAGCTAAGCCGTTCTTCCGTGGTAAGGCCTCAATCCCGGCAACGGGAAAGGATGCACATGGGCCCTCCACCGGCTGTCGCTATTAAACGCTGTCATGGGATTTCTAGCGTTTCTCCTGGTGCGTCTGAAGGGGTTGTTCCCCAGACCCTCTTTTATCCTTACTCACGGGGTCTCGGATGTCAATCAGGTTGGGATGATGCAATCCCTCAACCAGCCCACTCTGGTCATTCCCTGAGGGCTTCAATGAATAGTACAGTACTCAATACACAATTCCGTCTCCAAGAGACAATAGTCGTTATCAATGGTTCCGCCTTTCTGGGGGCCAGGACACATTCCAAACCCTTGTGGATTCTGCGTGTCTCTCTCTCATTTCCTGGGTCCCAGACCTGAATTAATAGCGATCTCGCGATTCTCAAAAAGGAGGGGGCTACTTTGTACCCTTCAGCCCCTCAGAGTTGTGGCACATTCGTAACACAGGGAACAAAAATCTATGACTTGGTAAGCCCAAATACAGAATCTCAAAATGATATTGATCAAATGGGATCCAGGTTATCTTCTTCCTTCACCTACAGCCCCAAATTAGCACTGGAGTCGGGGGCGCGTAATTTTATGAGTGAATGATTTGTTTCCCTTTCTCTGGATAATTATCATAATGGGGTACATTCTTCTTTGGTGTTGTGTATTTAATATTTCAGTAGAATTTAAGTATTATTTTAAATATATTGTTTGATTAAGCATTCTTGTTCATTTGGAAAATTCATTATGTATGTGGAAATGTGTGATTGCAATCATCACCACGTGATACCTGACCGCCTCGCTAAAAAGTAAAACATGAAGTTGGACTCACAATTTTGGACTCCCATATCTTCCTTTCAATTAGTTTAATGTTTTGAAGTTACAAAACATAACATTTGGAAAGATTAATGCAATCTTCAATTTAATTAAAAATGATCAGCAAAAATCTAACTTATGTCCATGTAGTTTAGAACAGAGTATGTTAAAATATCACAGTTTACAATTGATAAATTTCACAGAGCAATGCATAACTTATCAGTACCTCAGTTCTATGCCTGCTATTTCTACAATCATTAGGTTATTTGAAATAAAAACACAATTTCCATATATAACTTCGAAGTACAGAAATAACTAAATATAAAGAAGTGAGGTAATCATTTTTGCTGGCCTTTACTGATTGATAGGGAATTTATCCCAACTATTAAGGGAAGGCCAGTTTTCATACTGATGGTAATTAGCGAAAAATTTATCCTACTGCATTGTAATTCAGAGTGATGTGATTAATACCTTTAGCATAACATTGTTAATTGAGAATGTTTCATTAATGTCAGGGAAAAGGTTTGAAGCCAAATATATGGCAGCAAGATGCAAGATAGAGGTACTTTAGCGTAGTGGTTAGCACAACGCTTTACAGATCCAGTGACCTGGGTTCAATTCCTGCTGCTGCCTGAAAGGAGTTTTATGCTCTCCCATGACTGCGTATATTTCCTCCAGGTGCTCCAGTTTCGCCCACAGTCTTCTGTGAATAGGCTAGGATTTAATCAGGGTTTACTGGGCAGCGTGGCTTGAAGAGCCTATTCCGTGCTGTATGTCAATAAGTAAATAAATAAAGGTAAACTACACCAATAGAATGTGTTTTCAAAAACCAAAAAAAATACATACTATATCATCAATGTAAAATGGTTTCATGTGTCTCACATTCAATTTAACTTTCCAATACAGTCAGTAGACCAATCTATACAACATCACCCAGACATCACATTAGCAGCACATTACACAGACAAAGGAACTGTCTATTCAATGGCTGTCCATCATTTCACCCGATTTCAGACATTCCCTTTGTTCCACCCATTGCCCAGTTTCTCTGTTGCTTGGTTGTGATAAAGGGTCTTCAACCTGAAATGTTAACTGGTTTCTTTTTCTACAGACAAGAAGCAAGCCAAACTTAGTGGGACAGTCAATGTTTCAAGTCAAGACCCTTTATCAGCCTGAGTTGATCCAAAATCACATATGTCCATTTCCCTCCATAGATGCTGCCTGACCCATTGAGTTCTCCAGTTTCTTACGTGTTGCTCCAGATTCCAGCATCTGCAGTCTCTTGTGTGTCTCTTTCTACTAATGTTGCCTGACTGGCTGAGTTCTTCCAGCATTTCCATTTTTGTTTCAATTCCAGCATTTGCAGTTTTATTTGTTTTCTATAATTTTTAATTACCAGAGCTATTTTAATCTATATAAATATGATATCCATTTTTCAGTAGCACTGTGAGGCAAAATCTTTTCTATATATGTTAACATTTCATTTCTAACATAACAATATTCCCCAGTGACTCAAACCTTCAAACAGCTCTTAGTTCCTTGGGCTAGTTTTTTTCTATTAAAGGCACCATATACTGTAGGTGTAAGTTGTCTTAGTTAAATTATGGTGTTTATATTAAGACACTGGAGAAAGCAGAGCTACAGATCGTTAAGGTCAAGATGAATAAATGCAAATCTGCCAAACACATGGCATTTGCAAAGAGATTGAGGTGAACACTATGTAAATAATCTTCAAATGTATTTCTGAAGTTTCAAGGCCTCACTCCCCCTTGTTCTGAAGATGTTGAACTGGTTTAGCATATTTATCAAGCTGCTGAAATCAGATATAAAAAGTGACATTTAAGCTTAAAAACACTTTAGTATCAAACAAAAACACAGGGAAACATCCCTTGCCAGTCCTTTTAAAATTAGCTGAAAAGAGTAAAGGCTGAAAGTAGTCTACAGAAGTTGTACTTAGTGAGATGCTAACTTTGAATGGTTGTCTTTGCCATTGCTGTCACATACTTTGAAGATACAAGAATTGTTGCTGCTTTGTTATTAAAGTCCTCACAGCCAACGTTATCAGATGTCATTTACAGTCACAGTTCCATATTTTAATAAGTGAGTTGACATTTATGTTACAATATATCAAGCTGCTGAAAGAACACAAATAACTCAGCTCATATAATACTTATCATTTCAGCTTATTCAATAAAGTTCAGGGCGAATGATGAAAGATTAAATGTTTCCTTAGCATGGATGTTCTCTCAGCATGGAATAAATTTAGTGGCATTGAAGATCTGTCAATCAAGGATGGAAATACCTTTAGAACTTTAGAGTCCTTGCTACTATACTTTGTTCCAGTCTAATATTTATCCCTACAAAACTTGATGTTGGTACTGATGACATTGGCTGTAATCTTGTTCATTTCTAGTGCCTGTTTCTTTACTGAATTATGTACCACTGTGATTCAGCACCCCAACCCTAGACTTGTCTGACACTCGATAATTAGTAAACAATTCTACAAGTATGACCAGGTTGAGCATCCCTTATTCGGAATGCTTGGGGCTGGAAGTGATTTGGATTTTGGAGTATTTGCATATAGTAAAATATCTTGGGGATGGGACACAAGACTAAACAGAAAAGCCATTTACATTACATGTCCAGCTTATGTAGAGCTGGTGCCAAACTCACAGTGAACAGTCCGCAGCTGGGGCTGTCTGATGTGATGGTGCTGAATCCTTTACAGATTGTGAGAGTTGATTGATCACCTCTGTCTGTGTCTATAACCAGGTTTCAGTGCTGTGATTAGCTTCATATCTGCCATCGATTTTAAACAGTCGCTTATTCCAACTACAGTGGGGGGAGGGATTGGTAGTTTTATATAGTATTTTTAAAAATTTTGTGAATGTAACAATTATTTTTAATTTTCAGTTTGTCATGATAGATCTTTGCTTGTTTCATGATCAGCGTATCGTTAAGCGGCATATGTTTACTCCGACACTGACGGATCCACTCTTGCAATGCAATATCAAGATCTTCATTTTTTACTTTATGCATTGTTTTTCTATTTTTCATTAATCTGTTCATTGCATATGTTATGCCCTGGTCCATATTTTTACTATAATGCTGAATGTATTTCATTTAGCAGTTCTGTAAGAGCAGATCGTCCTGTTTTCAGCTTGTTTGGGTTATTGTTGAAGATAAGAGATGAGGAGAAATGTCAGCCATCCAATTAGGATGGTTGGATTAAGTGGAGGTTTCTCTGGTGAGGGACACTAAGGTTGGGCTTGGGGCTTTGTTTGACAAGAGGTGAAGAGGGAAGAATCAGGAGAGAAGAGATCATAGGGTTCGACCTGGAGTGGGTCCGTGATTCGATGAAGTCTGGGGTGAGATCAATAGATGATTGGTGACAATGGAGAAACTTTGAGCTCCAACTTGTGCACATTTGGTTGTTTAATTAAAATGGGCTCTTTTCTTTTTTTTTGTTCTTTTCTTTACTAACCCTTTAGTCAAATTAAGATTCATAAATATAATCTTTTAATCATATGCAGTGTACTGTCTGGTATTTCGTGGCAGTAACTTCTAACAGGGTAGCAAATTACACAGCATCCACCCAAACTGGGGTTTGGGGTGGGAGAGCGTCTCGATCTCACAAGTTTGGCAGGGCTGGAGGTTGTCTTCCCTAGACTAACACAGCCAAGGAAACCAGAGGGTTCACATATGTGAGGTCACTTCTCAGAAGTGTTTGTGGTGCACAGAGACATGGACGTTGCCAGGCAGCCATCCTGCACCTTGTGGAATTTTCCATTTGTGGTTTCATGTCAGTCAGTGCTCAAAAAAATGTTGGATTTTAGAGGTTTTTGGATTTGTGAATTTCAGATAAAAGGTACTCAACCTGTATTATTGAAAGTATGTGGTACTGTTGGATACTACCTTTTGGATAAGACATTCAGTTAAGATTGTCCCTGCCTTATCAGATAGATTAAAAATTAGCTTTATTTGTCACATGTACAGTGAAATTTGACATTTTGTTTCAATGCCCAACACAGTCTGAGGACTGTGCTGGGCAGTCTGCAAGTGTCACCACACCTCCAGTGCCAACATAGCACGTCAGAACACACTAACCCTAACCATAACCATACATCTTTTGAATCCGTACACAGTCGCTGGGAAAGCACATAGAATTATAGACAGTGACAGGAATCGAACCCTGATCTTCTGATCACTGGCAATTAAAGCAACTGTGCCAACCACCACGCTACTGTGCTGCCCTACAATAATCTTTTGTGACAAACAGAATATCCCATGATAATATTCAGAAAAATAGGTTATTTTTCTTAGAATCTTGACTGTAGCCAAGATAAAAATAAGCAATTTATCTGGTACTGCTGTTTACAGGATTGTGCTGTTACGTATTTCCCAAATTACATTGACTATACTTCAAAAGTACTAGTATGATGTAAACCAAGATCATGAAAGGTGCTATTTAAATGCAAGTCTTTATTTTCTTTTTATGCCATACAACTCACGTTATCATCTCCATCGCCCACCAAGAAATTCTATTGTGTGATATGGCGCTACCTTGTACCTATGGTCCATGTAAAGTTACGATTACTGGAAGGCATATCATTTGGTGGTGGTCTGGACTGACTTAGGTTTGATCTTGACCTCAGGTTCTATCTGTGTGGAGGCTTAACATTTTCCCTGTGTTTGTTTTGGGTTTCTCTTGGTGTTCGAGTCTCCTCCCAGTTCCCAAAGACATGCTGGTGAGTTAATTGATCACTTAAAACACTCCTCACCCAGACAAATGAATCAAAGGGGTGCTAATGGGCATGTCAGAAAGGTTAGTTTCAAGGATACAGGGAAAGAACAAGAGGTAAAATGGAATTGCTTTGTTGAGAGATAGTACAGATGCTATGAGCCAAATAACCTCTTATTGTGCTCTGCTGTCATTTTTCTGATAAATATTAAAATACACTTTCTCACTGCATAGGTACAGTCTGACAGAATATTTCTAGCAATTCTTGTTTTATTCTATGTATAATAAATTTATTACATAATGTAAAATGCCCTTTTTTAGAAATAGACAGAAAACAATTCAGAGAATGCAAAAATATCAAGTGAGCAAAATAATTTCAACTTTCATGCACAGTTGATACATGAGTGTATATATTTAAAGAAATCAAAAGCAGTAGGATCTGATTTACTTAGAGGAGAGCTTTTCAACCAGGGTTCCATGGAACCCTAGGGTTTCATGAGAGGTCACTGCAAGAGATCATGATTTAAAAAAAACATTTGCACAATGTGCAATGCTAGCGCTCGCAGTGGTGGGCAGTGATCGAGCAGCCCCCTTAGCAATCTCAGCCCAGTATGGCAGTGCGCAGTAGGACTGTGTTGAGTCCATTCTCAGTTTTTGACGCGAGATAGGGGCCGTTGATAATCGGTGAGTGCTGTATTGCATGGAGGGGAGCATGGTGGGCTGATGAGGAACATGAAGTGTATTTTCCGAGCATTGAATTGACTCACCCAATTTGGGGGCTGTGACGTCAGCCTCTCCCTCCCGAATTACCTCCCCTAACTTTCCCTTATGTACCGATGACTGACTTATGGGCGCAAACAAAGCACCAATGTAGTAGAAAATTGGAGGGAAATTTTCACTCTAAAGTTGGTCCAGTCTGGTGATCTTTGAAGAGGAGATATGAGGTGGAGAGCAGGATTCTAGGGCTAGACCTATGGACAATTCTGATAAGGTTAATGATGAAGAATTACAATCTTCTGAGTCTTTTCATTGCATTAAAAAAGTTTGTCTTTACAATGAAAGCTACTTATCATTGGGCTTTACATGGACTAGGGATCCGAGTTGTCTTGTTCCATCATGTCTAGTCTGTGGTGAACAACTTACAAATACAGCAATGGCTCCAGCAAGATGGAAAAGACACTTACCTGCAAATCACAGCCATACGGCACTTTAAAGTGCCGATTATTTTAAAACAAACAAACAATTTAAAGCTTGAGAGTGAGGAAGGATATGAGAAAGTCTCAAGTCTTACTGAAAATCATCTGGTAGAACCGTAGGACAAAATTGAGCAGTATTTTTCTTCCAGTTCAACATAATTGTGTGACTGGGTGAGGGACCCCTTCTCTGAATGTTCTGCTCAGCCTGAGAATTTGACTTTGAGAGAAAAGGAAGAACACTGTCAGCTGCACTCTGATTCTGCACTCAAGGTGAGATTTACTGACCTGCCCCCGGACAAGTTCTGGATTTCTGTGGAAGAAGAGTATCTTGCCATTCATGGGAAAGCAGTGAACATTTTGCTGCAGTTTTCAACTTCTAATGTGTGAACAAGCTTCTTACCGTTCAACAAGCATCAAGAGCAAGGATAGAAACCATTTCATTTCAGTTGAAGGTGATATCCACATGTGATTATCTCATTCAACCCAGAACTGAGAAATTTATGTTTGCCTTATGAGTTTTTAAAATTTATGAAAGGGGAAGAAACTGATTAATTTCAAGAGGGGTAAGCTAAAAATTCATTCTCTGCTCAAAAGAGCATTGACAATTATTTTTGAATTATTATATCTACAACTTCCTGATCACACTGACATACCATGAGCTGTAGATATAATAATTTTATGCAGGGAGGGGTTCCCTGAGACCTGAAAATTACTTCAAGGGTTCCTCCAGGGCAAAAAGTTTGAGAAAGGGTGATTTTATTCTGTTCTAGCTCTGTATTACTTGATAATGGATAGAAAATGGCATGTATGCCAATATTTTGCAATCTAACTACAGTATGTTTACATTATTTGATGATTCCTTTACTAATTATCAAAAGCGGTACTATTTTCCAGGTAAAATGGAATGGATTAATAAATGATACCTAGCCATTTTCTATCCATTATCAATTATTACAGTGCTAGAACAGAATATAAAGCTAATCTCAGAAGAATAAGTTCTTTTAGCATTCCTCTAATCTAAGCCAGTTCCAGGAAAAGCCAATTGCAAAAGCCATGACTATAGCATTTGCAAACACATTCAAATAGAAGGGCCATATGGATAATTTATCTTATGAGAAGCCAGTCATCAGCCAATTTGATTACAGCACATATTAAGAAATGGCTGATTGCACTGTGTGCAGCAAAATTTGGGCAGTCTCTATTATTGAATACTTGTGCTTCAATCTTAACTATACACCCAGCCAAACTGTTCCAGTAACACTGGACATTTTGGGATATTGCGCAGATTTATCTTGTCTGCTAACAACTCAAATCCCATTCAGCCAGTTGGTGCCCAGTCAATGAAATGATGCATGGTGGTTAATACTATCAACAATGTTATCAAACACTGTCTACTCAACAATAAGCTGTTTGTCAAAGCTCTTTTGAGGATATGCCAGAACTATTTAGCTTCAGACTTCATTGTAGCTCTGAGTAAATAGGAGGAAAGAGGAGAAGTTGCCATTGAGCAGAATCTCAACTCGAGGTGCTACTAGAGTGATGACAAAGCAAATAAAAATAGTAATAGGAGTGTGATCACTCAAGTTAAGTACTGTATAACGTTCTCCAAAAGGATTGTCTACTGGTCCTCAGATGGGTGTAGAGGCCGATCCTGGATTTACATAACTGGAATGTTAGGGTGCTTCCCTTAATGGAGAATGTGTATGACTTTGTTTAACATGGGGAGGCTGATGCATGGGCAGCTTTCACACTGTTATTGACAGTTCGAGGTCATGGTCCATTGGAATGGAATGCAAGATTACTGGGGCCACTTCACGGTTGCAGCCTTCCTCCACCATCACTGCTGTTGTTATGTATCATCATCTTCTGCCAACTCCACCGTTGAGGTCTTGGTTGGTCTGAAACTTCACCCTTGGGTGTTCCTACCAGGAACTAAGCACTAGATAGCTAAAATTCAGATGGCATCACTGTTGGGATCTCATGAACTCACAGGCCTCTGTACCATGACTAGGTGATGATCCTTGGACAAGATGTAAAAATAACTCAACCGCTGATACCTCAAAACCTTCCCATCATTTACATACACAAAGTCAGGAGTGCGGTGGAATACCCTACCACTGTCTGAGTGAAGGCAACTCACCTATACTATCCAAGTTCAGCACTTTCCAAGACAAGGAAGCTCGTTTAATTGACAACCCATTGGTCATCCTAAATATTGTCCATGAACTATTTTCTCATCATGGCTGCTCTGTTCATTCCACAGAAAGCAAACCTCCCCTTCCCCCCACTCTTTAATTCTGGCATCTTCCCCCTTCCTTTCCAGTCCTGAAGAAGGGTCTCGGCCTGAAATGTTGACTGTCTATTCATTTTCAAAGATGCTGCCTGACCTGCTGAGTTCCTCCTGCATTTTGTGTGTTGCAGTTAATTACGTGGACCACTTAGGGCAGACAGAAGACAAAAGAGAATGCAGATGCAGGAATCTGGAACACAGAAGGGAATGCTGGAAGAACGCAGCAAGTCAAGCAGAATTTGAATGTCAGCATCTACTCTCATGAAGAACAGGAACAGTAATACTGTCAGGACACAGTCTGAATGCTTGTACACTCAGACACACACCATCCTCCTTTATTATTACTGGATCTAAATCCTGAAACTCATCATCCAATCATACTTTCACACAGATGACTAGGGATGGGTGGGAAGTGTTGTCCTCGATAAAACCAATATGGCAAAAACTGAGCAAAGAGGTTGAGATTTAATAACATTTCTTTCTTTCAAGCACTAGATCAGAAATGTTAGTGCAAAGGTCGACTGATCTCCTAATGGATTTCAATAGAGATCTATTGTTGACAATGTTTATAGTGGATGGTACATTGGGTTAAAGAACCACATGCTGTTTGGCTTGCATGTTGTTTAACACACTGTTTGGGGTGGCACGATAGCGTAGCACAATTCTGTACGATATAGATGACCTGGGTCTAATTTCCGCCACTGCCTGTAAGGAGTTTGTACATTCTCCCTATGACTCCGGTTTCCTCTCTTAGTCCAAAGACATACGGGTTGATGGGTTAATTGATCACAATAAATTATCCTGTGATTAGGCTAAGATTAAATAGGTGGATTGCTGGGCGGCATGGCTCGAAGGGCTGGAAAGGCCAATTGTGCACTGTATCTCAATAAACAAAGTTGCACTTATACTTTCTCGGAATTATACACTGAATAATTAGAATGTGTTACCATGTAAGACTATTGAATCGGGTAACTGTGATGGATTTGAAGGGAGATGTTGTATATTACTGGGCAAAGGGGTATAGTGATAGGGCAAGATATGATACGTAATTACTTATAATTATAATTAGCATAGAAAGAAGTTCATATGAAATATAATCACTATCATAGATCAGAAAAGGCAAATCCTGTTTGTATTATTCATTTTAGTTACAGGTGATAGTTCCAAGTAAAACCATTCCATTGATTTCACCTCTGCAGTTCGGAACATTGATGGGTTTCAATATTCATACATGCACAGCACACACCAGTTTATAAACATTATTAATAAATCAACCAAGTATTTATTTAAATTTCAAATGGAATATTAGAGTTTTAAGGTATTTCACTGGGAATAGTTTTTCTCCCAGACGGTGTATCAAGTGAACTTCTCTCACACTGAAGGCAGATGACAAACAGATGGAGGTTTGTAGAAGTGTCCAAAACTTGAATTAAGGTTTATCAGTGTGAAGCAGGCGTATGCCCAGTGATACAGATAATAGAGAATGCGAGAGCCAGATTTCCACACTTGGTCAGGTCTGATATCTGGAAAACAGGAGAGTGAGGAGTTTTTAATGATTTCAAAATCCCTGTTGATTATTTCAGATTCCTATCGATTGCACCGAATACACTTTAAACCTCAATTTATAATGCTGTTTACATTGTAAGTTCATGCTGATATTTCTGCACATTTTATTTCATAACTGTACTTCTAACATTGTTTTTATATAACACTTTATTCTTCATAATTAAATGTTTTTCATTGGATGTCCCACCAATGCACCACAGAAAATTCATAATACATGTAAATGTACAGTACTATGCTAAAGTCTTAGGCACATATATATAGTTAGGGTGTCTAAGACTTTTGCACAGTACTGCATATGACAAATATGGTTGATCATTGATCCTTGAATTGTCTTAACCAAGATTTTACAAGCAATAAATTAGTTATGTTATTTTATTTGGTTTTCACTTGGTTCATCTGCTATTGTCACTAAAGTATCTTTCTATACTGTTTCATATTGGATGACAATAAACACGATAGGATGGTGTTTTGCACTCCTATTTATTGCTGTTTGTTGTAAGTATTGTTGCTCCGTCAGCTTTTGTTACAAATTATTTTTTCCTGAATGCAGTCCTGTCCATGAAAGGAATGTTGAAAGTCTGGGACACATTGCGAGTGATGGTTTCCATTTGTTACAGCCATCAGGTTATCTCAGACGCTTGACTGATACTCTGCCTTCTGACTCTTTCCTACTTGATATCAATTGTAGATATACTCCACCCTCTGAACTTTGAACCCCATTCCAGATATTAGGTTGACACACCAGTGCAAAACTGACAGAGTACTCAGTCGCCAGGGGAAATGTTAAACAGGTGGGTGAAGATCAATCCCAATATAGTACTGAGGAGAGGAATGGAAGATTCCTGGCACCCTGCACAATTATTTCTGCACCAACTAAAATCACTTAAAACAATTAATCTTATTTTTACACTCAGCGGCCATTTTATAACGAGGACCTGTGCACCTATTTGTTAGTGCAAATATCTAATTAGCCAATCATGTGGCAGCAACTCGGTGCATAAAAGCATGCAGACATGGTCAAGAGATTCAGTTGTTGTTCAGACTAAACATCAGAGTAGGGAAGAAATGTGATCTAAGTGACTTTGATGAAAAGAGCATCTTTGAATGCAGAGCATGTCAAACCTTGAAGTGGATGTGCTACAACAGCAGAAGACTGCAAGCGTACACTCAACGGCTACTTTTTTTAAGTGCAGGAGGTACCTAATAAAGTGTATTTGCAGTTTGGGAGCTTTGTGCATAAATTTGCTACGCATAGCAGGGTCTATACCAGCCACTTACCTCATCATCCTGAGACAAAGTAGTATTCAACACATTCTTCCATTTAACTAGTGATTATTAGCAATCACCAGAATCAATTCCCAATATCTCAAAGCTCTTACAGTTATAGAGTTACGAAGCAATACAGTACAGAAACAGGCTTTTTGGCCCATCTTGTCCATTCTAACCAAGATTCAAATCTAAGTTAGTCCCATTTCCCCTCATTTGGCCCATACTCCTTTAAATCTTACCTATCTGTGCATTTGTCCAAGCAACACACACAAAATGCTGGAGGAACTCAGCGGCCAGTCAGCATCTATGGTAAAAAAGTGCAGTCGATGTTTCGGGCCAAGATCCTTCTGTCCGAAACGTTGACTGTACTTTTCTCGTTAGATGCTGCCTGGTCTGCTGAGTTCCTCCAGCATTTTGTGTGTGTTGCTCAATTCGACAGCACCTGCAGATTTTCTCTTGTTTGTGATATCGAGTCCAAGAGTTGGGATGTTATGTTGAAGTTGTATAAGATGTTGGTGAGGTCACATTTGGAGTCTTGTGTGCAGTTCTGCACTCTTTTCTGGATGCTGCCTGGCCTGTTGAGTTCCTCCAGCACTTTGTGTGTGTTGCTTGGATTTCCAGCATCTGCAGATTTTCTCTTGTTTGTGTATTGTCACAAAATGCCTTATCAATATTGCTATTCTATTTGCCTCAACCATCTCCCCTGGCAGCTCATTCCATAAACACACCGTCTTCTACATGACTCCTCAGGCCTATTTTAAATGGCACAGACTCAGTGGGCCAAGTGGCCTATATCTTCTGGTCTTATGGACAACCTTGTTCTCAGCACCCTCTCATTGGAAGAAATAGTATTTAATGACTGCAAAATATTGCCAATGACAGGTGATAGGAGTACAGTCTCTTTCATGGAGCAGAATGGCTTCCTCCCCCATTGCAGAGGACTGTTTGGTCTTAAGTATTTTAGTGTTGAAGTGGAGGTCAGCCTGGATAAGGACAACTGAATAGGGACACTCTAACAATGGAGTGAACCAGTTGAGTTTAGTAACAGGTTCCATGCCATGCGGTATTCATCCATGGAGAGTAATAAAAGGTTAATATTTCGGGCTGAGACCCTTCCTCAGGACTGATGAAAGGTCTTGGCCTGAATCGTTGACTGTGTATTGCTCTCCATAGATGCTGCCTGACCTGCCGAGTTCCTCCAGCATTTTGTGTACATTATTCTGGGTTTCCAGCATGTCTTGAACATCTTGTGTTTATGATTAACGGATCCATAGTCAGTTTCACTGATGGTAACTGTTGATTTACAAGTTTTAAAAAAAACTGAATGTGTTCTGCTTCATTTCCCTCAAGGTCCATTGGCTTTTGCAAGCTTTAGATTATTGAACCTGTCAAAAAGTAATTTCTTTTTAGTAACAGGAAAGAATATTAAAACTGCAGTACTGTAATTCAACCTTGGGGAAGAAAACTGTGATGAATTTGTATTGTTTACTGAGGCATCAAATGATGTGCAGTGTCCCTTTGTGGTTGGCAGATGGTACTACATGCAACAACTGTGCACGTCTAAGAGTCTGCTGATGCTGGAATCTGGAGCAACAATTTGTAGGAGGAATTCAGTGAGTCGAGCAGCATCTGTGGGGATTAAGAAATTGTTAATGATTTGGGTAGGGTCTTGACCCAAAACGTCAACAATTTCTTTCCTCCCACAGATGCTGTTTGAGCTGCTGAGTTCCCCCATAAAATTGCCTGTAACAACTGAGATTCGCACAATATTAGGCGAAAATTCAAATAGCTTCTTCTTAACTAAAAATTCCTCTGCTTTTTCCCCCATTCTGCTTAGGGTAAAATAGCCATTTTGGAACTTAGACATTCTTAATAATTCTCCGAGGGCAGTGAGTGTCAAGAACCCACATCATATCAAAAGGCAAGATCTTTATAACATTTGTTACAGGGGAGCATCAGAACTGGAGTTTTGTTATCTCCCATTCTCCATTATGCTGACTGGGATCTACTTGGAGGAGGCCCTCCGTTTGTCGATGTTAACCATGGATATTGTGTCCTAGTTGTCTATATGTGATAGGCAAGGCAGGGTGGTAAGAGATGGAGAGCAAGCTCACAAGCCAGGGCAGTAAGATATGGTTTCCTGTGCAGCAGGCTTCCCCTCTCCATACAGGGGATGAATTCAAAGGAAGAGCAGAGATCAATACCGTTTGGCACCAGCATTGTCGCAGAAGATGCCAGTCAGCGTTGAACACAATGCAGGACTGCCTTAGGGACTCCAGCTCTGGATTTTTCCTTGGGGTTTACTCCTGAAGCCTTCGCCACGAGTCAGTATAGCCCCAAGAAACTGGAGGTTTGAGATCAGAGTTTTCCTTCTCCTAGCTGATGAGCCCTATCTACCCGAAGCAACAGGTTTTAAGGTACCATTAGCCCACCTTTCCCCGATTTCTTGTCAATAGAAATGGCTCTACCAGGCTCAGTAGCTGAGCCACATGTAAAGGCCAGGAGCTGAACTTGGTTGTCAGAGGCTATTTGAGGTGGGAGCATTTAATAGGTAGTGGGAGCTTATCTCTCCCACACACACCCCCTCCCCCAGTTATAACAACCTTAAGGAACCTGGTATCTACTATCCCAGCACAAACTAGAGAATGAATGTGAGCCCCTTGAAGTTTCCACAGCACTGCTAGTGAAGCCTCAAGTCCGATGAATAGTGGTGTCTGCAAGGCTGGGAGTCCAGGCCAGAGACTGGATGTTGGAGGCCAGATGTCAATGAGCTTAAGAGTCTGGGGCCAAGGACTGGAGGCCTGGAGGGTTGGAGGCCCAGGTGTGTCGCGGATGAGAGGGTGGGATTTGTGCTTGTATTGCAGTTGTTGTTGAGTGTTGTGTATTGTATTGTGTTGAACATTGTGGACATGCTATGTTGGTGTTGGAATGTGTGGTGACACTTGTGGGCTGTCCCGAGCATACCCTTGGGTATGTTGATTGCTAGTACAACACTTTTTCTGTATCTTTCAATGCATATATGATAAATAAATCTAAATCTTACAGTGTTTTTTGAATTTTCCAAGTCATTCATCAAAACAGCACAAAATGCTGTTTTCCATCACCTGTAAGGTAAGATGGACTCCCGATCTCACAGTCTACCTTGTCATTGGCACGTTTTTGCCTGCTTGCACTGCACTTTCTCTGTAACTGTAACACTTTATTCTGCATTCTGTTACAGCTTTTCAATTGTACCACCACAATGTACAGATGTAACAAAATTATCTAAACTGATGGGATGGGAAACAAAGTCTTTTATTGCATCTCAAAACCTGCGACAATAATAAACCAATTTACCAATGACCAAATTTGTCAAATATTAATTACTTGTCTAAGTTTAGTGGAGGAATCTTGCTTGTGCCATAAATTAATAGTGCTCTGAGAGACCAAGAGGCCTGTTTCTACTCTATGAACTCCTGGTTAACCATTGGTAACAATAAGCTGCATTTTCCGAGTTTGAATATTAATTCAGTCCACTAAAAGTGCTTTGGTGAATTACGCTGTCAGTGTGTGGTTAAAGGATCTAATAGTGTAATAAAGTTACAGCCATATACGAATTTAGTTAGACCCCACTTGGAGTATTGTGTTCAGTTCTGGTCACCACATTGCAGGAAGGATGTGGATACTATAGAGAGAATGCAGTGGAGATTTACAAGGATGTTACCTGGACTGGAGAATGTGCTTTATGAGAATAGGTTGAGTGAAATTCTCAGTCGGGAAATTCTAGGCAGTTTCTAGAGTAGGTCGCATGGTCGGCACAACATTGTGGGCTGAAGGGCCTGTAATGTGCTGTAGATTTCTATGTTTCTGTGTTTCTAATGCTTTTATTATCAAAATTAACCTTATAATAAAAGTGAGTGTTAAAATAGGTGAAAGTGACACAGCAAGGCAGCTAGCAGAACTGCTGCCTCACGACGCCAGTGACCCAATGGCTTCCTGTGCTATATCTGTATGGATCTGATGCATCCTGCCTGTGATCGCATGGGTTTCCTCCACGAGCTCTAGTTTCCTTCTACATCCCAAAAGTAAGTGGATTGGCCGTTTACTTGGCCACTGTAAATTGTCTCCCAAGTGTAAGCAGTACAATAGGTGAGAGGAGTGCTGTGTATTTAATATTTCAGAAGTATTTTGAGTAATATTGTAAATATATTGGTTGATTGAACATTCTTATCCATTTAAATAATTCATGATGTATAAATATGTGAATTTCATACTTCATCATGCTAATACTCCTCGCTTTAAGTAAAACTAAGTTAGACTCACATTTTGGACTCCAGTCTTTTCCTTTTAATTAGTTTAATGTTTAAGAAGTCAGAAAAGATATACAAGGAGGGATGTTGTTAATGAGAATGTGGGAAAAATTTAAATGAAATTAACGTAGGATTAGTATAAATAGGTGGTTGATAGTGCAGACTCGATAAGCGAAAGGGCTGTAATACGCTGTAAAAGCCAGAGGTAAACACAATTTAGATTCCCGTTTATGTTAACCAAACACTGTAGAATCTTTAGTGCCTTCTGGGTTTCAACATATTCGGTGAAACACAACTAATTTAATTGAATCACTATTAAAAATTATCAGTGCTTGTAAATACCTCAATAACTAGTAAACATGATCCAGGCACGACTAGTACAGGAACTATAAATGTCGCCAAGTACAGCTGTCCTTTATTTGGTTAAGACTGCAAACAGGAATGAAACACTGGCTGACAAATATTAGCACAGTTGTTCCTATCATTCTACTTCAATGAACCACCGCTGCACAGATTCTGTGATCACCTTTTCTGTTTATGAGGGTAAACAAGCAGGATTATAGGGACAGAAGTCAACCAATCAGACTCTTGAGCATGTTCCACCATTGAATGATATAGCTCATATTCAGAGTAATTCCACCTGATTTGGCTCCATGTCCCTTACCACCGCATTAATCAAAATCTATTATTCCTCTTATAGTTAGTTATATACAGGTCTGCAACAGTAGCTGGGATGTGGACCACAGATTACCACAGGAAATAGAAAAGGCATGTCAAAAGGGCAATGTTATGAAGGTAATGGGAGATTTTAACATGCATATCGATTGGGAAAATCAGGTTGGTAATCAATCTCAAGAGAGTGAGTTTGTTGAATGCCTGCAAGATGGTTTTTTAGAGCAGTTCATCGTTGAGCCTACTGGGGAGATCAGCTAACCGGGTTAGGTATATGTAATGAACTGGAAGCAATTAGGGAGCTTAAGGTAATAGAGTCCTTAGGAGCCAATGATCACAATATGATTGAGTTCAATTTGAAATTTGATAGGGAGAGAGTAAAGACTGGCATAACGGTATTTTAGTGGAGTAAAGGAAATTATAGTGGTGTGGGAGAGGAGTTGGCAAAAGTAAATTGGAAAGAGCTGCTGGCAGGGATGACAGCAGAATAGCAATGGCGTGCATTTCTGGGAAAAATGGGGAAGATGCAGGACATGTGTATTCCAAAAATGAAGAAATACTCAAATGGCAAAATAGTACAACCATGGCTGACAAGGGAAGTCAAAGCTAAAAAGAGAGAGTGTATTCAACAAAGGAAAAATTAGTGAGAAGATAGAGGATTAGGAAGTTTTTAAGAACCTATAGAGAGGAACTAAAGGAAGTATTAGAAGGGAAAAGATTAAATGAAAGCAAGCTAGCAAGTAATATCAAAGTGGATAGTAAAAGCTTTCTCAAGTGTGTAAAAAATTAAAAGAGAGATGAGAGTAGATATAGGACCACTAGAAAATGAGGCTGGAGAAATAATATTGTGGTCAAGGAGATGACAGAGGCACTAAATGAGTATTTTGCATCAGTTTTCACTGTGGAAGATACTAGCAATGTACTAGATATTGTAGTGTGTGAAGGAAAAAAAGTGAGTGCAGTTACTATTATAAGGGATAAGTTGCCCAAAATACTGAAAGATCTAAAGGTACATAAGTCACCTGGACCAGATAAACTGCACCCTAGGGTTCTGAAAGAGGTAGCAGTAGAGATTATGGAGGCATTTGCAAAAAAAATCTTTGAAAAATCATGGTCCCAAAGGACTAGAAAATTACAAATGTCACTCCATTCTTTAAGAAAGGAGGAAGGCAGCAGAAAGGAAATTATAGACCAGTTAGCATGACCTCAGTGGTTGGGAAGATGTTGGAGTCAATTCTTAAGGATGAGGTTATGGAGTACTCGGTGACACAGGACAAGATAGGACAACATCAGTGTGGTTTCTTTAAGGGAAATCTTGCCTGACGAACCTGTTGGAATTTGAGAAGATCTTTCAGGAGATTACAAGTAAGATAGATAAAGGGGATGCAATGGATGTTGCATATTTAAACTTTCAGAAGGGCTTTGTAAAGGTGCCACACATAAGGCTGCTTACCAAGTTAAGAGCCCATGGTATTATAGGAAAGTTACTTACATAATTAGAGCATTGGCTGATTGGTAGGAGGCAGCAAATGGGAATAAAAGGATCCTTTTCTGGTTGACTACCAGTGACTAGTGGTATTCTGCAGGGTTTGGTGTTGGGACTGCTTCTTTTTATGCTGTATATCAATGATTCAGATGGTGGAATAGATGACTTTGTTGTTGAGTTTGCAGATGATATGAATATTGGTAGTGTGGAGACAAGTAGGCTGCAGAAGGACTTAGACAGACTAGGAGAATGGGCAAGAAAGTGGCAAATGAATTACAATGTTGGAAAATGTGTGGCCATGCACTTTGGTAGTAGAAATAAATGTGCAGACTATTTCCTAAATTGGGAGAAAATCCAAAACTCTGAGATACAAAGGGACTTGGCAGTCCTTGTGCAGAACAACCTAAAGGTTAACTTGCAGGTTGAGTCTGTGGTGAGGAAGACAAATACAATGTTAGCATTCATTTCAAGAGGTTTTGAATACAAGAGCGGGAATGTGATGGTGAGGCTTTATAAGGAACTGGTGAGGCCTCACCTTGAGTATTGTGAACGGTTTTGGGCTCCTCATCTTAGAAAAGATGTACTGGCATTGGAGGGGGTTCTCAAGGATGATTCCAGGAATGAAACGAGGAATGCTTGACTCACTGGAATTTAGAAGGATGAGTGGGGATCTCATTGAAACCTTTTGAATATTGAAAGCCTTAGACAGAGCAGATGTGGAAAGGATGTTTCTCTTGTTGGAGGAGTCTGGGACAAGAGAGCGCAGCCTTAGGATGGAGGGGTGTCCATTTAAAAAGGGTGTGAAGAAATTTCTTTAGCCAGAGGGTGGTGAATTTGTGGAATTTGTTACCACAAACAGTTGTGGAGGCCAGGTCATTGGGTGTATTTAAGGCAGAGATTTATAGGCTCTTGACTGGACACGGTATCAAAGGTTATGGGGCGAAGGCCGTGGAATGGGGTTGAGGAAAGGAAAAAAGGATCAGCCATGATTGAATGGCAGAGCAGACTTGATGGGCCAAATGGCCTAAGTCTGCTCCTATGTCTTATGGTCTTACAATTAATAAACGATTAAGCCCTCTGTGGGGGAGAAATATGTTGCCAAGTCCTATCTTGTTCTCATCCTCCCATAAGCACAATCTGAAATTAGTGTCAATGGCAATTTTTTTTTTCATATCCTAGTGTATGTCTGCCATAAAGTGAGATATAAGCTGCCACATAGCACCAGAGATCCAACTTCAATCCTGGCCTCATGTGTTGTCTGTGTGGCTTTGGCATATTCTCATGTGGGGTCGTTTTTCCTCCTGAGATCTACGGTTTCCTTCTACACCCCAAAGGCATGTAGGCTGGCAGGTTAGTTGTCTAATGTGTAGGTGAGTGGTAGATTTGATGGAAGGGTTGCTGATAAGAATTGGGAAGAATAAAAATGCCATAAGACCCTAAGATATAGGAGCAGAAGTAGACCATTTGGCCCATCAAGTCTGCTCCACTATTTCATCATGGCTGATCCATTTCCCACTCAGCTTCAAATCTCCTGCCTTCTCCCCATATCCCTTCATGCCCTGACTAATCAAGAATCTATCAATCTCTACCTTAAATATACCTAATGACTTGACCTCCACAGCTGTTTATGGCAGTCAAATTCCACAGATTCAGTACTCTCTAATGGAAGAAATTCCTCCTCATCTCCCTTCTAAATGGATATTCCTCTATTCTAATTCTGCGTCCTCTGGTCTTAAAGTCTTCCACCACAGGAAACATCCTCTCTACATCCACTCTTTCTAGGCCTTTTAACATTTCATGTAAAATAATAATATATTGTGCTCCACAATTCCCACTGATTACATTTTTGACAAGCAAAGCCCTCCCACCATTGAGTACATTTACACAGAGCGCTGTCACAAGAAAGCAGCATCTATCATCAAGGACCCCACCATCCAGGGCTTGCTCTTCTCTTGCTGCTGCCATTGAGAAGGAAGTACAGACCTTTAGGTCCCACAACACCAAGTAGAGGAACAGTTATTACCCTACAACCATCAGTCTCCTGAACCCTACAGATACTTCCCACGCCATAACTCTGAACTGATTCTACAACCTTCAGACTCACTTTCATGAACCCTTTGCAATTCATGTTCTCAGTATTATTTTTTATTTGCACGGGTTGTCTTCTTTTGCCTAGTAGTTGTTTGCCAGTCTTTGTTTATGTATTTTATTTTTGAAAATCCTATTGTATTTCTTTATTTAAGATAGTATATGCTAACAAACGATATGTATTTTTCAATAAATGTTACTTTGAATTTCAAACTTTTTTCCTCAACATGTCAGCTGTAGAGCAGGGCATAAACACAAGAGATTCTGCAGATCCCGAAAATCCAGAGTAAATATGAAAATTAACAGCCATTCTCTCAAGGGCACTTCACTCCTTCAACTCCAAAACCCAGTTATAACAGAAGATGGCACATTAACTATGGGTTGCCACCATGCTTTCCATAGACCCACCCCAGTCTGAAATGGGCAACTTCTATCCATGCAAAGAGGTTGCATTATATTAAAGTTGCATAACATTGAAGATAGTCACAGGCAGTGAGAGATATTAGACAGAAGAAGGGATGATTGGGGAATGCTCACTTTCTGGTTTTCACTCTCTTCTTTAAAGAGCCTCTTTATTGCATTTTCTAGTCACGGCAAAGTGAAGAGCAGAGTTTCAGAACTTTTAGAGAATGAGGGACCCAGCTGTGTAATGCATGACCTGGGCTAGCTCTTTAAAAAAAACTAACCCGCAATGAAACTAGGCTGGCCATGGACTTCAGCATTTTAAACAACCAGCAAACCTGCTGGTCTAACATAAACCACTGTGTGCTTTTCCTCTGGCTGGGAGCCACTACCTTGGCAGTAATTCAAAAGCCTAGCAATAGTGTAGGTTGAAACCAGGAGAGGTATTTCCACTTTCCACCCTGTTGCCTGTGCTAATGGCTGACCCTTTTCAAATTGGTGGACTTCTCAGAGAATGCAATGGGGGTTGGGGGGGGTGGAAATCACTCCATTCTCAGGTTTGGAAATTGGCCTTCACAGACTGCTAAATTTCAGTGCACATACAACAGTCTCACGGTCAATTGAAAGGAACAGGTGCTGTTGTGATATTAATGAGATGTAGTATTAATGTATCAATTGAAAGGACTGGCTCCGACAATGAAGGACGTCTAGCTTTTTGCTGTACATACATTCAGGCTAAAAAAGTTGCATTTATTAGCCTATATGCCCCAACTATATTCAAGGCTGAATTTTTTCCCTCAATTACCTCACAATTACTGAAGTTAAGTGACTACCAACTATATGTTGGTTCGGACATGAATGCTTTGGTAAACAATAACCTCGATAAATCTTCCTCAACTGTATCAAGCTCTCAAGAATCTGCTTCCAAAGCACTTAACCTCTTTCTAATGGATTTAAGTTTAACTGATATGTGGAGGGCGCATAATCCATCTGCTGAAGACTATACCTTCTTCTCCACAAGACATAAAACTTCCTCTTATATCCTCTGGTTTGCTGCCTTTGGTACACTCAATAGAATTTTTGCCCAGACATCTATCTGATCACAACCCAGTTATATCTACTTTCAATTATGGCAAAATCAAAAATAAAGCTACTAGGTGGAGGTTTAACTCCACCCTTCTAAAAAACAACAAATTTCTAAAACAACTGAGAACAAAACTGACGGAATTTATAAATTTAAATAAAAATAGTGTTTCGGATAATGACACTGGTTAGGGCCTCCATCAAAGGTTTCTTATGAAATAACGACATATGGTTCAGTTCCCACCTACATAAAAGCCAGCTTCAAAAGATTTCCACTCTAGAAGAACAATGTACGGTTTTGGAGAATGATCTCAAAAGGAGATACACCATAACAAAAGAAAACAAGCTCAAAACAAAACAAGCAGAATTAAATTATTTATTAAGAAGTGGGGCAGAATATATGATCCATATAACCAAACATAAGTATTATGCAGAAGGTAGCAGACCAAGCCATCTTTTGGCACTAACGCTCAAACAACAGGAAGCTAAAAGTTCAATACCAGCGATTAGATGTGCTAAACGTGGAGTAGTATCTTCAACAGAGGAAATAAATGAGACGTTTAAGAATTACTTTAAAGAACTGTATACAAGTGGCTCAGTTCCTTCTGAGAATGATTTAACCAATGTTTTTAGTGGATTAGACCTCCCTACGTTGTCATGAGAGGACACCAAAACTCTAGACTCTCCTATTACACTGGATGAGCTACTCAAAGCAGTCAAAGCTACAAATAAGGGCCATATGCCAGGTATAGAGAGCTTTCTGGACATTTCTTACCTAGAATTATCATCAGCAAGAGTAAATGATGCACGGCCAAACACAATGTTAATGTGGACAAATTTGATTTCTAACTTAAAAGATCTTCTGTTAATATAGGAAAGTTCTGTCTGCGTATGCACTACTAGTTGGTTGGTGGAGGGGAGAGGGGTGGAGCGGGGGAGGGTTGGAAAGGGAGGTAGTAATGAGGGTTGTAGGGTGGCTGGGTTAAATAGTCAAAATGTAATCAGCATCTGGTTGTATTGAATGTAATTTGTTGATATTGCAATAAAAATGAGTGAAAGGAACAGGTGCTAGGTGAATGGGAAGTAGATGTTTTTTCATTTGATGTAATTAACTTAGTTTAAATTTAGTTCAAATATAATCAACTCTTTCTAAGACCATCAATCTATTTTTTAGTGTTTGATTGTTCTAAGGAAATTAAATTTTGAAATATTATCTTTGAACATTTTCATAATGAATTTTGAGAGTAAACATGCATGTAGTATACATCATTTAATTTTTCTATCACTATGGAAATCAGAAGAGCAATGCTAAGGTATGTATGGGTCTTTAGAGAATTAAAATAGTGATTTAATAACAGCAAAAAAACCCTGGAGAACATGGATAAATGTTTTGAGTTATTACCATAAAAGGCATTGTTAATATATCTAAGATATCAAATAACATGGTACAATTTATAAAATCTGAATTACCAAGAATAAAGAATTAGAGAAACTCAGGGAGCAGACAAGTCGCTAGGATCCAATGGATTACACACTAGGATTTTTAAGGAAGTGGCTGCATAGATAAAGGACTAATCGGTTGAACATTTTCACAATTTGCTAAACTCTGTGAGAGCATCAGATAAATTGGAAAACAATCAATCCCTTGTTCAAAAAAGGAGAAAGGCAGAAAGCTGGGAAGTACAGGCCAGTTCATTTAATAGCAAATATTGGCAAGATACTAGCTGTTAATAATCAATAGCTATTGATAATAAATAAACAAAAATGTAATAGCTAATAATTTAGGAAAGCTGAATATAATAATTAAATGTAGTTAAACTAGTTTTATAAAATATAGAACATATTTCACATATTTGGTCAAACTCTTTCAGAATGTAACAGTGAGGGTTGATAGAGGGGAACGTGTAGATGTAATGTATTTAGATGTCCAAAAGACATTTGACAAAGTGCCACATAAGAGAATGGTGCATAAATTAAAGGACCATGGTATTAGAAGAAGTGTGTTAGAATGGATTGAAAACTTACTCTCTTGTAGAAGGCAGAGTTGGAACAAATAGAGCCTTTCCAGATGGAATACTACATGGATCAGCTGTTGACCCACAATTGTTCACTAGTTAGATTAAAGACCTGGAGGAAGGTAGAGAATGTAAGGTTTTCAAATTTGTCAATGATATAGAAATAGGGGGACTGACATATTGTGATAAAGATTCTGTGACTCTGAAATGGGATATAAATAGTTTGAGTGGGTGGACAAAATACTGGAAAATCGAGGTTAATATGGAGGTGCACAAAGTCATGCACCTCAGCAGGCGAAATCAAAGACAACTTATTCACTAAATAGAGACCATAAATAAAGTATAGAGTGATCTAAGCATTTCAGTGCTTAAGTTATGAAAAGCTAGCAGACAGTTACAAGTAAAAATTCCAATGGCATTTTGCTCTTCATTGCAAAAGGTTTGGTTTTTAAAACTGGTGAGTTTTGTTGCAATTGTACAAGGTGTTAGTGCAGCTTCACCTGGCAACTCCTTGCAGTTTTGGTCCCCTTTCCCAAAAAAAAAACACACTTTAACATTGGATGCAGTACAAAGGAGATTCACCAGGCTAATTCCTGGGATGTGAGGGTTTCCTGTTCAGACAGAATACATAGTTTAAACCTGTATTCACTGGAATTTAAAAGAATAGGAGTGGCCTATTCAAACATACAAGAGCCTAAGGGTGCTTGACAAGGGAAATGTTGATATCTTTTCACCATTGGGAGAGTCTTGAACAAGGGGATATAACTAAAAGATAAGAGTTTGGTCATTCAAACCTGAGGTACTGTACATTGAGATTTCTTCTCGTAGAGGACGAGAATCTCTGGAATTCCCTGCCCCATTGGGTGATTGGAGCTGGATCATGAAAGCTACAAAGTATATAAAGAAGAGATGGGTAAATATTTGAAAGATCGAGGAATAGAGGGGTACAGAGAACTGGTACTGAAGGAGTGTTGAGGCCAGCAGAGATCTACCATGATGATGTTAAATGGTGGGCAGCCTTGTAGGGCTTGGTGGCCTTCTCCTGCTCCTATTTTCTTGTGTAATCAGTTATGGTGACAGCTTTGGCAGCTGGGGTCAATCGCAGTAGCTTCTGTGATGTCAACCAAAGGTGCTATTGCCTTCTTTATGATAGCAAGACCCTGCTAGACTTAAGAACTTAAAGTACTGCAAATTGCTCAATCAGGGAGAAAATTCAGGAGCTAGACTTGGAATTGATTGTGCTGCTGCCTATGTCAGAGGAGTCGGTCCACATAGGTGGTGTGCTGTCTAACAGTAGCGATCTTCTTAGTCACTTTTCTTCTGCTCACAAGACCTTGTGGACATTGTTGATGTGGATTGCTGCAAGTCCAATTCACTGATTTATTGGTGGACTGTAGGGGATCTGTGTGGCCTTGGTCGTAGCGAGGATGGAGGCCTCAAGCTGCAGTGTTGCCTGTTTACAGCTGCCCAAGAGAGAGGCATTAGAGTCAGTGTGCTCCACCGGAGGCAATGAGGTGGGAGTGGGTGCTGCCACCCAGTGTTCACTCAGCAGAAGACAACCTGTATTGTGTTCGACTGCAGACTGCTGCAGCATCAAGGGACTCAGGGTTTTGAATTGCAATTTTTTGTGTGAGACTGTACTTTACTGATATCTTATACATGTTATACTGTATGTGCCTTGTGCTGCATGTGACTGCCGGTGCTGTGTTTTTGCACCTTGGCCCCGGAGTAACATTGTTTTGTTTGGCTGTACTTATGGGTATTCATGTATGGTTGAAAGACAATTTAACATGCTGTAAAGTGTTACTGATAATGTAATGGTTTCTCTGTAGTTGCAATGTTTGGGTTAGGACTAGAGATAACGGGGTTAGGAATGGTGTTGTTCTTTCTTGTGAGCTGGAACAGAGATTTTTGTTTTTAAATTTTTTTATTAGTTTTTCAAAACATTTTACAAAATTAAAAACCCCAAATCCCAATGAGGAGCATTAATACAGTGCAAGATTAAGCATACAATAACAATATGCTACAAAGGAAGTGAATTTAACAAAAAAGCACCTAAATTAAAGACGTGAGCTTAGTGTCCTCCCCAAGCCCCAAACACAAGAAAAAAACAACAACAACTCCAGACCAACCACCACACAATTATAAAGAGTATAAGTCCGGACAGTCAAACTCCCAGACTGTGAATACACTTAGCAACAGAGGATAATAATGCCTACTACCAGAAAAAAAAGGGAGCTGAAAGCAAGGGACCGAAAAGAAGAGAAAAAAAAGAAAAAAAAACCCTAGTCAAGAGGAAGGTTATGAAAGTACCCGATAAAAGGTCTCCAGACCTTATGGAACCTTAGATCCGAATTAAGAACTGAATAATGAATTTTTTCGAGGTCCAAGCAGGCCATAATGTCGTTAAGCCATTGCGCATGAGTGGGCGGGGCAACATCTCTCCATCTAGGGAGGATCAAGCGTCTCACCAGGAGAGAGGCAAAGGATAGTATTCGGCATTTGGTCGGACCCAGACATAAATCTGTCTCGCCCCAAAAACCGAACAGAGCAATTAAGGGGTTAGGTTCTAGGTGCTGATTCAGAATACCCAATAATGTAGTGAAGACATCTTTCCAGAATTTCTCCAAGCTAGGACAGAACCAGTACATATGGATGAGAGAGGCCACGCCCCTCTTGCATTTATCACAGAGCGGACTAATGCCAGGGTAGAATCGAGATAGTTTAGATTTAGACATATGGGCTCTATGAACAATCTTAAACTGTAAGAGGCAATGGCGAGCACAAAGGGAGGTTGAGTTAACCGATTTGAGAACTGAGTCCCAGCTCTCCTCGGATAAGGAGATATTTAAATCCTGCTCCCAGGCCATTTTAATTTTATCCACAGGGGCCCGTCGTAAGGCTGCTAGTTTATCTCGGATAATTGAAATTAAACCTTTACCTAATGGATTAATGGAAAGAAATAGGTCCATAGCATTTTTCGCAGGCATTTCAGGAAAGTTAGGAATTAAAGGAGCAGTAAAGTGTCGGATTTGGAGATATCTGAAAAAGTGAGCATTAGGCAGGTTGAACTTAACGGAGAGCTGCTGAAAAGAAGCGAAGCGATTATCAATGAAGAGATCTTCAAAATGTCTAATGCCCTTCCTGTACCAAACATGGAATGCTGAATCGTACGTAGTAGGTAAAAAAAGGTGATTATGTGCGACAGGGCTAGAAACGGAAAACCCCTGGAAACCATAGCATTTCCTGAACTGAGCCCATATATGCAAAGTGTGTCTAACCAGAGGATTAGCTATTGACCTGGGCAGACTGCTAGGGAGTGCAGAGCCAAGAAGTGCAGATATAGATAATTCTTTAGTGGAGCTCAACTCCATTGTCACCCAGTTAGGGCACTCGGGTTGGCCATGGAAGAAAGACCAGAAGGCAGCACAACGTATATTAGCTGCCCAGTAATATAAGCGAAAGTTAGGTAAAGCCATGCCACCCTCTTTTTTAGATTTTTGGAGGTGGATTTTATTAATTCTAGAGCGCTTATTCTGCCACAGATATGACAAAATAATAGAGTCTAAGGAATCAAAAAAAGATTTAGGAATAAAAATTGGGATAGATTGAAATAAGTATAAAAATTTGGGGAGAACATACATTTTAACAACATTAATATGACCTACCAAGGACATAGATAGAGGTGACCATTGTACCAGACTCTGTTTTATAGCATATGAAAGATTGACAAAGTTTTCACGAAAGAGATCCTTAAACTTCCTTGTGACTGTAATTCCAAGATAAGTAAATTGATTATGGACTACTTTAAAAGGGAGATCATGAAATATTAGTTCTTGTGCTTCTTTATTAATTGGGAAAAGTTCACTCTTATGTAAGTTGAGTTTATAGCCAGAGATCTGGCTAAACTGGTCAAGAAGTGAAAACATTAGAGGTAAGGATGTAGACGGATTTGAGAGAAAGAGTAATAAGTCATCAGCATAGAGAGAAAATTTATGCTCAACACCCCCTCTCCAAATCCCTGTCAATTCAGGACAATTTCGAAATGCTATCGCCAGAGGTTCTATAGCCAAATCAAAGAGAAAGGGACTTAAGGGGCATCCCTGATGGGTGCCACGTTTGAGATTAAATACTTGGGATTTCTGAAAATTAGTTAGAACAGAAGCAGTAGGACACAGGTACAGCAATTGGATCCAAGAGATGAAACTTTGGCCGAGGTCAAATTTTTTTAAGACTGCAAAAAGGTAGTTCCACTCTATACGATCGAATGCTTTCTCCGCATCAAGGGAGATAACACATTCAGGGTCCCAGTTGGAACTGAGTATAAGATATTAAATAAACGCCATATGTTAAAAAAAGGGAGACGGTTTTTAATAAAGCCTGTTTGGTCATCAGAGATAATGGAGGGAATAACGGTTTCTAATCTATGAGCCAACACTTTAGCTAAGATCTTTACATCAACATTGAGCAGAGAGATCGGCCTGTACGAGGAACACTCTGTTGGGTCTTTGCCCTTTTTTAAAAGAAGAATAATAGATGCCTCATTGAAAGAGGGTGGCAATTTGCCGTAATTAAACGAGTCAGATAATACTGAAAGTAACTGAGGAGAAAGAAGTGAAGAGAATGATTTATAAAATTCCACAGGGAACCCATCAGGTCCAGGAGATTTCCCAGAGGACAGTGCAGAAATTGCAAAAGATATTTCTTCTGGTGATATAGGCACATTGAGTTTGGCTTTGAAATCAGATGAAAGTGAGGGGATATTCAGATTCTGTAAAAATTGATCCACAGAGATATTGTCATTCAGAGATTCAGAGGAATAAAGCCGAGAATAAAAATTTTTAAATGCGTCATTAATTTCTAAATGGTCCGATGTAAAGTCTCCGTTCTCCTTCTGGATCTTTGTAATATGTTGTTTGGCTTTGGAACGCCTCAGCTGATTGGCTAGGAATTTACCAGACTTATCCCCATGAATGTAAAAGCGGCTCTTGCTTTCGAGAAGTTGGCGTTCGACAGGTTGAGTGGACAGAAGGTTGAATTTAGTTTGGAGTTCAACGTGCTTCTTGTATAATTCAGGGTTCTTAGTTTGGGCATATATTTGATCCAGATCTTTAATCTGGTTAATGAGGTCTGCTCGATCTGCACGGGATCTTCTATTGAGATTTGCTGTGTAAGAGATTATTTGACCCCTCAGATATGCTTTCATGTCATCCCAGACAATCTGGGATGGCACTTCGGGTGATGTATTAGTGTTAAAATAAAAGGTTATCTGGTCCTTAATAAATTTTACGAAATCATCATCTGATAATAAAGTTGAATCGAACCGCCAGTGTTTGTTCCTCTGAGGGAGACCAGGAAAGTTCAGAGAGAGGGTAATTGGGGCATGGTCAGAAATCAGTATACTCTGATAGTCACAAGAGTGGGCAAATGGGATAAGTTGGTTATCGAGTAAGAAATAGTCAATTCTAGTGAAGGTATGGTGAACATGTGAGAAAAAAGAATAATCTCTCTCCGTAGGATGGAGGAAACGCCATATATCAGAGATACCAAAATTAGAGAGAAACGATTGAATAGCTAAGGCAGATTTAGTAGGTGATCTGGTAACAGAGGACGATCGGTCCAGTTTAGGATCCAACCAACAGTTGAAGTCACCACCCAATATAAGAGAGTATGAGTTTAAGTCTGGTAGTGAGGAAAAAAACCGTTCAAAAAAGTTAACATCATCAAAGTTGGGGGCATACAGGTTTGCTAGTGCAACTTTAGTGTTATATAGTTTACCAGAAACAATAATAAAACGGCCATTTGTATCCAATATTTTATTATGGAGTTCAAAAGGAGTATTTGAGTTAATAAGAATGGAAACTCCCCTAGCTTTAGCGGCAAAGGATGAGTGAAAATGCTGACCCACCCACTTTGACAGAAGCCGGGAGTTATCAAAACAACAAATATGAGTTTCTTGGAGGAAAGCAATGTCAGCTTTGAGTTGTTTAATATGTGAGAATACCTTCCTCCTTTTAACAGGGTGGTTCAATCCCTTTACATTCCAGCTCACGAATTTAAGTGCACTAGCCATTATCAATTACTAATGCATAGAAGGCAGCAGGCATATAAAAAGTCAAGCAGTACAATAGCAGTCTGGGAGCAGAGATGTAAACATAGATTCGTAAGGTCAAAATATAAACATGTCCTAAGCAATAAAGAGATGTTGGAACTGGAAAATCCACCCCACCAGCACAACCCAAAACTAGACGGCTACCAAAACAAGTAGCTAGCTCTACCAAAAAAATTAACCCAAATACAACTTCCAGATCTGTGTCATTAACAACAGTTCCTTATAAATACTATAGCAAATATTAACTAGTTTATGCACTAGAAAACATAACTACAGATTAGAACACCTTCTGCAGAAATATAAAACTTAATACAGAGAAAATCGGAAGAAAACCAAAACTAACCTACCCGCGAAAAATTATAGAAGAATAAAGTAAGAGAAAGGGAAAAAAAAGGTAAGAAGGAAAAAGAAAAACGAAGAGGAAGGGGAAAATTATAAATTCAAGATGAGTATTTATCAACCATTTGCAGAGAAGGGAGAAAAAAATTCAGAGATTAGAAAAAAGGGGAGAAGAAAAGAAAAAGATAAAATAAATAAATATTTAAAACAAAGGAAAAGTAAATCAGCAGTTGAACTGTGAACCGACAAACAGGGAGGCCTTCACTAAAGACTTCGAACCTCCAAAACAAGTTAGGGTTAGTTGTAGACCTCTGTAGGTAAAGTTATACAAGAATAAAAATAGATTACACACACACCAAATCCCGGGAGAGATTGTCAACAGCCCTTAAAGTTTCAATGAATAATGTCTGAGTGATTCAAGTGAATTCCGAGTCCAGAGAAAGTAATTTTACTACGAGGAGTACTTATCCACCATTTTAGGAGGTCCGATCAGATTCCGAAGATGACTGGATAGCTGGAAGACTTGCCACAAACGCTTCAGCTTCCTTCGCTGATTTGAACCACTTGAATTCCCCGGTATTAAGCTTGATTCATGGATCGGCAGGGTTACGAAGGGAAGGTTTGAAACCACGATCAAAAAGCACTTTCATTGCGCCTTTAAACTCAGCGCGCAGGAACAGAGATTTTCACGGTCTTTTGCCGGGGAGAGATGAGGAGAGAAGACGCGAATGAAGACAGTTGGTAGACCGCTGGACAGGGTGGACTCGGAGCGAGGGTCCAAAGGGCATCAACGATCAGAGGAGGTCGATGGTGAATGATTGACTTATCATTGAGCTCCAACATTGTACAACAGAATGTTTAACAAGATTGGGCCCTTTTTTTTCCATTTCTTTACTAACCATATAGTCAAAGTAAGAATTACAAAGCTTAATCGTTTAATTGTATATTGTGTACTGTTTGTCATTTCAGGGTACTGATTTGTAACAGGGCACACATTGCGCAACATCCACCCAAACAAGATTTCTTAAGTTTGGCCATGCCAGGGGCTATCACCCACTACATTAAGCCGCTAGCCGAAGCGAGAGTTACAATAATAAATTGGAACTTTACAGTCAACCAGTAGATCTGTGGCCAGGGATGACGGGATAGACTTTGCACTGTGTATAGAACATAGAATAGTGGAGCACAGGAACACACCATTCGGTCCTCCATGTCTGCACCGACCATAATGCCAGTCTAAACTCATCCCATCTGCTGGTACATCATCCATCTCTCTCTATTCTCTGCCCGTTTATATATTTTTCTAAAGCCCTCTTGCTATCATAAACAGTCCTGATCTGGGTCGTACAACGTGCTGGGAACTGGCTCCCCAGTGAAAGATTCCACAACTGAGCACGCAGAAGGACACAGAGTGGCCCAAGGACGGACAGCCAGCAATCCTGGTACAGAGAGAAAAATTGAATCCTCTTTTGATAGGTAGCTGCCAGACTGGCTACAGACACAAAATGCTGGAGAAACAGGTCACACAGCATCGATGGAGGAGAATAAACAGTCAGTGTTTCGGGCTTGATGAAAGGTCTCAGCCTGAAACATCGACTGTTTATTCCTCTCTATCGACACTGCCTGACTTGCTGAGTTCCTCCAGCATTTCTTCTGCGTTGCTCAGTATTTCCATCTGCTGTATGTATCGCTTGCACTTTTGATGTGCCAGACCTGCTCTAATACTTTCATTCCACCAGCAGAGGCCGCTGTTGCCCTATGAAACAACTGTAGCACTGCCTGCAGGAGTGAATGGTCAGAAATCAGTGACCTTTGGGATTGTTGTTTGACTTGATGTCCTCCCAACACTAACCCAGTTGTTGCAGCCACAACACTTCAGATACCTCCTTGCCCCTTGAAATGAGCATCTGGAACACTTCAAACACCTCCTCAACCATGCCGGACTTTGTTGTGAGCCCCTTAACTCCATCCCTCAGCAACCCGACAGGAAGAATAGATGACTACATCTCAAATGAGAAAGAGCTCAGGTTCAAATAGTAAATAGTAACCCTGGTGAAATCAAATTCTACAATATAAATATATTGTCTCATTGTCCATATCTGGAAAGAGGAGGATATATCAGGGGATCTTTATGAGAGAGCATCATTATTTCAAAAAAGGAAATCAACCCAACTGACAAAATAGACTCCCTGCTGTTGGCCACAGGAAAAGTCTTACAAGGGTCCTCCTCAACTACCGCCTCCTAGTGGCTAAAGAGTGGATTCTGTCCACACTGAGACAGAGTGGATATGATTTTTTACTATTAAGAGTACTGAAGCAAGCAATATCAGCTACTAAACATGGCCTTCTCAACTTCCTTCAAACCTTTGACTCCATCAGTAGGGGGTCTGAAGAACATCCTCCTCAAATTCATCTATCCACAGAAGTTCATCACCATCTTACATACGCTCTCTTACCAAAGGCAAAGAAATAAATAATAATAAGTAAATAGACAATAGGTATTAAGAACATGTGATGAAGAGCCCTTGAAAGTGAGTCTATAAATTGTGGGAACAGTTCAGTGATGGAGCAAGTGAAGTTGAGTGAAGTTAGCCCCTTTGGTTCAAAGGCCTGATGGCTGAGGGGTAGTAACTGTTCCCGAACCTGGTGGTGTAAATACAGAGGCTCCTGTATCTTCTTCCTGATGGCAGCAGTGAAAAGAGAGCATAACCTGGGCGGTGGGGATTCCTGATTATGGATGCTCCTTTCCTGTGTTACGTACCCCGTAACTGGGTCACTTACCAGCAAAGATAGAGAGGTCCGTTGAAGTCTGATGGTACTATTTTTAACAGTATTGATAAAAATACACAAAAATAATATCAATGCAAACATACAGGTAATATACGTCGTCAATACTAAATCTAAAAGTGCGGGTATAATAATAATCAATAAGAAATAACTCTATCGTTGTCTAGGGGATAATGTATTGTCCGATGGAAATATAAAAGTCACTCAAGTTCATTCAAGCTGCAGGCTGCAGCCTTTGGTTGGAGTCAAGAGAGAGAGTTTAAAACTTACCCATTCCTTTTATGATGTCAATCCTTTGAAAGTCGTTGGGGCTGATTTCTCCTTTAGTTTAGCTAAAGCCGTTCTTCCATGGTAAGGCCCACCAATTCCGAGGCAAATGGAAAAGGACGCACGTGGGCTTTCCACCAGCTTTCGCTATTACACCGTTACAGGATTTCTAGCGTTTCTTCTGGTGCGTCTGAAGGGGCTGTTCCCCAGACCCTCTTTTATCCCCACTCACGGGGTCTCAGATGTCAATCAGGGTGGAATGATGCCATCCCCCAACCAGCCCACATTGCCTGAGGGCTTCCACGAAGCACAGTACTCAATACACAATTCCGTCTCCAAGAGACAATGGCCGCTTCCCGTTGCTTTGTATCGCTGAGGGCCAGGACATTTCAAACCCCTTTGTGGATTCTGCATGTCTTTCTCTCATTTCCTGGGTCTCCTGACCCGAATCAATAGTGATCCTGCGATTCTCAAAAAGGAGGGGGCCACTCTGCACCCCTCGGCCCCTCAGAGTTGGGCACAGGCGTAACACCTGCGACAATGCTTAATGTAAAAAGGCTCAATGTTGGGGAGGGCTTTACCCGTAAATCATTAAATTAAAAACAAATATGAGTTTTTCATTGGAGCTAGTCCCACCCAAATGATTAGTGGAATAAACATGAATAGTTCATGTTAAGTGCAGTGCCATTTTTGGAAAAGCCCTAGGTTTAATCAACTTTCCTACTGAGTTAACAGGCCTTAGTTTGATTGGTAGTAAAAATGCCAGAATTGGTCTCAATGCATGTGGGCCTTTGAATGAAAAAAAAACTCAGTCCTAAAAGCACGACAAATTTTTTCTGAGAATGTGATCCCCCGGTTTGAGATTCCTCATCCGGGAGGAACAGGGCAGCACAGTAGCGTAGTGGTTAGCACAATGCTTTACAGTACCGTAACCTGGTTCATTTCCCACTCTGCCTCAAAGGAGTTTGTATGTTCTCCCCGTGACTGCATTGGTTTCCTCTGCGTGCTCCAATTTCCTCCCACAGTCCAAAGACCTGCCGGTCAGTATGTTAATTCATCATTAGAAATTGTCCTGTGATTAGGCTAGCAGGAAATCAGGGGTTGCTATGTGGTGCAGCTTGTGGGGCCGGACAGGCCTAGTCCATGCTGTATCTCAATAAATCAATAAATAAGTAATGTTCTCCATCTACAGTACCTTACTGAGCTGTATAGAAACTTTGTTAAGTTTCTTACAGATCACCTTGAGTTGGGCTGTAGGGTCTGTTCCCATGCTGTGTAACTTAATGACTTTTCTGAATCTAGAAAGTGCAGGCCCAGTCTACCAAATCAATTATCAAATAACAAATTCAGGAACCAGGCTGATGAATCCTTGCAGCACTCCCTTCATACAACACACACAAAATGCTGGTGGAACACAGCAGGCCAGGCAGCATCTATAGGGAGAAGCACTGTCGATGTTTTGGGCCGAGACCCACGAAGGGTCCCTTCATGACAGGTTTTTCAGGGAAGGACATCAAAACTGCAGAGAAAACTCCAGGTACGGTTTCTCCAAAGCCCTCTACAATGTCTATCAATAAATACTAGCAGATCAATAATATATATAAGGAGCACATGAATCGTCTGAGCTTCACTCATTATATTCTGTTTAAGCAAGGCATAACTTACCTTTAAAGTACTCTTCCAGAAGGGTGGTTTTTATTTTACCAACTGTTTTAATGGGATTAAAGGAGCAGATTAGTTCAATCAAACCACGATTCATCTCCTGTAATGAGAGAAGCAAAGCCATATTAAGTGAAATTTCTAATAAGTTGGAACAGACATAAGGAGACAGAAAATTTTGTTCAGTGTATTTATGTGCAAGTTTGTTTGAATATTGTGGTTGGCACAGTAGAACTTACCTCTCCCCATCTTATTTGTTACATGTATATTATCTCCACACGCCTGGAGCACTCACACAGTAGTGATACCAACCATTGTGTGCTGTTCACTTCATGCCTGTCCCACCATGTAGGCTGACTGTGAGTTAATATTTCAGGTCAATTATCTTTCATCAGTGGTACATTAAGTAGGTTGCAGGTGTCACTGAGCTGCTGAGTGTTTCCAGGATTTTCTATTTCAGGATGGCTTCTTGAGACCTGGAGTAATTTATTTTCTTAGATTTTGCTCCAAGGGTAGGACTTTGTTCAGTTCAGTTTAGATGTCACGTTTACCTACATTACGATACTGGGTATATGTCAATGGTTTTAAAACCATTGGGAGCCCCTGAAGACAAGAGGAACCCTGTAGAAGTAGTGGGTGGTTTTTAAAGTTATTTTACACATTTCTATACCGGCATTGTGCAGGAATTCACATCCTCATTTGTGATACAAGACGCAAATAGGGTAGTTCAGGGACAGGGAGTTCTGCACTGCTAGGGAAATACTTGGAACAACCAGTTTTGAAGTCCTCAACGCTGAACTCCTTTCCTAGTCACTCCCAAAAAAAATTTGACAGCTCATCATTTATCACAAGCTAGTAGTGGGAGAAAGGTTGACTTGCCAAGACGATGTCTTGTGAGCAAGGGACGAGACTACTGGCACAAAATAGGCAACGCATTGCACCAGGACCTACAAATGTGGGCCCATAATTAAGCCCTGGGCTACAACTACGCAGTCTGAGGCAGGATGCTCAGCAGTTAGAGTCCTTAAGAATACCAACCAGTTCCGATCTGATCCTGGGAGCAGATTCTGTGTTTAAGAATAAGAATAAGGTTGTGATTTGTAATTGGGTTGCAGTTTCCCCAATCTTATTCACTCATGCAGATGATGCAGTAACATGCATTTGCTCCTTCCCCTACAACCCCTCCCTAGGCCCACCAACAACATGACCATCATTTTAAGCAGTTTTCCATTTATCTGACTGATGGCCATAACTATACTTGCTCTCTGAATGCTACACCGGTAACTAGGAGGAGGTTATCAGATGACTTAAGCTTTCCCAATCCAATACTGAAGTTCATGCTAAGGTCTACAGACATCACCGATTTAATGCAGTTGGTCTGAGGGAGACTTTCTTCACCCAGAAGACAGTAAGTATACAGTTCCTGAGAAAGGGCTGAAACTGGGCCAATGAAACCATTTAAGGTGAGAACCTCAATATGCATTTAGGATTAGGATCAAGTGCTGGGATTTGGGATGAAGATGGAAGGGTCCAAATGCTAGTCTTGGACGAGTTGGGCTGAATGGTCTGTTTCTACACTATACAATTCCAATCTATTCTCTATACATTTGGAACATAGATGTCAAGTCCCTGGTTATTTTACAGACAACTGTATCAAATAAGCAGAATATTGATATGCTGCAAATGTACTGTTGTTTTTTTAAAAAAAAATTATTCCCAGGATGTGAACATCACTGAAAATAATTGACATTTCTTGAACAGTTGTTTTCTTTAAAGATTTACTCAGTCATTTCCCAGGGGCATTAAGACCCAGCCATTTTACTGTCTGGTTAGAGCCCCTTATTGGTCGGATCAAGGTGGGTGTTACATGGTTAGCCCAACACCTTACGGTACAGGCGACCCAGGTTTATTTCCTGCCGCTGCCTGTAAGGAAGTTGAACATTCCTCCTGTGACTGCGTGCGGGCGCTCCAGTTCCTCCCACAGTTAGTCACTTGTAAATTGTCCCGGGCAGGTTGTTCAAAGAGTTGGAAGGGTCTTTTCCACAGATCTTTCTATCTCAATAGATAATAAATACATACAAACATAGATAAATAAACAAACACACTTGCTCTTTCCTGCTGTGATTACTAGTTCAAACAGTGAGTTGCAATGAGTAAACCTGATGGCTGATCAGTAAACTCTAACGTCCAGGGGCTTTAAAGAAATACATTAGATACATTCAGTTCTATTCTTCCCAGTTAGAGAATTCTTTGCCTGGAAACTAAAGCATGTGATTTGTTTATTTAGCTAGTTAAATAGTTATTTCAAGATACAGCGCGGAACAGGCCTTTCCAGCCCAATAAGCTGCACCACCCAGCAGCCCACCGATTTAACGTCATGGCTATTCCTCGAGGTTGAGGATGATGGTCTCCATTCTGTTGATCTATTTATGGGTTCTCAAGTGGCTTATGAGTCCAATCTTGGCTTTGAAAGTTCTTCCGCATTCAGGACAGGTAGTTCCAGATGGCAGATCGGCTTTGGTTGTTGCTGCCTCTCTTTCCACTTTCTTCTCTTTTCTTCTAATGCTGCACATCTGTCGGCTTCGGAGGTTCCTGTTCCTTCTCGGATGATGGTTTGCCAGAGTTTCCTCTCCTTGGCATTGGTTTCCCAATTGTTGATGTCGAAGTTACACTTCTTCATGTTGGCTTTTAAGAATGTCTTTGAATCTCTTCTGTTGTCCGCCTCTTTTACGTTTGCCTTCTTTAAGCTGGGAGTAGAAGATTTGTTTCAGCAGACGTTCGTCTTTCATCCGAACAACATGACCGCTCCATCTTAGTTGGTTATTGATGACGTAGGCTTCAATGCTTGTTGTTTTTGCTTCATTTAGCATGCTGACGTTGGTTCTTCTATCTTCCCAGCTGAATTTTAAGATGTTTCGAAGACAGCGTTGATGGAACTTTTCAAGTGCCTTCAGATGTCGTCGGTATGTTGTCCAGGTTTCTGATGCGTACAGGAGCGTTGGGATCATCATTGCTTTGTACACTAACATTTTGGTCTCTGTTCGGATGTTACGATCATGAAAGACTCTTGTTTGGAGACATCCAAAAGCTGTTCCAGTGCATTTAAGACGATGTTGGATCTCATCATTAAGGTCGACATTGGAGGAGAGGTGACTGCCAAGATATGGAAAGTGATCCACGTTTTCCAAGGTTGTTTCGCCAAGTTGAATTGATGGTTCAATCTGATTAGTCTCAGTTGGTGACGGTTGGTAGATGATTTGAGTCTTCTTGGAATTGATGGAAAGTCCAAGTTTCATGTATGCACAGTTGAAGGCAATGTTGACATCAGAACACTATTAAGAAGTTTAATGTTGACATGTTTCAAGACATCAACCATGTACAGAAGTTCCAACAAAATCTTCAAGAACAACTGCCTCAACAAATCCCACCATCTGTAGAAGAACACTGGAGTCAATTGAAGAATGCTATCATCACCTCCTGCAAAAATACCATTGGGTTCAAGACGAAAAAGCATCAGGATTGGTTCGATGATAACGACAAACTACTCCAACAACTCATTGGCGAAAAGAGAAAAGCTTTCATCCCCTTACAAAATGACCAACAATCGGCTGCCAAAAGGAAACGCTATCAGGAATGCAAGGCTGCAGTCCAGAAGAGCATCCGAAACCTGAAAAACCAATGGTGGAGGAAGAAAGCTCAGGAAATCCAACAATTAGCAGACGCCAATGACACTCGAGGCTTTTTCAACGCAACTAAAGCTATTTTTGGCCCAATCCACTCACGGTCAAGCTCCTCTCAAAAGCAAAGATGGTTCAACCATTCTGAAGAGCAATGCTGACATCAATTCTAGATGGAGGGAGCACTTTGAAGATCTTCTAAATCAAACCGTCTCATTTGACAGGAACGTGATTAACAACATTCCAAAACAACCCATTGACGACTCCTTAAGCAAAATACCAACACTTGAAGAAGTCAAGGAAGCCATCAAATCCTTGAATAACAACGCCGCTGGATTTGATGGAATACCAGCTGATGTCTACAAAATTGGAGGTAACCCGCTTCATTATCAACTGCATCAACTTCTCATCAAGATCTGAATAAATGAAGACGTACCAGCAGACTTTAGAGACTCAGCAATCGTTACCATCTACAAAAGGAAAGGCGATCGATCCGAATGTGGAAACTATCGTGGAATTTCCCTGTTATCAACAGCAGGAAAGATCCTCACCCGCATCATGAACAACTGGCTCAAACCTTTAGTCGAGAAGATCCTTCCAGAGACACAAGCCAGTTTTAGCCATTATGTGGAGCAATTGACATGATCTTCACAATGCGACAACTACAAGAAAAATGTCGTGAACAACTTCAACCTTTGTACATGGCATTCATCGCCCTCACCAAAGCCTTTGACTCGGTATCGAGGGAGCTCCTATGGGATGTCCTATCCACCTATGGATGCCCTGAAAAGTACATTCAAATCTTGAGACTCCTCCATGATGGCATGCTTACCACAGTCATGGTCAGCAATAGTAACTGTGAGCTTTTTCAAGTTAGATCAGGAATAAAACAGGGATGCGTGATTGCCCAACTTTGTTCACCATCTTCATTGTGACAATCATCCACATCATCAAGGATGACCTACCCCTAGGAATTGAAATTGTCTACAGAACAGATGGCAGACTTTTCAATCTTGCCCGTCTCAAGTCCAAAAACAAGATATCCACGAGTTCCCTCATCGAGTTCCAATACGCAGATAACAACAGTGTTGCAGCTCTTTCAGAAAACCACCTACAACAGATTCTGACCGATTTAACACAAGCTTAATTGCAGGACAATCTACAATGACAAATTAACCTACAAAATGGTACACCTTTGGATTGTGGGAGGAAACCAGAGCACCCGGAGGAAACCCATGAAGTTGACGGATTCCAGACTGTCCTGAGCTGTAATAATGTCATGCTAGCCGTTATGCTACCATGGCACCTTGTAAAAGAACAATTTGTTTTATTTAGCAGTTTTAGCCTAGGAAGGTGTCTCAAGGTGCTTGTGTAAACTCATTGAATTGATTGTATGTACAGTATATTCAGTCTAGTCCAGATGAAAGGTGTCCGTCAAAAAAATCAACTGTCCATTTCTTTCTGCAGATGTAGTCTGACCTGTTGAGTTCCTCCAGCATTTTCTGTGTTGCTGCACGTCCAGTTTAAGGGCTTTATCGACTTTATCTTCCATACCCAACTAAAACAGTGTCTCTTTGCAAGTGGCTATGATTAAGTTGTGATTTTTAAACATGTATGTAGAGAGACATTTTAAACGTATTATGGAAATATCACCATTGTCACTGGATAAAAGGAATATTTGGAAAATCTTAATTTAGAATAAATCACTGAATAGAATAACCAATGGAAACAAAATTTAAATGAAAGGAAGCATATATTTACATTTGCCTTAATCCTGTGTCAATATTTAACCATTTAATTGTCAACTATTGAAGACACAGCTTATAACACTTGCACCGTAGTAATTTTATTTATTGCACGGTACTGCACCCACAAAAAAAATGATACGGGCTGATATGAGGAAATTTAAACTTCCTTCGGCAGAGGGAGCTAAGCTTTACCCTTTCATTGAACACATTTTTCGGTTTTGGAGTTAACTTGATATATTTAGTCTCCTACCTCTTTGAACTCACTCCAGGTGAGGACTTCCACATTGTTATTTGGTTTCACAAGATGGATCACAATTTTAAAAATCTCATGCACCATTGGTGGAGGATCACCCGAGCTCTTGAGCTTTTCAAGTTCCTTCTCATCCAGACGACTGAGATTTTGACTCATATCTTGAAGCAGTAATCGATGAAACAGTAATTTGTGAGAGCTTTTGTATTCATGATCAGAATCTGGAGAGAACCAATGGAAACAAAATTTAAATGAAAGGAGGCAGATATTTACATTTGCCTTAATCCTGTGTCAATATTTAACCATTTAATTGTCAACTATTGAAGACACAGCTTATAACACTTGCACCGTAGTAATTTTACTTATTGCACGGTACTGCTGCCACAAAAAAAATGATTTATGTGAGTGATGATAAACTTGATTCTGATATGGGTCTCTATTGTGGACTGAGAGTGGGATGGGTACAGGGAGAGGGAAATTCTGGTTGGGAAAACATAGAACATAGAATAGTACAGCACATTACAGGCCCTTCGGCCCACAATGTTGTGCTGACCCTCAAACCCTGCCTCCCATATAATCGCCCCCTTAAATTCCTCCATATACCTGTCTAGTAGTCTCTTAAACTTCACTAGTGTATCTGCCTCCACCACTAACTCAGGCAGTGCATTCCACGCACCAACCACTCTCTGTGTAAAAAACCTTCCTCTAATATCCCCCTTGAACTTCCCTCCCCTTACCTTAAAGCCATGTCCTCTTATACTGAGCAGTGGTGCCCTGGGGAAAAGGCGCTGGCTGTCCTCTCTGTCTATTCCTCTTAATATCTTGTATACCTCTATCATGTCTCCTCTCATCCTCTGGAGCGGGAAGCACCAGAGGGACATTCTGTATTGATCAATAAAGCAATTGTTGGGAATCAAATGATCTTGCCTGGTGTCTCAGGGAAGGGTGTGTCTGCACCCACACCACCCTTCCTACCCCTGGCACTCCTTCTCTGCCACCTGTCCCAAACCCTCCCACGGTGCTCCATCCTCGCTATTCCCAACATCCTTTGCTCCTGCCAGATTTACAACTCGCTCTCCCCTCCATGTTGACAGATACAGTACTGTGCGAAATCCTTAGGCACCCTAGCTATATATATGTGCCTAAGACCTTCTCACAGTACAATATATTATCGTGCATGAGGATGAAGAGATTCCACATGTATATTCGACCATATATTGGATCTGGCAAGATGGCACAGACTTAATTTCTCTGTAAACTAAATGATAGTTTGGTGGGATGATGAGGTTACTGTAACAAAAATCAAGTTAATCCCGACATGTACAATTTACTTTAAGTAAAGAGAATTCTTCATTTGTATTTATATTTATTTTGCACTTGCATTTGTATTTATATTTATTATAGCAAATAAAGAAATATTTCAAATTGCATTAATTATCCCCACTGAAATATGTTGATTTCAGCTAGTCGCTGCCAACAAGGTATAGTGTTGTCATTTGGGCCTGGGGTAATGCCCCTGGGTTGGGGAAAGGAAAAATGAGAAACATAAGAGATTCTGCAGATGCTGGAAATTTTGAGCAACACACACAAAATGCTGGAGGAACTCACCAAGTCAGGCAGCATCTAAGGAGGGCAATGAAGGGTCTCGACCCGAAATATCGACTCTTTACTCCCTTCCATAGATGCTGTCTGACTGGCTGAGTACCTCCACAATTTTGTGAGTGTTGCTCCGGAAAAATCAGTCACTTTAATTAACTTGAAAATGTGCAAGAGGTCAGTTATAATGTCCCTCTTCCCAGTACCAGATTAAACTACTGGTGCACTGGTTCCCATTCTCTGACATATTTTAAAGGTAGTAGTAAAAAAGCTTGTTTTAACTGGTTAAGAGGAAGCTGAGTAGAAAATACTGGGTTTTCTTTCTAACCTCATAGTTAAGAATCCCTACAACACCTGCTGATCTGTGATCTCCATCTTGGAGGCCAATATCAGCAGGATTTAGACAGTGAACCCTCAGAAGACATCAGGCCCCAATTTCAGTTATCTAGCAGGGTACTGAAAACCTGTGCTAACTAACTGGCTGGAGTGAGCAAGGACTTTTTAAATCTCTTTCTGCTGCAGTCAGAGGTTCACATTGGCTTCAAAAGGACATCAATCATACCGGTGCCAAAGAAGAACAGGCTGAGCTGCCTTAATGGCCATTGCCTGTTAGCACTCACATCTACTGTGATGAAGTGCTTTGAGAATTAGTCATGGCTGGAACAAACTCCTACCACTTTATCGGGCACATCTGTTCGTAATGCCACATCAGCCAATCATGAGGCAGCAATTCGATGCATAGAAGTATTCAGGCATGGTCAAGAGGTTCAGTTATTGTTCAGACCAAACATCAGAAGGGGAAAGAAATGTGATCTAAGTAAATTTGAGCACAGAATGATTGCTGGTGCCAGAAGGGAATGGCTTGAGTATCTCAGAAACTACTGATCTCCTGGGATTTTCACACACGGCAGTCTCTAGAGAGTGGTGTGAGAAACAAAGATCATCCAGCGATGGCAGTTCTGTGGGTGAAAATGCCTTGTTAATGAGAGAGGTCAGAGGAGAATGGCCAGACTGGTTCAAGCTGACAGGAAGGTGACAGTAACTCAAATAACCATTAATTCCAACATTGGTGTTCAGAAGAGCATCTCTGAACATGTCAAACCTTGAAGCGCATGGGCTACAGCAGCAGAAAGCTATGAATATACACTTAGTAGCCATTTTATTAGGTACAGGAGGTAACAGATATTCACTGAGTGAATTTCTCTTATCATTCCTGTTCAACCAATAGAAATAGAAGGAAATCACGTTACCTTCTGGCAAAGTTCCTGATAGCTCAGCAGCTTCTTTTACAATTAGGGCACAGGCTTGGTAAAGGATATGTAGCATCTTCAGCATACTCCTGTATTCGTGGGCCAGGAGCTCCTGGTTCACCCCTATGTCAATGTCAAGTATCGCCAGAGTTCTCCCTTCGATGTCTCTCAGTGGAAGACAAACACGATTTCTTTCAGATACTTTGGGTAAGACCACTAGTGAGGTATCAGCACATCTGAAGAGGTAATTTCTGATTGCAAAGAATATTGAATATCAATTAAACTTGTACTATAGATAGACAACAAGCAATGAGGCAACATGGATTTTTTTCTCTATTGAATTATAGTTTCTCAACTAATCTCTGCCGGGGAATTAGAGTATTGTCATATTGGCCTGGGGAAATGCCCCTGTGCTGGGAGAAGAAAAATCTGTAGATGCTGGAAATCTTGAGTAACACACATAAAATGCTGAGGGAGCTCTTAAAAATATAATGCCCCATTCACCTCAGTGATATTTAAAGATTAGTTTTTTTTGTCACATGAGAATCAAAACATCAAAATAAACAGTTAAATGCATCCTTGGCATCAACTCAAATCAGTGAGGATTCTGCTGTGAAGCCCACAAATGTCTCCACACTTCCGGGGCTAATGTAGCATGACCATAACTCACTAACCCTAACCATACATCTTTGGAATGCGGGAGGGAACTGGAGCACCTGGAGAAAATTGACAAAGTCACAGGGAGAACGTACAAACTCCTTACAGGCAGCAGTGGTAATTGAAACCTGATTGCTAATTGCTGGCACTCTAAAGCATTGTGTTAACTGTGCTGCAGAATATCTAGTATCCCCACTGAAATCCTACTACTTGGCTGTGAACTTCAGTTACAAATCCATAGCCTTCTCTGTCTGGGAAGTTCACGATTTTCTAGGGGACTTCAAGAATGCTGCAATAATGACCTTCTACAAGAAAGGATACAAGCTTGACTATGGCCCCAACAGAACATCTCCCTTCTATCTACTACAGGAAAACTCACTGGAACTATCCTCCTGAACCACCACCTCCCACTGTTAGATGAGTTGCTTCTGAGTTGCAAAGAGGAGTCACAATGGACATGATCTTCATGAGTTGACAACAAGGAAAATGCAAGGGACAGCATCAGTGGCAACATATAGCCTTCACTGACCTCATTAAAGCCTTTCAATCATCAATCAGGAGGGACAGTGGAACTGCATCCTCAAATATGACTGCTCTGAGAAATTCATCGTCATCTTATGTTGCTCCAACAAAGATTAAAGATTAAAGATATTTGTTACATGTACATCGAAACAGATTGAAATGCATTGGTTGTGTCCCTACTGATGGTAATTTCACACACATCATGCCCCCTGACACCTGGAACTTCCACCACACTGCTAGTGTCTTCCACAGTGAAGATTGATACAAAATACTTATTCAGTTCATCTGCCACTTCCTTGTCTCTCATTGCTATAACTCGAGCATTGTTCTTCAGTAGTCCAATATCTACACTCACCTCTCTTTTACACTTTACGTATCTGAAAAACGTTTGGTATCCTCTTTAATACTATTGGCTAGCTTAATTTCATATTCCATCTTTATCTTCTTAATTACTTTTTTAGTTACCTTCTGTTGGATTTTGAAAGCTTCCCAATCCTCTAACTTCCCACTAATTTTTGCTCTATTATATGCCCTCTCTTTGGCTTTTATGTTGGCTTTGACTTCTCTTGTTAGCCACAGTTGTGTCATCTTGCCTTTAGAGTACCTTCTCCTCTTTGGGATATATATATCCTGTGCCTTCCAAGTTTCTTCAGAAATTCTAGTGATCGCTGTTCTGCCGTTAACCCTGCCAGTGAGTGTTCTTTTCCAATCAATTCTGGCCAACTCCTCTCTCATGCCTCTGTAATTCCCTTTACTCCACTGTAATATTGCTATATGCAACTTTAAGTTCTCCTTCTCAAATTTCAGGGGGGATTCAATCATATTATAATTACTTTCCCCTTTACCTTAAGCTCTCTAATTAATTCTGGTTCATTGCACAACATCCAATCCAGAACAGCAGAATATCATTCTGCCTTTCATTCTAGGAATCATTCAGGTGAACCTCCATCCTTCTCCATCTATCAGAAGAATAGGCTTCTTTAGGTAGTTATGCACATAATACCAGCAAAGGTCTCAACTGTGCCCTATATAATAGCTTTTTTTTAAAAATCTCTAATGAAACTGTTAGCATGAATTCAATGCAAGAAAGCCTATTCTATGCTTAACCTTACTTACTTGTAATTGTAGAAAAGGGAATTCCTTCTCAGTGGGTACTCAACACCATTTGCTTGAATCTTAACACCATTACTGGAAATTAATTGTCCAGAAATCTCAAAAATTAATGTGCCAGTTAAAGAAAAAAGGTAAATATCTTTCTCTTAGAGATTAGCATTAATTATCACATGTATATCAAAGCATAGCATGAAATGAATCACTTGCATCGAATCAAATCAGGATTGTACTGGGGCAGACCGTAAGGGTCAGAATCAGAATCAGGTTTAATATCACTGGAATATATCATGAAAGTTGTCATTCTGAAGCAGCAGGTACATTGCAATCATAATAACAAAAACTATAAATGACAAAATAATGAAAACTAAATTAAATAAGTAGAGCAAAATTAGAGGGAAAAATAGTGAGATAATGTTCATAGGTTCATTGTCCATTCAGAAATCTGATAGAAGAAGAGAAGAAACTGTTCCTGTGTGCTTTCAGGCTCCTGTACCTCCTCCTTGATGGTAGCCTAGGGCATGCCCTGGGTGATGGGGGTCTTTCATGGTGGATGTTGCCTTTTTGAGGCATTGCCTTTTAAAGGTGTCCTGGATGCTGGGGTGGCTAGTGCCCATGATAGAGTTGGCTAAGTTTTGAACTTTCTGCAGCTCTTTCCAATCCTGTGCAAAGGACCCTCCACACCTGAGTGTGATGCAACCATTTTGAATGTTCTCCCCGGTACATTTGTAGACATCTGTGAGTGTCTTTGGTCACATACCAATTCTCCTCAAATTCCTAATGAAATAAAGCTTCTGCCGTGCCTTCTTTATTATTGCATCAATATGTTACACCCAGGATAGATCCTCAGAGATGTTGACACCCTTTCCACTTCTGATTCCTCAATGAGGACTGGTGTTCCTTTCCATATTGTAACTATATTATTCCCTTCCTTTCCATATTGTAACTATATTATTCCTTTCCTTTCCATATTGTAACTATATTATTCCTTTCCTTTCCATATTGTATCTTTGAGTTCTTTCATTGTTTCATCTGACCCTGCTACTTTCCTAATCTCCTCTGGAAGGAAGGTGACTATCATGTCAACATAGGCCTGTATCTCTGCATTAACCTCTTGGTCGCTCTTTTCTTTCTTATCGGCTGCTTGAGTCAGCACATCAGCAGGAAACGTTATTTCCCACTGTGTAGATCACCTTCACGTTATGTTTCTGCAGCCTTATCAACATGTGCTGTATCTTCATTGGACAGTTATTCAGGTTTGGACACAATTGAGACCGGTGGTCTATGGTCTGTCTCCACTTTAAAAGTGTATCCACAGATGTACTGATGGAATCTTTCACATGCATATATGCTGGTGAGAAGCTCTTTCTCTCTCTGTGCACAGTTGACTTCCCCACTTGATTCACTTGAAGCCCTTGATTCATAGGCCACAGGATGCCATATATCATCATGCTGCTGCAGTAGTACTGATTCAAGGCCATGCTGGGACACATCAGCTGAGATCCTAGTACACTTTTCTGGATCATAAAACTGCAGCACGGGCTCTTCAGTTATGACTCTTTTCAGAACCTGGAAACACTCTTCTCGCTCATGAGACCAAATCCACTCATTTTGTTGCTCAAGGTGTGACCTAAGTGGTGTCTTCACAGGTGACAGTTGAGGGATGAACTTGGCCAGATAAATCACCATCCCCAAGAAACATCTCACCTCCTCTTTGTTCTGCGGCATGTTTTCAATGGTTGACATCTTTCTTCTGTCAGGCTTCACTCCCTCTTCAGGATGTGACATCTGCGAAGATCAGTATCTTGACACCAAACTCATATTTCTCCTTATTTAATTTCAATTGACATTTCATGTGACATCAAGCACTTGTCTAAGTCATGTAACAGGTTCATCCTTGGTGGAGCCCCAGGTGATGAGGTTGTCCATCGTGGTCTCAACACCAAGTATAGCCTCAAAGATCATGTGGATGGTTTATGGTAGACTTCTAGCGTGGACAGAATCCCTTATGGTAACCAAACAAAGCAATATCTTCCCTGTGATGTGTTGAAAGTACACTGCCTCGAACTTGCCTCATCCAGCTTCATCTGCAAAGACCCAGATGACATGTCAAGCTTGCTAAACCAGGACATGATTTCCTCCTGCATTGGCAATTTAAAATGTTCTCTTTGGATGATTTTATTAAGATCTCTTGGGTCTATACATATCCACGATGTTCCATTTTTGTTTTTACATAATTAGTAGTGAGCTCAGCCAATCTGTTGCTTCTTAAATTTTCTGTGTGACATTCATTCATTCCATGCATGCTGGTTCCTGTTTAAGTTTGTCTCTAAGTGCAAAAGGAACTTTCCTGCATGTATGGACAACAGGATTCACTGTCTTGTTTTATATGTATTTTGTGAACACCAGATAAGCATCCGAGCCCCTCAAAGACATCTTTGCACTCTTCTAGGAGTGTTGCCAGGTCATCTTTGGTCTGTGAATCCATAATGAAAACTCTTTTTAGCAGGTTGAGCTTGTCACATGCATTTAGACCTAATATTGGCTGTATTGCTCTTTTCTACAATCAGTAGCTGTGACTTTAGGTGCTGCCCTTTGCAGTTGAAGATCACCTGGCTCCAGTGTCAAGCTTGAATGAAATTCCTGTCTTATTTACAGTCACTGGAATGACCCATCTGTTTTACCAGCACCAGCAGTCTGTACAAAATCCACAAAAACTTCCTCCATTTTCTCAGCAACCTTTGTCTTGGTAGCCCCAGCTTTGCAGCACTTTGCAAAATGGCTCTTCTTCCCACAATTATTGCAGGACTTTCTGTAAGCAGGACATGTCTTTGGGATGTGACTACCTCCACATTTTCTGCTTTTGCTGCTTTGCTTTGCTGTTGCTTTGGGAAACAGCTTGTGTGCTGCTCCTCCGTTTTCACAACATGAACTGCTGCGCTGCCCTGTGAAGCTCCTTAGCTTGAACGCGTGTGGTCTCTGCTACCCAACACATATTCACAGCTTTTCCTAGCGTCAAACCTTTTTCACACAGCAGTCCTTCTCCGAGTCTATTATCTGGAATTCCACCAGCTATTCTGTCTCTTAACTAGTGAGCTTCTCAGATCTCCAAACTCACAAGTCTCACTCCAGGTGTGAAGCTCATCTAAGTATTAGTCAAAGCTAATGACTTGTTTCTGGTCATGGGGAAAAGATCTTACATCTCTCAAATGTGATATTTTTACTTGGGACAATATACTCCTCAAATTTTGTCATCAGGGTGTCCAACATAAAAGCTGTCTCATCAATTTGAAAACTGTTATAGATGTCCAAAGCACCTTCACCAATTACATGTAGAAAAACAGATGCTTCAACTTTTCATCGGCCCCTCCTGCTCCACCAGCAGCTAAATATATATTGAATCGCTGTTTGAAGCGTTTCCAGTTATCCGTTTGATTACTGGCAAACTGCATAGGTGCAGAAAGACTTAGCTTATCCATGACCTGGACTCTTGGCCTCTCACCTGAAGCTGTCTTGGTGAACTAGGTGACTGCTAAACTTTGGGAGCAACATGCTCTCTCTCCTCGCTGGCCAGCTTCTCTCCTTCACTTGCTGCCAGCACCTTTCATACTCAAGCCGTCTCTTTCTCAGTCGCACTCTGTATTCATTTACTCTCCATGTTTAGACCTTACGCCATCTTCTGACATCATGTTATGTTTGTTCTTAATAAAGACAGACCTGGTGTAGGTTTATGCTAGAAAAAATTATTACTGAACTGCTCAAACCTGTGCAGGGGCAACCAGTTACAGGTGCATTGCCCACTGGGAACTAAAGTTCTTTATTATGCACACATAACGACACACACCAAAAATAAAACCTTACTCTTAATTAAGAAAAAAATTACACTCTTCAGCATAAGTGCATAGCAGTGATGGCAAATGACTCAAATGTCTCAAATGTGAATGGAGCTCCATAATAATGGCTGACCTGAAATAGTTGTCCTTTCTCTTCAGAATCATTGAAGGTACATGCACATCTGACCATGGTTGGATAGGGTCATTCTCAGAGGTCATTGTCTTGCATAAAACATACTCCTTTGGATTGTAATTGAAATACAATAGTAAATGAAAATTTTGCCCTTGTTTCATTACATTCAATGACCAATACACTGCAGCTTACACTGAGCACAAAACGTACATGGTCATTTTCTGAAATCACAAGAGTCTAATTTGCTTGGCAGTAAATTTCTGTTGCAGATTCTAAAACTTGCTCTAAAGGATCTTGTCTTGGAAACCCAGCATTTATTTCCTATGTTATTTTATTTTATTGTCTTGGGAGGGTATGAATTAGGTCAAGTAACTGAAACAGACATTGTTTCCATCCAAATGAAACATTCCTTTAACATGGGAAACATTGAGCAATGATGACAGAGTTTCAGCAGAACTGGTAAGCTTGGAGATGCACGATAACAAGAGGAAATAAAGGAATGTTCAGATTAACGATTAAAGGGACATGCCTCCAAGAGGACCACAGCTTTGTAGTGGTTTGGAGGCTTGCATGCCTCAATGACGCAGGGAGCTATGTTGGCAGGAGTCAGGGCTTTTATGCTTTGGCTCTTAGTATGTTCACCCATGCCAAACAGGTGAAAGGACAGAGATCAGACTAAGAGCAGTCCACCGGTCCTCCAGGTTTGGCAGTTCAGCTAACAAGCCTGACTGGTAAAACAAAATTGTTATGGAAGCAGCAATGAAGAATCCTTCTACATTTGAGTCTGACAGTATTCCTGAGTCTCCACCTTGAACTTACGTGGCTGACAGAAGTGAAAACCGAGAGGAAACTACTGGCACGATGAAGGAAGCCCTGAACACCACCAGCGAAGGAGGACCTTCACTGCTGCCCTAAATGCCAATGGCTTAACAGAACCACGGAGGGACATGGATAGGTTAGAATTTCAGAATATTTTTGTTTACCCGGGTAAGTGAGTCCAGAACTAGAGGGAAAAGGTTTCAGGTGAGAGGGGAAAAATTTAAAGGAGGTCATAGGGTGTATGGTTTTCACACGGTAGGTTGTGAATATTGAGAACAAGCCGTTGGAGAGACACTGGAGGCAGACACAATTATATTATAAGTTGCTTGGACAGGTACACGGATAGCGCATAAGGAATGTGGACCTAATGCACACAATTAGGATTAGCACTGATGACCACCATTGTCAGATTGAACAAGGTGGGGTGTACAGAGATGTTTCTCTGTGGCGTATTTCTATGATTCTCTGATGTATCCAGCATTTAGGACAGAGATGTGGATAGTGAATCTTTGGAATCCTTTGCCTCAGCCACTGAATATTTTAAAGACAGAGCTCAAAATATTTTTAGATACAAAGTGTACTAAGGGATATGGGCTTTATGCAGTTAAGGAAAAGGGACAGGGGGCCAAATGGCCTACTCCTGCTTCTATTTTTTATTGGTACTAATAAAAGAGAGATGTAGGGATTTGTGAGCATAATGGATTGAAAGTGGCAGGGGAAGTTGTGAAAATTATTAAAAAGGTAAGATTCCAAGGAGGAATCACAAGTTGAAATTTAGGTTAGGTATTCACTAAAGCAACATACTGTCTTAAGTATTTAATATTTCAAAAAGTTCTAATTTATTAACTAGAATTTCAACAAAAATTAAATAGCTAGTTCCTAATTCAGGTACAAATGTTGGTATAAGTAGGTTAACAGAGCAAAGCAACTGAAAATAATCACAATGGCATTAAAAAAGTTTTCAAAATCAAAATCAGGTTTATTATTGCTTACGTATGTCATGAAATTTGGTGTTTTGTGGCAGCAGTACAGCGCAAGACATAAAAAATCATTTTATATTGCAAAAAATGTGGTAGGGAAACTCTAGGCAGTTTCTAGTGTAGGTTACATGGTTGGCACAACATTGAGGACCGAAGTTGTCTATAATGTGCCATACCTTTCGACGTTTTATGTTCTAAAAAAACAATCAGTACGAAAGAGGAACAGCAAGGTAGGGTTCATAGACTGTTCAGAAATCTCTTTGCAGAGGGGAAGAAGCTATTCATAAAATATTGAGAATGGGTCTTCAAGCTCCTGTATCCCCTTCCTGATGGTAGTAATGTGAAGTGGGTATATTCCAGATTCTGAGGGTCTCTAATGATGGACACCACCATTTGAAGATGTCCTCGAGGGTGGGGAGGTTTGTGCCCGTGATGGAACTGACTGAGTCTGTCCCTCTAAGGTAAAGTTGTTTATACTGGATGCCATAAGGCAACCATAATGAGTTTCGACTGATCATGTAAATTAAACTAAAGAATAATGCTAACAAAAAGAACAGAGGTGTTCTGTTAAGGCACCCATAAGAACTTTGTAAGTAAAGAGATGAAATACCTTCACAGTTGTAGGTTCAGTTAGATATGTGATACCAGTCTCGACGCTTGGTGTGATGTTAAAAAGCCACATCATACCAGAGTTCACAGCTTTGAGGACACTATCCCGAACTTGAACATGATGATAGGCAATACTAAATGCCTTTGCAACACCCTAGGAATCAAATTATATCCCATGAATGTTAATATCCCTCACAAATGTTCCATTTGCAAACAGAAAAAAATGAGTGACCGTGCAGTTGCGGCAAAAAGGCAAGTGGGCATTTGAATTCAGATTAAAGCTGTAGTGATTTATTCAGCATTAGCTTCTTCACTGAGTGATCATGACGAAAGTCAAAGTAAAGTCAATCCTGTGATGATTGGAGCTACATGCTATCAAAATACTCTACCTCAGCAGCTGATCTTTAATGATCCACGTCTCAGCCTTTAACTGGGAGAGTCACCAACAGGCAGGCAGAGTTACAAGGTTGGGACTGGTCAATTAAAACTGAAGTGCACTCAAATTTCATCTCTAAGGGTAGTGAATCTCTGGTGTTCTCTGTTCGAGGTTGGAAAGGTTGAAGAGGTGGACCCTGATAGATAGAAGAGGTGAGAATAGGAACTATTTAGGGGGAAGTGAATAGATGTTGGAACCAGATTGGGTGGGAGGGACTATGTGGTCTTACTGATGTAGAAGAGTCCACATGGGGAGCACAGAATGCAGTATTTATTTAGATATTTATTTATTCAGTGATACAGTGTGGAATAGACCTTTGAAGCCCTTTGAGTTGCGCCATCCCAGCAATACACCGACAAACCCTATTAACCCTAGCCAGGATCATGGGATCAGTTAACCTACCCAGTACATCTTTGGACTGTGGGGGAAACCGGAGGAAACTCACAGATTCCACGGGGAGAACATACAAAGACAGAACAGCACCGGAATTGAGCTCTGAAATTCGGATTGCCCCGAGCTCTAATAGCATCACGCTAACCACCATGCTACCATGGTAGATGAGGTCAGAGGAGCTGAATGTGAACCTTCGCCTCACCTGTTTGGGTTCCTGCACAGTGGTGAGGGAGGAGGTATAAGGACAAAGGTTACATCTACTGAAAGGGTAGGGGAGAGTAGCCAGGGGTCATGAAGGGATGGGTGTAGAGGGATGAGCAAACGGGGCAGTTACAGAGGGAGTGCTCAGTTGGGCAGGGACATCCTTTTCAACACTAACAACCTGACCATGGAGTGAGATGCGGTAACAGATATCCGACACAAAGATGAGGCAAGAAGATGTTTAACATTGGGGAATTATGCTTCATATGTAGAGTAAGATGAAGCTTCACAACTCATAAAAATACTCCAGTTATATCGATATACTTGGATATACACTGAGTGACCACTTTATTAGGTACACCTGTTCATAAATGCAAATATCTAACCAGCCAATTAGATATAAAATAAACACTCTGAAATGTATATAATTTATATGAAATAAGCTCAAACCATTTATTCACAAGCTAAATAGTAAAATCAAAGATGAAGTGAGTGAATGTGTTGACCCACACTGAACACAGAGATCCAAGGTTTCTGTTCATTCTGATTGTACCGATAAAAACCAGTGGCCACTTTATTAGGTACATCTGCCTGTTAATGCAGATACCTAACCCGTCAATCATGTGGCAACAACTCAATGCATAAAAGCATGCAGACATGGGCAAGAGGTTCAGTTGCTGTACAGACCAAATATCAGAATGGGGAAGAAATGTGGATCTAAATAACTTTGACAGTGGAATGATTGTTGGTGCCAGACTGAGTGGTTTGAATATCTCAGAAACTGTTATCTTTTGGAATTTTCACATACTGCCATTTCAAGAGTTTACAGAGAATGGTGTGAGAAGTGACAAAAAAACAACCAGTGATTGGCAGTTCTATAGGTGAAAATGCCTTTTTATTCAGAGAGGTCAGAGGAGAATGACCAAACTGGTTCAAGCTGACAGGAAGGCAACAGTAACTTCACATGTTACAACAGTGGTGCTTTACATGTTACAACAGTGGTGCGCACAAGAGTATCTCTGAACGCACATCTTGAACCTCAAAGTGGATAGGTTGCAGGTGCTGAAGACCATGAACATCTTCAGTGGTCACTTTATTAGATACAGGAGGTACATAAATTTTACTGTCAGCCTTCTAAGCATAACCATAAAAAGATACTACATTTAGCAGATCAATAGGTCTACTAAATCAAATAGATAAATAGATTAATAGATTTCTGGTTCAAAATAGATCTATTTTTAAAAATTCTATTCTGCTCTGTGAGATTAATGAGGAGGGGACTGATGTCAGCAACTCCCTCGCACACGCACAGACACTCACCTGATGAAAATTGATCTCATGAGAGGCGAAAACCTTCCCACACTCATCCCTCAACGTGTCAGTACCCAGGACTCCGAACACTCTGTTGTGCTGATCTTTCACTGGGACCACCAGGAATGATCCTTCGGGTGTCTCCCGATGACAGTTCCAAAAATGAACCTTGCCATGGTCCTGAACTCTGTAGATGTAGAGTGGTTTCCCTTCATTAATTGCAGCAAAGCTAAGTCAAATAAAAAAGAAAGAGAACAGTGAGAAGAGATGAGTAACTGAACTGAAATCGCTCACCAAGTTGTCATCGGTGCTGAGGAATGCAGCATTCTGAAATCTAAAGTAATCATGAAGTACTTAGCAAGACAGATGTAGGATTTACTGAATTCCAGGTTGGGATCTATCTTGTCTCAGCCTTTTGTTTTTAAGGCAACTTCACAAAAAAGTTACACCTCTTGCATTCTGAAATAAAGCAGCTTGCTTGAGAAATTTACAGCAATTCAGGCAGCATCTGTGGAGAGGGAAAGCAAGTTAATTTTCAGGTCAATGACCTCTCATCATTACTGGTACCCCTTATATTATTCCAGCCTGTAGGAGATTGTCAGTGGGAGGTTAAATTCATTGAGAAACAGATGCATGTGATGACTATCTGGCCCTTCAAGCCTGATCTGCCATTCATCAAGATCATGGCTAATCTTCCTTAGTGCTATTTTCTTGCACAAGCCCCTAATCTACTGATCTATTGATATCCAGAAATCTATCAATCTGACTTGACTAAACTGAGTGTCTTAACTTCCATAGACCTCCATGATAGAGAATTCCAAATGTTCATTATTATTTGAGTCAAAAACTTTCATTATTTCAGCCTTAAATGATCTACACTTTATTCAACATTCTGTGTCCCCTGGTCTTTGCCTACTCAGTCAGGGGAAATATTCTCCCTGGACCCAGCCTTTCAAGATTTTTAACAATGCTGGAGCTCAAAACAAACCGCTGGAGAAACTCAGCAAATCAGGCAGCATCTGCAGAGGGAAGTCCAGATGAAGGATCTCAACCCAGAACAATGACTAATATGGAAATATATCTGTAGCCTTGAAGTCTTTATAATTTATAATTTTTATAAAATGTAAAGTGACAAAATGGAACCTCTGTGATCCCAGAGTGCTTTGCTGATTTGCTGTTGTGGTTGGATGGGAAACTTGCAAAGGAATGTGATTTATCGCAGGGAGTGTTTTGACATTACAGGATTGAAAGCCAAGAAAAACAGGACACAGCTGTTGGGGGAAAAGCCTCAGAGACAAATCGGCTCATTGAAGACAAATGTGGCTCATTCAAGATGGATGCGAAATAAGACTGAAATAAAATTAAGGGATGGAATGACCTCAAAGACATGAAGTTGATGAATTACTGTGCTCTGTAAATGTATAAAAATTATCGGTTTTGAGTTGTATGATTGAAGCTATTTATCAACAACTTAACATATGGAGGTAGTCTTCTCTTGCAAGTAATAAATGTGCACTTAATTTGATCCAATCTGAGTTTGTTTTAGTCTGTTACTGTCTATTTAGAAAACCAAGTTGAATGGCACAGGACACTGTCCATATATTTTTACAGATTTTGCCTGACCCATTCAGTTCTTCCTGCACTTTCTTTGTTGCTCCAGATTCCAGCATCTAGAGTCTCATGTGTCTCCCTTTTCAATTTCATTAGTTTTCTGAAGAACACAGGCACAATCTATTCAATCTTTCATCACCCAGCAAACCCTGCATCCCTGGAACTAATCTTTATTACACCTTCTCTGTGGCATTTTAGTTTTGAACTGCCAACTTATGATCATAATATATTGGAATACATCTTCACATGTATCCCTTCAGTTCTTAGTTACTTCTGTTCTGAGGGATGTTGGATTTAACTAAAGTTTCAGAAGCCAAATTTAAAGCCACTCAGTTCCCAGGTGCAGAGTGGGTTTATTAACTGCTCAGGTGATTTTGCAATCTAAATCAAGGAACATTTCATCCCAGAATTATTATAGCTGAAAAGAGACTGTTCAACTCACAAAATCCATGTCAGCTTTCTTCAGAGCAACCTATTCAGCACTATTCTTGGTAGACCTGGCACCCAAATGTTACAAGGGATTGCTGTTCAATTAGCCAGGTCCTCCAGGCACCTGAACAATGGTTTTCTCTGAAGATTTGTCATTTACTATATAGCTGAAAGCTGTAGACATTTTCAGTCGATCAAGTTCGGCCATTAGCAATGTGATGGATTATCTGATGGACTACATCTGGTGACATTAGCTGAGGGAAGAATGTTGGCAGCACATGTGGTTTCCCTTTGCACTTGTGCAATGGTGCTGTGCATTTTGATGTATCACTGAGTCAGCAGGACAGGCTGCCAACACTTTGCTTTATCAGTCACCTGAAGGACAGCTCCTTGGGCAATGCAGTATTCTCTTCATACTGCACTATTCTGTATAGATCATGTGCTGAAGTCTGCCTGGAGAAAGACCTGAATCCACACCTAATAGATTTACAAAAGCAGTTGGTTCTGCCAAAGCAGAGCATACTGAGCTTAAACATCTTTATGTTAAAGAAGCTTTATGATTTACACTAATTTGCAGCACCCACAGGATGATTACATTAAAGAGATAGAATTACGCTTAATATCCAGTTCTTCTGAATGCAATGGAACCAACTATTGTTTATGGGTCTATTACAAGTGGCTAATCAATACCGTGAGCACGAGATGCTGGAAATCTTAAGCAGCACCTGCAGCTCCATCATGAGCACTGCTTCCATAGTATCCAAGACATCTTCAAGGAGTGGTGCCCCAGAAAGGCGGCTTCTACAATTAAGGACCACAAGCAGCATCTGTGGAAGGGAATAAGCATTCAACATTTCGGGACGAGACCCTTCAGCAGGACTGATTAAGGGTCTCAGTCCAAAGGTCTCAGCCTGAAATATTAACTTGCTGAGTTTCGCCAGCATTTTGTGTGTGTTCATCAATAGCACGCATAACAAAATTCACCATCTCATTCTCTCCATGATTAGACATTCCTGGTATATATTTTTTGGCTTTGACTTATTTTTGGTTTGTGCTTGTCAGCGAGCTATGTGCACCAAGGGATATTACAGATGGATGTTAACCCAATGGATATGCATCTTTTGCTAAGGAGATTTGCTCTACAATGATGCATTTGAACTCCATCTTTATCTTTCAATATAGCATCTTCTGTGGCCAACTAAGCTTTAGAGAAATTGAAAGAAATCTAAAATTAGTTTGACTACATACATCCAAAAGTTTTTTTTCCACACTGCTGCTTCTGAACACATACCTTACTCCCATGTCTCTGTAGAGTGCTTGGTTCAAGACATATGGTGCATCTTCCAAAGTGCAAGCCACATAGTGCAAGAAATATTCACCCCTCTCTGGCCTGTGAAAATTACGCCTCAACAGGGCAATGGAAGAACTTATTTTCTTGTTGCCGCCGTGTGCTTCTGAATCCTATCACAGACAAAAGCTGTCAATAAACTGTTAGGGAACAAAACCAACTTATGGGAAAGATATCAATAAGCTTGGAAGAGTGCAGAGAAAATTTACGTGGATGTTGTTGGGTTTGAGTTACAGGGGTAGTTTGAATAGGTTGTGCTTTTATTACCTGGAGCACAGGTGAATGAGGGGAGATCATATAGAGCTATACAAAATTATCAGTGGTATACTGTAAATAGAGCAAATGCTTCCTGGCATTTTCCTCTCAGGTTGTGTGATACTAACACGAGAGATCGTAGTTTTAGAGTGGAAGGTGAAATATTTAAGAGGAATCTCAGTGGGAACAACTTCTGCAGATGTATCGTGGAGAACATTCTGACAGGCCGCATTGCCGTCTGGTACGGGTGGGGGGGGTGGCGGGGGGTGGCGGGGAGGGCTACTGCACAGGATCGAAAGAAGCTACAGAAAGTTGTAAACTTAGTCAGCTCCATCATGAGCACTAGCTTCCATAGTATCCAAGACATCTTCAAGGAGTGGTGCCCCAGAAAGGCAGCTTCTACAATTAAGGACCACAACAGCCAGAACATGCCCTCTTCTCATTGCCATCATCAGAAAGGGGGTACAGACGCCTGAAGGCACTCACTCAGTGATTCAAGAACAGCTTCTTCCCCTCTGCCGTCCAATTTCTGAATGGACATTGAACCCATGAACACCACCTCACTTGTTTTTATTATTTCTGTTTTTGCTCTATTTTAAATTTAACTATATAAATACCTATATATACTTAATGTAATTGGTTTCTTTTCTATATTTATCATGTATTGCATTGTACTGCTGCTGCCAAGTTGACAAATTTCACGACATATGCTGGTGATATTGAACAAGATTCTGTTTCTGATTCCGGTTCAGTCAGAGGGTGTTGAGAGCGTGGAAGAAGCTGCTAGCGGAAGTGGTAGATGCAGGATCAATGGTTACACTTAAGAGAAGTTTGGATAGGTACATGGATGAGAGGGGTATGAAAGGCTATGGTCTGGGTGCAGGTAGATGGAACTAGCCAGAAAACCAGGCCAGCATGGACTAAATGGGCTGAAGGGCCTGTTTCTGTGCTGTAATGCTCTATGAGTCTATTGGGCATAGAGATTGAAGGCATTCTTCAAGGAGAGACCAGTAACAGATAATTTAAAGGATTTGATAGGGAAACTATTTTATCAGCAGCAAGTCAGTATTCTGAGGAATGATTGAGGTTACTAAATAAACGAACCAGGTAGGAAATCAAGTGAATGTTTTAATGCAAAAAAAAGTTACTATTTGAGATGAGGTGTGTACAAGAATGGTGGGAAGAAATTTCACATGCACATTAAAAAGGAAAGTTGAGACGTACTGGAATAACCTTCAGGGCTCTGGGAAAAGATTAAGTGAGAGGGAGTATTTGGAAAACTCTTTCACTGAGCTGGCACCAGCACAATGGATTCGACAGTCTTTACATGTTGTTTGATTCTGATAATAATGTGAGTCACTGTAATAACATATTGCAGAATATTTGATATTTAGGAAGCCCAGTTACTGTGTGGCGGCACAGTAGCATAGTGCTTAGCACAATGCTTTACAGTTCCAGCGACCCAGGTTCAATTCCCACTGCTGCCTGTAAGAAGTTTGTACATTCTCTCCATGGCAACGTGACCACGTTGGTTTCCTCCAGATGCTCCTGTTTCCTCTTACTGTCCAAAGATGTACAGGTTGATATTTTCTGGCTATCTGGAAAAGATGATTCTCAGAGTTGTATTCACTGTACATTATTTTGATAATAAAATGAACCTTTGATTGATCATTGTAAATTGTCCTGTGATTAGGCTAGGATTAAATTGGGGACTACTGAGCAGAGTGGCTCAAAGTCCCAGAGGGGCTTTTTCTGCACTGTATGTCACAAATAAATACCCATAAGGAAGCTCAAATCACAGCTTATGCAGGTCAAAGATAATCTGCAACTCAGGTCAGCTGGTGTTTACCAGATCCCCTGTGAATGCAGAGCAGTGTATATCCCAGATGGGACACACGGTGGAAACCCACATCAAGGAGCACAGGAGGTTACCCAGAGAAATCGGCAGTAGCTGAACATTGCATTCACAATGGCCACAGGATTGACTTTGACCGCACAAAACTACTGTGTAATAAGGACGTGGCTGTGGGGGGGGAACCCAAGTGCTGGGCACAGGCACGGAGGCAGGATCGAGAGGCGTTAGCACAGTCGCGAGTGTGGAATAGGTATCCAGGTGAGTCTTGACACGGAGACAAGGTTCACGTTGAGAATCCAGGAAGACAATGCAGAACTTAGGACTGACAGTCCTAAAGAACCATGAACCAAGGTTACTCATACAAGAGTCGACCAATGAACTGGCAGCTCCTTGCTGTGATTCCAGGGTTTTTATCCTGCATTTCCAGATGGAAGGCAGGTGTGTGTAATTAGTGGAACTGGGAATGGTTGGAAATTAGACGAGGGGATTGAAGCCCAATTACTGAGGTAATAGCAAGGTGGGGAATTGCCAGATGGGACCGTGACATACTGTGCCTCGCCAATGGCTTTTGGGGCCGCCTGTTAAAGGAACCTATTGAAATAAAACTAGAGATAAAGAACTTTAATAATGATGAAGGTCTCACTCTAAGTAAGAACTGGAATTCGATTGTAAACAAGGTGGGAGAGTGGAAACCTGATTGGATGAGGATTAACCAATCAGGAGTTACCTTTGTCATCGAAACTTCGGTTATAATCAAAGCCCAGTACCTGGCCGGAAGACCGAGATGAGTTTATTCAAAATAATTATAAATATAAAGAATATGAATGCATCCATGATAATAAAGCTATAATTCCATCCTACCTTAAAAAGGACTTGGAAAACGGTTTTAAAAACAGCTGCCATACTGGAGTCAGAGATCACTGCTGATTGTTTGATGTCAGAGAACCACTTTCTCCTGGCTCTAAGCCGTGCTCGTTCCACACAATTTTGTTCACTTCTGGCTGTGAGAAATGTAACCAGCCCATCAAAGTCGACTTCCTTGCCAGACATTTCATCCACAATCGTTTCAATGTATACAGTGAACTCTGACTTTGTCAGAGTGGGATTGTCTGAATGGTACTTGTGGTGGAGTTTCAGTCTGTGATGTGCTGTTGGAGAAACACAAACCAAACAAAACACACAAAACACATATCTCCAATTATCTACAATGAAAATAAAATCAAATGTGAGAAGGAAAGTAATTTTTAATTATTTTCTGTGTGCTGTACACGTAAATGAGCTAACAGACTCTAATTCCAGAAATTTAAATATGGAGATAAATGAAGAAACTATAAGTTTGACATAAAAGTCTGCCCTCCCCTCACTCAAAAATACAAGAGATTCATGATGGGAATCCAAAGTAACACACATAAAATGCTGGAGGAACGCATCAGGTCAGGCAGCATCTATGGAGATTTTTTAGCTCAAGACCCTTCATCAGGACACTCAATCCCAATGAAGGATCTCAGCCTAAAACTCAGCTTTTTATTTCTCTCCATAGATGCTGCCTGACCTGCTGAGTTCCTCCAGCATTTTAGGGCTGTCAGCCAAAGATCTGTTATGTAACAGGCTGTCTCTGGGAACAGTCTGAACATTAGGATGGTGTATCTCAGATAAAATGCTTATGTTTGCAGATGGTATCTCCTAAATTCATGCAGCCATGGTACTGTAAAATCATACAGTATTTTGGGCTACCTATTTTTACAGCAATCCCATCCCAAACCAATTTATTCTCACAACACTCCCTTCAACTTCCCCCAAATTCTACTACTCACCAACACACAAAGGGAAAGTTACAGTGACCAATTCATCTACCAACCTACACACATTTGGATTTTGGAGGAAATCCATACGCTCACAGGATAATTAAAATGTCTGGCAACCAGGCACTCCATGGTGGACAGAGCACAGGTGCTAGGCAACGCAGTCATCTGGTCACTGATCACCCAGGAATTGCCTTGTTCTTATTGCTACCATCAGAAAGGAGGTACAGAAGCCTGAAGACACACACTCAATGATTCAGGAACAGCTTCTTCCCCTCTCCCATCTGATTTCTGAATGGACAATGAAACTAAGAGCACTACCTCACTCATTATTTTTATTTTTATTTTTGCTCTACTTATTTAACTATATACTTCCTGTAATTCACAAGTTTTCTCCTCTATTTTTATATATTGCAGTGTACTGCTGCTGCAAAGACAACAAATTTCATTTCATATTCTGGTGATATAAAACCTGATTTTGATTCCGATTCACTGATATAGAAGAGACCACAATGGGAGCACTGGACACAATCGACAAGGCTGCATTAGAGAGCTGTGAATGTCTTCCTCACCTGGAAGTGCTGTTTAGGGCTCTGGATGGTGGCACAGGAGGAGGTGTAGGGACGGAAAGGGAGGAGGGATAGATGGGAAGGGTTGCCATGGAGTGAAAGTTCCCTGCAGAAAGCAGAACAGGATAGGGAGGGGAATATGTAGCTGGTGGTGGGTATAACTGAAGCTTCAGTACAGGGGAAGTTGACCTGGGAGAGGATACTGACATTGGCTCTCTTATCCTTACAGTGGATAATCCTTTTATAAACTCAAAGACTTCTGAATTCATTATTTCATATATTCCCAGTGCAGACTTGAAAATAGTCAAAGCAAATCCATATTGTTTCAATCATCTTAATAGCAAATCCTTTACTGAGCACAGCAGCAACGCAACCAGTTGCAGACATCATACCTCTCACAGAGACTTGTGCGTTTAATTGTAGATGACTAGTCCATTTGCCGATAATAATCATGATTCCTGTTAACCTCACTTATTATTATAGAAAAATCTGTACTGTTGCCATTTTCTTGTACAAAGCAATTCTTTCTGTTGGGATTTCAGGAATAAGGTCATTATCAATTGTTAAACTTCCTTAGAGCTGGCCAAACTGTATCTGGGAATTTCAGGCTTTGCATAATACAAAAGAGACTGGAACAAAATTATTTCGAAGTCTGTGACAAAACAACTACAGGAATGTACAGTCAAAATTCCCATTCACCATCATCTCTGAAACTAAGTAAGACAGCCTGCTGGATTCTGAATATTTAGTCAGCCTTGATTTCCACAATTTCTCACAATGATTCCGAATTTCTGGAAACCACCAGGATCTGACACAAATCTAAGGCCATCTGCTTCCCTCCTAGCAGACAGATGACATCTGGCAGCCTGCTCTGGAGCAAGCAGATATTGAAGGCAGCGAAAGAGCACAGACATAAACTGCAATACCCAGAAACGTTTTAAACTTCAAACAGTTTAATGTTTATCATTTTTATTGTAGTGAATAGGATTCCCAGAATGTTCAAAGGAAGTATTTTGGTCTTTTCATGATGGTTGTGAGGCACTGCTTCTCAAACACAAATAAACATGTTATCCCATTTCCTTGGACACAGGACACTAACTGTTAGTCAATTGTGGTCAAGGACTCTGGCAGTGCTGCTCTGAGAATTCCCAGGAGGAGGTGCACGAGAGTTGCTCAGAGCAGGAGCATATTTTCAATTTGCTGCCCTTGAAAACAGCCACAGAAGATGCATTTCTCTGTGATAGGTTACCTTCCTAGAGAAGCAGAATGCCTTTGGATCTCACTGTAGATGCATCTCATGTAATTGTATTGAGGACCTAGTGGCCATTTTATTAGATACACCTGTACACTTGCTCATTAATGAAGATATCTAATCAGTCAAACATGTGGCAGCAACTCAATGCACAAAAGCATACAGACATGGTCAAGAGGTTCATTTGCTGTTCAGACCAAATATTAGAATGGGAAGAAATGCTATCTAAGTGTCTTTGACCATCGACTGATTGCTGATGCCACATGGGGTGGTTTGAGTATCTCAAAAAACAGCTGATCTCCTGGAGTTTTCGTGTGCACAGTCTCTAGAGTTTACAGAGAATGGTGTGAAAAACAAAAAAAAATAAATCCAGTGAGTGACAGTTCTGTGTGCGAAAATGCCTTCTTAATGAGAGATATCAGAGGAGAATGACCAAATTGCTTCAAACTTACAGGAAGGTGACTTTAACTCAAATAACCATTGTTATAAGAGTGGTGTGTAGTAGAGCGCCTCTGAATGCAAAGCACATTGAACTTTGAAGTGGATGGGCTACAGCACCAGAAAGCTACACAGGGTTCCACTGGTCACAGAGTGCATATTAGTATGCAACTAGGAAATGGATGCCTGTTCTATAATCTTCAGTGGTGTTTGCAAGACAGAAGCACTTCTGCAATACATCAGTAAAGACTATGCTGGTCCACCTCTAGATGGCACACTTGAGCAGATCTGCACTCTGTCCCATACCCAACCCTGGCTCTCATCACACCGCATTGGCACAATACTGTTCAGAGAGGCAGAGTAGTAGCGCAGTGATAAGCATAACGCTTTACAATGCCAGCAGTTGGAGGATCAGTATTCAACTCCCATCGCTGTCTCTGAGGAGATTGTACATTCTCTCTGTGATTGTGTGTGTTTCTTCTTGGTGTTCTGGTTTCCTCCCACATTCCAAAGGTACATGGGTTAGGGTTATTAAGTTGTGGGTTTGTTATGTTTGCACTGGAAGCATGGTGACACTTGTACTCTGCCCCCAGCACATCCTCAGGCTGTGTTGGTCGTTGACATGAATGATGCATTTCACTGTATACTTTGATATACATGTGACAAATAAAGCTAGTCTTTATTCTTTGACCGCAGGCACTCACGCCTGACCATTGACCCTTACCCCTGAATACTGATTGTAACCTCTACCTCAAACACTTGAATGTGATATCCCATACACAACAGAAGACCCAAATTCCACTGTCCCAATCTCACTTTACCCTGACCGCTGGAAGTAAACCCTCACCCCCCATCCTCTGTAAACTCGCTCTACCAACCAGCCCCATTCTCTGTCCGTGGATATAACAGATGTCCTTTGCAAGCTCTGTGCTGTGGTGACACCTGAAGAGAAGATCTTATCTCACGTGGTCCTAATTTAGTATATGAGGCCTCGGGCCTATTGCACTCTGAATGTCTTAGTGGTGGGTCAACATGCATTGTCCTTGATGGCCTGCCATGTGGCAGCTGATTAGCACATTATTCCATATATCAACCAAATTCCGGGCAGTAGTTTATATCTTCTGATCTAGACAGACATATGCATCCAAAGAATGGTCCACTGCAGTGGCAAAAGATTTGTCATGCTGTATAAACTACATGAATTAGCTCCATCTTGTCTTAAAACACTCGAAGCTTTCAGGGAAAGAGAGAGACAGAGAGAGGGAGAGACAGACAGAAAGAGAGGCAAAGACAGACAGAGAAAAGGAGAGGGACAGAAAGAGAGACAGACAGACACCCACTTGAAAAGAAAAAGAGGACAGAAAATCCTGTCATGGTTAAAAACATGACTGAAATCAACAGCTGTCTCCAATAAATCTCCTGTTGCAGCCATATCCTCTGAATCTATTATTTCAAATCTTAAGACCTTTAACCTGAAATATGACCTTTCAATTTCAGATAATTGCAAACATCACAATCTGACTGGAATGCAGTAAAGAAAGACACGGGGGCAGGAAAAGTCATGGGAAAACCAGGATGTTATACAAATAGTACAATTTGGGCAGCTTACCAACCACAAATATATTTTTTGACAAGTTTTATTCTTAAGTAGAGCTGCAATCAATTCTAATTTTGGTCAGGTAACATGTTCATGTACTGGTGTCCACATTCTAAAGTCACAACTCCCTGCCAGTGTTGATTCCAATACAATTCAAAGTAAACACTCCTCAGTAACTATGAAACTGCATCAGTGTTTGTTTATGTTTGCTTTTTCATAGATGAGATTGTATTTTTTATTTGTCCTGTACATGCCTGTAAGAAAATGAATTTCAAAGTTGTATATAGTAACATATACATACTTGTGTTGGCGCGTGGCCTAGTGAGCAAGGCATCAGACTAGTAACTCCAGGCGCAGATCCATGGTCTCTCGAAACCGACGGATGCCACCACCACCACCACACACTTTGAACTATTGAGCAGATTCACTACGTTCAATTTATGAGGTTTGAGAGGTTTCATTCACTGTAAACTTGGAACCGTTGCAAATTCGACTCCTGACCTCAATGCTCAATTCATCAAATCATGCTTATCTTGAATAACTTACTTCCTGAAAAAGGATCTAGTGCTTTCCTATGACGAGTAAACTCCTCTCGGTTTTCAAGCTGGATACAGTTATTGATTATAACCGATGTTCGATGACAAACTCTCCCATCTTCTTCAGGGATGATGCCTGGGCCTGTCTAGTCCAGTGATATTTATACCGCTATACTCCATCCTTCCTGATTGGTTAGTCTTCGTCCAATCAGATTTCCACCGTCCCACCTGAAAAGAGTTTATTTTGCTGGCATTTAGGACAGCATTGAAGTCCTCCATCTCTGCCCGTGTTCAAGACTTGCTTCATTATGTCAGTAGCTTCCTCTCAGTTTTCTCTACTGTCAGTCATGCAAGTTCCAGGTGGAGACTCAGGAATACCGTCGCACTCAGATGCAGAAGGATTATTCATTGCTGTTTCTTTAACATTTTTGTTTGACCGTTTAGGGTTGTTAACCCTGAGCCAAACACCCGAACCTGAAGGACCACTCTTAGTCTGCCCTCTATCCTTTGACCAGTTTGGCATGGGTGACCCTACCAACAGCCAAAGCCCTGACTCCAGCCAACATAGGCCTCCGGGTCATTGAAGCACGCAAGCTTTCAAACCACGACAAGGTTGTGGTCTTCTGGGAAGTGTCTCAAATAAAGCTGGGAGTTTTACCCCGAGTAGGGTAAATTGGGAGGAAGATAATTCCAAAGGATAAAAAATAGACAGCAATTCCATTTTGGAATAGAAATTAAATGTGATTGAATTCAGTGCCTGTGTTGGACTGCAGATGAATATTATGATTTATGCTCTTAATCACTTTGATGGAAGAGATAAGAGGCCATCAGTGTGGGCTTACAGATGAAGAATAGACAGAGCTGGAAACACTTTGGGAATATAATGCTGGAAAAGAAGAGGAAAGTGGTCAGAATCATGTTCTGATATCACAATGAACAGATAGAAGGCGTAAAGTGATACAGCATGATTTCACACTGAAATTCCTCGAGTTGAATGATCATAAAGTCATAGAACCACAGAGAAATAGGGCATGGTTGCAGGCCTTTCAGCCCATCCAGTCTGTGCTATCAGCTACCTGCTTGCACTAATCCTACATGAATCCCACTTTTTATTCTCTTGCGTTCTCATCAACTCCTGCAGATTCTATCCCTCACCCAGACAGTAGGGTTAATCCACAGCAGTTGTTTGGACTGCCAACACACAGGTTGTTGGGATGTATGGACACTCAGAGAATCCCACACAGTTATTCCAAACAGACAGTGCACGAGGTCAGGATTGAAGTGGGACTCTGGCCCTGTGAGGCAGTGGCACTGAGGTCAGCCAACAGGAAGCAGACCAGATGCTTCCTATTGTAAGGGATGGAGACTGGAGGAAGGCCACCTCAGTTGGGCATTAGATACCCTCACCCAACCAGCTCCAGAGGATAGTGCAACCTAAGTACGCTGAGGAAATTAAATGAAAAATAAATTAATTGCCTGGCTTCCAGGACTTAATCTAAAGCAGCATAATTTTTGATTTCTTTCACTGTCATCCCATTTTTTAGGACAGCTGTGGAAGATGCTGGCTAGCGGTTTACATGACAAGGCAGATACACTGAGTCGTAAATCATATGGCATAGAAATAGACCCTTTGGCCCATCTGGTCCATGCAATCCCAGATTTCCAGTTAAACCAGTCCCATTTGTTAGTGTTTGGTCCATATCCCTCTAAATCTTTCCTACCCATATACCTGTCCAAGTAACTTTTAAATACTGTTAATGTACCTGCCTCAACCAGTTTTTCTGGCAGCACATTCCATATACTGATCTACTCTTGGTGAAAAAAATTGCCCTCTGCTTCCTATGAAATCTCTCCATTCTCACCTTAAACCTATGCCCACTAGTACTTGGCTGTCCAACTATGAGAGAAAGGCTGTGCACACTTACCCTATCTGTGCCCCTCATAATGTTCTATCCTCAATTCTCCTACACTCCAATGAAAACAATCCCAAGCTGCTCAACATCTCTCAGTAACTCAGATCCTCGTGCCCTGGCAACGTCTTTGGAATTTGCCTCCATACTCTTTCCAACTTAATGCCATCTTTCCTTTAGCAGGGTGATCAAAATTAAATACAATATTCCAAATATGGCCTCACAATGTTTTGTCCAACCGCGACACAAATTAGTTATTTCCTTGTTTTATGTCTTATAATACAATAAAATAATGTGGCAAAGCAGCTTTTCCTACCGTTTTTTAAGGATTTCTTCTCTGCTCCATCTTTGTATTTGCTTATGACTTCAGCTAGCTCTCTAAGGTTGACGTACCCTGAGACATCATTATCCCATTTCTCAAACAGCGCGCTCAGGATTGTCTCATGTGCCTTTTGTCGTATTTCATGATTTGCCTGGAAACAGAACCAGTTATTAAAGACACGGTTTAAGAAAGAGAAATCCTTCTGCCAACGTGTTGTTTCCACTGACCCTCCAGTTCCGTGGTTTAGCAGAAGCAGAAGTCAACACATTACACGATGACCAGATATCCAGTTACATTGAAAGATAGACTGAACGTGATCAGATGTGACTGAGAGGAGATTTGATTGTGATGAAGACTGAAAATTCTTTAAGATGGCCGAGGGAACAGCAAACATTCATTTCCCTTATAACTAGGTGGCATAGATTTGAGGCTGCTGATATCAGAATCTTGAAAGGTCCTCTTATATGATAAGATGGACTCTTGACCTCATGATCTACCTTCATATGATCTTCAGTTTATTGTTTACCTGCACTACACCTTCTCTGAGGCTTTTACACTTCATTCTACACTGTTATTGTTTTACCTTGTTCTACCTCAATGCTCTGTGTAATGATTTGATCTGTATGAACAGTGAGCAAAAAACTTTTCACCATATCTTGGTACATGTGACAGTAATAAACCAACACCAATAGATCTGAGGCAGGAAGGTAGGTGGGTGAAGGTAGGATGCAACTCATTGTCTAAAAATCAGTGAAGACAGAAACCCTCACCAGATTCAGAAAGTCAAATTATTTAATCATAGAAATCTACAGCACAGAAATGGGTACTTTCAGCCCATCTTGTCCATGCTGACAGTGATGCCTATCTATGCTAATCCGATTTACCTACATTAGGCCAATAAAACTCCTATGCCTTTTGTATCCATATTCCTTACCAAGTGCCCTCTAAATGCTCCATTTTTTTTTTTTGCCTCCCTTATCTCCTCTGGCAGCTCGTTCCTCTGTGTGAAAAGCGTACCCCTCAGTTTTGCTTCAAATTTCTACCCCCTGACCTTAAACCAGTGCTTTCTAGTTCCAGACATCCCTGGCTTGGGAAAATGATTCCAATTATCTATCTGGTCTATACCTATTATAGTTATATAAACCCCTCAGCCTTTTACTTCCAGAAAGTATGAACCCAGCTTATAAGTACAGCCCTCCATTTCAGGCAATATACTGGTGTATCTCATCCTCACTCTGTCTAGTGTTATCTCATTCTTTCTTTGGTATGGTGACCGACACTGTAGATAATACTCCAGGTAGTATCTATCCAATGTTTGCAATGTTGCACTGTGCTTCCCTAACTCTCACACTCAGCCCATAAAGCCAAGCATATTGAATACTTTTCCTCAACCCTATCCATCTGTGTGGTCACTTTCAGTGAGCTATAGACTTGTACCTTACTCTCTCTCTTTCTCTCTCTCTCTCTCTCTGTAGGCCAATGATTACATTATATAAGGTCAGACGAAGAATGTACTAATCCCATCCCTAACCTGTCCTACGTTAAATGCTTGCCCTTTAGTTTCAGACATTTTGATCCTGTGAGAATGATAGCAGCTGTCCATCTTATTTGTTCCTCTGATAATCGTATAAACTTCCATCAGATTTCCCCTCAGCCAACCTTGTTCTGGAAAACAGAACCAGGATATTGGGGCTTCATGGCTGGGACAAAACTTAGCAGGTCATGTGGGCCATATTTGAGTGTATGGGCCAATGTCTGGACATGTTCTGATGCAAGGTTGAGTGAATAATGACCTCCAAAGGCTAAAGTTGAAGTTAGCAAGAACTTCAAAGTAAGCCTTACATAACAAAATATTTAAGAGTCTCTTACACTAATTAGTTCACCAAACTGACTTTTAATACTCTCTTCACATGTTATGAACGGGACAGAATTCATTTCTGCTGTTCAGTCATTATAAGATCTCCCCAATAGATTTTTTTTTACTTAGAATAAGTATTTGTAAACTAGACTTAAAATACATGTTCCATATTTATGCCTATCATACATAGGCAACACTGGAAACAGATGAGAAGCCCCATGTATGGTATGAGGAGTGAAAATGTATATACAGTGACAAGGAAAATATTACTGGAAATAATCATGGAAACATCTGGGACTGTGGTTTGGAGAACAACCCTGTGACTATTTTAAATTTTAATCTACTGGATGGCAGATTGCATTCAATCCTTGGGGGCCCAGGAATATCATAATGAATAAAACCTGATTCAAATCCAAATTTTAATTCAACTATAAAATTTGATTATGTTCCTAGTTTAACATCTTCATGTTTTATGTCTGTATCTATGCATCGCACAATCCCCTTTCCTATGTATTCTTTTTGAGACATGATTTCACAGATAAAAGCCACTCTGTAATACTTGATTTATCTGCCTTTCCTTTATATGAAAGAATGGTCACTGTGGAATAACAATGGTCCTCAACCAGTGTGTGTGTTTTCCAGTAACAGTCACGGGCAGTAAAATACCTGAAATAGTGCGTAAAAAGGTCATGTGACACAGATAGATGAGTAAAGGAAAATGAAATGAGATTGTCGATAAATTTATGGGTGACCTGGTGAGTGAAGGAAATAATTTGGATATAAAGGAGACAAGATATAAAAGGAAATAGCTGATGAGCACCATGGATCAGTTCATACAGCTGCTGCTTCACGGGTCTAGCCAATTGGGCTCAGTTCTGACCTTCAATGTCGTCACCTTCTGCCTGTGATTACATGGGCTTCCTCGAGGAAGTGTTGTTTTTCTCCCAGAAGCCAAAGTCATGTGGGTTGGCAGATTAATTGGCCATTGTAAATTGCTCCTGGTGTGTACATGAGCGTTAGAACCTTGGGGGAAGTTGATGGGAACGTGGAGAAAATGAGTAACAGGGAAAATTGATGATGGTGTGGGTTCGCTATGTAAGCTGGCAGGATCACAAAGAAAGAAAAACATGAATTTCCTATGTTGTAAGGGAAAAACATGTATTTTGAAAGGCAAAAAAACTGATGGTAGAGTTGGAAGGATTATTCACACATTCACTTTAAATTCAATATTACATCAATATTACTAGAGGCAGAATCAGGAACAATTTGCATAATTTACCTGAGCTAACTTTTCTAATTTTTCCTCTCTGGTCTCTTTGTATCTTTCCCGAATAAATTTTACCAGGTTTTCTTGAGGTAAAGGCTCAGTAGTATCCCCCACAAATAATTCCATCAGCTGAACAAACTGACAAGTGTTAATGAAATCCTTTTTAAAGGGACTTGTATTCAGAGAAAGACTTTGGGCCTGGAGATCTAATAGATTGGTCGCCAGATCTGTACAAAGACAAGGGAAGAAATTCAGTCTCTATGTCTAAATAGTGTTTATACGGTTACTTACTTACTGTCTGTTAAGCCACTGGCGTTTAATGCAGCAATGAAGGTCCTCCATCTCTGACAGTGTTCAGGGCTTCCTTCATCATGTTAGTAGCTTCCTCTCGGTTTTCACTGTGACTGTCGCACACGTCCCGGGTGGAGACTCAGGAATACCATCACACACTCAGATGTAGAAGGATTCTTCATTGCTGTTTCCATAACAATTTTGTTTTAACAGTCAGGGTTGTTAGCCCTGAAGTGAACTCCCAAACCTGGAGAACTGGTGAACCATTTGTAGTCTGGGCTCTACCCTTTGACCTGTTTGGCATGGGTGACCCTACCAAGAGCCAAAGCATGAAGCCCTGACTCCAGCCACCCATAGCTCTCTGAGTCATTGTGGTATGCAAGCCTCCAAAGGTTGTGGTCTGCTTGGAGGTATCTATGTGGTTAGTTATGATCTTAATACAAAATCTAAAGAACCATTTAGTTGATATGCAGACTAAAATCTTCAACCTGTATTTGTTACCTAAAGGGTCCCAGTACATTCCTTATCCTTTTCAAAAGTGGTCAGATTGCACTGTTACCATAGAGCCAGAGAGTACCTAACCATATGGGGAGAATGACCAGCCTGCACCAGGCACTTGCCACCGCGCTATATGAAGGTAGTGAAGGTTCCTGAAGGAACACACCTAAAAGCTTACAGAATAATTCCAGACAAAAGGAATATCATTTGCATGGAAGGACTGAAAAAACAGGAATTGTGCACAGAGAAGGTTGAATTAGAAGCTGTTAGAGATGTGCAAATTCACTGAGGCTTGAACAAAGGAAATGCTTCCATTGGCAGAAAGACTGGAGACAAGAGAAGCAGATTTAAGGTGACTGGGTAACATGTAGAGAAAAGTTGTCATGCAATCTTTGGACATGTTATGTGAGTCACCATCTAATTGCTTTTGAGGGAGATAAGTAATTACAGAACTTTGGGAAAAGAGCCAGGATTTTGAATGATTTGGTTTACGTATTTTGGCAGAGGGCTGGAATAGACTAAATGGGCTGACATCCTTTCTTGATCCAAGTGTACAAGGTCAAAGCCAGAGAAGAGAACACAGAGAAATCTTCATTGTAAAACTTACACCTGTGCAAGCTATCATCAATCTGCCCATTGTACAAAGTAACACACATAAAACACTGGAGGAATTCAGCAGGACCGCCAGAATTTTGTGTGTTTTCCCTGGATTTCTAGCATCTGCAGAATCTTTTGTGTTTGTGCCCATTGTACCTTTAGTGGCCTCGTGAAAGAGTTATGACTTGGTTTCATTTCTCTCCTTTTATTCCCAATGCATTAAAGTAAATGACACCGTAAGTGTAAATCTTCAACTTTGTGTATTACAGAGCCTAATTAAAAAATACGTACAACTTCAGCTAGCTAGACTGTGGATGCTCTTGCTCCAGTGACCTCTGGCTTGATCAAGTCCAAGCTACTGAAACTTTTCTCATTGTCATTTTACATTAACTGTCCCAAAATATCACAATGACGAACCCATGCTATGGGAAATATAAGTGACATATTATATCAGTCAAAGATCAACTGAGGATCAACGATTAGGATGTCATGAAGGGAACTTAAAACTGATTTCAATTCATGGAAAACTACATTCCATACTTCATAGTGAGTAGATTTTCCACTAGGGTCTATCCTTCCAATAAGATATTGAGATAAGGACATTACCTTTTGGTGTGAAATGGACATTGACATTATTACTAGTTTGCCTGGCTTTCGTGATTTGCAGGGTTAATCTCTTTATCCGACTGCCATTGTTGGGCTTTATATCAGGAGGCCCCTGTACTTCAGTGTTTTTAGTGCAAGGCTTCTGATGTTTTTAATTACAATTTACTTTTAAGTCTTTACTAAGATAGTTGGATGCCCAGCAAAATCCTATGCGTCACTCGATGAATTAGACAGAAACTGTTTATTTGTCAAGCACTGGGTGACAAAATGCTCAATCCCACACTGACAAAGTGAAAGTGGATATGACTTGCACCAGCAGGTTCAACAACAGTTACTACCTACCCCTCAACCATCAGGATCTCGAAAAAAAGAAGATAACTACACTCATCAATTGAGATGTTCCCACAACAAATTACCTCACTTTACAGACTCTTTACCTTGTTATTTCATGTTATCATTATTTATTGCTGTTTATTTATATTTGCATTTGTACAGTTGCTGTCCTCTATGCTCTACTTGACCTTTCATTGATGCTGTTTACAGTTACTATCATAGAGATTTGCTGAGCAGGAGAAAGAATCTCAGGGTCGTAAGTGGTGACATATACGATATGTACTCCGATAATAAAATTTACTTTGAACTTTGATCTGAATTAAATGATATGAAAGGACAGAAAATTGTAAAGAAATAAATAATCTGCTGGAGGAACCCAGCAGGTCGAGCAGCGTCTGTGGCAGGAAAGGAACTGACAATATTTCTGGTCAAAACCCTGCCTCAGGCCTGGACTGTTGCTCTGGATTCCAGTGGCTGCAGTCTCTTGTATCTGTTACGAAATTCTGGGCAAGAACTCATATAAAGCTCTCTGCAACATTCGTAAAAGGACGCACAAGTTGAGAAGTGAAGGCATTTGCCAACCAGTGCAGCCAGTGGTAAGGCCAACCTGGTGATGTCATTATCTGTCAACTAATATACCACATCAACCAAGGGAAGTGTGCACCTACCTGTACCCTATTGGATAGGCATGGACTACTCTGGGGCAACCTAACCAACCCGATATTGTTCTGCTCCTCAGTAACGCACATGATTTTATGACAGTGCCAAATTACTGAAAACTCTAGAGAAATTAAATATTTAAACGGAGCAATAAAGTTTCATTTAAAATATTGCAGCTAATATTCTGGTATGCATTTCCCTCAGTACTTGAATATAACAGCAGGACGAAAGTGGATGGTAAGTGGATCTGATACAGTCCTAATTTTAATTATTTTAATCAACTGAAATGAGGCAGAAAACCTAACACTAGGCACTGAAAGATTCCTTGACCCCCTTCACACTATGTTGACAATAGAGAAAAGATCCTACCAAAGCTGGATAACTTTATTTAATGTCTAGACTAAAGCTACTTTGATTTCTATGTATTTTTAAAGTTTATATCCAAATTGAGACGGCACAGTAGCATAGTGGCTAGCGTAGTGCTTTACAGCGACTACAGCGGGTTCAATTCCCGCCACTGTCTGTAATGAGTTTCTATGTTCTCTTCATGACCACATGGGTTTTCTCCAGATGCCTCAGTTTCCTCCCATATTCCAAAGACGTACAGGTTATTTAGTTGTAGGCATACTATGTTGGTGCTGGAAACATGGCACCAATTTATCAGGCTGCCCCCAGCACATCCTCAGACTGTGTTAGCCATTGATATAAACAACACGTTTCACTGTATGTTTTGATCCTTTGATGTACATGTGACAAATCAAGTTGATCTTTTTCTTTATATCAACTTTGAGCAAGAAGTTATATAATAGTAAGATTGCTTAAGTACCTGGAAATTTAGCTAACTTTGCTTGCACCTCTTCAGGAATGTGAAACTGAGAATGTACACCAGTATAAAATTCATCTGCAAGGAAAAGTAAATTAAAATACATGATTATATTTGTATAAGTCTTTGAAATAAAATATTAAAGGTTTTTGTTCACCACACGAAAAATCAACTTTAAAAAATTGGAAAGCCTTTGATTTCTTACTCATCACTACTAAAAACTTAGTAAGTTTGTTACATCAAAGTCAAGGACAGAGCTCTGGAATTCAGGAAATATCAAAGGTTCAAGGTTTCAAAGGTTGATTTTATAATCAAAGTATGTTTGCAGTATACAACTCTGAGATTCGTCTTCTCCAGATAGCCATAAAATACAGAAAACCATGGAGACGTTCTAAGAAAAACATCAACCTCCTCCTCCTGGCACAAACAAAGCCTAACAAGTCATGGAAAAGAATGGCAAAATGATCATCAACCCCTCCATGCGAGAACAAAAAAGGATGCACAACAACACCAAGGGCAAGAACACCCCCCCCCCACCCCGGTAGAAAAACAAATTGTGCGAACAGGAAGAGCATCAAAATCCAACTCCCCCCCTGCATAAAAAATTATAAATCACACCAAATTAAATCGCAGCAAGAAAGAATGAGCAAAAACTCAGAACGTAAAAGACAAAACCAAAAGGAGTCCAGTTCAATCTATAAATCGCAGAACTTCGCGTATTTAGAGACTGCACAAAATTTAGTTGAAACATGAGTTTGAGAATAGAATTGGAGGGATGGTTCATCTGAGACTCTTCAGTCTGAATCTAGCACTTGGTTGACAAACCCTATCTTTTCATTGCATGATAACAGAGTAAGCAAGGCACTAATCCTAACCCTCCTTCTTTCAGATTTCCGATGGTTTAAATTTGGTTCATAAGGAAACAGAATTCTACTTGTAGTCAATGACTGATGAATTCCTCTGTCATTCCCTGAGACGGGTTATCTGGTTATTATCATTTGCCATTTGATGAATTCTACCTTGCCATTTTTTTTTGCACTATTTATTTTATTATTGCAACTTACAGTAGTTTTGGTAGTACATAGTACTGCTGCAAAACAACAGATTTCACAACATGTCAGTAATAATACACATTCTGATTCTGATAGCAAATCAGTGGCTGTACTTTTCTATGCAACTGCACCTTTTCAACAGGAGGGCTAAACTAGGTGAGAGTAGCCAGCAGGCCTCATGCCCTGGTGAGACAGGGATGGTCTGTCCTAGAAGCAAAGACAGCTCCAGTGGACTGGGCGGATGAGATCAACAGTGAGGCCAGGAAGGCGGTTCTGCAACACTTTGTGGAGAGCGAAGGGCATGACAAGGTACAGAACAAGTCTCGATCATCCACTACAACCAAGGAAGACCCCAGTTCTGATGACTACTCGTATTATTGGAATCGGACTTCCAAGGTTGAAAGAGTGGAATTGCCCCAGTGTAAAAACTCGCCAGCACAGGTCCCTGTTATTACGTTTGTTTTTTACAAAGACAAACTTGTGTGGGTATAAAGATGCTAGAACTATTTTATTTACAGATTTACAGAATGGCTTTGACTCAACCATATTTTACTTTGGACACTCCAGCCTGCCAAGAGGATAATTATCAACGTCACTTCCTGTTATGGGTGAACCTCCCACATTGCCCACCGGGAACTGAAGTTCTTTATATTGCACACACACAATAACACATCTGTCATCGTTGGATACGATGGACAACCAAGCAGTTTTGAAGTACTTTGTTAGCTGTAATGGACTTCTGAAAGCCTTAAAATAAAGGCAAGGTTTTCTATCTAATTAAGCACGAAGTACTAAACTTACCAACAAGAGAACATCTGCAGAAGCTGGAAAATGATGTGTGCTGCTTGTACTAAATTTACTTCAGGTTTATATTGAGAACAAAATGCTATTCAAATTTGTCACATCAGAGATACATTCTCATTGTCTACCAATGATTTTATGAAACTTTGCAATCTATTTTGCTTTGACCCTCTGCTACTTTAAGCTTCCACTCCCCTTTGCTACACATTGTCATCTACACAAATGTACATATTTCTTTTGCATGACTCACCAGCACTTGCTGATAAACTCTGTGGTGTCAACATTGCTTGTGCAGCATCTTTAGTTTCTTCTACATGGTCTTGTCCAGTGTCTCCATTATCTAAGCCTCTTTGTAACAGCAGCTGGTCAGTTTCATCCCCATTCATCTGGCCAGTTGAACCCTTCTTTTCAGTATGTGAATATGCCGGTACTTGAGGACTAATATAGTCATTTCCAAAGTCAAGCATAAAGACTTCTGGATCCAGTTCATTAAGCTCCACGATAGGCCCTAGAAAAATGACAAACTCATGAAATAAAATCGAATTTTCAAAGTTCAAAGTAAATTTATTTTCAAAATACTGTATGTAAACAGCATGTCACCAAATAAGACCCTGAGATTCATTTTGTGCAGGCATGCACTGTAGAACCAAAAAGTACAATAGAATCAGTGAAAAACTACACACAAATAAACAAGCAGTCAATGAGCAAAAGAAGACACACAGTGCAAATACAGTAAAGAAAGAATAATAAATAAATAAGGCTGAGAACATGAGTCGTAGAATCCTTGGAAGTGAGTCCATAGGTTGTGTTTTGTGATCAGCTAAGTGTTAAGGTGAGTGAAGTTATCAAAGCTGTTTCAGGAGTAATTATTGTTCCTGGACCTTGTGGTATGGGACCTAAGGCTCCTGTGCCTCCTTTCTGATGATAACAGTAGGAAGAGAGCATGGCCTGGATGGTGGGTATCCTTGTAGACAGATGCTGCTTTCTTGAGGCAGAGCTCTTTTGTAGATGTGCTCAATGGTAGGGAGGGCTTTTCCTGTGATGAACTGGGCTGCATACACCCTCTTTTGTGGGTTTTTTCATATTTGTGCTATTCTTGTCAGTTTATGTAAGCATTTTTCATATTTAAGTAGCTACTGCTTTGGTTAAAGTAAATATAATTCTAAGGATTGAATCATTTTCCACTCACAATTAATATCAATAACTTAAATGAAGAGACTATGGGCATGATATCCAAGTTTTCTAATGATTCAAGGAGTGGTTGTGTATTGTGAAAATGATATGTTAAGTCTCCAAAGGGGTATGGACAGGTTTCTGGAGAAGCAAAAAGAAGATAGATTGAGTATAATGTTGGGAAGTGTGGGGTATTAGTAGAAACAATGAAAAAACAAAAGATTATTCGAATAGTGAGAGATTAATGAATACAAGTATACAGACAGTTTACATAGCCATGTACAAGAAAAACAGAGAGTTGGAATGTAAGTACAAAAAGGACTCTAACATCTTGCAAACCATTGGTCAGGCTAACTGTCTTATAATTTCCTGTCTTTTGCCTCCTTCCCCTCCTAAAGAATGGGGTAATACCTTCTATTTTCTAGTCCTCTGGAACTAATCCAGAATCTAGTTATTCTTGAAAGATCACTGCTAATACCTCTACAATCTCTTCAGCTACCTCTTTCAGAACCCTGGAGTACAGTGTATCTGGTCCAGGTGATATCTACCTTCAGACCTTTCAGCTTCCCAAGCACTTTGCCTTATTAATAGCGACTGCACTCACTTTTTCCTCCTGACACTCATGAATTTCCGGCACACTGCTGGTGTCTTCCACAGTGAAGACTGACACAAAATACTTACTGAGCTCATCTGCCAGATCTTTGTCGCCATTACTACCTCTCCCGAGTCACTTTCCAGTGATCTGATATCCACTCTTACCTCTCCTTTACTCGTATGGAGAATATCTGAAAAAACTCTTTTGGTAGCCTCTTAAAATTATTGGCTAGCTTGCCTACAAATTTCATCTTTTCTCTCCTTATAGCTTATTTCTTCAGTTTGTTTTTAAAAGCTTCCCAATCCTCTACTTCCCACTACTTTTTGCTATATCGTATGCCGTCTTTTTTTTCTTTTATTCTGTCTTTGACTTCCCTTGTCAGCCATGGTTGCCTCATCCTCCCTTGGGAATGCTTTGGAATCTTTAGGATAAACTGACCCTGTGTCTTCTGAACTACTCCCAGCCAATGCTGCTCCACGGTCATCCCTGCTAGATTCTGTAATCAGCCTTTATTTATAGCAAACTACTCAAAATGCTGGAGAAACTCAGCAAGTCAGGCAGCATCAATGGAAGGGAATAAGCAGTCGACATTTTGGGCTGAGGAACTGCCTACCTTGCTCTCTTCAATGACGCTGTCTGACTTGCTGAGTTCCTCCTACGTTCTGTGTGTGTTGCTCAAGACTTCCAGCATCAGTAGAATGAATCTCTTGTATTTTTTATTGACAGCAAATTGCAATATTGCTGCTTCACCACCAGGTATCAGTAATGTATTTACTATAATAGATCTGACATTTAGATAAAATATGATTGCTTAAAGTCCTGCCGAAGGGTCTCAGCCTGAAACGTCGATTGTACTTTTTTCCATAGGTGCTGCCTGGTCTGCTGAGTTCCTCCAGCATTTTGTGTGTGTTGCTACGATTCCTTAGGTCAGTGTTAAAACATATGCACTATTTCTAAAAACAATTATGAATGAATAATCAGAACCCCCAAGCCCTTCAGTAATCCATCATTCATAATAAATTAATTCTCTCTCTGTTAGTACTCACATTTTCTTGGGTTGTGAAATTCATGTTTATCCTTGCCTGAGTGTTGATCATAAAATTCTTCAAATAAAGAGAGAATCCTCTTCCTATTCAGAAGTCCAGACTACATTAAGAAAAGATTTATTTCCATTTTTTACTGCAAAATATTTTACATTCTAGGATTTCAACTATGAACCAACTTATCTATTTAATATTGCCAGACTTGGCATTTATGTTTTAATCCCAAAACTAATCAATCATTGTGATCCAGCTTGGTGAACTATCACAGCTAAAATCACTAAATATACTCAGGGTACGGAGATCTGGTAAAAGGCATGCTCTGTTCAATTCTTGAAATTCTCCTGCTATTACCAGTGTCAGAATGCAGGGTATATCTATCCTCATTGTTATCTATCAAGCTAATTTTTCATCCGTTCGTACATCAGACACCATGTGCTGCCTCTTTGACAGAGCTACTTAATTGGTCCTGCCAATCCTCAACCTTGCAAGTTTATCCTGAAGGATGTAATCAAAGTTACCATAAAACTATGTTCCTTAATTTTAGGTTCCGTAAGGTTGTTACAGCCGCAGAGATAAGTTCCCACTACCTATTAAATGCTCCCAATGGTGTGCATCTCAAATAGCCTCTGACAACCAAGTCCATCTCCTGGCCTTCATATGTGGCTTAGCTACTAAGTCCGTCGGAACCGTTTCTACAGGCAGGAGAGGGGGCAAAGGCGGGTTACTGGTGTCTTAAAACAAGTTGTTTCAGACAGATAGGGTTCATCAGCCATGGTTGTCAGCTCATCTAGGAGAAGGAAAACTTTGATCTCAACCCTCTGCAGCCTTGCAGCTATACCCACTCACGAGGAAGACCCCTGGAGTAAACCCTGAGGAAAAGTATGGAGCTGGAGTCCCTAAGACAGTCCTACGTTGAGTTCAACATTGATTGGCAACTCCTGTGATACTGCTGGTGCCAAATTGTACCAGTCTCTGCTGTTCCTTTGGATTTATCAGCTGCGTGGAGAGAGTGAGCCTGCAACATGGGCAGCAGTTTTCTCTCTATATCGTCCGGCCCTGGCTTGCATATCATGGCACGCACCATCCATGGTTGGCCCCAAGTAACAGAGGGCCTCACACCATAAAATCCTTTTCCACCAACCACCCCACCCCCCCCCCCCAACTTGGGCCCTCTTAGCTCACTTATTAGAAGTCACTACATTAGAAAAATTTCTCCACAATTTTTGACAATTATCTTAAATATGTGTCCTATTCTTTCTAAACCTCCTACCAATAGAAATGGTTAATGTCTTAATGTTATTAATATAGCTCATAATCCTGAAGGAGGAACAGAAAAGTCTAATATAGGAAGTGGGGATAATCATAGATTGCTGTAGATTCCACAACCACACTGAACTCTGTCTTTCTTCCCCGCCATCAATGTGAATAAACAAGTGTCCAACAATGCTTAAATATGTATTCCAAACCCTGCGTCTGTGAATCTTTGTGGGTCTACTGCATAAGTTGGAGGACCAGTGTCTGCAAATTCACGACTTTGCTGGAGGCTGGAGGCCATGGAAGGCCTGTCCTGGGGTTAGAGGACCATGTATGTGTGTGAGTGGGTCAGTGGGAGGGAGCAAGGAATGAGGCTTATTCCTCTGTTGCTTTGTTGCTGGGTACGTTCTGTTTTGTCGTGTTCCATGTTGTTTTGCCGAGCACTTTGGGCATGATATATCACCACTGGAATGTGTGACAACAATTAGGAGTTGTCCCAGCACATCCTCGGCTGTGTTGGTTGTTAATACAGATGACACAATTCACTGCATGCTTTAATGAACATGTGATAAATAAATCTGAATAAAGAAATTCCAAAACACGGGGCCCAGGAGATAAACACAGGGGCAGGAGATAAGTCAAAGCAGGGCATTATTGGAAAAGGGCTAGAATGTTTACAGAGAGGAATGAATAGTTCATAGAGCATTACGTTGGATTAAAGCATTTAGTAATAGGGAGGGATGAGAGTATAAAAGGATTTAAACACAAGATTGAAATTTGTAATTTGAAAGGATTGAGGGACGAGGAGTGATTATAGGGAGAGGAATGAGAAGCTTGGTTTTTGATGTCTCACTCTCTCAGGGAGCTTTACTTCGAGTTCAATGACCTTTTTCGAAGGGGAGCTGGAAAAATGGCGATTGTTTACCGGTCAATTCATAAAAGAGTTTCCTGCTGTTTTCTTTCCCATTCACTTCCAGTTCAGGAAAACAATCTGACTACACAGTGTTTTTCTTTTGGGAATAATTTGAGTTCTGGTCAAGATGATTCAAAACGGACTTCCCAGATCATTTTATTTCTCAGCAACACACTTGACTGTTTTGATAAATGTAGAAATACTACATTGTGCCTCATCAAACACATGAACTAGTGGAAATTACTTATCTTCCTGTTAACGTTAATATGTTATACCCACCGGCTAGATTTTTGTTAACTACTGACCTTTCCAATATCACATTCCAGGAACAGCTCTACAAAGTGATGTCTCCACCAAACCTTTTGTCCTCTGAGATAGAAGAAGACTGAGCTACTGGATAGATATTTGAGGAAATCTGCGAAGGGCCCATCAGAGAACCCCTTGACGTAAGAGTACATATACTGAAATACAAAAGTGAGAAAATACCAATCATAATTCAAAGGAATTCCTCATACTTTATGCAAGTTCTTAATTCCTAGTTTACTGCCAACTTCTAGCTTACTGACACTGGTTCCTTTTCCATTTGTTTTACAAGCTGGAAGAAATATTAAAGCAAATGGCTGCTTATCATAACTGTTTGCACATGAGTAAATGAATCTATTCTTAAGAATGATATGAAATCTGGTAAAAAAAAAAATTGCTGGCCGTGGGAAATGTGAGAAGCCTCCTTATTCCATTTTTGTAGTATATTGTCCCTGCAAAGCCTACGCAAGTTATTGTGAATTCCCTAACAATGCAAACCAGGTTAGTTCAGAGATAACGGCATCACATATGCAGGCATGCTGATTCAGGTAGTCACATCTGGTATATATTTGCACAGCCATATTAAGTAACTCTTTAAACAGTTGGGAAATACAGGGTCATTCCAGTTTAATGATTAAAAATAACAATTCATACTCTGATACAATCAATACATTTGCAGGTTCCATTTCCATGCTGGGTCTAATTAGAAGGATTTTAGGTTCTTTTATTGTGAATTCATACCAATTCTGTAATTTCACCAGAAAATAAATAACTTATACTTTGGGTTACATTGAACATCTTAGAGAAAAATGCAAGTTCATGGGTTAAGTGAACAAATTGTGGTGCTAGTAATAATATACACTCAATGGCCACTTTATTAGGTACCTCCTGTATATACATACAGAGTGTATGTCATCATCTGCTGCTGTAATCCATATGCACTTCAAAGCTTGACGTGTTGTGCATTAACTGTTGTAATGTGTGGTTATCTGAGTTACTGTCGCCTTCCTGTCAGCTTGAACCCATCTGCCCATTCTCCTCCGACTTCTCTCATTAGCAGGGCATTTTTGCACTGGATGTTACTGTTTTGTTTGTTTTTCACACTATTCTCTGTAAATTCTAGAGACTGTCGTGTGTGAAAATCCCAGGAGATCAGTAGTTTCTGAGATACTCAAGCCATTCCCTTCTGGCACCAACAATCATTCTGCACTCAAGTCACTTAGATCACATTTCTTTCCCCTTCTGATGTTTGGTCTGAACAATAACTGAACCTCTTGACCATGCCTGACTGCTTTTATGCATTGAAATGCTGCTTCATGATTGGCTGATTTGGCATTATGAGCAGATGTGCTCAATAAAGTGGTAGGAGTTTGTTCCAGCCATGACTAATTCTCAAAGAACTTCATCAGAGTTCATTCGATGTTTTTGTTTTGTTTGTTTTTCACACTATTCTCTATAATTTCTAGAGACTGTAATGTGTGAAAATCCTAGGTGGTCAACAGCTTCTGAGATACTCAAACTACCCCATCTAGCACCAAAAATTATTCCACAGTCAAAGTCACTTAAATCACATTTCTTCCCCATTCTGATGTTAGATCTGAACAACAACTGAACCTTTTCCCAAGTCTACATGTCTTAATGCATTGAGTTGCTGCCACGTGATTGGCTAATTAGATATTTGCGTAAATTAGCAGGTGTACATGCATACCTAATAAAGTGGCCACTGAGTGTAACTTCAATGGGTCGGTTGGCCACATTGAGACCACATTGATAATGGTTCCATTCAGGTAAACACATTCAAGCAAATGCCACCTTCTGTCAACTTTTCTTATTCACAGGATCAAAGATTGAAGCAGCTCTTCGAAATGTGATTCCATCATTTTATCCCAGGAATATTGCACAAGGGAGATATCATTCTGTAAAAGTCATGTCAAGTCAACTTGGCTGCCAAAGATTATTAAATATGAAAGACCTTATGATATCAAATGATAAAGGGAACAAATTTCCCTCAACACCACCAGCAAATGTTGATTCATGAGTCATTCAGTAGGTGATATGAATGTGCAGAAGTGCTATGCAAATTAATCTCCTTGTTGATCTCATAGATTTCAACACAGTTTAATACATGTCAGTCATTTTGTAAAAGGCATGGTGTGCCTATTTGTCAGTGAAATGTTCTTTTTTTAATTTATTTCTGGTCTGATAGTAAAAATTTCTTTTAGCCTACAGTGTTAACAACAAAATTAGCTGTAGGCAAAAAGAATTTTTAACAGCTGACTGTACCACGATGAAAACCTTGCTTCCTCATAAACTTTGCAGAAATAGATTATAAACACAAGCAGGGACTGCACAGTCTGCAACTTGCTATTAACAACTGATAGCAAAAAAGTGTGTTTCAACCCTTTGCACAGATTCTTTGTAGGTAAGGAGTTGGACTTCTGCCTTAACCATTCCCCCAACATTCCACCTGGTGCAGGCAATAGGTCTTTAGTCCTGATGAAAGATCTCGGCCCAAAATGTTGAATGCTTATTCTTCTCCAGAGATGCTGTCAACTTGCTGAGTTCCTCCAGAATTTTATATGTATTATTATGCAGAAATAGATTTTTTTTCAAATAACATAGAATTCAATTAATATTAGACATTAATGTTTGCTAATTCACTGAAAGCATGTAGATTACTTTAATTCATTCATTTGTGGAATGAGGAGATTGCTGACAAACCCAGAGTTTATTCCCCATTCATGATTGCCCCTGAACTGAACAATCTGAGAGACCATTTCAGAAGGCAATAACAGGTATGAAAAAACTATGGGTTCAGTGTTACATATAGACCAAGCAAGAATGACACATTTCCTTTCCGAAAGATGGACTTTTAAGGTAACAGATAGTTACATGGTCACAGCTGATACTACACCACATTAAATATTTATTTCAGATGTATTTTTTGAACTTAAAACCTCAGCTGTAATAGTAGGATCTGAACTCATGTACAGATTAGTTGTACAGGCCTCAGGGTGCTGTTCCAGTAACCTAACCTCACTAATGCAAATATGCAAGAGACTATTAAAAATATTTAAAAGAATATAAACTTCTGTTTCAACACTATTTTCGGAATGTTTCTGGAATGCCTCTTGACAATGCTTTCTATTGTGGTGTCGTAAAAGCAAAATTCTATTTAACAAGAGGGTGGAGGGTGATTAGGGGTAGTAGCCGGCCCTCATGATGCAGTCTGTGGCTTTTCCCATTTATGGCCTGACAATGCAAGATTTTGGTTCTAACTCTTTTGGATTATTTCTTACCAATTGTTTTTCATGAATAAAAATATCAGGACAGGCTTAAAGTAGTCAATCAATTCATCAACACAAGTTAAACACTAATTTAGGAGTCATGGAGTCAGAGTCATAAAGACTACTGCACAGGAAAAAGCTCTTCAGCCCATCTAGTCCATGCTGAACTATATTTCTGTCTGGTCCCAATGGCCTGCACCCCTCCCATCCATGTACTTACCCAAACTTCTCAAGTGTTGCAATTGAACTCCCAAACCACCATTTTCACTGGCAATTCTCACCCCCCTCTGATTGAAGAAATTCCCCCTCAGGCTCACCTTAAGCATCTCACCTTTTCACCCTAAATCTATGACCTCTCGTCCAACCTCAGTGGAAAAAATCTACTTGCATTAACTCTATTTCTACCCTTCATAATTTTGTAGAATTCTATCAAAGCATCCCTCTTTCCCCTATAGTCCAAGGAATAAAATCCTAACCTTTTCAACCCTGCCCTAGAACTCATGTCATTAAGTCCCAGCAACATACTTGTGAATTTTATTTGTACTTTTCTAATCTTATTGATAACTTTCCTGTAGGTAGGTGACCAGAACTGCACACAAGACTCCAAATGTGATCTCACCAACTTCAACATAACATCCCAACTCCTGGACTCAATATCACAATCTGCAGATGCTGTCGCTCTGAGCAACACACACAAAGTGATGAAGGAACTCAGCAGGCCAGGCAGCATCTATGGTTAAAAAGTACAGTCGACGTTTCTGGCCGAAACCCTTTGGTAGTCCTGTGTGTGTTTCTGTACTCAATATTCTGATTAATGAAGACCAATGTGCCTAAAGCTCCCTTTGTGACCAATTCTAGCCACTTTCAAGGAACTATGGATCTGTATTCCCAAATATAAGGAGTGGCAGTTTTCCAGAATTTCTTTCTGAACTTTTGCATTTACTACTTTTAGATATTTTCCCTTTCCCCTCATTTTTCCATCTTTTTGATTGTGCAGTTTCTTCCAAAGAAGGACAATCATATTTTTAATTGCAAAGTGCATGGGGCATGCAGAGCAGATGCACATCAGCATATACAAGCAGTGGTTCACTCTCTCCTGGTGGCTGCATTTAATTAACTATACTGTCACTGGCCCTATCTGGTTAGACCTGGTTCTGCATCCATCTCTAGATCAGCTGGATAGTAAAGACTGCTATTCATTGACTACAGCTCTGCCTTCAATACCACCATTTCAAGCAAATTCATCCCCAAATCCTGAACATGAGATTCAGCAGCTTGCTTTTGCAAATGGATTCTTGACTTCTTGACCATCATCGTCATTTTGTGCCATGTCGTATGACATGGGCGATCACGGTCTTTCCATGACCATGATTGTTCTTGGCAAGTTGTTCTACCGAAGTGGTTTGCCATTGACTTCTGGGCTGTGTCTTTACAAGACAGGTGACCCCAGCCATTATCAATACTCTTCAGGTATTTTCTGCCTGGCGTCAGTGGTCGCATAACCAGGGCTTGTGATATGCACCAGTTGCTCATTTAACTATCCACCACCTGTTCCCATGGCTTCATCTGACCCTGATCAAGGTGGAGCGGGTGTTAAGCAGGTGCCACACCTTGCCCAAGGGTGACCTGCAGGCTGGCTGAGTGAAGGAACGCCCTACATCTCCTTTGGTAGAGCATATCTTCACCCCATTACCCAGACCAACAGTTCCTGACTAATAGTTTGTGTAATTACAGACCGAAACATCTCCCCAAATGATTATCCTCACTGCTGGCGCCCCACAAGCTGAGAGCCCCCTACTTTAGCCATTATACATTTACAGCTGGTTTACCAGATTCTGCTCTAACTTCATCTACAAGGTTGCAGATGACATCACCACAGTGGACCCAATCTCAAACAATGATGAGTCAGAGTCCTAGTGGCATGATGTCATGATAGCAACCCTTCCCCCGGTATCAGCAAAACAAAAGAACCAATCATTGACCTCAGGTAGGGGGTGGTGCACTTTGGCCCTACTTATATCAACATCACTGATGTTGAAGTGGTTGAGAGTTTCATGTTCCTCAGAGTGAACTTTGTTAATAGCCTGTCCAGGTCCAACTACATAGATGCCTTGGCCTAGAAAGTGAACCAGAACCTCTGCTTCATCAGGAGGCTAAAAAAAAAATCTAGCATATCTCCTTTGGCCCTCACTAGTTTCTATAATTTTTTCTTTACATCATGAAAATCTGCCTCCTCTCAACGCACTCCATCTACACTTCTTGCTGCCCCAGTAAAGCAGCCAACATGATCAAAGATCCCAAACCCGAATTCTCTCTTCTCTGACTGATGAGCAGAGTGAGCACACACTTCTGGGCTCAAGGACAGCTTCTATCTTGACATTATAAGACTATTAAACGGTCTGCTAGAATGATAAGATGGACGTTTGGCCTCATAATCTACTTCATTATGGCCTTGAATCTTATTTTTTGGCTGCACTGCACTTCCTCTGTATCTGCAACACTGTTCCACATTCTGTTATTGAATTTCCCTTGATTTACCTCAATGTACTGGTGTGAAGAAATAATCTGTATGGGTGGCATGCAAAATGAAGTGTTTCACTGTACCTTAGTGCAAGTGACAATAAAAAAAAGAATTGTAATAATTTAAAGAGCAAACACGAGGAAATCTGCAGATGCTGGAAATTCAAACAACAACACACACAAAATGCTGGTAGAACAATGCTGTTCTACCAGTATTTTGTGTGTGTTGTTGTTTAATGTAATAATTTATCTCATATTCTACTATGGAGAATCACAGTAAACAAAACTAATGCATTTCCTGTAAGACAGAAGTCACCTTCACCTTTTATCTCTGAGCCTATACAAATTTATCACTGTCTAAAAGCACTTGAAAATCAGTTTAAATTTCTTTCCATCTAAACTTCTGCAGTGCAAAGCCCCAGGAATGAAATTACAGAGCTTTGCGGCACTTTTATTGTATAAAAGGGATTTTATATTATATGAGCAGCCAAATGTGATAGCTTCATAATTTATGTTGTAGAACAAATGTATTGATTTTTCTGCTTTTGATGAAGGATTGACAGAAATATTCCCTTCACACATTGCACTTGCCTATTCCCTTCTCTCCTACCTCCAACACCACCAAATAATTCTGTTTCTTTCTAAGATTCTCTTACCTCAATATTTCTTTTCTTCTGCATGTCAACCGACAGGCTGGGAAATCAGGAACTAGAGGCTGCCACCAAAGAGCCTTGATGTTGAGCAAGAAAGCAGAGAAGGTTGCAAAGCAAGCCAACATGATAGAGAACCTTATCCTCTGAATGAGTAGTGCCTGAACTCAATTACTCCATCCGTTTGTTGATCTCAACAAAAGTGGAGATGGAATGACCCTCATAAACAGGACATGAGATTTAAAGTGTACAAGAAAAAAATATATTGAGAATCAAGAGGAATCTGCATGTTTTCCTTTAAACTCTTTTCCCCTAATAGACTAATGTATTCCTGTTAGGAAAAACAGAATACGTCGAAAAAATTCAGAGATCAAGCAGCATCTGTGGAAAAAGAAACAACAGAGATCCATTTGTGTATTTAAAACCTCAGTAATATTTGAGTAGTATTGTAAATATATTGTTTGGTTAGCATTCGTTGTTTAAATAATTCATTATGGGTTACACGTAAAAGTACGTGAATGGCATACGTCATTAAACCGCCCTGTCATAAGTGCGTGCCTCACTGAACTAAAATAAACTGAGTAGACACGTATCTTCCAGCTCTGCAGTTTCCTTTCGATTAGTTTGATGTTTTGAAGTTACAAAACATAACAGATCCCTCATCAGAATTCTTCTGCTAAAGGGTCCTGGATTAGGAATGATAACCTTTTCACTTCCCACAGATGCTGTTTCCAGTATAATTTGCTTTTGTTGCAAATTCCCAGCATCTACATTTAATGGTTTTCAGCGTATTCCCACTGTGCATTTGACAAATTATTTGTAGCTGAAGAGATAATGACTGAGGCCCAAGTTGTTTAAAGTAACAAACCACATCAAAAACTTTTGCAAGATGGCCAATGCATCATGCTAGGTAGCTGAAATGAATCATGATCACATAAAAATATTTTAAGGAATCAACATTAAATTTTGGGAATGCTGGAAACCTGAAGTAAAAATAAGTAATAAGGAAATTGCTCAACAAGTTCAGTAGCAGTCATAAAGAGAGAAATAGAATTGACATTTGGCTGTGTTTGTTCAGAAGAGGTACAGAACAGTAACTGTAAAGGGTGTAATCGACAAAGCGTTGAAGGTGGAAAGTTGAGAAGGCTAAAAATAACATGTGAGCTCTTTGGCTTTATAAACAGAAACATAGTACAAAAGCAAGGAAGCTATGCTCAACCTTTATAAATCGCTGGTTCGTTCCCAGCTGGAATTATGCAGCTGGCCATGACATCAGACATTGGAAAGGATGTTTAAGGCCTTAAAGAGAGTACAGAGGAAGTTTTATAACAAGAATAACACTTTGGACCCCCGTGTAGTATTGTGAAGTAACAGAAGTTTTGATGGAGCTGTGTTACAGGAGTTTGAAGTTAGCTAAGCGTTTTCACAGAGTAAATAAGGAATGAATGTTTCTTGTGACAGAAGAATGAATAAACAAAATACACAGATTTAAGGTAATTGACACAGAACCAAATGAGAAGCAAAGGAGAAATGTGTTTATGCAGCCACCCTGAATGCCCCATCAGAAAAGCATTGGAAGCTGATTCGAAGCAAATTTCCAGAAAGAATTTGCATAAGAGTCCAGAAGCTGAATAATTGCCAGGTAATGGGGAAATAAAAGAAGAATGAGGCTGTTTGGATAGCTCTATCAAAGCACTAGACAATGGGATAGCAGAAACCTTTTCTGTTCAAGTTCAAATCTATTGTCATTCAACCATACCCATGTATACAGCTAAACGGAACAGCACAGCTCACATGGTTATGATCCAGCACCTGCAGTACAGTCACAAAATAATATTTGCACAAGTCCCTAAATGGCATGGTTGACATAAAATCTGAGGTGCATGTTCATGTAAGGCAGTATACTGTTACTGACACTATTATAATAAAACAGACAGTAGTTTAAATGTGTGAAACAGCAGCAATAGAGGAGACAAGTGACCAGTTCAGGATGAGAGTGTGTCCGTGGGTTGGGGATTAGGGGGAGAGGGCAGCAGGGCATTCAGACAGTGTGTTCATGTGTGCTGGGTGGCAGCAGGGTCTCAAGAAGTCTAACAGCCTGGGAGAAGAAGCTGTTACCCAGACTGACAGTTCTGGTTCTTATACAGTGGTACCTTCTACCTGACGGCAAGAGGTCAAAGAGATTGTGGGAAGGATGGGAGGGGGTCTTTGACAATGCTGGTGGCAGTGTGTATGCAACACTTTGGCGCTCTATCATTCTATGATTCTGAACTGGCATAAGTTTCTATCACTTTCATTCCCGACATTCACTCTTGGTAATTTCCTAGGACTTGTAGCTGCAATGACTATTTCCTAACAATCCTCCATTATATCAATCAAAGGATGCATATTAGACTCTATTTACACACAGATATTTAATTTGTGAATAAGTTTGATCAATAAGAGATCTAGCTTTATATCAAATTAGCTTTGCTGAAACCTCCAGTCACCAGAAATGCAACTTCATGTATGAATGAGCAAAGTAAGTACTCCCTTTAACCAAGTTTACATAATTTGATTTGTTTCCAGCCAAGTAAATCATGATTGCAATTACATCCATTGTTCACGTTGCCTAATCAGTGTCATGGTTATACCTCCATATTTAACGCCCACAAAATGCTGGAGGAACGCAGCAGGCCAGGCAGCATCTATGGACAGGAATAAACAGCTGATGTTTCAGGCCAAGAACCTTCATCAGGTCTGAGTTTAGTCCTGATGTAGGGAAAATGTTTGAAGCTGTCATTAAGTAAGAAATAATGAGACATCTGAGCATAATGAGCTTGAAGGACAGGTCCTGTTGACAAACCTTCAGGAGTTCTTTGAGGATGTAATAAGTGTAGTGGATAGAGGGGAAGATTTGTTTTCCATTGGTAGGTGAGACTAGAACTAGGGACATAGTGCCAAGATTTGGTGGAATAGATTTAGGATGAAAATAAGGAAAAACTGTTTTTCCAGAGAGTAGTAAATCTGTGGCATTCTCTGCCCAATGGGGCAGTAAAGGCTAACTCACTAAATATATTTAAGACAGAGTTAGATAGATGATTGCATAGCAGGGTGGGGGTGAGTCAATGGCCATATTAACCATGATCTTATTGAATGGTGGAGCAGGTTTGATGGGCCAGGTGGCCTACTCTTCCTACTTCTCCTGATCTTATTAGCTTGCCTCTGACTTTTCTTCCTCTTTGAGCAACAACGTAATGGAGATCACACTGTAATGGAATAGTTGTTGCTCCACAACCACTGCGCTCCTGGCCTGGCATAGATGACTTAGCTCGCCTCAGCACAGAACTGACTACACAGTTTATAGTCTCACTCTCAGGGACTCTGTCTTTGCTATGCGTGGATTTTTATGGGTTCTATCGTATTTCTCTATTTTCCTGAAAGTGCCTGCAAGAAAATTAATCTCAAGTTTGAAAATGGTATATGTACTTTGATAATAAATTTACTTTGAACTTTGAGATTCTGTCAGCTCCTGTCACTTCCTCTAACAAGTAAACATCAGAGAGTCACAAATGAACAAAATCCCCTCAGTATCCTTGTCACTGAAATTGTTGAACTTTACACTAGTTTCTTAGTGGTTTTTAGTTTCTCAGGTTTAAAAGGAGTGCTTCCTCTTTAAAAATCAGACAGTGGAATGTCAATGTGCTTTTAAACACTTGACATGATATTTATTTGATATAACACACACTTTCCCTTCCTTGCTCTATCAGTCCATGATCAGCAAACACAAGCTGCTACAGTACAATGTAATGTTTGTGTTTCAATATAATATTTAAATCAAATGCAGCCACAATGTTGAATATTATTTAGCAGTATGAAAAGTATAATAGCATTTCCCTGCACAGCTGCATTTTATGGACTTGGTGTTGTGTCAGGCCCTTGCATCCCGCATGGATCTTCTTTAGAATAAGGAGCACTGAATTTTCTCAATCTATCTTCAAACAGAGCCAAGTACCTCCTTGGCAGATATTGCTGGAATTACTTGCTGGGTAGACATACCTGGAACCATCAAAAAACCTTTAGTCTCCAAACTCGGAATGTTTCTCTTCGTGTTGCTGTAACATCTGTGTTGCCTGCACTAGTCTGACTGTCTATTAATTTCCACAGATGCTGCCTGACATGATGAGCTCCTTCACCATTTTGTGTGTGTTACTCAGCCGTTCACCTTTTCTCATCTCATTGTACACACTCTGTGCTCACATATTGAAAGTTAAAAGAAGGATTTTTTTGGAAATTGAGTGGGGCAAAGGAAACATCTTGCTACTGAAATACTGTACCTTGACAATCAGCAAAACAGGGAACAAAACTATCCATCTTAGCCAAGACTGAATTTATACTTCATCACGGGAGGACGAATACTGCTAGAATCCAGTGCACTTTGCAAATGAAGTGTTGTTGTGGTTTTTGCAGCTTTTATAACTGAAACAGTGACTGCCTATTTTCAAAGGCGATCTTAGAGATGCAATAACTGTAAGCATATTAGTGTTAAAAACTCAGAAGATAACAGGAACTAATTACCACTTTCTATATATAATTTATAGTTCTTTAAATTATATATCGCAGTGTTCTGCTGCTGCAAAACAACAAATTTCATGACATACGCCAGTGATATTAAACCTGATTTTGATTCTGATTCTGATTCTGCTGGGCTGGCAAAAGGCAAACTGTGACCATCACACTACTGCAACAGGGAGATTAAGAAGAGAGAGAGGAAAAAATTCAAACTGATTTAAGAAATCAATATGCTAAATAAGGAAATAGAAAGCTGTGTGCAGATCTCACTCTTGAGAGAAACATAAGTTGCACCAAGAGGTTTTATTGATGAGCACTCAATGTGAACCCTGCAACAAACGGGAAGAGGAAGCACTCATTGACAAGAGCAGCTTTGGAGAAGAGGAAGCTGCCCCACGCCATTTGACTCACCCATTCCCACCCAACCCCCTCTTAACACAAAGATTCCAGCAGACAACCAGAGCTCTCGAGAAGTCCCCGAGATAAAAGATGTGCGACAAGTGAAAATACAGGATGTCTGGCCACTGCAGTGACAAGCAGATAAGAGCATTTGAATGTAGCTCGTAGTTATTGAGGAAATGAGACAAACCACAGAAAAATCAACCACTTGCGTGTCGAGAACTGCATCTGGTTTCTAGTGCACAGTGGTCGACGTTAACAAAGACAAGAGAACAGTTGCAGGAACTCACAGAGACTTTGTGCACCCTTTTCTCATTATAGACTCCCATGATGCCAACTTCTCTCGTTACAATGCCACTGAAACCTGGTACCCAAATTTAAAATGCCATTTACAGTATGTTCTGCCACCTGTTATAATACATGAAGGAAAAATTGCACATACTCTGCTCGTAAGCAACACAAATTGGCATTTCATTCTCTTCTTGCAAATGCACTTTGAGAGGTAGCCAGTCTTTACCGATCTGACTCGCTTTTGCTCGTTTATTAGTGAAAGGAGCGCCTGGATGTAATTCTTTTTCTCTGAGGCTAATTGCATCCTATTCCAGGAAGGAGCTGACACTCTGGGTTAGTAACGTTCCCGCAGGTGACGTGTATTCACATTATAAATTAGGAAGCAAATTAAAATAAGGAACAAAACACCATTAGAACCTCTGACGGTCACAGGTTGATCAATGCTCACTATCATCGCTGTACAGATTAAAACTATTTTCCAATGATATTTCCTTATCTTTTGTGAAAATATGATTTCCAAGTCTTCATAAAGCAAAACAATTGTTCCTGCAGCATAGTTCGCAATGTATTATTTCTCAATTAATTTATAATAGTCACAAGGGGCTTTACTTTGCTTAGTTAAAGCTGTCCAACGCATCACCAGCACCAGTCTAACCACCACCAAAGACTTATGTACAGAAAGGTGCCTGCTTATAGATTGTTTATCCCAATCCCATTAGGGAAGAGGCTATTCAGTATCCAGGCCAAGATCACTAGACTGATCATAAGCCCATAAACTCACCCAGCACTAGCACCTAACGTCACTTTATATACACTTAATCAGTCTATGTGTACAACAGTTACATGTAGATTGTGTTTATAGGATTGCCTTTATATTTATATTTATTGTTATACTTTTTGTTGTTTTTATTGTATTCATTATTCTTATTGTGTTTTTTAATGTTGCATTGGATCGGGAGTAACAATAGTTTTATTCTCCTTTACACTTGTGTATTGAAGAATGACAATAAACAATCTTGAATCTTGAAGGAAGTTTTCATTCCCATATTACGAATAGCATCAGGATCTAAACTCAAAGCACTATGATGATCTATGTCAGAACCATCAGAAGGAAAAGGAGCCCTCAAGTGAATTAATCAACTCCATAACACCTATTGTAAAGTTGGTAAGGTGCAGTGCAGGAAAGTTCACTAAACCAAGGCTTGGATCAGAATCAGGGTTAATATCACTGGCATATGTTGTGAAATTTGTTAACTTTGCAGCAACAGTACAATGCTATTCATGATATTTTAAAAACTCAATTACAGTAAATATATGTACATGAAATAGTTAAACTAAATAAGTAGTGCAAAACACCAAATAAAAAGTAATGAGGTAGTGTTCATGGGTTCAATGTCCATTTAGGAATCAGATGGGAGAGGGGAAGAAGCTGTTCCTGAATTGCTGAGTGTGTGCCTCCAGAAGTTAGTTATAACATTTAATCTACTATGTTGTGCCACTTAAATGCATCAAAGGCAGAACCCCAGTTCCTTGTACTGTTTAGAAACAGCAACTTTTCCAAATTAACCAGCTGCAAAACAGCAGCACCAAAGTACAAAACACTGTGATAAATCTCCTGCATTCATATCTTGTATTTATCACATTCTAAAAATTTATCTGGAAGTGTCTGAGGTCAGAAAATCCCTTTGATTTCAAAGCTGTGATGAAATGCTTATCTGAAGTTTCCTCCTATTTCCAAAAAGATGCTGACATTCACTGTTGAAAATGTTCCTATGGGCTTTGGGATTTTTATAAGTTATTTGCAATAAATTGGAAATAAAGGTCTTTTTGCAATAAAGTTATTTTATTAAAATAAAAGAAAAAATATCACTGTAAAACTTCAAACTATACAGTACTTCTTAAAAATGTTTTCCAATGTAATTCTTCCTATCTTTTGTGATAATATAAATCATGCCTAAATCTTTTGCACTATTTCTTAAAGCAGTACAAAAATGCTCTAATATAAAATTGATTGCTCTTTATTTCCTGTTTTATAATGTAATAAATTATAATCTTTATAGATCTCATTTCAAGTCTTATTCCTATAGCAATTCTATCCTGCCGATGCAATTGCATTAAAAAAACAACAGAAAGCTCTTATTTATGTAATTATTCTACAAAAAGGGCTTCACATAGTAAGTCTTGAGGTATTAGAATGGGATTATCCAACATCATTGGGCCTCAAAAGGTTTCTAGTCAAAATCTCCAGAAAGACTTCCTGTATCTTGTGGCTGTGGCTCTTCTTTTACAGTTTGCAAAGCAAAACATGCTGGACCACAAAAAAGTCATCATTTCTGAAAAATGCAACCTACTAGATAGAGGAAGTAAGAAGTTACTTGTTTGGTAAAGATCATGAACTTTTAAGAGTGTTGCTGACTACGGCATGTTTATTTGGTGGCTGTTTTGGGTGTGGTGATAAAGCTGTAGGCAAATTATATGTTGGTATGAATTACTCCAGTCTGCTTTTCCTTTGACTGATATACTGAAAGGAACATCTGCATTGAAATTGATTCATTAAAAAGGCCCTATTGATTTCCCACATACTCACTAACAGAGCTAACATTTGTCCATGGCATATTTATCTAATATTTACTAAATATCCTGTGTGTACGTGAATTTCCTATTTAGCATCTTTTTGTAATGGTTTTCTGACCTCGCCTTTACAGCAACATTTAATTGCAAATCTGTTCTTATACATGTCAAAGGAGAAGGGTAAAACGTGCTTGAAATAGGAGGGAAGGTGAGGCTCAGGCGATTTCAACTCAGTCTCATTTTCATAACCCAGTGGTAACTCCTTCCTCAAAATGGCACAGGTCAGTATAAACACAAAGTACACTGCAGATTCTGGGGTCAAATCAACACGTACAAACAAGCTGGAGGAACTCAGCAGGTCAGGCAGCATCCGTGGAAACGTCCTGATGAAGGGTCTCGGCCCGAAACGTTGACTGCTCATTTCCACGGACGCTGCCCGACCTGCTGAGTTTCCAGCTTGTTTGTATGTGTTGACAAGTCAATATAAAGCTGGGGTTTAGCGGGGGTTGTGGAAGAATTAAACACAAGAAATTCCGCAGGTGGTGGAAATCCAGAGCAACACACACAAAATGCTGGAGGACTCAGCAGATCAGGCAGCATCTACGGAGAAGAATAAACAGTGGACATTTTGGGATGAGAGACTTCATCAGGACAGGAGACTTGACTACCTTCACCAGCCTCTCCATATTCCATCTGGTTTAGTTCAAAATTCAAAAGTTCTAAGTGAACGTATTACCGAAGTAAATATATGTCACCACAGAGATTCATTTTCCCGGTAGGACCCAGTGGAATGTTGAGGGAAAGGGGATTGGAATCATTAATTTAGAAGCCCTACTCTTTCGCTATAAAAAAAAATCTGTTCAAAGAAGTAAACCAAGCTCTCTAAGCCTCTTGTTGACAGCAGATGTCAATGCAGATTGTACAGTCCTTATTTGGGTCCATGGTTTAAATGGTGGGCACATCCCATGAAGTGACTGAGCACAAAACACCTGTTTAAACCTTGGCTAGGCTTACTCTGCTGCTGAGCAGGGAACAAGCAGAGCACTGGGAATTCTGCATGAATCGCAATCACATATCTTGAACTGTCTGCCTACACCATTCCCATTCCCATATTCCTACTCTACTTCCCATTCCTCTGCATCCTGCCTTTCAAGCACTGTGCACAAATTGTGTATAGTTATGGACACTTTGCCAATAGTAGTGAAAAACTGTAAAATCAAGCAAATAAAATACTTCTTATCCTACACAAACAAAATGCTGGAGGAGCTCAGCAAGGAAGTGAAATTGTTTCCCTCCATTGATGCTGTCTGACCTCTTGAATTCCCCCAGCATTTCAAGATTAGCTTTATTTCTTACATGAACATCAAAACATACAGTGAAATGAGTTGCTTTGGTCCAACAACCATCACAGTCTGAAATGTGCTAAATTGCATGGCTGTCAACATGGCATGCCCACAACTTTCTAACCCTAAATCATAGGTCTTTGGAATATGGGAGGAAACCAGAGCACCTGGTGGAAACCTACATGGTCTTGGGGAGAAGGTACAAATTCTTTACGAGGAGTGGCGGGAATTGAACCCAGATCTTACAGGTAGTGCTATAAAGTATTAAGCTACCATGCTGCCCATTTCAAATTTCAAGATTGTTTAATGTCATTTCCAGTACATATGTGTAAAGGAGAATGAAATAATTGTTACTCAGGATCCGATGCAGCACAAAAAATGCACCGAAGATAAAGAATACAATAATGATAATAAAACATATGATAAATATAAATACATAAGATAGCTTACAGCATATGCGTAGATTGATTATGTGTCCATAAAGTGACGCTAGGTACAGGAGTGTAGGTACAGAAGGTGACTAACGGGAAATGATAAAGTAGTGATGTTTGGGGTTGTGGGGGGAGGTGGGGTTGTGGGGGGAGGTGGGTTAGTGGGTGGAGATGCTGATCAGCCTTACGGCTTGGGGAAAAGATATGTTCTTGAGCCTGGTGGTCCTGGTACGGAGGCTATGTAGCCCCCTTCCTGATGGGAGTGGGACAAACGGCCCATGAGCAGGTGGGTGGGCTCCTTCATGATGTTACTGGCCCTTTTCCAGCACCTTCCTGTAAACATCTATGTAGCATTGATGGCAGGTAGGCTGGTGCCAGTGGTGTATTGGGCAGTTTTGACTACCTGTTGTAGGACCTTCCTGTCAACTGCAGTGCAGTTTCTGTACCAAACAATGATGCAGCTTGTTAGATGCTCTCTACTACAGAATGACTTAAGTATGAATGTGCATGGTCCAGCTCTCTTTGGCCTCCTCAGATAGTAGAGGAGTTGATGAGCTTTCCTGACTGTTTTGAATGTGTTCTGGGACCACGAGAGGTGGTGTGAGGTGTCCTCTTCCAGGAGTTTGAAACTGCTCGTAGTTTCCACTGCTGTGCCGAAAATTTAAAGCGAAATGCGAGTTTAGCGAGTTTTCCTGAACTCAGTAACCATCTCTTTTGTCTTGTTGACATTAAGGAAGAGGTTATTTCCCAGATTTAAGCACGTTGCTCAGGTTTTCCAGCATCTGAAGAATCTCTTCTGCCCTCCTTTTAAACTACTAGATCTTCTGCACTTAATCTTAATAATTTGCTCACTCACAATAGTCTCTTCGATCACTGGAAATAATCTATTTCAATCCTCTTTGTCAATTCCCTTCATAATTTTACAGATCCCTAATGAACAACAGTCTCACTCAGGTAAGCTAGCTTGAGCCTGTAATTAACAGTGTACACACAGATATTTGAGCTCCCTTTCTACATAGGACGATATTGGAAGAAATCTCAGAATACTGAAGGGCTGCAGTATTCTGTGTTCACCAATATTAATTGTACATAATAACAGCAACAAACTGTGGGAGGAACTCTGTGATTTGGGCAGCTTCTTTTGGAAGAAAGGAATTGTCAGTAGTTTTGATCGAGACCCTGTGTTAGGATTCAGAATCAGAACCAGATTGAGACATGAGAGGCTGAAACTCTTCCTCACAAAGGTTATTGGGCAACTTAAGTTTGTTTTTAGATTTCATTTAAATGCAGTTATCATGTTGCTGTTATATTTTTGTGGACCAACATATATAAAGATATGAATTAGAATTACCAGCCGACTCACACTTCATGCCTGCCCTGCCATTTAGAAAGATCATGCTGAGATCAATGCCACACTTCCATCTCCCTGTGGAAATATTTCACCCTCTTATTTATCGAAAATCTATAAACTTCTGCAATAGAATATTCAAAAATTGAGCTTCTGCAAGCCTAGGAGCAAGAGAGTTGCAAAGGCACATGATTTCAATAAGGCTTCCAGATGGGAGATGGTTCAAAAGTTTAGGGCCCATGGGATCCAGGGCAAATTGGATCTAAAATTGGCTTCACAGTAGGAGATAGAGGGTGATAATAAAAGGCTGTTTTCATGTTTGCATGCCTGTGACTTGGTATTCCACAGGAGTTAGTGCTCAACCCTTGATGTTCATACATAAATGAATGATTTGGATGTACAGGACATGGCACAGTCAGAATGTAGGTGGATGACAGAAAAACTGGTGGTGTTGTTGACAGCATTGAGGGTATTCTTAAGCTATTAATTAATATTGATTTATTTGTGAAATGGGCTGAGAAATAGCAGATGGAGCTTAATACAGATAAGTCTGCTGTTTGTATGCAGTTTTTCATTGATTCTATTATGTTTCTTTGCATCTACTGTGAATGTCCGCAAGAAAATGAATCTCAGGGTAGTATATGGCTATATATACAGTTTATGTACTTTAACAATAAATATACTATGAACTTTGAACTGTCAATTGTGAAGCAATGCATTTTGGGAGTTCTCATGGGGCAAGGACATATACCTTGTACGACAAGGTTCCGGTGGGGGTGGGGTGGGGGGGGGGGGGGGTTATCAAGAATCAGAATGATTTTGGTGTGCAAGTCCAGAGATCTTTGAAGGTGGCAGCACAGGAACACAATAGGGTTAATAAACAATATGGAATGCTGTCTTTCATTAATACAAACGCAGGGAGGTAATGTCCCAAGTTTCTAAAACATTGGTCCGACCTCAGCAGAAATGCCACGTGGAGCTGTGCTCACTGCACTATAGGAAGTATGTGGTAACTCTGGAGAGGGTGTACAGGAGATTCACCAGGATGTTTCCTGGATTAGAGCATTTTAGTTAAGAGGAGAGTCTGGAGAGGCTTGGTTTGTGAACTGTCCTAATTAATGCAGACCCTGAATATGAGTTTTTTTTTCAGATCATGTTACAAATAACTAGTAGTTCTGATTACTGCGTCACTATGATGTTCCGCATTAGACAATTTATTCTGTCTCCCTGTACTGTTGTGATCTACAAACTATTTTTCAAGTGCTATCCATAATTGCTGCTCTACACAATGGGAAACAATTAAGAACATTTAGAGGGTTGCTGGTGTCTGACTTGCTTCCCCTCTCTTGCCATTTGCTTGGCACCTCTAGTGCTAAGTTCCTTTTATTTTCTGCCACAATCATTTCCCCATTTTGAATAATCCACATTCATTTTAAACTCTCCAGTGGCACTATCTTGGATACCACACAAACAGCTTCGCCCAAGTTACAGAATCACTTCCTGATAACATTGAACTGCCGAGATTATACAAAATTAAAAGGAAAGCTTTCTACTATATATTTCCTCAGAAGGAATTATTTTTAAGCTGTCATTGAAGTTTAGGGTGTTGAATCTTAATGAATTCTCCACAGTGAACTCTTGGCCTTAGTGACAAGAGGAGGCAAAAAAGGCAGCACAAACGACAATCCGACTCATAATAATTGTGAATAATCTGCCAATATCTGTGACAGTTGAGTACAGGAGCAAAGGGGTCCTTCTGCAGTTGTACAGGGCCCTGGTGAGACCATACCTGGAGTATTGTGTGCAGTTTTGGTCTCCAAATTTGAGGAAGGACATTCGTGCTATTGAGGGAGTGCAGCGTAGGTTCAGGAGGTTAATTCCCGGGATGGCGGGACTGTCATATGCTGAAAGATTGGAGCAACTGGGCTTGTATACACTGGAAACTAGAAGGATGAGAGGGGATCTGATTGAAATGTACAAAGTATAAGGTTATTAAGGGATTGGACATGCTAGAGGCAGGAACCATGTTCTCAATGTTGGGGGAGTCCAGAACCAGAGGCCACAGTTTAAGAATAAGGGGTAGGCCATTTAGAACGGAGTTCAGGAAAAACTTTTTCACCCAGAGAGATGTGGATCTTTGGAATGCTCTGCCTCAGAAGGCAGTGGAGTCCAGTTTTCTGGATGCTTTCAAGAAAGAGTTAGATAGAGCTCTTAAAGATAGCGGAGTTGAGGGATATGGGGAGAAGGCAGGAACGGGGGTACTGATTGTGGATGATCAGCCATGATCACATTCAATGGCAGTGCTGGCTCGAAGGGCTGAATGGCCTACTCCTGCACCTATTGTCTATTGACAGATATATCAAAGCAATGAGTTACCCATTCACACTGCTAGGGAAATAGGTTAGATTATTTCAAGAAGTATTTTATTGAAAAAGGGACTGAAAATACAGAAAGAAGTGGGGATTGTGGAAATGGGTTTTAGGTAGGCTTTACCCTCAGTAGTCTCCTGTATTGGGTACATCCTGTACTAATAACGTGGCCACGGTATGTATATTCATGGTCTTCTGCTGCTGTAGCCCATCCACTTCAAGGTTCAACAAATTGAGCATCTTGAGATGCTCTTCTGCACACCACCATTGTAACACATCATTAGTTGAGCTACTGTCACCTTCTTACGGTTTCTTAAGACTGTCATAGCCAGGGGTGATAGTGAGAAAAAGCCTGCACTACCTATGAAATGCTCCCAATGGCATGTGTCTTAAATAGCGTCAGAGAACCGAGTCCAGCTCCTGGCTTAGCTACTGAGCTTGGTAGAACCATTTCTACTGACAGGAGAAGTGGCTAAGGCAGGTTACTGGGGTCTTAACACCAGTTGCTTCAGACAGATGAGGCTCATCAGCAATGGTTGGAATTCTCATCTCGGAGAAGATCTCAAACCTCCACTGCCTTGCAGCTATGCCCACTCACAGGGAAGGCTTCTGGAGTAAACTCCGCAGAGAAATCTGGGGCAGAAGTCCCTAAGACAGTTTTATTTTGAGTTCAATGCTGACTGTCAACTCCTGCCACATTACTGGTGCCGAACTGTATCACCTTTGTCACTAGCTGCATGGAGGGAGGGGGCTGCTACGTGAGCTCAGTTTGCTCCCCATATCGTACTGCCCTGCCTGTGTACTGGCTTGGGCATCACATTGACAGCTGGGATGCATCTTTCATCATCGACCCCCACCAATGGAGGGCATTACTTTCCTATCAGCTTGAACCAATCTGGCCATTCTCCTCTGACCTCTCTCACTAATTTTGTCCACAGAACTGCTGTATACTGGATGATTTTTTTTTGTTTTTCCCACTAGTCTGGCCATTCTAGAGACTATTGTGTGTAAAAATCCCAGGAGATCAGCAGTTTGTGAGATCTTGAACCACTCCTGCCTGGCACCGACTATCATTCCCCCATGGTCAAAGCCATTTAGCTCACATTCCTTCCCCATTCTGATATTTGGTCTGAACAACAACTGAACCTCTTGACTATGTCTGCATGCTTACATCCATTGAGTTGCTGCCACATGATTGGCCAATTACATATTTGCGTTAAATAACAGATGTACAGGTGTACCTTATATATACTGAGTGTATATTCTATCCCATCTAGGGTTCTGCATTTTCAAAATGCTGATCATCAATTATAATGGAGGCTGAATGAAAGTGATACATACAGTTCTGCACATATTTCCTTCAAAATTTAATTTTCCTGATCTCTATATATAGGTCTGCCACAATCAATAGAAGGAAACAGGCTATCCAGTAATTCAAATTACTTCTGACTATAAGACCTTGCTGCTCTGTTATTTTCCGTTACCAGAATGAATGCGTTTCCTCAGGACCTAACAGATTTCAAAGTTCAAAGTTTCAAAGTTCTAAGTGCAAAATACATTTATTATCAAAGTAAAACTTATACTGTATTCAATCTTGAGATTCGTCTTTCTGCAGGCAACCACAAAACAAAGAAACACCACAGAACCCATTTTTTTAAAAACCTGCACAACAAAGAATGTTAAACACCCAATGTGTGATGGAGGGATCAAACTGTGCAAACCTTAAAAAAGTAAACAAATAACACGCAGAGCATTAACCACAATTTCCCTGAAAGTAAGCCCATGGCTGCTCAGTGGTGAGGCAAGTGAAGCTGGTCCAGGAGCCCGATGGCTGCAGGTCACGGCCACGGAGCCAGTTCAGTGTGGAAGCGAGTCCCCATGGCTGCAGATCATAGCAGCAGTCAGTTCAGCCCAAACCTTGTGGAGTGGTGAGCTGAACAAGAGCTCATTCTTCACCCTTGTCCTTGATGCCTTGATCAAATTGTACAAATGGTGAAATATAGTAAACAAAAGCACGTGGAACATGAAGTGCAGTCGCTGAAAATGAGTCCACAGTAACGGATCTTCTTCAGTGCTGAGGAGAGTGAAGCCTGTTCAGGAGCCCATTGCCTACAGAGCAACATCTGCTCTAGAACCTAGTGGTTTAGGACCCAAGACTCTTGCACTTCCCACCACCCGACAATAACAGCAAGAAGAGAGCTGTTATGTTTTGTCGGTCTAAAACATTAAACTAATTGAAAGGAAAAAGCAAGAGGCCAGGAGAATGGGTCTTAATTTGTTCACTGCTTTAGTGAGAGTGCATGAATCACATGGTAGCAACATGATGTATGATATGCAATTTATTTATTTTTACATGCAGCCTGTAATGAATTATTGAAATATACAAAAATGCTTACTCAAACAATATATTTACAATATTACTCAAATAAGTCTAAAATATTAAATACACAAAATTCCTCCCTGCTTAGCTGTAAACTTTCACTCAATATAGAATGCATCTCAACTATATACACAGTATACTACTGTATATAATGCAACTACTATACAGATATCCACAGCATAGTAATTATTTAAATTGTCCCATTCAGGCCTAAAGATTTAATTGCTGTAGTAGCTTTCTTATTCTTGTGGGGAAACATCTTTCCTGCTGGTGGGGTGGGTAGGGGGTCACTCTGCTTGGCAGGTAAGGCTTGTGGCTATGAAAATAATCTCAGGTTCTGGAGCCTCATCCGTGGTCATTGTAGCAGTTGACTCTGACACTGCAGGAAGTGGTTCTGACAGTTATGGGCACCTTACTTCTTCTTTTCTTGGCTTCTCTCTCTCTGGATCTTCTTCGATCCTTGCTTCTCTCCTCGTCCTGACTTTTTTCTCTCTTTTGATCCTCTTTCTGTTCCTTTTTCTTCTTTCTAGAATGAGTATCTTGATCTTTGGAAGGATCATTATTATCAGTTTTTCCATCAGCAGCTTACACCTTAGTGCTCTTTTTGAAACTGCAATTTGATCATTTTATCTTTTTTCTCTGCCCTGAGTGATCCATTTATTTTTGTCTGCCCAACATGCTCCTTGTATATGTCCTACTTTGTTGCATTTTCTACAAGTTTCACCTTTCAATCTGCATTGATCTGGTGTTTGTGAGCCCCTGCCACAACAGTAAAACAATTTGTTCGACCAGGTCGGTTTCTGTTTAGATGCCGCAATTTTGTTCACACTCACTTTCATTCCTGACTTCAACTCAGTTGCTTCTCTGTCTACTGTTTCTATTGATACAGCAATTTCAACTGCTCTTTTAAATATGAGTTATGCTTTAGTTAGGAGCCATTTTTTGAATGCTTTCTTGTAAGATTCCACAAACTAAATTCTCTTTTGTTGCATTATTGAACTGACAATGTTCAGACAATCTTTACAATTCAGTCATGTACACTGAAATGGACTCCCCTTCCTTTCGATCCCACTTATGAAAGCTAAAGTATTCTGCAATCTAAAATGTCTTTGGTTCTAAATGTTTCTGCATTAATTTCACAATATCATCAAAGCTCATTTCGGCTGGTTTGGTTGCAACAGTTGGATTTCTATGTAAACTATATGTCTTTAAGCCCAAAGCACTCAGCAAAATTGTTACTTGCTTTCCATTACTTGTTCAATTTACTTTAAAAGGCTGCTCAATTCACTCAATATACATAACTCTTGTTTAATCGAACACATCTATTTTTCTGATGTAGCCAGCCATATCTGCTCATTATTATTATTATTATTATTATTATTATTATTATTATTATTATTATTATTATTATTATTATTATCATTATCACCTGGTATTCAAGGTTTATGAACCCATGAATTTAATCAATTTTCTGCCTTCTTCAATCTCAAAAATCTTTCCTCCTTTTGAAAAACATGCTGCAAATTCATTTTTACTCAACCATATCTGGCAGTGTTTTTTTTTAACTCGAACTTCTTGCTGAGTTCAACAGGTAGGTAATCATCTTGGGTTCATTTAAAGCTTCTTCATTGCTACTGTTATGTTACTCAATATTACTTAAGTACTACTGAAATATTAATACACAACAGTCAAACACAGGGAGACAGTGCTGAACACCTATTCAATTTCTGCTCTCGTCCTTGTCTATTTTAATCTTGTTTGATGCTTTAATTGGCATGGGGTAATGGAGCTAACCATGGGTTTGTCGTTTGTCTTTTGCCATGAGGCCTTGACACAGTGTCCACCCCCAGCGATGGCCAGCCCAGCCTTACCTGCACTCTTGAGAGTCTAGTTCACTGAATCCCCCAGGAGATTGCAGAAGTGCCAGATCATTTAGTCAGTTCAAAAGAACATCCCAGCTGGGGTATGATAATGATTGGGAGTGAAGAGAGAGGGAGGAAGGATGTTGGAGTAGTTAGAAGATCACAGAGTGAAAGAAGATCAGGGAGAAGAGAGAATTGCAGGGAAGGAGGGATTGACTACAAATGAAGAGAACTTAAATAAGGCATATACAGTATCTGGAAGGAGGATAATATGGTGTCTTGAATAAGGTTCCACCCTTTAGAGAAGCCTGAAGCAGATGATAATCTATAGTTAATATATTTTAATATATTGTGCACCCATTGCCATTTTAGGCTCAAGATACCAATTGTGACATGGCTCGCATCGTCAGCTCCTCTGGTATTAACTTACTGAGATATGGGAGATAATGAGAGTCTCCTGGTACTGTTATCCCCAGCATCCATTTTAGCTCTAAACTTCTCCCTATCTTTCAGATTCATTCATTTATCACATGTACATCGAAACATAGTGAAATGGGTTATTTATGTTATCACCCTACACAACCCATGGCATTATAAGAAAGAAGAGCAATGAAGGTCTCCCTGTGACTTGGCCAACAATTAACCTTAAAACAAAGTTTTTAATCATAGGCGATCAGTTAATGACATGGGCAGCTTGCTGTGCATTAACCAGTTGCATCATTTCCTGCTTGACTATCCTTCAGAAGGTACTTAAAGGGTGGCAAGGTAGCACAACGCTTTACAGTATCAGTGACATGGGTTCAATTCCTGTCACTGCCTGTAGGAGTTTGTGCATTCTCCCTGTGACCACGCAGATTTTCTCCAGCTGTTCCAGTTTCGTCCTACAGTCCAAAGGCATACTGATTGGTGGTTTAATTGGTCGTTGTAAATTGTCCCGTGACTAGGCTAGGATTAAATTGGGGGATTGTTGGGCAGCACTTTGAAGGGCTGGGTGAGTCTATTCCACGTTATATCTCAATAAATAAATAAATTGGCTTAAGAAGTCTTTGGAACATTTTGTAAGGATATAGTAGGATATAGAATGAATAAAAGCAATATTGAAGTACGAGAAAATGAAACAGAAATAACTTATAATATTTTAGGACAAATTAGGGTTAGGGTTAGGGTTAGGGTTAGGGTTAGGGTTAGGGTTAGGGTTAGGGTTAGGGTTAGGGTTAGGTTTGCTTTCCCTTCACCTAGAGTCATAGAAAGGTACAACACAGAAGCAGGACCTAGTCCATGTCAACTATCAACCACTCATTTATGCTAATCTATTGTTAATCACACTTTTCTATTTGCATTGTAATGTACTCCTGTCCAAATTTCAATATTCACATTCACCTTGGGGCAATTTGCAATAACAAATTATCCTGCCAATGTGCAAGCCTTTGACAGGTCTTCAAACACTTGGGAAAAAACCCCTATTAGTACAGAGAGATCATGCAAACTCCACACAGGCAGCATTGGGGGTCCGAATTGAACATGGATCACTGGCGTTGTCAGACAATAGTTCTGCCACTGAGCCTCTCTGCACCACTGCTCCCCTCTCTACCACAGCTCCAGCAACCGCAGACTTGCTTCCAGGTCCTCTGTGTTTATACCAGATGGTACATCATTGTGTATTGTGATTGTTGACTGCTGAAAAAAGCAGCTGCATGCACCCCTGGCTCCCTGAACTGCCTGGCTGCCTTATCAGAGGAGGACAGTCAGAGGCAGAGGAAGAAAAAAAGTGCAGGAGAGGATGCCAGGCTGAACAAAGCCACACTGTAAAACCCTCAGATTTCTATTGAAGCCTTTCTTCACTTCTGCAAACATGGTGCTCTTTGACTCCTGAGCACTTCCATCAGTTCCTTAAATGAATAGTTGTCCTCCAGCTCCAGATTTATTGGCCGTCCCTTCTACTGGCAGCTTTTCAGAACTTCTGCTCTTTGGGGAGCATTACAATTTTTTTCCTCTGCTGACCTTCTGAGAATGAGCATGAATATGACAAAGGGTAAGAAATTAAGCATTTTGTAATCTGTATTCCCAACCGTTCCCCGAGGACCTTAAAATTCTTCAAAGTATAGTCAAGCCCTTGAAGACAGGAGAATACAAAAAGAATATTTTAGAAGTTCCAGCTCTAGCAAGAAGCTGACATAACTAATGTACTGTTATCCAGTCTGTCATTTCCAACATTTGAGTGGAATATGTATATAATAGGCAGCAAATGAAAATACTTAGCACTCTCCCTCTTTGCTGGCTTGTATAATTTATATTCTGTTGTTGTTGGAGCCTACTGGTTTGTGGTGCTGATGCAAGCAAATTTTTCAATATACCTGTACCTCATTATGCTTGTGGAGATGCCAATAAACTTGAATTGTCTTACTTAAGTAGTAATAGCTCCTTTTTGGAAAATTAACTGATATTTATTGAGCCAAGGAATTTAAGGGGAGATACTACTGGGCCCAATCCACTGAGAATACATATGTCTTCATGATGGTGAGAACAGTGATAGTTGTTTCATCAGAAGCTTTTTCTAATACAAAAAAAAAATCCACCGTGATATGCAAGAGCAAGTTAGTTTTTCTATTTATCAAGTTACTTTGAAACGATTGATACTGGGCCACTGATTATAACTATGTTGTGTAACATCACCTTATCAGTGCTAAATAGTTGTGAAAAATTCTATTTTCTTTCCTCTTGATAGATATGTTCTTCATCATCATCATTATGTGCCATGTTGTATGATGTGGGTGATCACAGTCTTGACCATGATTGCACTTGGCAAGTTTTTCTGTATAAGTGGTTTGCCATTGTCTTCTTCTGGGCAGTGTCTTTACAAGATGGGTGACTTCAGCCATTATCAATACTCTTTAGAGATTGACTGCCTGACATCAGTGGTCGCATAACCAAGACTTATGAAGCTGTATCTCCACCTGCTTCTATGACTTCATGTGACCCAAATACTGTACTTGAGGACTGACAGAACTTTGAATTTTCTCTTAAAGTGATTTGATTGGAGAATCATGTGGCAAAGGAAAAAGGTATTTTTTCACAGCCAGTTTCATGGAAGACTTTTCTGTTTACATCCTCCTGCACATATTCACTGTTACTTTGCTCATAAAAATGCACAGCATTCTGGAAATTATTTGAGAAGCTGAGAGGAATGTCAATGGTCAAGCAGTATCTTTGGAAAGACTGGGAGAGATAAATCAGGATGACGTGATCCCGTGACACTAAACTTAGGCAAAAAGATTGCTGGAAGAATTAAGAAGGAGATAAAGAACTGCATAGCTTTAAGGCCCTGAGAAAGTAATACTTCATGCAGGAATCTGTAATAAATCCTACAGAAATGTAATTTTGGCAGACTTAAGAGAGTTACTCAAACAGCTGTGGTTTTACACTCATCTGGTCTATATCACTTACATACTTCTTGTTAAAAACATTCAACTGTAATTCCGAACTCCAGCACCAGAAGTCAAAGACCATAATTATATGGGCTGATAGTTAGCGTTGATAAGCTCATTTAAGTTCTCATATATTTTATCAGTTGTTAAAAACTGATAAGGGCCTATCAATTTCAGTTGTCTACTTATCAATTTTAGTCAATTTTCAGAAAGATTGATGGTGATTCAGTCAATGCTTCCCATGTGTCCTAATCTGGTTTAGAAACAGGAAACAGTAAGTTTCTCCTCCACCTTTCCCTTCTAACCGAGACACTTCCTCACAGTGAAGCAAAGTTAATGAACCCCTGCCAGCACTCCAGTACCTCACACAACTGATCATAGACTTGCCTTTATTTACACGTTTAAAATCATCCATGTGAAAGCATAATGGAAAACAAGAAAGGTCCCCAGGGCGACATTGGAAGTTTAAATACAGACAGGCCCAGTTTCCCTAAGGGTTCATTTCCTGAGATCTTTTGCTGAGATGATGCTGTCATATCAGTCTACATACACTTGTATGTATTTTCTCATTTCTTTGAAAAATCACTCCAACAGTACCATAGATGGAATACCTACTGTATCATCATTAATGAATACCATGAACTTTTTATTAGCACAGGCTTACAACATGCTTAAAAGTGTATGGGAGATTTTGTGTAAAGTCAATTTTCTGGAAGTCAGTTCAATCATAGCTCTGTATTTAGATGTCCTATGGTGTATCTATAAAGCAGGGTCATTTATTATTTGTAACTCGTAGGAACGTGAATCATAAATTTTATGTCATAGAAGAAATGGCATGCTTCTAAACAAGTTGACCTCAGCTTAGTGTCATGCCTCAGTTCTAACCCACATAATATTAAAAATGTGACTCTTCATGTGTGTGATTAATTTGTTTTGAAAGTTCTGGTGGAATCTGATTCCATCACCCTTTCAAGTGGGGCACTGTAGATCATAACAACCTCGTCAAAGTAAAATGACTTCAATTCCCCTCAGTCCTTTGATGATTATTGTAAACCGTGGCCTTTGGTTACCAGCACACATGAGGAAACTAAAGGAAATAGCTTCTTCCTCCTTCCTTTATTGAAATTCCTCATTATTTTGAATATTTTGCAGAGTCCTCTTAGCTTTCTCAAATGAAAACAACTCCAGAATCACCAACCATTATATTCATCCAGTCCCTTAGCCTTATACCTTCCTGGAAAATCGCCTTCCATTCTCGCCAAGGACTTGAGATTTGTCAAGTTGCCCTGTGTCATTCTCCGGTTTGTTAACGGTTGACAGAAATCCTTATCTTTACATTCACCTTTCTACAAAGAAAATTATCCCATATACTTTCCTAAACTGCATTTTCAATTTTTTTCCTCATGAGTTGCAATTATTTAAAGAAATTAAGTTTTTAAAATCTTCCATCTGCCATTGATGGACTGGTCAGCAATTACCTGTTGATAGCCCTTATACCAAGTCTTGCTATATCTAGAATAATATAACTACAATGTCTGATGTTATCCCATCATTACAATTATCTTTGAATACATTTGCTCATTTGGATTTAATGCCTGATGTCATTTCTGATATTAGATGAGGCTGCTGGGAACTTGGACTCTGGGTAATTTCTATCCAAAGTCTGCCCAACCTCAGTGGAGAATCAGGATCTTGGTGTCCAGGAGGTAACATCGCTTCAAATGCTGCAGATACTGATAAGATAAATCAATTAAGAACTGGAATAAAATGGGCAAAACCTCTCATATGTTATGCAGATCTGCTATGGGCAAAAATGATTTTTATTTCTTTCTTAGTGGATCTAATGTTTGGCTACATCAGCTAATCAGAGCCCCATGAAATTAGTGTCCTTCATTTGTTAGCTCCATTCATAAACAGGAATTGACAATGGACTGTTAACACATTAAACTGTTTTTAGAAACTATCCTGCATGGACATCAAAAACACTGTTCAATCTTCAGCATTCGAGTTGATAAAGGCACAAATTAGGAGTGCATTGGTTGGACTGTCTTCCTCCTGCCAGTTTGAACATAGCCTCCATGAAGAACGCTGAGGAAGAAGCAACTCACATGAGCTATAGGGAAAGGTTGAATAACGTAGGACTTTATTCTCTCTAGCATAGGAGAATGAGGGGAGATCATATAGAGGGGTAGAAAATGATGAGGGGTATAGATATGGTAACATGCAGGGATTTTCCCTCTGAGGCTGGGTGAGTCTAGAACTAGAAATCATGGCTTTAGGGTGAAAGGTGATAATTAAATATTTAAAGTGAACCTACGGGGAGAACTTCTTCATCTGGAGGGCTGTGAGAGTGTGGAGCATGGATGCAGTTTCTATTGCAACATTCAAGAGAAGTTTGGATAACTACATAAGTGGGAGTGTTGTGGAGGGCTATGGTCCAGGTGTGGGTTGATGAGTCCAGACAGAATAACAATTCGGCATGGACTAGTTAGGCTGAAGAATCTGTTTCTGTGCTGTAGTGCTCTATGGCTCTAAGTATGAGTCTATGACTCCTTAATCAGTGTTTAACTTGTTTTCTTGAATTGTTTGAATACTTTAACCCTGTCATGGTCTTTTATTTTCATAGGAGTCATGAAAATGAAAATTTGACTATGGATTATCATCCAATGCACAGAGCTATGATCCAGTTCTGCCTCAAATTAAAAGAGCTGCAGATTTTTGATGGCCTGAAGGGCCTGTTTTTGAGCCGTGGTGTTCTGTGACTATGATTTCACTCCATTGCCCAGATTAACCATTCACCTCTTCCACCACTAGCATGCAATGGCTTTTTCTTGTACCATCTGCAAACATCAACTATAGATAGCAGTTTGGTAAGGCTTCACTGACACCACCTCCTGAACCTATCTCTTCTACAGCCCAGAAGGACAAGGGCAGCAGCTGCCTGTGTATCCTGTCAGTCACCAGTTCCATCTCAAGTCCATTTTACTATTCTTTCGCCATTGGCAGGTTATAATCCTGGAACTCCTTATCTCGTGGCAGATTGAGAGAATTTTCACTGCAATGGTTCAGCAAGTTGCTCACATCACCTTCTTCTCAAGGACATTAAAGATGGCTATAAGTGCTGGTTCTGCCAGAAAAACCCACACCCTTTCTTGACTGTTACAAATCAGCAGTACACATTATATCATAAAGTTGCAGATACAGCAATTACAAACATGTAAAATAAGCAGTAGCTTCAGAAAGCTAAATTGTTGTAATTAAATGTTATGATTCTTCCAAATTTCATAACTTTCCTCAGCTTATCTTTATGATATCATTTGTTCCCTTAAATTTTGGCTCATAAGTGGCTCCTAGATCTGTTTTGTCGAAAGTATCAAAAGGGTATAGGATGTTCTCATGTTTTTAGTCTCCATCCTGACAAAAACAACAAAGGCAGAACATTTTTGTGATTTTCTAACTTAACAGTTAAATGTATCTATGTTTGTTGGTTAAGGACATTGATTCTCAGTGGTCTTTTACTTTCACTGTTTCATTTCAACTTGTTATCACATTTCCAAAAGGACTTCCTTCAAATTTCAGTTTTGTCTCATCACATGGCTCAAAAGCAATTTACATAAGCCAATGTTTCCCAAGACACAGTGGAACTGTCAGTTCTCCAATCTTATTTGAATTTGATTGTATTAATAAGTAAATCTATTAAATATATTGATATTTCTGTGGAGTGGACAGCAAACACTTACAAACAAACTTGGTTTGGCTTCCAATTTCCTGTAGAATCCCTCCTTTCCTAAATCCACAGCACTTTCCTTGCATTCTCCCTCATTATCCAACTGATACTTAGGTGAAAAATGTCACACAACAGCAGCTTTAAGTCAGCAACCCAATGTTCACCACTGTGCATGTGGAAAGAGTGCTATTGTTGTGTGAGGCTATTGCAATAGAGAACTGTTAAATCATACAATGTAGAAAAAAAGCCATTCAACCACCCATCCAAATAACATAAAGCTCCTCACTGCTTTTCAACCTCTGTACTTAGTGAGTTCTCTCCTACATGGCGATTTCATCACCCTCTCAAGTCACCTTGCTCTCAATCCTCTAACTTCATTGCCTTCTAATCTCACTTAATTTTTCTCCACAACCCATCTATTTACATGATCATCTGCCTTTGTTTTGCCATCACAAAATATCATAATGACCATTGTCTTAATAGATGGTGTCATCTGTGATTATTTTCTTGACTTGCTTTCTACCATCTTCACTCTTTCTCCTCCTAAATCTTTTGCATCTCCCTTGGAAAAACCTTCTTCCCCAGCACAGTTTCAAACTCAGTGATGTACTCAATCTTCTTGGACCCTCCACACACAGCAACATTTGCACCCTTTGGCAGCACGTACAGTACTGGGCAAAAGACTTGGGCACATACATATACAGTAGCTAGGGTGTCTAAGACATTTGCGTAGTACTATAGTAATCGTATATATTGCACTGTACTGCTGCAAAAAAGCACATTTCATGGCATATGTGAGTGATGATAGGTCTGATTCTGATACAGGTCTCTATTGTGGAGTGAGAGTGGGAAGAGGGCAGGGAGAGGGGAATCATGGTTGGGAAAAGGGGAACAGAGAGGGGAGGGAGTAGGAAACACCACAGAAACATTCTGTAATGATCAATAAACCAGTTGTTTGGAATCAAATGACCTTGTCTGGTGTCTCCAGGCTGGAAGTGTCTACACCTGCAGTAAACCCCGCCCTTGGCACTCTTTCTCCGCCACCTGTCCAACAGCGCTCCCGCAGCGCTCCACCCTTGCCATTCCCAACATTCTTTGTTCCTGCCATATTTACAAACTTGCTCTCCACTCCACATTGACAAATATAGTACTGTGTAAATGTCTCAGGCACACTAGCTATATATATGTGTGCCTCATATTTTTGCACAGTGCTGTACATTATAATTAAAACAACACAGAGAAGATTAACCTCGCCCCTGTGCAAGGATGGCACAGAAATTTATGAAGCATTGCATATTTGTTAATGGAAGAAAAGCTAGCACAGCAGTTAGTGTGACACTTTATGGCACCAGCTGTATGACCGGGGTTCGATTCCCACCACCGTCTGTAAGGAGTTTGCACATTGTCCCTGTGACCCCGTGGGTTTCCTCCAGGTGCTCCAGTTTCCTCCCATATTCCAAAGATGTACGGTTAGGAATAGTGAGTTGGGGGCATGCTATGTTGGTGTCAGAAGTGCAGTGACCCCTGTGGGCTGCTCAGCACAATCCACACTGATTTGATTTGATGAGAACACTGCATTTCACTGTACGTATTGATGTACAAGAGACAAATTTAAGCTAATCTATAAGATTGTTCAGCACGGACTAGAAGGGCCAAGATGGCCTGCTTCCATGCTGTCATTGTTATATATGGTTATATCTTTAATCATTAACATTTCTGCAGCAACTAAGATGCTAAACTCTATCTGATTTCCACCTTCAGCATTCTAGCTCCTATTAAATCTTACACTGGCCACTCCATCAGTCATCACTGTCACCCCAGCTTCCACAAGTTCCGTTCATGCAGATGTGAATAAGTGTGAGGGACATTCACTGTTATAGCTGACTGGACAACATCGAGTCAGAATCAGAATAAGGCTTAATGCCACTGCCTTATCTGACAGGAATTTGTTGTTCTGCAGCAGCAGCGGTACAGTGCTTTAGCTGCTCACTCTTCCAGGTCTTCCTGGAAAGCAAAGACAACCTCTGATTTCTTGTTATTGCTGACAATTGCTCTCTCAAACTTCTGTTCCTTGCTTTCTCCTCTCTCAACTCCAGTGACAAGATTCACATATTCAGATCCAGAAACATGAAATATGTTGGTTTGTGCTAACAATTACACATCTAAGGTTATGCTTGGGGCAGTCCACAAGTGTCACCACAAATTCTAAAGCCAGCACAGCATGCCTGCAATATTTGGCCAAATGATACAGATCACAGCAAAACACAGTGAGCAATAAAACCACACCAGCAAAACAAGCCCGCTTCCTCTCTTCCACTCATCCACCCAAGCACATGAGCAGTGCTCCAACTCCAGTCTCCAATCTCCAGCCTCCAGGTTATCGGGCTTCAACTTCTGGACTTCCGATCAAAATTAAATCAATACATAGATTCCAAGTAGAATATATTTCTTTCCAAAAGAAAAAAAAACAACAAGCTTGGAAAGTGGCTGTGGTTACCAAGAGAAGTTGAAGATAATATTAGTTCAAAGGAAGAAGTTTATAATATTGCCAAGAACAACAGTACAACTGAAGAGTGGGAAATCTTCAGAATTTAGGTTTGATGGGACTGCAACTATGCATCATGGGTTAAGGGTGAAAAGTGAAAAGTTTAAGGGGAACATTAGGGGAAATCTCTTCACACAGAGGGTCATGAGATTGTGGAATGAGCTGTCAGTGCAAGTGATGCATGCGAGCTCAATTTCAATGCTTTTGCGAGAAGTTTGGATAGGTACGTGGATGGTAAGGGTACAGAGAGCTGTGATCCCGATGCAGGTCGATGGAGTAGGCAGTTTACGTGGTTCGACATACACTTGATGGACCAAAGGGCTTGTTTTTGTACTTTTTTTTATGAGTCTATAATTCTAAACTTTAAGGTATAAAGGAATTGATAAAGTAAAAGGAAGTAGAATATAGGAGCAATCCAGTGAGAAATGTGAAAACAGAATCTACCTGTAAATGTTTTTTGGTGAAATGATATTAGGGAATAAGAAATGAGGCAATATTAAGTCAACATTTTATCTATTTTTCCAGAAGATGCAGATTGCCCTCACCAATTTTTAATTCTGTCCACACTTCCCACTGCCTTGGGAAAGCAGCCAATATCAGCAAAGCCCCTCCCAACCTTGTCATTCCTTCTACTCCCTCCTCCCACTCCCTCCTCCCATTTGGGCATAAACTTGAGAACATGTAGCAACTGGCGTAAGGACAACACTGAACCCACTATTACCCAACTCTTGAATGGACCACTTGTCACATAAAGAAGGAATTCTGATCTCTTAATCTATCTCATTGTGGCCCTTGCATTTTATTTGTCTATCTGCAATGCATTTTCTCTGTAACCGTAACACAGTATTTCTGTATTCTAATTTTTTCCTTCTTATATGACTTCACTGTATTTATATATGGTATGATCTGTTCAGCTGGCGTGCAAACAACTTTCCACTGTATTATGGTACATGTGACAATAATGAACAATTATCATCTATAAACCAAATACCAGTTGCAGAACATCTGGAAATAATGGAGGATGACTGGTGTACAATAAATAAGTAGCTCAAAGAAATTGGGATTATTTTCAAAAACAATTAATAGACAGTAGTAAGGCTCTGAGGACCATGTTTCCTCCATCTTCAGATCTTAAAACAGATGGGGTTAGAGATAAGATCCACCAGTTTTTATCTTCCAAAATTCCAAGAACCCTGGAACAATTCCCAAAGGTTGGAGGGTGGTAGATGTTGCCTCACCATTTAGGAAAGGAGGGAGTGAGTAAGTATAGAGCTATAGCCTGGAAAGGCTGGAAATGTATAGGGAAAATGCTCGAATCTTTTTTTATGGAAATGGGAATGGGGACTTGTAAACCAGTTAAAGGATTGAGAAAAGTCAAAATTGATGTTTTAACTTGTAACTCACAGAATAAATAAAGACAAACCAGTTCATATGGTGGATTTGATTTTCAGAAGGCCTTCCACAAAGTGCCACTTGCGCGATTGTTAATCAAAATCAGAATGCATGGTATTGGTGACCATTGGAGTACAGCAGAGATCAATGCTGAGGCTGAAGCAATTCATAATCTTTATCAGGAGTTCAGCCGAGGGGAACAAGCACAATCATGGGAACCAAGTTCCATCGTGGCATTAGCCAATCCCATCTTCCAGCACATCTCCAAGGAGCGAAGTCTCAGAAAGGTGACATCCACCTTTAAGGACCCCCATCACCCAGGAGATGTCCTCTTCTCATTGCTACCATCAGGGAGGAAGTACAGGAGCCTGAAGGAACACACCCAATGATTCAGGAATCCTAATGAAGAGTCTTGGATCAAAACATTGACTGCTTACTCTTTTCCATACGCCTGGCCTGATGAGTTCCTCCAACATTTTGTGTGTGTTGCTTTGGATTTCCAGCATCTGCAGATGTTCTTGTCTTTGATTCAGGAATATCTTCTTCTCCTCTGCCATCAGAGGGGAACACTACCTCACTACTTTTGCCATAAGCACTACCTCACTACTCTTCTTTTTCCTTTTTTTTTGCACTACTTAATTAATTTAACATTTTAAATAAATATATATACTTCTTACTGTAACTTAGTTTTTATTGTTACATTTTGCAATGTACTACTGCTGCATAACAATACATTTCTCGACATAAGCCAGTGATATTAAACCTGATTCTGATTCTGAAATGGCCACATGTGTAATGCAATAGAAAATTGACTGTTAACCATAAATTTCAACCACTTTCATTCTACCTAGTAAGTAGACATCAGAAATAATACCTTATCTATAACAGGAGTAAAAAAAAACTTGCAATATCAATAACATATGAACATTTTCAATTAGATCCAGTCTTCTCAGAAAGAATAAATGTGGAGAGGATACCAAAACATTCTACAGACATACAGGAGAATTGTGAGAGAAATAAGCAGCAAATATTGAAATAGAGTTCATAAGAACATTAATTAGTTAGCAACAGTTCTGGTTCCAAGTTTGCAATTACATCCAGTAGGTTAAAAATAAATTGACCAAATCCTAGCTGACTGGATGATATATATTACACTAGAGCAGGGGTTCCCAACCTGGGGTTAATGGTGGGGTCCATGGCATACAAAAGGTCAGGAAGCCCTGCATTAGAGAATGAGCTGAACTGCAATTGCTTAGGCAGACTCAGAGATCTAAAGCAATTCCTACCTCTACAAATTCTTCTTCATTTAACATTTTTCCTGTTGTATCTATCTCTTCCAATTCCTTGTCATATCTCACATCTATGTTGAAATACACAGAAGCAGACAACCACACTGTTAATTAGGACTGGAACGAAAGATATGGCACAATAATTATTTTTAGCTAAAATTTGCATATCCATATACTGTATGCCATTAATATATAATTAGGTGCATAGATTGTGGATAAGCTGAAATATATTCCTGGAAACAAACTATGAAGTGCACTAAGTACAAGAAGTTCCATTTATCGGGGTGTGGTGTTTGATTGACCAACACACACAAAATGCTGGAGGGACTCAGAACATTTTGTGTGCTGCTTGGAACTCCAGCATCTGTAGATTTTCTCTTGCTTTTGATTGAGCAATATGCCTCTGTCAGAAGTGATGGGCTTTGATCTATTTTCTCAAGAAAACTTCAAGCAAGTTTTTTTGAAAGTGTGAGTTCACAGCACTGAATTTCTCTAAATACATACTTTACTCCTCCAATCTCACTTAGAAAAGCTGAGAAGTATGCCAAGTGGAAACATCATGATTTTGCATTATCATTAGGTGTGACATTGCAATGAGTCAACTAAAATGCAACGCTAAATACATTTATGAGTACAATTTTCATAATTGAACATAGCTAACATTAAAACAATTCCTGCCATTTTTCATAGAATTCAAGATAATAGTCAATTTGTCTTTTTGTAGGTCAGAGGTATACACTTCAGTGAACACTTTATTAGGTACACCTGTACACCTGCTCATTAATGCAATTATCTAATTGGCCAATCATGTAGCAGTAACAATGCATGCAGACATGGTCAAGAGGCTTAGATGCTGTTCACATCAAACGTCTGAATGGGATATAATGTGATCTAAGTGACATTGACAGTGGAATGATCATTGGTGCCAGACAGGGTGATTTGTGTATCTCAGAAATTGCCGATCTTCTTGGATTTTCAGACACAACAGTCTCTACAGTTAATAGAGAATGGTACAAAAAAAAATCTTCCATTGAATAGAAGTTCTGTGGGCAAAAATACCTTCATAATGGGAGAGGTCAGAGATTTAAGCTGACAGGAAGGCAACAGTAACTCAAATAACCACAACAGTGTTGTGCAGAAGAACATCTCTGAATGCGCAACACATCAAACTTTGAAGTGGAAGCGCCACAGTAGCATAAGATCACACCAGGTACCACTCCTTTCACTAAGTGATCACTGTGTGAGTGAATATGGGGAAAGCCAATGAGTCAGAGAAACAGTCGCCAGCTTCTGTATTGCTGCTGAGCGTCTCAGAAACTGCTGCGCTCCTGGGATTTTAACATGCAGCGGTTTCTAGAGTTCACAGAAAATGGAGCAGAAAACATAAAACATTCCCTAAGTGGCGGTTCTGTGGGCGAAAAATGCCCTGTTAATGAGGGAGGTCAGAGGAGAATGGGCAGACTAGTTCCAGTCTGACAGAAAGGCAACAGTAACTCAAATAACCACACATTGCAACAGTTGAAGAAAAGCATCTCTGAATGCACAACACGTTGAGCCTTGAAGTGGATGGGCTACAGCAGCAGAAGACCACGAACATACATTCAGTGGCCAATTTATTAGGTACATATACATATATAGGCATCCATTAGTCTCGTGAGACCATGGATTTGCGCCTTGGAAAGTTTCCAGGGCGCAGGCCTGGGCAGGGTTGTATGGGAGACCGGCAGTTGCCCAAGCTGCAGGCCTTCCCCTCTCCACGCCACCGATGTTGTCCAAGGGAAGGGCACTAGGACCCAAGCAGCTTGGCACCGGTGTCATCGCAGAGCAATGTGTGGTTAAGTGCCTTGCTCAAGGACACAACACGCTGCCTCCGCTGAGGCTTGAACTAGCGACCTTCAGATCACCAGACCGATGCCTTAACCACACGCCAAGTAAAGGACATACATAATGAAGTGGCCAGTTAGTGTATGTTATTGGAAAAACACATACAACCAGCTTCATCGATGGGACTTGTTTTTGAATCCTGAGAAGGGCAGAATAACTAGGCCATCATTTTCCTTCTTGCAGGGATTTAGAGCAACTGAGAGTGAGCATCAACATGTGAATGTGAAATTGTATTCGAAAAGCATGAGCCATACTTGTTAAAAAACACAAAATGCTGGCAGAACTCAGCAGGCCCGAAACATCGTCACTACCTCCTCCCATAGATGCTGTCTGGCCTGCTGAGTTCTGCCAGCATTTTGTGTTTTTTATTTATTTCCAGCATCTGCAGATTCACTTATGTAGCCATACTTGTTAGCAACATGATTGACATTAACGGTAGAAGAAAATGTGAGAGATCATTTCTTCAGCATTGATGCATGCACAACTTTATTGAAAGGAATATACTTAGATTTCATGCCAAAATCTAGATCTTAAAGATTTGAGCCACTGAAACATGGTGCTCACGCATCTTGTGAGTGTGATACAGAAGTTGCATTGAAAACACACAGCCACTTCAGTAAACAGGGCACCCATTCTCCCACAATGAGTTACTTGTGGCCTGTTTGCAATCATCTATTGTCTTCTGCTTCCTGATCCTAGACTGCAGATTATCTGATTATTTTGGATATTTCAGTTCAGAGTTCATTCTGTGCTTTTTTATGGCGGATTGCATCAAGCCAATGTGGTATTTTTAGCACATGCAATTAATTACTATTTTATCTTTCCCCCTCATTCCATGTTTCTCTTTCATCTCAAACTCATACAATGGATGATAACCGGATTTATTTTCTCTCTTGCTTCTGCTACACGTTGCAAATGACATCCTGTACATACGAGCTGGAGTTTGGGAGACCAGCGGGACGGTGGGGAAGGAAAACCTAGCACATTTATTTCTCAACAGCGCACACCGAGGTTCTGCAAACGAGGCCTCGCCCACGTCTCACACGGCTACAGTATCGCGGCCAGGTCTTTGACTGACGAAGGCCAAGGCGCCAAAAGAACCTCTGTCTACCCGGGACCGCCAGCCCTCAGGAAATTCCGGCCACGCTGCCCCGGTTCCTATACCCTCCTTGCTGCCCTCCTACATGTGCACACTTAGTCCAGCAGTCGTGGAGCATACAGATCCCTTCTTTCTGTAAGTGGTCCACAGCAGGGGTGATTGATAAGTTCGTGGCCTAAGGTAGAAAGAGTTAATAACTTCAAACTTTCTGCATAATCACTCCAAGAGTTGAACTGTACGTGCACATAACGAGAGTGTCTTGGACCTCCGGGGGTCCACAGCAGGGAAGGATTTGACTGCTGTAGAGGGGCTGCTTGCATCTTCTGTGTGCCGTCTCTCATCTTCGTCCCCTTCATGTCTCCGTGGACCTCCAGTGCCACAACAATCAGAGGCGCTGGATAGACTCAGACTCATTAACCCCCTGGGTCAGTGACCCAGGCCAGGACCACTCTACCTGCGTTTACTCACTCTGCTACCTCGGCTCTTTCAGCGATATTCTCCCATGCACCATCAGTATTCTTTTCCAACTTATGATAATTTCAGATTATGAATAGTTCTTAGGAACAGAACCCTGTTGTTAACCTGGGGATGGCCTGTATTTTAAAATCACTCTCACTTCTCTCCTGAACTGTTACAATAATTTTGGTCAACACAATCTTGTCATTCTCTATCCATTCATCATGCCATTGAATTTTACAGGAATACTGAAGCTGTTATCATTTTTCAGCAGAATAATTACCTGTAGAATGAACATTTGCAAAGAGGTCAAATAAGTTGCATAACCAGGAAGTGAACTCTCTTCAAAGTGATGTAGTTAACCCAGTTAATCATTACTATAGATTATTTGCTCACTATAGGCAAATTCGGTAGATCTGCACCAACCTAGTAATGTATTGCAGTGCAGGAGGGTAGAGCAGAGAAGGTTTAGCACAATCTCTGTTGTGGAAACTGAATCTCACTTATTTTTCTTTTGTAATGAGATCTTAGAAAATGTTAAAGACTTAACCACGCAAAGCATGCAAAGGAAATTTGACTCCGGCAGTGTTGTTGGGTACTTGGAATACAGGTTGTGATTACGAATGTGAAGGAAAAGATAAGTAATAGAGCAATACAGTGAGCCATTCTCTCGGAGTCTACAGCCCAAGCAGAGATAAAGTTATCGTTTATAATAATTGCTCCCTTTGCCTTTCAAAACTATTGTTGTCCTGCCCAGTCTGTCTGAATGATGTGTAGCATGTGATTGAATGTTCTTTCTGCTCATGTGGATACTGGAGACCTACAACCAAAAGCATTCTTTGGTAGAAATCTCTTCTTTCCACCATACCCAGTTCGTCTTCTCTATTTCTTTATTGTGTTGTATGATCAAACAAAACTGTCCAAACCGATGGCAACATGTTAGGTTCAAGTTTATCCTCAGCAGCCAAGACTCAAGATTGAGTTTTATTTATCATGTAAACGTTGAAACATACAATTGTGCTGGGGGCAGCCTGCAAGTGTTGCCTGCACATTCCAGCGTCAAGCCCACATGCTTGACATAGCAACACAGAACATAACAAAACACAAGAACAGAACACACCATGCAGCAAAAAAACAGCAAATCAAACTCTATTCCTCCCTCCCACATCAACAGACCTCTAATCCCAAGACAGTCTATATTCTTCTGCCTTCAGCCTCAAGGGACTCGCACATGGGGCCTTTGACCAGCCCAGAGGACTTGCAGAGATCTGCAGACCCAGGGCTCTGGCCAAAGGACCTTGACTTCCGCACTTCCGATTTGGCCTTCGGACCTCGATCCTCGGCATCCATCACAGGACTTGCCGGTCACCAAATACCAGGCCTTGAATCCAGACACACCCCTGAAGGGATTGAAAACACTAGGCCTCAAAATGTTCTCAAAATGCAAAAATTATAAGATGCCAAATGCCAGGAATTCTTCCCTTCTAATTCTCTCTTCTAATCAATACTAGCAATAAGTAACAATGCCTTTAAGCACAACAGGGAGGGATCCTTATTGGGTTCTCCAAGCTTTCATACAACATGATGGATTTTCTAAGGTTTCAAAGCCAATCTCAAATAACCTCCAAGAGGACCACAACCTTGTTGTGATTTGGAGGCTTGCATGCCTCAGTGGCCAGGAGAACTATGTTGGCTGGAGTCAGGGCTTGTCCTTTGGCTTTTGGTAGGGTCACCCATGTCAAACAGGTCAAAGGGCAGAGGCCAGACCAAGAGCAGTCCATTGGTCCTCCAAGTCCAGGGGTTCAGCTCAAGGTTAACAATCCTGACTGGTTAAAAAAAAAATTGTTACAGAAATAGCATTGGAGAATACTTCTTTATCTGTGTGTGGCTATATGGACAGGCAGAGATAGAGGACCTTCATTGCTGCCCAGGTCAATGCCAGCAGTGTAATGGGCAGTAAGTAGGTAGTATCAGATCAATTGCACAAAGGGTGATGTCCAACCCACCTGTTGTGCAAGCTTCTGAACTACAAGGTACACATGAACTGATTGTCTTTCAAATGCAATAGACAGAATAAACTGAGATGAAAGTATGTGCCCATGCATTATGTACAGGTTAGTACTTGTAGTTCTAGAGCCCAATTTCACAGTCATTAATTGGTATAGAAAAGCCACAAACTTACTCCAATGTAAACTGGGCAAGAATTAAAGGTTGAAAAAGAGGAAAAACAATATCTTGAAAGGAAAAAGGAAGAACTTTGCTTAAATTAATTAATATGTGAAATAAACTTCTAGGCACAGTGATTAAGGATGAAAACCTCAGAGCTGTTTAAATAAAGGAACGCTGATAAATTCGAAGAGGTCAGACTTTGTCCTTTCCCATGTATTTATTTCCTGACTTCACAAAATTAAGTTTGCCTTTGGCAAATGAGTAGGGGTGTGGGGAATGACAAGGCGAGGGGAAAGAGTTGAGATATCGAGTAAGGGTATTTCCTGAAAATCACCCTGCAGGAAGCAAACAGCTTGTTTTTGTCCCACTTGGTTGCAGCTGGAGCTTCCATTAGCTGGCACTGAATCAAGATTAACAGAGTCCAGTCTACTCCATGCTCAGTTATTCTAACCACTCAGACATGAAACACAGAGTTGCCAAAACCAGCAGCTGCTTGTTCTCTCTGCTTATCATCCAGCACCTCTTATCTTCTAATAAATGCACAACATCCCTTTGGAAACCCCAGTTCTCAGTCTATCATATCTTCAACATTTGAGATTGCAAAATAATCTATTCTTCCGGGAGAAAAGCTGTTGATCAAGATTTTTTTCATCTCCAGTCCAAATATATGAATGGGGCGGGTGCCAAGATAGTGTAGCAGTTAGCACAATCCTTTACAACGCCAGCTGTAAAATCGATTGGGGTTCAGTTCCTCCTGCCGTCTGTAAGGAGTTTTGTATGTTCTCCCTGTGACCACTTGGGTTTCTTCCCACATTCCAAGGATGTATGGGTTAGGGTTAGTAAGTATGTTGGCACTTGATGCATGGCGACATTTGTCAGCTGCTCCCAGCACAGTCCTCGGACTGTGTTGGTTGTTGACACAAAATGACGCAATTCACTGTACATCTCAATGTATCTTTGTACACGTGACAAATAAAGCTAAGTCTTATCTTTTAGAATCTGATTGAAGGAATCTGCTTCTTCATATGCTGTTCATCAGAGGCCAGGTCAGATTCATTAGCTCCCATTAAGGCTCTGGCATAACCTTCCCATCACTACAGCATGCGTTGATTCCCTGTCCATACCCTCCAGTAGCTGTAAAGATGTTGATTGTATTATGATGTGACCCTGAGGTCAGCTGTGAGGAATGGTGCCACAAAAAACCCTGAGGCGAGCTGCTCCTGAAACACGACGGACTCCTTGTGACTGCTGCAAACAAATTTCTCATTATTTAAAAAAATACTTCTAGCGATATCATTAAAGTGATTACAAATACTGGCTTAATGCTTGAAAGATAGCACAGACAAATTTCTAGGCCACCTGCTACCAACCAGATAAAAGAACATGAATTTCAAAGTATCACCATATGAAATATTACTTTCAAAGACAGAATATAACATCATTAGCTGAATGCACTTCAAGGAAAAATTATTCTTTTCAGTCAATATGCCTGCTACTCTAAGAATTATTCTGAAATAAAGTTCCCTCAAAACAAAAGCATGCTAACAGCAGCACTGGGTCAAGATCAGGTTATATGTCTCAGGGCCAGCACTAAATAATGATGGGGGAAGTTAATTAATACGGGAAGGGGAAAAGTTCAAATGTTTTTTTTATATAATACACTACTATTTTGCAGAAAGTTTGAGATTTTCTTTAGGTTTAAACTATATATTTAATTTTTATTGTTGCTGAATGCCAAATTCTCAAGAGTATTGCCAAGGCAAGTCAGATTGAATTTAATGTTACTTGCACAAGTATGGTGAAGTACATTTCAATGAAATACCTGCTTGCAATAGCATCAGATGGAAGTAGATTCAGACAACACCACAAATGTAATTTATACATAAGTCATCCAAGGTAGTGAAAAGAACAACTGAAGCCTGTTTGAACATAGCTTCTCACATTAGTAGTGGGTCAGATCATTACCTGCATTGAACTAAGTATCCCAGACATTAGCAAATTTCAATAGGGAATTAAATGTAATCCCAGGAAAAGGAGAAAGTGAAGGCGAAACACCTTATATTCTGCCTGGGTAGCCTCCAACCTGATAGCAAAAATATCAGTTTCTCCTTCTGGTAAATTTTTTCCCTCCCCTCTTCTACTATTCTCCACTCTGGCCTTTTACCTCTTCTCATCTACCGATTACCTCCCCTGGTTTCCGTCCTGCTTCCATTTCCCCTATGGTCCACTCTTCTCTCCTATCAACTTCCTTCTCCTGACTTTAACCATTCCCACCCATTTGGCTTCACCTATCACCTTCTGGCTAGCCTCCTTCCCCTCCGACCACCTTTTTATTCTGGTGTCTTCCCCTTCCTTTCCAGTCCTGAAGAAGGGTCTCAGCTCAAAACGTCAACTGTTTATTCATTTCCATAGATGCTGCCTGACCTACCGAGTTCCTCCAGAATTTTGAGTGTGCTGCTTTGGATTTCCAACATCTGTAGACTTTCTCATGTTTATTACGAATGAATGTCATCTAGTTCGAAAACCAGATGGGAGCCTTCATGCCTTCCATGCCATATACTGATAAAATGATTGCAGATTGTAGTGTATTTAATATCTCAATGATATTTGAGTGATATTGTAAATATATTGCTTGATTAACCATTCTTGGTTGCTTATTTAATTCGTTGCTGGTTATATGTAAAAGTACATGAATGGCTAATGTCATTTGCTTGCCTCACTCAAAGTAAAACAAAACTAAGGGCACATTACTCCCGGTTCTGTGTTTTCCTTTCAATTAATTTAATGTTTTGAAGTTAGAAAGCATAACGTGGGTAAAATGCAAAATGACTTCTGCAAGTTTGCTCTCAACAAAAGTCAGCTTTCATCGGAGAGGACCTATAAAGGGATTAAAATAAATTGAAATGACCATTTATTTTTTATAGGAGCGTGACTGTGATCTTACCTTCAAATGTTTCAAATAGATAATCTGCAAAACCCTCCGAAAAGAAAACCAAAACACTTTGAGCCTAGAAAGGAGATAGAAAGGTTAGCAGCTGTTTATTGTTTCCTTACCGCATCTGCTCATCCCATCTTGTTCCAAACCCCGATCTCCGATTAATGCGGCAATGATTATAACCAAAATACACACTTATTGGCTGTTGAGCAACTGAATGAGCAGATGTTTATCCAGCGATAGCTAGTGAGTGTATGGAATATCTCTGTTCCTCATTATGGATATGAGCACGTGCACATTTTGTGTGCAGTTAAGCATCCAGCTAAAAGTGGTCTATTATAGTTTCTGCATTTATCCCCATTCTCCTGTTAAGGCCTTAGGTAAAAATGACATGTTGGCTCTGATGTAATTCGAGAGTTATCTACGTAGTTAAAGTTAATCTCACGAACACCTGGTACTCACAATGGCTACCTGGAGGTAAGCCTGCCATATAGATTTGAAATGTCTCATTAACCTGCGACTCACTGACTGTCTACCAAAATGAGGGGAGCCACTGCTTCTGAGGAGTTAACATCATGATCCCTCCACTGTCCACCAAGACCTGTGAGAATTTGCCCCGTGTTGCCTCCTTCAAATGATCGCTATTCAGAATTCAACTATGTCTCCATTTCAGCTATCTTCTATCAAGACCATATGCTGAGGTTGATCCTCTTTGAAGATAAACTAGCCTATGCATATTACCAGGAATACACATTGACCAACTTTTTCATTGGACAACAGTGTGACTAATTCGCAACCTTTGTTCTTAGTACAAGCATACATAAATTTTCCAAGCTTAATGCGGATAAAAATTGGTCATTATCTTTCTGAATTTCATTTCTTTTTAATCCTATATTTACTTCTAGTTATCTATTAGTTTTGTCTCAACCCTTTAAAATCAAAGGAAATAGAATGAGCCTTTAGAGTTTGAGTTCTAGTCATTCACTCACTCATTTGCCATTAACCAAATGTAGCTTTCATTGTCTAAAAAACATTTAACTGGAACCCCTATTAAGTAGATTTTGATAAGCAAATATGAGAAATCACAGTTTAAGTCGTATCTTTAAATTTGTCTTATTTCAGATGTTTTTGCAAAAACCCTGTTTAAACAGTAAGATGATGCCATAAAATAACAACAACCAAATATATAATACTAAAACTCCTCAGCTACTCACAAAAAATATCAAGACTTAAGTTGGGACCTGCATTTAATATTTTGGAGTCTTCGAATGAACAGGATTTTAATGTAAGGCCCTTTTAAGAGATCATAGAATGATAGAAAGCTTGACATTATGCAAAAGAAGTTTGAGCTAGTCCCACTCCACTACTTCTCTCCATGACCCTGAAAATATTCTCCTTTCAATATCCCAGTTTCTTTTTGAATGCATTAATTGAAACCCCCCCCCCCCCTTCCAGAGTTATTCTGCAAATTCTAAAATGCCACCTGTTGCCTTTTGATCTTCGTTCTTTTGCCCTTAACCCATCGGACATTTTTTCTTTTTCTTCTATGTCAAGAATTTTTAAAATGTTACATACTTCTTGTCATATCTCCTCACCATGCCCTCTTTTGCCAAGGGAGAACCCCAATCTATACAAACATGACATAAGTCTGAGGATGTAAGTGGAACAGTGTATTCTTAAAGAGATCAGCACAGAATTCCCATTCAAAAGACACAGGTTCTACATTCTCAAATGTGTCGGTCTGTAGTTTATGCTGCCTCCTCTTGCCTTAAGATGGGAGTCACTAGTGTTGCAAAATTCATGTTCTTGTATCGAGCCATGGAAATTTGTTGTCTCGTGGTTGGGATGGGCATTGTGGATGTGCTCTCATGCCATGGGTGCTCAATGCTGTAACTTTGATCAGAGGTCCTGTCTCTGATCCTGAAAATTCCAACAATGCTTCAGTCTATCACATTGGCAGCTTCACATCAGTTTTCCTTTGTTCCCAGATAGATTTTATTTTACCCATTAAGGCTTATCTAATCAAAAATGTTTCAAAAGTTAACTTGAATTGGCTTTATCCTATTATTATTATTATTATTATTATTATTATTGATGTGATATCATCTGCATGAAGAAAATGACAAGAAGATATTTCAATGTAGAGTTGATCAATGCAAAAGCAGCAGGTGGGTCAGAACCCAGAAACAAACTCTCTGTTATGAGCTGTATCTTGGGAAGAGAATACCAGGCAGTCAATGGAAAAGGTGCAATATATTCTCAAACCCACTGAAAAAATTGCAACAACTCCGCTAACTCCCGGGAATGTCCAGCTAAAGGCCACTCAGAAAGAACAGGAGCATTTGGGATGGTATTGAGCACACTGAGAACATAAAGCCCTGGTTAGAATATTGTGCTCCTTTCTGGTTGCCTCATTATGGGGAGGATGTGGGAGCATTCGGGAAAGTGCAGAGGAGATTTACCAGTATGCTGCCTGGACTGAAGGGTCTGGAATTAGATTGAGAGAGCTCATTCTTTTCTCATTGGAGTGAAGGAGAATGAAAGGTGATTTAATAAGGGTGCACAGGATGAGAAGAGGCATAGATTAAATGGATAGCCAAAGACTTTTTCACAGGGCAGAAATGGCGAATATGAGCAGGCATGATTTTAAGGTGTTTGGAGGAAAGTACAGGGGGATGTTAGAGGCAGGTTCTTTACACAGAGAGTGTTTGGTGTGTGGAACGCCTTGCCAGGTTGGTGGTAGCGGCAAATACATTAGCGGCATTTGAGAAACTCCAAGATAGGCATATGGATGATAGAAAAATGGAGGGCTATGTAGGGGGAAAGGTTAGATTGATTTTAGAGAAGATTAAAAGGCACAACATCTTGGGCTGTAGAGCCTGTACTGAGCTGTAATGTTCTGTGTTCTATATGGACAGGCAGATGGATGAAAGAAAAATGGAGGGCCATGTACAAGTGAAGGGTCAGATTGATCTTAGAGAAGTTTAAAAAGTTGGCACAACATCATGGTCTGAAGAGCCTGTACTGTGCTGTAATGCTCTATTTTCTATATGCCGGGCACACATAGAAGCTGAGCACAGATGACGGAAGAAGAACAGCACATCACAAACCCATATGCTCTCGCTGTTGAGCAACTCCTGCCTCATTTGCGGAGGAGTCTGTGGTTCCTACATTGGCCTTATTAGACACCGGAGACTCCGAACAACCTCAGTCTCAAGGGCCTGGCTAAGAAAGTGGGTCAGAGAATCACATCCCTTAACTTGCATTATTTGTTTTTCTAACTTGAGAGGGTAGGAAAGAACTTTTACTCTGTAAAAGCTTGGGGAAGGAATCAGGTCCACCTTTCACACTTCCTTGATGAGCCGAGGCCAGAATACAGCATGCCAAGAATGATGTATGGACAATACTATTTTAAAATTGGGTTTGCATTTCCCTATTTCTGAAAGAGTAGAGCAAAATTTGTTCCTAATTACGTGATGTTTAAATGGTGGTACCTAATGATCCCATTTTATAAAGAAAGGTTCACATCAAACAACATTGAGTATTTGGTCATGATTAGATTCATCTGAACTTGCGGCTGGTAAATACGACTGTGCTAAGTACGTTACCAAACTAAGCAGCACATTTCCATTTGTGCTCAGCATCCAGTCTCTGAAATACATTCGTAGATTTTCTCTTCTTTGCGCTTGATTGGCTGCATAAAGTCTTTCCTGTTGTTCTCTTTCCTTTCGCCTCCATTTTGTTTCTAACTTTAGGCAGGCAAGCCTGTAGTGTAAAGAAGTCATTGTTAATATTTCCAGATAAGAATCTTCCAAATGAAAGCTTGGAATTAAAAAAAAAATCCTCCAAATGAAAACTTGTAATAATAATTTCTTAGCTAGTTTTTAATTCAACTGGCACCAATGGGGAGTGGTAGAATAGTATACAAGGGAGTGGAGCCCACCACACTAGTTTCAGTTAAGGAAGAGCACATGATCAGTATGTTGAAGTCACAGCCATGTGATACCCCAGTGTGATTTTTAAAAATTTGGTGCAATAGAAAGCCTTCAAAATTCCAAATCTATTGAAATGACCTGATGGAAGACAGCAAATCAACAATGGTAAATGTTCTGAGAGAAAATAATCATGAAGGGATTAATTAGTAGCTGACTGCCTCTTCTGCCACTACACAAGACTTGGCTTCTGCACACCTAGCTTTTCCACTGTCAACAGTTTTCGGAGAGACAGCGTTTTATTGCGAAGATTCTTTCCCTAAGATTCCTGAATGTTCGTGTCCTCTTTCCGATTCTCTCCGTCCATTGTGATGTTTCTTTCAGTTGTCCCAGGGTGAAGATGCTGCTGCATAATTCAAATGAAGGCTTGATGCTCAAATGTCAAAATTCTAAACCTTCCTATTGGCTAACCTTGAACATCATCACGCCTCCAACGTCACCATCCCCTAACCCAATGATATCCTAGACACACCAAAATAGCAGCTTCTCCCAAACATTTGGCTTCTACCACCGAGAAGAACAAGGGCAACAGGTACATAACAACACCACCTTCTGAATTTGCATATAATATTTTCCCTCCAGGTAGAAATATGTCACTGGTCCTTTGTCATTGTTAGGTTTAATTCCTATAACTCTTTATCCAATAGTATTGTGGGAGTAAAGAAATCAAATTCAAAATTACAGAATCATAAAGCACAGAAAGAGGCCATTCAGCCAATCAGGTAGCACTGGGAGCTCCCAGAGCTACTCATTATTTTTGATCAAGTTCCTTCTTGAAGGCTACAGTGGAGGCAGTTCATTCCAGATTCCCATCATACAGTACGTAAAAAGGTTTTTCCTCTTGCTTCTCCCCTTTTACCTTTGACTTCTAGTGTGTGACCTCTCCACTGAAGGCACCAGCCTCCCACCTCCAATGTGGCCAGACCGTCATCATTTTATCAGATTTTCCCTCAGCCTTCTCTTTTCCAAATAAAACATACGTTGTTTTTCCAATCTATCCTTGTAACTGTATCCCCTCATTTCTGGAATCACTCTTGCAAATCTCCCCTGGATCCTCTCCAGTGTCTCTATATCCTTCCTCTAATGAGGCAACCAGAAGTAAATACAATACGCCAGCTGAGACTAAATAAGTTTTTTTTTGGAACGGGGCCTGTTTTTCACTCTATGATAAAGTCTGAATCTCCGTCTTTCTTATTAACTGTTTCCTCAATAGTTGTTGCCGCTTTCTATGCCGCACCATGAACCCCAAGACCCTCTTCCCCTGCATTTCACTTAGAGCATTATTCTTAAAGACAAGTTACTACAGTAAGAAATATACATCTTTCTCTGCCTGTCATTTTAACTAAATTGTTAGAACATATTGTGCCTAGAGTAATCTTAAACAGTTCCCTTGAACCTGATTAATTCCTATTAATAAATCAAACACTTCAATCTAAACTCCTTTTAACCAACTGAATAACAGTAAATATCAACACAATCTGTGAAATATCTGTCAATAACCTGACATTTGAAGTCTAAGTATAATTTTGACAGCACGGTAGCATAGCAGCTAGTGCCAGTGATCAGGGTTCAATTCCAGCTGCTGTTTGTAAAGAGTTTGTAACTTCTACCCGTGACCTCAAGGCTCCAGTTTCTTCCCACATTGCAAAGATGTATGGGCTCGGGTTAGTAAGTTGTGGGCACGCTATGTTGGCGCCGTAAGCATGGCAACACTTGCAGGCTGCCCCCCCAGCACATCCTCGGACTGTGCCGGTCATTGACGCAATCAATATATTTCACTGCATGTTTCGATGTATATGTGACAAATAAAGCTAATCTCTTTAATCTGTTCTCTGAAAGGAGAGATTAAAGAGATTAGCTTTAATTGGCTCATGTACATCAAAGCATTTCATTCTCATTCTTAGGAAGTGAAGATTAAAAATATTCATTGTTTTGCATGTGTATGTAACCAAGGCTTTATATAGTACAGCACGGGAACAGGCCTTCAGCCCACAACGTTGTGCTAAGCTAATTAAATTAGTAATAATTTACCTAACTAAACTAATTCCTTCTGCCTATACAATATCTATATCCTTCATATGCCTATCCAAGAGCGTCTTGAATGCCTATATTACATTTGCCTCTACCACCACCGCAGACAACACATTCCAGCTATCCACCATTCCCTGTGTAAAAAAATTGGCCCATGTATCTCCTATTATCTCTATCCCATTACCAGATATAAAGACCCTTTTGATTATTCACTGTATCTACCCATGACAATTTTAATCATTTTTGTGGACTCCAATTTCTCCTTAGGCCACTCTTTCTAGCTTTCACCATCTTGAAAGTATGCTGCTCTGTTTTGGATCCAAAGGGCAAATAGGAAATAAATGCTGGCTTTGCCAACAGCGCTCAGATTTGAGAATGAATTTTAAAAATATTGTTTGATTTCTGCCATAATATCTCCTATGTGACTGAGTTTCTTTTATTAATTTGATAACACTCCCGTAAAGTCTCTTTGGGCTTAATTATTATCTTAAAGGCCCTATACAAGTGATAGTTATTGTTGTTAGTTATATACTCCAGTAATCCCTAACAACAGATGTTAGACTAACTGGTTTATAATAACTTAATTTTCCTCTCTCACCTTTCCCAAATTGCAGACGAGGATTCACAGCTAAAGGGAATGTCCCTTAATTAAAAACACTGCAGAAGAGGGCATCCATAATGTTTTTATCTTCTGGGATATAGAAATGCAATAGCAACTTCAAAGGCTTTGGACAGGAAAGGAGGGGTTGGAGTTCGCTTGAAAGGTCAGAGTTTCAGCGGAGGGGTGCATATTGAAGTTTTTTTGAGGGGTATGGATTGAAGATTTAATGAAGATATACTCAAGGTAAGGGAATCCTTTATGATATTAGCTAGAGTGAGAGTAAGAAAGACAATCTGAGTGGTCATCAGATCTATGTGAATAGGATCCAGCTAGCATGAGGTTGCTCTCAAAGGCAAATTGAGCTCTAAGAGAAAATCAGGGAAGATGGAAAGGATGTAGAAGGAAGTAAGAGGGTCAGTTGTTGATACCATAATGTCAGTTTAATGTGGTAGACAAGGGGTAAGGATGAGAAGAAAGAAGGTGGCTCAGTAGAAACTCTCACTGTTAGTAATAAAGGGGTTAGTAATAAAGTATATTGCTGAATGGATGAGTCAGAGTGAAAGTTCAAAGTTCAAATAAATTTATTATCGGAGTACACATATGTCATCATGTACATCCCTGAGATAATTTTCTTGTGGGCATTCACAGTGAATTCAAGAAACACAGTAGAATCTGACTGCACCCAACATGATTGACAACCAATGTGCAAAAGACAACAAATTGTGCAAATACAAGAATGAAAAAAGAAAGAAAGAAAGAAAGAAAGAAAGAAAGAAAGAAAGAAAGAAAGAAAGAAAGAAAGAAAGAAAGAAAGAAAGAAAGAAAGAAGTATCAAGAACATGAGATGAAGAATTCCTGAAAGTGAGTCCTTAGGTTGTGGGAACAGTTCAGTGATGGAGCGAGTGAAGTTATCCTCTCTGGTTCAAGAGTCTGATGGTCGAGGGGTTATTAACTGTTCCTGAACCTGGTGGTGTGTGTCCTGAGGGTCCTGTACTTTCTTCCTGATGACAGCAACGAGAAGAGAGCACGGTCTGGGTGGTGGGGATCCCTGATGATGGATGCTGCTTTCCTGCGACAGCATTCCATGTAGATGTGCTCAGTGGGGGGGGGGGGGGGGGGGGGGAGTGCTTTACCCATGATGCACTGTTGTATCTACTACTCATTGTAGGATTTTCCATTCAAGGGCATTGGTGTCTCCATAGCAAGCCACAATGCAAACAGTCAGTTAGGAAAGGGGTTTAAGTAATGATCTGTAGTGGAGAATCTGGGGAACCTTTACATTCTATGTTGATATGTGAATGTTAAAAATTGACAAGGGCAGGAGTGAAGAAAGTGGAGGAATGCTGAACTAATTGGGATAGGGATGTTGGTGAGTAGCAGGCAAAGTGCACCTGGGGGTGGTCACAGTGGAATCCAAAAGTCAAAATTGTGCTTTGAGAGAAGGACAGAACAAAGAGAATTTGCACTTATATTCTATCATTCATGAATGCAAGTAGCCTACAGCTAATGAAGTAACTTGAAGCTTAGTCACTATTGGATTATCAGAATAGACACATGATTTAAAGGCCATGATATTTGGTTTCTTTCTAGTTAAAGGTCTGTTGCTCATTCATGCCTTGAAAATAACTTTCCAGCTAAGCAAAGTGATGTGTGTGTGTGTGTGTGTGTGTGTGTGTGTGTGTGTGTGTGTGTGTGTGTGTGTGTGTGTGTGTGTGTGTGTGTGTGTGTGTGTGTGTGTGTGTGTGTGTGTGTGTGTGTGTGAGAGAGAGAGAGTGAGAGAGACAGAGAGAGAGAGGGAGAAAGGGGGAAGTAATGAGAATTTTCCAGTCTTCCAAGTTCTAAAGGAGATTTGTGGTTTCAATCAATAGTGATGCCACCTAGCAGGCTGGATCCATTAATCAAAATGATTAAATTCAACAAACCCTGGAGGTAAAAACCATTAATTTTATTTGTGGACATGTTACAAAAGCAAAACTAAAATTGCTTCATACGCATGAGAAAAATAGTAAAAATTGAAATATTATCAAAAGACTTAAAAATAATTAAATTGTATTCTAAGAGCTTGATAATCCAGACATTTAAAATGTGTTTTTTGGATTCAAAACATTGTTCAGTAGTAATTATGTTTCAGTACATTTGTTTACATCTTATTTAACTAAACTTCAGATTGTAGTTATTTTTAAAAAGAGAACAGATCACATCTTCTGTGTTGACTGCACAGCTGGAGGAAACTGTCAGCAAAATTTGTTCCTCCAACTAATTTCAAAGATTCAAAGATTCAATGTACATTTATTATCAAAGTACTTATACAGAATACAACTCTGAGATTCATCCTCCCGCAGGCGATCACAAAGCAAGGAAACACCATGGAGCCCGTTCAAGAAAACATCAAACACCCAACACACAATAAAAAAAACAAATTGCACAAACAGCAAAAAGCAAGTGAATGACACAAAGAATGTCAACATTAAACCAGGAGTCCAGTAGTATTCAGTTTAGTTCAGTTCAGTGCCGGACAGCTCGCCCACTGCAGGCCACGGAGCCATTCTTCACTGAAGCACCCAAGTATGCACTGATCGTCCCAATCAAATAGCTCAAAAACAGCAAAAAAAAGAGAGCCTGTTTTGCCAGACTGATCATAATTGTCACCATTTCATTAATTTTGCTACAGCAGACTTCAGGTAACAACAATTCTACAAGGTTGATGAAAACGAAAGAAAAATTCTACCTGCTGGAAATCTGAGATGAAAACAGGAAATACTGGAAACACTCAGCAGGACAGGTAGCATCAGTAAAAAGAGAAATGGTTAACACTTCAAGTCAGCATTATGACGAAGGACCCAGACCTTAAATATTAATAGTTCCTCTTTCCACAGATGCTGCCTGACTTGCTGAGTGTTCATAGCCTCTCTTCTCTTTATTCTACAATTCTGAATTCCCATGACAGATTTCCATTCCATCAAGTAACGCCAAACATACTAAATTTCAGTACATAATAGCAATAAACAGCAATGTTTTTAAAGAGAGGCATCATAGTTATACATTTACTGTAAATAACTATGAAGATGTGTTCATAAATCCAAAGCTTGCCAAAACTTTTGGATTGGATCATAAAATATCTCTTCTTCAAATGCTATTTGAATGATTGTTCCATCATTTATAAAAATGACTTCTAGTTATAAACCATGAACATAACATAAGCATTTATTATCAAACAATAAGAGCTTATTATCCCTCTCAATTCAAGCCTTATTATTTTTCTTCCATTTTTTAACAATATTCTAAATATAATCTTACATTTTGCTTATTTTTCTCATTTACTTATGCTAGGTTTTACCTTTTGATTTATTTATGTTCTAATATAAATAACATAATTTTAAAAGAAAATATTTTTAAAAAAATACCCAGTTTTTGAAATTTACAAAATGAAAACCAATTTTAACAGTCCCTAAATTTTAAGTATTTAATGTTATCTGGACCCAAGACAAGACAATCTGACCAAGAAGTTTCCAATTCATCTTTTCCTTCTTTATGGAGGACAGGTACAGTACCCAATCTGACATTCTCATCTCAAACTCAAGCTCATTTGCTACTCTGGGAACCATAATTTGATGTGTTGTTGCCTTCACTAACTTTAATATCTAACTTTTTAGTAGTTTAATTTAAAATATATTTGCTAAAATAGAATTTTTATGCCTCTTCCAACAATCAAAAATGTATCTTCTGTTCAAACTGAGCTGAAATACATATTAGGCATCTGGATATTTGTTAATTTTCAAAATATAATAGAGAAATGTATTAATTATGAGTTCTTGTCTCTCTTTCAGTATCCTACTGTTCTTTCACTATCCACGTGCTTATTTATTAATTTTCACATTTTAAAAAATATTTTCTCTTTTGCTGAACTCTCTTTTTCAGCTTTCCTTGATAGTCTACATCTTATGTATTGGTTTCTCCTATATTATTTAATATATAGGATAAATAAACCTTATTTAATTTTAATCCAGAGCACTGGTTCTATTGCTCCCTTTGACACACCAGGACCCTAATCCCTTCACTGCCTTGAAATTTCACTGGAAGCCCAGTTCCTGCACTGCCTTGAAATCTACCAGCAACCCAGTGGCCATACATCCTTAAAACCTATCAGGGTTCTAGTTCCTGTGCTTCTTTTAACTTTAGCATATTCACTGGAAAATTTATGGCACTGTTGCCCAGCACGGAAAGAAGTGAATTATTAATATGTTAGTAAGTTAATAGGAAAATAGTCCAAGGATCAGAAAATCTGTCAGTTTGGTACTACCAAAGTCCTGAGTGTGTCAAATTAGTGGAGTTTTACAGAAATTGGCAAGTTAGAGTTGATATTGTAGAATGAATTAATCTGTGCCATTAAGTAACTGACAAATTACATTTAAAATTGGAAGCAATTTTCTGATGTCCAGCAACCTTATTGGAACTGGAACTCCAATTGGATTTGAAGCGGTAATGATAAAAATTGAGCACTGTTACATATACTTTTAGTTACTGCCTGCTATGTTCCCTCTAATTTATAATGACCAGTGTATGCAAAAATCTTGTTCTGTGTAACTTTCTGCCCAGTGACAACAGCGTGTGTGCACTGAATAAGCTCTTCAATAAAAACTGTATGAATAAGACAATTCTAAAATCAGCACACAAATCATTGCAAACTCCACGTTGTCAACTCTGTCCGCAGCAGAAGCCAGAACAGGAAATGTGATCGTGTATGAATGTGAAATATGCTTAACGTGCCAATGAGGTAAAAGGTGACATCCTTTTGTGCGCAGCTGAAATTCGTTTGTGTGCTAGTAGCAAAATATGTGCATGCGTGGACACGCGCACACCTTAGAGGGAACATCCTGGGCCCCAGAATTACAGACAGGAAACTTTGGTGTACTTATACACCAAAGCTGTTTGGCGACCTGGATTCAAACCAAACCTCTGCTGCTGTCATTGTGGAGTGTGCATTTACATGCCAAGTGGGTGCTCCAAGCCAATGTCACATCCTGAGGATATATAATATGGTAGGTTAATAGGCTACTTCAAATTGCCTCTTGGTGTCTTGAAGGTGAATTGCAAAATCCAGAGAGAATTAATGGAGCTGTGATGAGGATAGGCTACAGGTAGTATAAATGGGGCAATGAGATTGCTCTGAGATGAACCAAAATGGTCTCCATTGCTGTCATATGGGAAAATATGGAAACTTATCTGATTATGGATCCAGGTACAGGGGTGCTCTTTGTGATCTCACAATCAAGAACACAATTGTTTACCCTGAACTTCCACAACTGCTGCTTCTTTAATTGTTGTTCTGGCTCTGATCTTCCACTTTCCTATACAGATTTATTCCCACACAATTACTTCATTTCCCACAACCTGCCCTCAAATATTTTTTCAACCGTCACTCTATCCCTAGATCTTCTCAGTCATCAGTCCCAATTTCTTACAAATCCTTTGACAAAGGGCCTAGTTAGAATGGATGTGGAGAGGATGTTTGCTGTAGTGAGGGAGTTCAGGACCAGGGGGCACAGCCTTAGAGTAGAAACGCATCTATTTGGAACAGAGATGAGAGGAATTTCTTTAGTCAGAGGATGGCAGATCTGTGGAATTCATTACCACAGACAGCTGTGGAGGCCTATCATTTTGTATATTTAAAGTGGAGATTAATAGGCTCTTAATTAATAAGAGTGTCAAATGTTATGGGGAGAAAACAGGAGAATGGGGTTGAGCGGGATAATAAATTAGTCAAGATGGAACGGCAGAGCAGACTCGATGGGCCAAATAGCCTAATTCTACTCCTATGCCTTTCTTTTAATTACCAATAGATAAAATGGAGCTCTAGTTTCACTCTGTTACAATACAGCCAATGGTCCAATATTGACATACCTTTGACTCCATGTGGGGAGGGGTTTGGAATTAACCTATTTATGAGTTTCAGGTTAATAAACTAGAATAAACTATAAATCTGAAAAACAATATCCTGCCTGTTATCTTTGACATCAGTAACATGAATTTTCAGCTCTTGTGTCACTTGTTGCAAGCCAAGCAAATATGAATCTTCTTCTGGAAGTTTGCAGTGGCGAGGATTATTCCTCATCAGAAACTGTGCCAGGAAATTGATCGGGTTAAAGTAAGGGTGTGGTCTCTCCAATACGGTTAATTTTTTTTTCTCTACTTCAATCAATAGGTTTTCTAGACCGAGAATTAGAGTAGGTAACAGTTTTTCCAGAAGGTATATGCGGGTCTGCACAGTCACTGTATTTTCACTGAACCATTCTTTTGCCAACAAATCCATTGGGATCCTTTTTTCCAAATTAGCTTTTCCATGTTTCCGTTTCTCTAAAAGCACTATTTTTAGTCGCTGTATATTTAACACTCGTTTTGTCACTTTGCGTTCAAATATCTTCTTCCAAAGATCCTTTGCTCCTTCATCTTCATCATCTTCCTTTGCATCACTTATTGAAAAGCCTTCAATTACTGAAGTCTGAAAAGAAGTCCTTTTAGTTTCAAGTTTAGCTTGTCTAGTACTTGGAGATTTAGGTTCATGTAGCTCACTAGAAAGACCTACCAATTGAAAGTTTGTTTTGTTTCTTTCTCTACCAGTGGCATGAATATCTACTGAAATTGGATTTGAAATTGGGGTATTTATTTCTTCAGCTTCAGAATCTTTATGTCTATCTTCATCTGCAGTTGCCCTACTTCCTAAAGAGTAACTCCTCTTTATATATTGCTTGGCAGCATCACTAAACTCTTTTTCTGAAGCACTGTCAATTATTCCAGGAAAAGAAATACTTCTCTTTGATTCAAAAGAAAATCTTCTACTCTGCTCTTCATGTGTTTTATTTGTAATTGTTTCAGTGTCAATAGGGATGCTTGACTTTGATAGTTCAATAAAATCTTCTTTATTATCTTCTTTGGGTTCACGATCAGTTATTCCAACCATAAGGAAAACACTCTTCTTTGAAGCTTTGTGAAACTTGTTTCTGTCATCTTTATCTGCTGCAGCTTTATCTATTGCAGTTACATTATGAGCACTGCTTGCTGAACCTTCACTAAATTTGCCAATGTCATCATCATCATCAGCCACATGATTAATTATTCCACGTGCAAGAGAACTGCTCCTATTTGATACCGACTGATATTTTTTCCTAGCTTCTGTGACTGATGCATGATCTGTAACTTCAGCTGGAAAGGAAGTACTCCTTTTTGATGAGAACTGAAATTCGCTCCGGGCTTCTTTATCTGTTACATGGTCGGTAGCTTCAGCTGCAGGAGAAACACTCTCCTTTGATGCTAAATGAAATTTGTTGCTGTCATTTTCATTTGCAATCACTCCAGTTACGTGAAGAGCACTATCTGTTAAAGCATCACTGCCACCGCCATCTTCATCAGTTATATGATCAATTATTCCATCCACTAAAGAAGTTCTCAAGTGAATTTTGTTCTTGTCTGCTTCATCTTTTTCAGGGGCAGTACTTGAATCCGTTAAAGAACTTCTCCTTGAAAATGAATGAAATTTATTGCCATCATCTGCATCTGCTACACCTCCAGAAGTAAAAAAAATCTTTTTCTTTCCTGCTTCAGTAATACCTTCAGTTTGATCTTCATTATCCATCACTGCACTCTGAAAATTGTTCTTATCTTTTATGACCTTTTGATTTTTGGGTGTATCTGATAAAGTTTCAAAATGTACTTAATCCTTTTTTCAGTATTAGTAGCAAAGGCTTTGCTGAAAAAAACATAAATGTTGTTATTATAACATGCACCTCCTGGGATGAGTTGCAGTACAGTAAAATGCTGGTCTCGGGTATTGTTTGCAGTGGTCATGCAAAAGATTAACATCTAAACATTAATGTTATTTGAATCATCATGTGAAATTACATCCCATTCAACATTTCATGTAATGATACAATTATATAGGAATACTAAACCCACAATTCCCTTATATTTTTCTTTGAATTATAGACAAGGTGGTGAAGAAGCATTGGGCATGCTGTCCTTTATCAGTCAGAGCTAGGACATCATGTTGCAGTTGTGCTAGACGTTGATGAGGCCACACTTGAAATATTGTGTAAGTTTTGGGCATTCTGTTATAGGAAAGATGTTGTTAAGCTGGGAAGAGTACAAAAAAACGATTTACTAGAATGTTGTCAGGACCCCATGACCTGAGTTATAGGGAGAGGCAGGCAGGTTAGGACTTTACTCTTTGGAACCTGAGTGTCTGGGGGTGATCTTACAGAGGTGTATAAAATCTTGAGGTGTTGGGATAAAGAGAATGCACACAATCTTTTTCCCTGGGAAACCAACGACTAGAGGGCATAGGTTCAACGTGAGAGGGTAAAGTTTTAAAAAGGACCTCGGAGGCAATTTCTTTACTCAGGAAGAATGAGCTGCCAGAGAAGAATCTGAGGAGGGTACGTAACGATTTTGAAAGACATTTGGACAAGTATATGTGTAGAAACGGTTTAACGCAAGTAAATAGAGCGAGCTTATTTGGTCACCTTGGTCGGCATGGCCGAGTTTGGCCAAGGAGTCTGTATTCCACTGATTCTATGATGTGTTCGTTTCTTACTAGACAACGTTACCTTTCTTTGGGAGTTCACTCAGACACTTCCTCCATTTTTTTTCAGGCTCAGAATCTTTAACTCATGGATTATTTCACATCTACCATACAGAAAGTCCTCTTCAACTACACGTTTGTTCTTCGTGATGGCGTTAAAATCAACGGGCGTGAAGCAGTTGCCTTCTTCACTGCTCCGGAATCAGACTGTGCCAGAATAAGATTATTCTGTCCAAAAATAGGGATTCTAACCAAAGTAATGTTGTAATTCCATTAAGTGAAATTTATCAAGACCCTGGCAGGAGGTCACAGCGATGATGCTCTAAAATTCAACGATTAATGTGCAAAGTAGAGTTAATTTCACGCCAGTTCTTGCCTTGGTCAGAAAATTCAAATGCTGTAGGTGAAACGTGTTCTTTCCGCTTCGTAGTAGCCTAACCTGGTTTATAACTCTTATCTGGTCAACTCGTCCAAACCGATTGAATAAAAGGTACAGAACGTGTCTTCTTAAGATGAGTAGTGTCTTTCCGACCGCTGAGCAAGTTAGCGTTTACATTTAGGTGTTGCTAAGCAGTGTGAGAACACTTCTATGTTTCCTTCCGGTAAGTTTCCTCGGTTAGTGAATACTCTTTAACTTGAATAGTGTCAAGTTGGTTTAGTTCAAAAGTACGCTGAGATCGAGACTGAATTTGACTTGCGCGTTGTATCAGGTCCTTACATTCAAGTGTGTCACAAGCGATGAGTGCAGAATGACTGCATCACCACCTGGTAACACAGACCCCCAATAACTCTGTTGCTAGGGTGGGGGTAGAAATTAAGAATAAATTGCAATATCATATTGCTTGTTGGTAAACAATATTGAGAATCTGGAAGCAAATTGTATTAAAAACAAAAAATGTTACCAATACCAAGTAGGGCAACATTTATGTACAAATTGTTAACATATCGGAACGATGATTTTTCATCATAGAAACACAGAAAACCTACAGCATAATACTGCCCTAGACAAAGCCATGCTGACTATTCCTAATCATATTATACCTCTCCAAATATTCATAAATCCTGCCTCTCAGGATCTTCTCCACCAACTTACCAACCACTGGTCTATAATTTCCTGGGCTACCTCTACTCCCTTTCTTGAATAAAGGAACAACATTCGTAACCCTCCAATCCTCCGGAACCTCTCCCGTCTCCATTGATGATACAAAGATCATCACCAGAGGCTCAGCAATCTCCTCACTCACCTCCCACAGTAGCCTGGGGTACATCTGATGCTTTCCAAAAGCTCCAGCACATCCTCTTTCTTAATATCTACATGCTCAAGCTTTTCAGTCTGCTGCAAGTCATCACTACAATCACCAAGATCCTTTTCCATAGTGAATACTGAAGCAAAGTATTCATTAAGTATTTTATTAATTATACTGCATTGAAACATGCAGGCCTTACTGACCATTACAAACCTATGTTTAATTCAAAACTTCTTCACTCTGAGTCGTATTTTTACAAAGTCAAAGTAAATTTTATTATCAAAGTACATACACCTATATGTCACCAGATACAACGCTGAGATACATTTTCCCATGGACATGCTCAGCAAATCTATAGAGTAGAAAAGATCAGCCAGAGTGCAGAAGACAACAAATGGTGCAAATGCAAATAGCGACCTTAAAGTGAGATCACTGATTGTGGGAAACATCACAATGATGGGGCAAGTGAGTGTAGTTATTCCCTTTTTTTCAAGACCCTGAAGTCTGAGAGGTAGTAACTGTTCTTGAATCTGGTGGTGCGAGTTCTGAGGCTCTTGTACCTTCTACCTGATGACAGCAGTGAGAAGAGACATGGCCTGGGTGGTGGGTATCTCTGATGATGGATGCTGCTTTTCTATGACAGCATTTCATGTAGATGTGCTCAATGGTTGGGTGGGTTTCACCTGTGATGTACTGGGCCAAATCGACTACTTTTTGTCGGGTTTTCAATTCAAAGGCATTGGTGTTTCCATACCGGGTCATGATGCAGCCAGTCAGTATACTCTCCACTACACATCTATTGAAGTTTGTCAACATTTTAGATGTCATGCCAAAAGTCCACAGACTTCTAAGGAAGTAGAGCACTGCTGTGCTTTCTTCACAATTGCACTTTTCTGCAAATAATAGGTTGTGCAAATTTAGGATGATTTTTAAACTAATTTTCAGCTTTGTCCCAGAATTATGAAGGCAGTTATATTTACAATATAGCTGATATTTACAATATAACTATCATACATAATGTAAGTTCATATTAAGAATTCTGCTATATAGTCTTGCCTCAGCTGTAGGTAACAGTGAATCCATATTAACAGTTAGTGTTACCAGCTACTGGTACGAGATCCATTGTTATATGATGACAGACCTATGCCCAGCAGTACTATACCTCAGTGATCTTGCCATGAATTCAATACATTTGGATATTGGTCTAGCTTGGGAATATAGCCCAGAAGATTGGACCAAGTCATATACGATCATAAGGATTTCGCACCTTGGGTATCACATTTCTGGATCCCTGGCTCACAGACCTTGGTTTCAGATCAGATTTGTGGTCACTTAGCCGAGTTTTGGATTTCTAGTTTCAGCCTGGAGATTTGGCAAACAGTAAGAGAACTTGTGTCCTCCTTCCACTCTTCACAGTGTATATTCTGGTCCCACTCAATCTGCTTAGTTGACGTGACCACTTTTTTCACAAATGCTGGGAAGTTTCTGAACTGATGGCAATCCAAAGGCCAGGTTATATGTTGTGGCATGATGGGGCAGAAGGCAACTTCATTGAGCAGCATGGACAGCAAGTGCTCATGGGATACAAATCCTACCCTTGAGCTGGGTCATATGTGATCTGCACACTATATCCTGTTAACCTTGGACAAAATGATAGTGCAGAAAGACAGAAAGCCTCCTGCAAGGAATTTAATAATTGGATTTCTACGAAAACTTGGATTTTTTAAATCCCTTTTTAAAGAGTGTTATAAAGAGGGGGAAAAAACATTAAAAAAACAAAAGAAATTTAGCAAAAAATTTTTGGAATTTAACTTAAGCACCATCAACTTCAGGTCATTGCATCCTTGTCATTTTAAATTATGCAATATTATATTCCTTCTTTTATCTGTGTATGTAGTACATAAGGAGACTAAACCGCTGGAGAAATAGCCTCTGTAAAATATACACAACCTGTAGATTCTTGTATTGTGTAATTTTGCCAAGAGACTGATACCTTAAATATCCAGTTTAAAATCACTACAAATCAATATTTGCATTATCTTTCCATATTCTATATTCACTTGTTAGTATTCCAGGTGCCTGAATTAATGATCTGGGGACATAAGTTGAAAACCCAGTTAAGTGCCATCATGTGGCCAATTTACACTGATTAGCCACTTTATTAAGTACATTACCAGGAATAACTAATCATTTGGCAACAACTCAATGCATAAAAGCATGGTCAAGAGGTTCAGTTGTTGTTCAGACCAAACATCAGAATAAGGGGAAAAAATTGATATCTAAGTGACTTTGACCATGGGACGATTATTGGTGCCAGATGGGGGTGGTTAGAGTTACTGGCGAAACTGGTGATCTCCTGGGATTTTCACGCACAACAGTCTCTAGAGTTAGTTGAGAATGGCACAAAGAAACAAAAAACAACATCCAGTGAGTGGCAGTCTGTGGGCAAAAACACCTTGTTAATGAACGAGGAAGGTGTCAGTAACTCAAATAACCACGTGGTTACAACAGTGGTGTGCAGAAGAGCATCTCTGAATTCACAACACATTGAGCCTTGAAGTAGATGGGCTACACCAGCAGAAGACCACACCAGGTTCCACTCCTGCACCTAATGAAGTAACCACTGAGTGTATGACTCTAGATCAATTCTTACCATTTGTCAACCAATATGATGAACTCACAACAACCCTTTGAAATGACCAACAGTGCTGGGGAAATTAGGAAATGGTTATAAAAGTCAGCCTTGCCAATACTATTCACTTCCTAGAAGATGAATACAAAGAAATGTTGTATTTTTTATGATACAAAGAGAACATAATGTTGGAAGAGAACTAAAGCTTGATCTTCAGGACACTTAATACATAATTGTGTAGCAGTGAAAGATAAACATTTGTACCTGATGAACTGGCTGAAAATTGATAAATTAATGTTGAACCTAGCAAGAGCAGCCTAATTTGAGATGGTGGAGAGTAATTTGGGAAAGATGGATTAGGCAGTTTGTACATCGTTTGAAAATGATCAAGCAGGATAAGATGGCATAGTGTATTACTGTGTAGTTAAGGTCAGAAAGAACATAATTTGTAACTTTGATAGAGTTATTGTTGCAGAGTGGTAGAACATATTTAAAATGGACTGCAGGAAAGAGGTCTGAGAGGTAGCAACATGCTTGATGAGTTTGAACAAGAAAAAGAGTTTGAAGGTAGAGCAGTGGATGTGTGGATAATACCATCAATGGTGATTATTTTGTAAAAAGAAGTGATTGCAACCAATTAATTCTCTATACTATTTAGATATATACATAGATAGGAAAGGTACAGAGCAAGGGTTCCTAACCTGGCGCCCACAGACCCCTTGCTTAATGACATTATTCCAATGCAAAAAAGGTTGGTGGTTTAGAAGGATATAAGCCATACACAGCGAAGTAGGGCCAGCTCAGGTAGGCAACTTGGTTGACATGGATGAGTTAGGCCAATGGGCATGTTTCTATGACTCTATCAGTACCTGAGGTGGCAAGACCTGTCACTAAACTGTTCCCATCTGAATTTCAACTCTCTGACTGGATTCAAAATATCCATGTGATTAATTCATAGTCCAATCTAAAATCTTCCTGCAACAGGGTGAGGTTGTGGTTCCCCTCACAAAAGCAGATATAAAAGTGCTATCAATGTTATTTGTCTTTAAAAGGCATTGATATGGGCATTTTTGAAATGGTGACTTCAATTTCAGAAGAATGAATTGAGATACCTGATTTTTTTCTTACAAACCATAATTACAGTATCTGAGCAAAAAGACACAATCTTTTGAACAGGGGCAACCTACTGTACTATCTTAAAAATACATTGCCTCATAATCTACTGAGGTTTCACAACTTCAGACTTTTGTTAATGCATTTGTAATCAACAAGCTTCTTTGATTTGCCACTAATTATTAAATACAAGCAAAGGGGAGAATAGAGTTAAATCTTAAATTCTGAAGTTGTTTTGATTGCCAATGAAAATTTATTTAATATCTTACAATTGTTAAAGCAGATGGAATTAGATGTTTAGGTTAGTCTTATAATTTCCTGTTAGAACCACAGTAAACTTTAGTGTTGGGTAAAGTAAGTAACAAACTTAAGTATCTGACACAAAACTGTACCCCTGTGTTATATCTGTTTGGGTAAAGCAAATTTGTCCTTATGAGATGTACAAATCATTACTAAAAAGTTTGAAATACAGAATAAAAATTTGCTGTTTAATAAATTATGTGAGAAAAAGTAGTTAAGTGAATACTATATTATAAACAAATGACAAACTACATCAATTTTTGTCAAAGGTTCATACTACAGATATTTGCAATGCAGTGTGTTTTCTAGGAATGTATCCCCTCCAGGATGTAAGAGTGTAGTATAGTTTGATTCATATGTTTCTCTCTCTGTTAAATTTGCAACAATTTTAAATAAACATAAATTATAGGAAGGTATAATTGCACTGTTGAAGAACTATAAATTGATATTGCAGAAATCATTCTTTGCCTTCATGCTTAGTTGTGCATGCAAAGAAATCTGCTGATTTCTTTCAAGATAAAAGCTTGCACTACTGCTTTGACTTTCACAATCCTCAATCTCTGTAATATATTTATAACTCATAAAGTTCTTTGAATTGCCACCAGAGTGTTATTGAAATTTGGCAGCACATATGTTCACAGTAAGGTCTTTCAAACAATAATAGAAACATGGTCAGATACTCCTTTTTCATTATTGTAGGCTGAAGGGAAAGTTGTAGCTAAGACGCCAGATTTCTACAGATCTTCTTCAAAACTGTGGCACTGAATCACAGCATCCAGTTGTGTTCCTTTGTTTCATGGCATCAAGCCAGCTTGGATTACTTGCTCATATATTGTGGACTTGAACCCACAATCTTTTCTTTCAAAGGTGAGTGTCAACATTGAGGTGATATCACATTAGGTTTCCAAGCCAGAAATATCTGCTTCCACATAATCTTAACAATAGCGCACAATAATGTCTCAGAGCTGTCATGGATCAATGATTAAACAGGTTATGTTTTTCTTGGTAACTTGGAAACATGAATCACAAATAATCTTTTCTGACTTGATCTCTGGCCTGTAATGCAACCATATTATTGACATATTGTGTATCACGGACTCTGTACTTTTCTCTTCAGCCATACGTTCAGATTTAAGCCAATTATACCTTAGCTCAACCAATCTGATAGCGTATATAATAACTTTCAGTCAAGTAGTTCTCTTGTATTTCATTAGAATAACACATGTTGGGTCATGTGGACTAAGAAGGTTCTAAATTTAATGGCTAGAATACACCAAGTTAACTGTTTTTGAAGAAACATTAAAGGAATAAAACATTATAAAGGCTCAAGAAACTACAGATGCTAGAATCTGGTACAATACACAATGTGCTGGAGAACTCAGTGGGTAGAGCAGCATCTGTAAAGGGAAAGGTATTCTTAATGTTTCGGATCAAAACTCTGCCTCTGGTGTGAGACTGGAGAGAGAAGATAGCCAGTAAAAGATAGGCAAGAGAGAGTGATGGGACAGGAGCTAGAGATAATTGGTAAACAGGGGAGGAGTGAAGGGGATGGGCAGATTGAGACAGGTGGGAGGGGTGGAGTTGGAAGACAGAAATAGGTGGATAATGGAAGCAGATGGGAGAAAAAAAGAGGCAAATGGAGGCAGGTGGGAGGAGAGAAGATGAAATTGGAGACAGCAAAGAGGGTAATAAACAGGGTTGCCAGTGCTGGAGTCAAGTAAATTTGGAAGGTGATACTAGGAACCACTCAGAGAGAGGTGAAGAGCATTTGAAACCAGAATCACACGGGGAAAGGGGGCAAGTGGGTGGGAACTTGTGTTAGTCCTGAAGTAGGGCTTGGCCCTGAAATATTGAAAATTCATTCCCCCTCTCCCCCACCCGATAATGTAGCTCAATCTGCCAGTAGTTTGTTTGGTGCTTGAGTGAGAAGTTATACTTTATTTGAAAACAAAGGATTGCAAACTCTGGAAATTTGAAATAAAACAGAAAATTATGAACTACGTGGTAGAGTAGGCAGCACCTGGCTCCGTTTACTTGCTGAATTCAAGAAAGTTTTGAACATTACCTGTTGGGTTAGGCATTCAATAATAAAGCTGAAAGTGGTCATAGCTGTGTTCCCATTTGTAAAAGCCATTTATACTATGACTCAGTGTTGTTAAAAGATGAAAGTAACATAGAATAATTGGATGTAGACTGTGATCTAAAATATAAAACCCTTAATTGAGATATTTTACAATGGGTATGTTTGGGTTGAATGGGATCAAACGTTAAGATCAAGCATTAAATACTACATATTCTAAGATCCCAGGATACATGGTTTAAATTAGTCACCATCTGGCACTGACTGATAACTTCTGACTCATAGATTTCATATCTGGAGGACAACGTTTTCAACAATGGAGGGGAAGTTTGGACAGCTGACAAAAGGATCATCTGGAACACACGTGTCTTCAGGATATGAGTTCTCAAAATCACAACAAAAAGTTCTTATTCATTCAGGTATGTGTGTTGTAAAAAAATCTGAAAGAAAGAATTATACCATTTTGTTCATACACTTCATTTGAAGGGCACCTTAAAAATCAGATCTGCTATCATAGCTCAGCTAGAAAACATATTGTTTTAATGAAAAATTACAATAGTCACATTTTTAGTTTACATTTGATGCCAATATATCACCACAATACTCTCATTAAATTGCAACTTGACATAATGGAAAACAATATTCCTGCTCCTCGAGAGCAACTTGGCAAAGATGCTAATAGGCCTTTGGGCATACATATCAAGAAAGTGAGGTTAAATTCTGGCTATGTTAATTTAATTTAACTAATCACAGGCATTGCTTTCACTTCACAAGACTTCAAAAGGGAGTTTATATCAGGACTTCCATCTAAAACATTAGAAAACATAAAATTAATCAGCCCATCTGAATAATTCTCTTCAAAATTTAAGACTCATTTATATTGCATATCCACCTATCTGAATTTAAAATTCTTTGGAAGATATTAATTACTGAAACATCTAAATAAAATTGCCAGATTTATCCAAATAAGAAAAAGAGCTATGAATCAGAAACAAAATCAGATTTATTATCACTAACATGCTGTGAAATTTGTTGTTTTGTGGCAGGAGTACAATGCAATACATAAAATGTTACTATGTTACAATAAGAAATATAAATAAATAAATACATTGTGCGGAAAGAGAAGAAAGAGTGAGGAAGTGACTGTGGATTCATCGTCTATTCAAAAATCCGATGGTGGAGAAGAAACTGTTCCTGAAATGTTGAGTGTGTGTGTGTATTCAGGTTCCTGTACTTCCTCCTTGACAGTAGCAATGAGAAAAGGCATATCTTGAATGCTGAGGATCCTTAGTAAGAGATCCCAGCATCTTGAGGCACCACCTACTGAAGATGTATTCAATGATGAAGCTAGTGCTTATGATGGAGATGGCTGAGCTTATAACTCTCTGCGCAGCTTTTTTTGATGCTGTGTATTAGTGCTTCCATGGTGTTGCAACCAGTCAGAATGATCTCCATGGTAACTTCTGTAGAAATTTGCTAGAGTCTTTGGTGACAAACCAAATTTCCTCAAACTCTGAATGAAGTATAGCTGCTGGTGTGCCTTCTTTGTGATTGCATCAAAATGTTGAGTCCAGGATAGACCCTCGGAGATATTGACACCCAGGAACTTGAAACTGTTCACCCTTTCTGCTTGATGAGAACTGGTGTATTCTCTCAACTTCCCCTTATTGAAGTCCACAATCAGTACCTTGGTCTTACTGACATTGAGTGAAATGTTGCTGTTGTGACATGACCCAACCAGCCGATCTATCTCACTCCCTCATGCCTCCTCGTCACCATCTGAGATTCTGCCAACAATTGTTGTATCATCGGGTGAATTTATAGATAGCATTTGAGCTGTGCCTAACCACACAGTCATGAGTGTAGAAATGAGCTAAGCATGCATTCTTGTGGTACAGGTGCACAAAGAGGCAGCAAAGGTAATATAGGTAATTTAGATAAGTATGGAATAGGCACATGATAGATAATGTGGCAAAGTGTGAAATTATCTATTTTGGTGGGAAGGAATGGAAAAACATTTTTAAAAGGTGTGAGATTAATAAATGCATCTTTTGCAGGGACGTTTATTTATACATAAATCACTGAAAGTTAACAATTACATACAACAGTTAGGCAAATACTATATTGGACATCTTGTTTTTTGAAATTATTATGTTTGTATCAAACTGAGATGAAATCTCATCTGAAAGACAGCATTTTCAATTTTCAGTACCATGTGGGAGTATCAGTACAGATTTTTATGCTCAATTTCTCCGGAGCTGGAGCCGGTCAAGACAGCGCCAGTAAACGATTCCTCGGGCGACATCTTCCAGATAGCAAATCTCACTAATTATTTCACTTTTTCTAAGTCCTTTGCATGTTCTTTTTGTCTTGTTTGTGTTACAGAGACATTTGGAGTCTGTGGCGTATAAATCAAAGGATCCAGCACTATGCTGTATCCAGAGAGCTGCCTCGTGGAGATCAGAGATGGAGGGCTGAAAAGGACCAAGAACACAAGCAATCTTGTGGAAAAGACCAGCGATGAGGTGCAGGGTCATGAATAACTGTATCTCGAAGCAGTGAGGAAGATTGAAGCTTCGAGGTGAATGTGGAGGGGTTAAGCAATGGCTCCCAACGGAGACTGTCTGCAACAGGATCAGCGCTTTCTGTCCCAGATCGGTGGTCACTCTTTACGGAAGGACTAAGTTTGTGTGGCTGCTCTCCTCGTATGCAGATGAAAAGAAATTTCCCGTATTCTGAGATTTATGTGATTATTGGACTGTACTTTACATTGGTGTCCTACAGTTTTTCAGTGTTCCTTTCTTGTGGATGATTGGTGGTTGGGTGATCTGTTAATTTTTTTGTGTGTAAGAGTGAGGTTGGGGGTTTGGTGCTACTATCACTGGTCTTTTCTGTGACTGAGGGGGGTCAGGGATCGTTACGTGTAAGGGATCATTGTATTATTGTAGCTGGTTTTTGCTGCAGGGGAGGGGGATTTTGGGATCTGTAAGTTTTGTTTCTTTCCCTTTTCATGCTGGAAGGGGTTGATGTATTTTCTTTCATCAATATCCATGCTCTTTCTGTATTTAATGGCTATCTGGAGTAGACATATATCAGAATTGTAATGTACATACAATAAAATGAACCTTTGAACCTTTTGAATCAATAATGTTTGATTTGGAGAGAGCCTTCACTAGCTCCTGTAATGACCAAGGGGGATTATGGAATGTCCTTCTGAAATTTAGCTACTTTCACAAATCTGTTACTTTGCTATGTTTGTTACATAATGACATGGAAGAGGTGATCCAAACCAACTGGGCAACTGTAAACTTAATCTGATTGCTAAATGGACTCAAAAAAGTCTGTGCCATTATAGTAACTCTCTTCTCAATACTCTTTTTGAAAAAAAGACGGTGCCATTATAGTAACACTTTTCTCAATATTCAACAAGCTTCCTACTACAATTTAGTTAATCTGCAGATGAACAAGTGGCCATTCAGCCTTCTTGCTTCCAATACAGAGCCAATACCCTCCTAACTTCAGTCATTAATTTCAAATACACGGAGGCAACTTGCAGATGTGCACACTTGCAGACTAACTGGTATTAACTTATTTCTTCAATGGAACATACAAGCAGATGGACCCCACACTAAACATTTGGAAAACAATAGTCCTCAATTAATTTATCCCCCTGCTGCACAATAGCACCTTGCCAATGACTAAGATTGCTCATCAGGATGTGGAAAACATGGATCACTTTCCACCTCTCAGGAAAGGCAGATATCTATGCAAGTTTCACTACCAACGACAATGCCCAACCTTTGACCAACAGTGGAAAAAAGTGGTAAAATACCAAGGGCTCATATCCAATACAGATTTTCAGAGCAACAATGATCCCTGTCATCTTGTATGCTCTATAGTAGTCACAGCCAATCACTGGAGAAGAAGCAGTGATACTTGAAGGAAGCTTGATATTTTGTGTTATCCTCACATAAATCTACATTCAGTTCTACATTTTGCCATTTTAAAAGAACTTGAAGATTTGAAGAGAAAGCAAGAAGGTAACTTATATTTTACAGACCCTTTCATGATTTTAATTACAAAGTACATGATAGCCAGTACATTACTTTGAAGAGTGTTCACTGTTGTGTTGATGTATGTAAAAGTGCAGGGAGTTATCTATGTCCAGTCTAAATTTCCTCTCTCAACAAACAGCATCAAAAAACAATATGACTAAGTTATTCATTCTGAGGCTGGTGTTAACATTATCTACTGGGTCTGCTATACTATAACAAAAGCAATTACTTTATTTATTAATTGGTTTAGTGTTTTGTGACATTTTGAGAACTTGTTAAGTTTCCATATAAAAGCATTTAAAAATTCTTTGAGAATGATTTACAATCATTCCCAACTCTTTCTTTCCTTTCATTCCATAAACTTCTATTGCTTATAAAATCGGGCAATGCACATTGTTATTCCTTTAATGCTCAATTTAGCTTTGTCCATTATTCATTCCTAGATGATACTATCTGTTGTCTCAATAACTGATAGTCTATTTTAAGCAACGTTTCAATCAATAAAATCTGCTTCCAGAAACTTCGTAACAACTCTTTTAGTTATCACTAAATTCGGATTGTGGTTCTATCTCTAGTCTATCTCTTGTCATCTTTATTTCTAAATTTCCTTTGTTCTGCGAATTTTATATATACATATCTATGTATTACCAAAATATCTTGGTATAATTCATAATTTTAGGTGATGAGAATTCGGGTTCAATCCATAAAATCGCTTGTAAAGGGTTGTCTTAATATGTGAGTTTTAATGGATTATTTGAACACAATTCAATCTACATTCAATATAATTTTCTAACCCGTATACCGAATAAACAGCAGAAGCCTCGGCTGATTTTTTTCTCTAATTGTAATATCCACTGTATGATTAGTGTTTGATCACACCATGAATTAGTGAATTGTATTAAAAGTTTGATAATATATTTGAACTTTTCATATTCAGGCGTTTTTTAAAGTACCAAGTAAGTATTTTCTTTGTGCTCAGCGTTAAACAGCAAACTGGAATTTTCAAAGCACTTAAAGAGAATTTCTTGCAAACGCACTGCTACGATTAGCAAGAAAACCTTTCGCTTTATTGGATTGGAGTTTTTTTTTGTATTTGGTTCATTTCGGTATTTATAGAATTGCTCAGTTGTTATTTTACGTATTTTTTAAAGAGTTAAGCCCTGGAAAGAGTTAAGGTTTGTTGACAAGGCGGGTATCGCGCGTGCGCACTTGCGCCACCCTGACCAGAAACGCCAGTGTTCGTTTGACGGGGAGTCAGACGCGTCGGTGTGCGGGGCGTTGTTGTGTGTATTTACTGTATTTAACCAGTAGATAGATCAAGAGAAACCCTTGAATTCTCGGAGAACTGCAACAAGAATGCGATTTGTGGTGTTTGGGGCTCTATAGATGGCTTTAGTAACGGTTCAGCGCTCCCCGACGCCGAGTACCACCTCCAGCCCTTGTGTTTCGGTGAGTGCCGTTGGTCGATCGCCGACCCAGAAGGCGTTCGCGGGCCCACAGTGCGCGTGCGCGTATGGCTCCCCTCCTCCATATATGGAGGTCCCGTTACGTCGACGCGTCGCGCGCACTTCGGTTCAAAAACAACGTTAGGAAGGGTTTTGAACCGGTCTGTGCTTCCCCCTCCCCCATGCTCTCGCGCCCGGCTCTCCACCCCCCCCCCCCCCCCCCCCCCCGCCTCCGTGCGCGTCCACGAGCGGCCGGCCCTGCTGGTGCGCCGGCAGGCGTATTGTTCAGTACGGTTATATACGATGATTTCGCTGGGTTTGTGCTCTATTTTAAGACCCGCTTGTGCTTCCTGGTTGCATTTCAAGAGATATGTCGACTCCTAGTGTAATCCACGTGTACACATACAGCAGGTGCTTTAACCATACATTTATTTCTGCAGTATGGAGCAATGCCCGCTTGATAAAATACACTGTGACTGTAGTATAATGTCTCCATATGGTGTAAATTCCATCTGACAGTAGGAAGTCCTTTTACAAAAATGGGGACAAAGGATGATAGGTTTTCGTAATGCATCATCAAGAGAGGCATAACATGACTTGGCACTGCTCTGGTTATTGTTACAAGTTTCTGCAGCCGACATTATTGTTTGCTAACACCTTCCCGAGTATTCTGCTCCATTGTACTTTAGGTCGGATTTGCCTCTATTTCATTGTAACTCCCGGGCACAGAACTCTGTGTTCGATTCTTATTTATTGATTTAATGACAGGAAAGGGCTTTCTGTGGTATGGTTTAGCTGACAGATAATTCCTAATAAATCACAACATTGAGAGTGATTAAATCTTTTGTGGAGCGTTATATGCAGCAGGAAAATAGGCCCTTCAGCTCAATCATCTGTACTATTCACAATGATCATCTCAGCTAGTCCTATTTGCCCTCAAAACCCATTCTATCCATGTCTTTTATTGTACCTACTTCTACTGTTTCCTCTGGTAGGTCTTTCCATATACACATCTTCTGTTTCTTATTACAAACTTTATTTTTTTTCTGAGTCAGTAACTCCAACCTTCACTTTAGGAACTGTCATAAACCGTACCAGCATGTCTGCTGTCATAGAGACACCACTCTTGGTCCTTATCCAATGTTTCAACGGGTAATATTGACAATTCTTTTCTCTCTCAGATGCTGTTTGATCTGCTGAGCTCCTTTAGCAGATTGTTTGTTGTCTAGGTTCTTGGTTTCCTGTCACCAACATGTCCACCCTGTTTCCATCTCCATAACATTGCCCAATGTTGCCCTTACACCGCTTATATACTATTAAAGCCCTTATGTATGTCTTTGTCAAATTTAGACTATTTTGACACAAACTAGGCAAGTACTCCTTATAAGCTTGAGACCATTCAAAACTTGTATAGGTACACCTTTTACCCATGCCCTTATAATTCTCATTTTCAAATCCCACCATGATCTTCATTTTGCATACCTGTTAAGTATCTCTATTTCAATAACTCTTAAAGACGATTGTCCTCAACAAAAACCGACCTCCTGATTATTCCTAACTTGAGTGGCTCATCAGAGTCAGATTTATTATCACTGACATATGTCAGGAAATTTGTGGTTACAATGGACACCCTTGCTCAAGCCTGGGAACAGAAATCTTGCTCACATTCCCTTAACATGCTAACGTGTTTGCTTCCTTTTAACCTTTTAAGACATAAAAACCACATCTCCTCCTACTAAGTATGTATTCCATGACAACCCCCTCTGCTAAGCAGATAGACCACGGTTTTGATCCTGTGTTATGTTCACATGGCTTTGGAACAATTAGTACTCCTAAGGGATGCCTTTGTTTGCTTTGCTGCTTTGACAATCTATATAAATGGAAGTTGTTGCTGATATTAGTTTACATGAATTAATTCAGATTTAGAACATAACATTGTCTTCTTCATCTCCATTCTGAGGTTCATCAGTGTATCCATCAGACAGTCCATTAAGTGCAACATTTATGCAAACATGATTATGTTCAATTGAATCTCATCTCTCAGTCTTCCAAAATAGTAAATATATTTTTAGGAACAATTGCCTGTGTTGTCTTAAAACAAACATATTATGCCTAAATGTTCATCAATCATTTTTAATATTTTAATTTTCTGACTATTCTGCAGTGAAGCTTTAATCATGGCACTTACATAGTTAATATAAGTTTCAGTTTTTACACACACAACTGAAAACGTCACCATTTTCCATTGATGTGGTTATGTCAAGTCTATTTGCCATATAAAAATACAATGAGTCCAGAATAGAGTGACAGCCCTTTCTGCTAAATTTCTTGCTGCATTACTGTATTTTCTTTTAAATAAAGAGGTGATCTGTACATTATTAATTTTTATCTGCTATTACAAGTAACTGTAGTTTTAGAAGGAGATTAAAACTGTGATCCAGGACTGAAAAACCTGATTTGACTAAGGATAAGTAGTGTAAAGCTATTGAAATACATAAATGATCTTCATTTACATTAGTCACAAGGCACTAGATTTCTTGATCTTTATAGTCAGTGTAGGTTACCATTTTATTTCCCTGATGTTTTGAATTCTTCCTTCTTTAAGGTAACTTTTTTGAAAGAAGCTAAACTGGACAGTACCATTTATGTTCAAATATAACTTCATACAGTGTCTCTATGTAAAGTATTTATTATCTAGTTCTCTAATTCATCTTCCTGATGGTGTGTCAGATCATTTGACTTTTCCTGTGGCTTACTAAGATGCTAAGAATATTTAGCAGATTTTTACTTACTCTGTGATCCAAATATACTGATGTATCAGTCACTTTCAGGGAGTGTTGTGTAATGTTTTCTCTCTCCAACCACCTTCAGTTCTAGGCTTAATTTGGTTTAGATGCTGGGTAGGACTCAATGGGGGAGGGGTAAATGAATTTGCTTTGTTCTTCATTGTATTGAATCAGCCTGTTATAGGGTACAGGCCTGCTAAAATGTAATAGTGCATAATGCTTGGCTTGACATCAACTTGGATTAAGCAGTTTAGCCTAAAAGGGTGAAAGCCCATTGTTGAATTTGGAAAGAGCAATTAGAAACACAGAAAACAGTGAGAATAAAACAAAGTTTTGTTACATTTGACCTTAATTAAATCTTAGCCTTTTGTTCTGAGAATCTTCCTACATTATGTAATTATACTTCACATCTTTGTAAATCTGCTTGTAAATTTTAGTTTATATTCTCAGTAAATTGTAACCTATTTAATACTAAATATCTCAACTAATTCTCTTTAGCACTGTAAATATTTTTCATTTGATCTCTTGTTTCTCTTGTAATTTGAATGCTTATTGAGGATTATCACCAGAGTATATTGGATATTTTCCTGCTTGAATTTTAGTGTAGTTTCTGGCTTCTTCCCCCTTCTTTTCCAGTCATAATGAAGGGTCTCGGACCGAATGTTTATTCTTTTCCATAGATGCTGTTTGACCTGCCAAGTTCCTCCAGCATTTTGTGTTACTTTGGATTTGCAGCAAGTGCAGAATTTCTTGCGTTTAAAAAGCTCAGCAATATGGATTAACCTACCCTTAATGCTGACATATTACCAAGATAATTTATTTCCATATAAGTCCATTTCTTTGTAGGTAACATCCTATTAACATGAGTTTTTGTGGCTTTAATTTTGTTTTTTCCTCCCCTCTCCCCCCAGTTTCTGATTTAATAATTTGACCTGCATTGCTTCTGGGAAAATCTGGTGTAAGGGACATTTTGTGGGGGATGGAGCATGTAAATCAAACTTGTCGATCTTTGTCCTTCCAAGCTGCAAGTTTACAGTAGAGGCATAAGAGCAAATTGCATACCCTTTCATCCCAACTGGATTCCAAACTGGGTCTTGAAACAATTTTTATCAGATTTCTGTAAAAGTAAGGAGGAAAACCTAGGATTTCTACAAAGATAAAAAACATTAAAATTCTAGCGTTACTAATCTAGCATCACAATACAGAAGTGTTAAAGAAATTTGGCTCTACTATCATTTAGAGTTACATTTTCAGTCAAACATTCAAGTCTATAAAATAATTCTTCCAGCCATGTTTACTCCTTTTATATTTTCAATCATGTTTACCACCATATGTTTAAGATTGCCATATTTCTTTTCCTCTCCTGAAGGTGGTTTCTCATACATTCTGGGCTTGCCTGGACTTGACTTGATACTTACCGGTACTTATTCATCAGACCATTTGCAGGAGATTACTAGCTTTGAGGCACTACAGCAAAGACCTATAGCTTGGGTAGAAGATAGGTTCTGCCACTGGACTTGCATCAAGAGTCCTGAGTATTGATTTGGAATATTGTCTGGGAAAATGAATTTAAATCCCACATTTGAAGCTGGATGGTTTAAATTCAGGTGTTTGATAAATATGGAATAAAAACTGTGACTGTGAAAGTATTGGATTGTCATTATAAACCCATCTGTTTCATTAACAGATTTCATTTAGGGAAGGAAGTCTGCCATCCCTGCCTTTTTTGGGTATCTTAATATATAGCAACATGGCTGATTCTTTGTTTAAACTTAAATGGCCCAGCAAGTATAGTTGAATAGTTGGGGTTGGTTAGTGAAAGGCAGTTTAGCTACTGACACTTTTTTCTTCAATTATTTGTTAATTGACAGCAAAACTTACCTTTGTCATTAGTTTGTGGTCAAAAGTTAAAATGCAATTTAGTAATTTATCTATTTTTTTTAATTCTCAGGGCACTTGTCTCTAAAACTGATATTATCTAAGAATACAGATTTGTTTGGATTATTATTATGATTTACATATAATGTAAATATGGTAAAGTTCCAAGGGGTTTCATAGAAGTGTTATCGGTGAAAAGCCTGTTAGGGAGATTTTGGAAATGGGTTAAAGTTGGTTATGGACAGGTACTTTGGATTATCTCTTAAAACATTATCTTCTCCTATAGGGAGGGAATTGAAGAGCTTGAGACCTTGGTAGATGGAACAATTGTATTGATAAAAGAGCTGCAATTGGAGGAAGTATAGTTATTTTGTATGGTTGAAGCACTGAAAGAGATTAAAAATGGGGAATTATAAAGACCAGCAAGGATTTGAAAATAAGATGTGATTTTATTTGAAGTTCTGTTGTTAGTGGAATACTTGACCACTGATGGGAATTTCATAAAATGTTTTCAAATTATTTATGACAGTTAAGAATGGCTAGTTTTCTATATCTTAAAGAAATCTATGCAGAATGTCCAATAAATTTTACTGAGCTATGAGAAAACATTTTATAGAAGCCAGGGATTCTTAGAAGCAATTTGCTATGATGCATAAATTGTCCAAGTAATTTGATAATCAGCAGAGGATGAGTGTGGAGTAAGAATGAATCAGCCTCCTGATTATACTTTGGCAAAATGTGTTGAAAGATGAGATCATTCTTAGTTGCAGTGAACATTTAACTTGCGCACATATATAGGTGTGGTGTGATAATCACGGTTCACAGTTGTGGAATCATACTTCAGTGGTGAGATGAACAAATGTATTACAGTTGGCCCTCCTTATCTGTAGGGCATTGGTTCCGGGACCCACCCCCGCAAATACTAAAAAATGCGGCTGTTCAAGTCCTTACTTAACCTGTCTTAGTGCGGTGGACTTTAGGACTCGGTGGAGCTCTAGACCTTATTTAACCTGTCTCAGTGCAGTGGACTTAACAACCCGGCAGAGTTCCGGACCTTATTTAACATGTTTCAGTGTGGTGGACTTTAGGACCCAATGGGGCTTGGGACCCGTTGCCTGCGGCTGCTGCTGTTTCTGTTCTGTTGACGGAAGGCAATCACGATTGAAAATAAAGTGGAAGTAATAAAACAATCGGAAAGAGGTGAAATGCCATCGGTCATTGGAAAGCGTTAGGCTACAGTCGGTCAACGATCAAAACAATTTTAAAGGATAAAGTGAGAATAATGGAGTATGTGAAAGGCCCTGCCCCGATGAAAGCTACAATTATTACTAAACAACGCAGTGGTTTAATTCTTGAAGTGCATATGTTTAAGTGTTTTATATGCATAGAAAGGTAAAATATATACTATATACTAAGACAAACGTTTGACTAACTGACGCTAAATAATACCTGATGTACCTGCTCAAACAATGAGTGCTGGAGAACTTCTGGGTTTTCCTGATCCATGGTTGGTTGAATCCGCGCGTGTGGAACCCGCGGATAAGGAGGGCCGACTGTATTATCATAGATCATTACTGCTCTGTTCAGGAATTTTATCAAAAGCAGTGGTTGAGCCACTGCCGCACAGTGCCAGAGACTTACTTCTGATCACGTGCATTGCTTGCAGATTTCGTAGGTTCTCCCTGTGAGTTGGTGGATCTACTCCAGGTTTCTCTCACTTTCCAAAGATGTGTGGTTTGGTAGGTTAGCTGGCTACTGTAAGCTCTGCCTAGTACTTTGGAGTGGTATAAGCTGGGAGGAACTTAATGAGAACATAAGGGAGAATGGAAAATAAGATTAATGTCGGGCAAGTGTAAATGACTGGCAGATGTTTGGTGGACTTAAAGGCCTGTTTAGGCTGTATCTGTGTGTGACTCAAAATAAATAAATGTGTTGAAACTCCAGCAATATTATTTATCAGCTCTTAGTGCAAAAACAATTTGAGTCATTTGTACTATATTTGTCCAGAAAGCAGTTCAAGAATTCAAGAAAGAAAATATATTTTTATATGGCTGAAGAGAAAGGGAGACTAGACAGAAATCAGAAAGAGAGTAAAGTAAGAATATCAGTCCTGATCACAGTGACTTGGCAGAGCAGTTTTGACACTGAATGGCGTACACCAAATATATTTTGTATGTTTCTAAAACCGTGTGGTATTTATGCATTATGCTTGTTTGTTTATTAGCTGATTAATTTCTTAAAACATTGTATAGTGTAAATGCTTTTTCACAGTTGTATTTTTTTGAATGGTATATTCTGGGAACTGCATAAATCATTTTAATGTTGATGGGGCATTTACAGAACATTCAGCAAAGAAATTCCACTGCAAAAGTCTATCTTGTAATAATTGAGTTTCACATGTTTCACTCATAAACAAAGCATTTACTGACTCTTTTATTGTTAATGTGTGAAATTGAAATGTTGTTCAAGTTACTACTGCACCTTCTTAATCTTCTCCAAAGCTAATCAGTTATTGGTTACATTGATGAAGAAGATTATTCTTAAAGTTACTGCTGTGAGTGGCTGGAAAAGGCTACGTATGGATTGTACACCACCAGGAGTGCAATAAACTTTGTAGTATTATCTTTTTGTGCAGATTACTGAAGGAATGTTATCCCAATGGGGGGTCACTCCTTTTCAGACTCCAGCATGTGCAGTGGTTCACTGGTTTATAATTTGATTGCTGCCTGAGTGGTGTATTTATTTCCGCAAATGCGTTTGGAATGGGGGCAGGAGGGTTCATTCTGACTTGCATGAATGCATCGTTGAGGAAGAATCCTTTTTCTGCTTTTTAGAGAAAGATACGTTACAGTCTGAAATTGAGTCTGTGCACTCAGTTAAAACTTTGGTCTGATACACTCATTCTGGTTCAGTACAGTCTTGAGTTCATCAGTTATTCTTAAAATTCTTCTGTTAGTCTTGTTGATTGCTTTGTAAATACTTTCTTTTCTGGAGCAGGAGGAACAGTGCTGGGGAGCAGGGAGAACCATTTCGAGTTTGATATTTACCTCTATTCCTATGTTACTTTATTTGTGGTCACAGAGGAATTGCTGCTGTCTGATGCCTTTCCACTTGGAATTACATCACCAATGTTCTTTGTGAGATGAATGCCTGACATTGCTGTACTATAAATCGGGTCATATAATTGGGATGTGAATTGGAAATGTTCTTTTAAGGACCATTAATCAAGTTCAAGTGTAGATTGGAATGTGTCTTTCTGTGAGCTATGATGGTTCTGGATGAATGGGCAGAAATATAGCGAAGATGATTTAATGTAAGACCAATTATAAGCACAATTAAACTAATTCAATACAGCTCTAAACTGATTTTGTTTATTTGGTGTCAGGCCGTAAAGTTCAGCATGAAAACTAGCAACTTTGATTCGAATATACAATAAGTTGTCTTTTCTCTAGCAGAAGGATGGCTTTATATTTAGGAGCTATTTTTGGAAAGAGTAAGTTGTTTTTAGATGATTAATGATGGATCATTACATAGTCACATGGTTTTATTTGTAGATTAGAAGTAGAGGGTCAGGTAAAATAATTGGCAGCACAGTTGGAGATATTCTCATGGTATCAAAGAAGCAATGTATTATCAGATAACATTAACACTGTTGTTGAAGATTTGATTTCGATCAGTAAGGTCCATCTTCAAAGTATTTATCCAAGATTAGATTTTAACTTGTCTTTTGGAAACCCATTTTAATGCATTAAGTACTTCACTTTGAAAGGATCACCAAATCAAACCCATCTCAAAAGTATTTTACTTAATTTGACAGTTAAGTCCTCACAGATGTATTTAAAAAAACACCAACTGGGGGGTTGTCCTCCAAATATTTTGACTTTTGCGTAGTTGTGAATGAAAGCTTCAAACATGGGCAAGTAGTTAGTGAATTTTTGAAAGCAGCTGGGTAACCGGATCACCTTTTGTGATCTTGTGTTATGGATCTTGTATGCATGATATGTGGTGACAATGAGTCTCCAGTTTTTAGCTGATTCAAAATGTGAGCTTGCTTCTCCAGGCAGAAATATTTTCCAACCCAGTTGCTGTTAGATGCACTGTCCATAATTTGTAAATGATTCGCCACAATATGTGCAAAAAATAGTTGATGATGAATACTGACTAAATATCATTGTTGGCTTTTCTGCATGTTTTCATCTTAGAGGTTTATAAATAAAGCTTGATTTAGAAAAAATTCTTACTGAAAATAAGTACATTTGTATGCTTAGAAACATAATGAATATATTGGACATCATACAGATCATGTCTACTATTTTGTTTCTGACTGCTGCTGTTAGACCAACTTTTATCATTCCATCTATGAAGTGTTTTTTTGGAAACTTTCTACTCCTAATTTGCCACTTCTTGAAAATTGAAATGGAAAAATCATCTGAAAATCAGCTATTCAGCAATTTGGAAATCCTGATGGTTTGGCATCTGGCTCACCCTGTCATATTTCCTACACTTCCCCTACAACTCACTGGGGCCCCATTTCCTGTTTTCCCCCCTTCCGACTTACTAGCCACAGGTTCACTTGATTCTTTTCCAGCCTTGCAGGGTCCTGATTCCCATGCTCCCTTTCAACTTCCCTCGTTCCTTGAAGCAATTATTATAATACTGTGTAACATCTTATGTGAATTAAAATTGTTGGATTCTTGATATGAATAATTTCTTATAGTCTGGAAAATTATTTAAACTGGTACAACCAAAGTCCAAAATCTATTGGGATTATTTAGTATTATTCCATTGGATTTTGTGTTCTATTGATTCTTATCTCATCTGAGTTATGTTCGGATCATGAAGGAACTTTAATCCTGACTAATGTTCACTGAAAAGTGCCCAGTAGTTCAATTTTATAAATTCTTTTAATCTAAAAATCTATTAAAAAGGTTTTTACAGTGGATAGGACAAAAAGTAATATTCATAAAGCTTTCTTGACAGTTGTGGTCCAATTACATCCTATTTTTATGTGTGAAAGTTTGGGATCTTCAGAGCTAGGCGAAAGCTTGATTTTACAGAAGAGCAAAGTAGGTGTAATGCTAAGCATTGTTTATGAAGTCAGTATTAAAAGGTGCTGCTTTACAGGCAGAAAAGTTTGGTTTTGAATTGGTTCTGAGTTGACTTGATTTGACAGTGATTATGGTACTGCAACTGAAATGCTACTTATGAATAGCTGACTATTATTTTGTTAAGGCAGCTCTGGTTATTTAAGTCATTTTATCTGTGTTTATATATTGGATGATGACTTCATAATAAAATCGAGAAAATGTAACATTACCAGTTACTAAAATACATGCAATTTTGAAAAACAACCTTTTGTACAGAATAACTACATAGCACCATCCAGAGACAGAGAAGCAGTTTCAGCGACAGGTTACTATCGATACAATGCTCCTCAGACAGGATGAAGAGGTCAATACTCCCCAATGCCATTAGGCTTTACAATTCTACCGCCAGGACTTAAGAACTTTTTAAAAGCTATTATTAATGCTTTTTGAGATAGTGATTTAGATGCATATCATATTTTTTACTGAGTTAAGTATTGTATGTAATTAGTTTTGCTACAACAAGTGTATGGGACATTGGAAAAAAAGTTGAATTTCCCCATGGGGATGAATAAAGTATCTATCTATCTATCTATCTAACACTGGAAAATAAGTAGACTATGTACTGTATAGAATTCTGATCTTTTCCATGAATTGCTAATAAATCATCTTTTGCTGCACTGTTCATTCCGCATGAATGACCTGTTAACAGATGATGTTATTTCCAACATTTCATATGACTTTCAGTGTTGACTTTTTTTTCTCAATTACTGCTATTTTTCGTCTATCTTGCTCCTCAAAGCAATTTCTGCATTCAGTAATTTCTCTTTCTACCCAGACCTGTCAGTGTTAGTACTTTATTTGCCTTTTGGAATGCTCTCTGCTAATGACTGCTGGTATATGTTTTCTGGCTTCCTAAAATACTGACTTTATTTATTTTTTTGGACTTCTCCTTCCAGTTTCCCTCCCTTGGTAAAGTATACTAGAGTTATGGAAATAGTTGTAGCAACTGCATTAAGAATTTCAGAGAAAGTCACCAGCAATTTGCTGAAAACAGATAATCATCAATGTAATCCTAGCATGTCGCCTAACTCATGATTAAACTGAAGGGAAAATCACGTTTGACAAATCCTAATGGAAATATGTGGGAACCAACAAATAAAGTTATTTGAATTTTCAAAAAAAAATTGATAAGATGCTACACAAAAGGTGTATATGTGACTGAAAAGTTCACAGGCAACATATTATGATAGAAAATTGGTTAAAGAACTAAAAGAAAGGATAAATGTGTTGTTTTCAGGTTAGCAGACTGTTATAGGTGTGCTGGCAAAAAAGTTCAGCCTATGCCTGTGATGCCACAGAATAACCTGTCCAAATTTACTTAAGTTACAAATTGGGATATGAGAAGGACACAGAGGCTTAAGTTACATGGACAGAGAGGTGACAGATGCAGAACAATGTCAGAAAATATAAGATTATGTACTTTAGGAGGATAACCAGAATACCTTTTAAAATAAATACTGGAAAATATTGGTATGCAAAGGGATCTTACCATGCTAGTTCTAAAGATGCCTAAAGGTGAAAAGTTTGAGCATTGAAATAGGTTTGAGGATTTCCTGCTCCTGTTTATCTTTTTTCTTAGGAAAGCAAGCACTGCTGCGTGTTCGGGTACAGGAAAAAACTCTACTGATGCCCTAAGTGCAAAAGGCAACTAGAATGTTCATAGGACTTTGAATTTGGAGACTGGAAGTGGGATTGGCAGGGTAGGAGGTTGGTAATATTAATAGTTCTAAAATAGAAAGATGGCAAAGGGTGTAGTTGGAAATAGTCCTTCAACTAATGGAAAGGAAGGTAATTAAAGTAATTAAATAAGTATAGAGAAGTAAGAAATCTAAGTAAAATGTAAGGGTAAACATCAAGGTAAACAGACAATGTGAAATCATATCCTTTCTTATCATTGATATAATGTGGGAATAGTGTAGGTGGAGTGAAAGAATGCACACAAATTTGAGATTGCAGTTATTACGATATCAAATTCGATGTAATGTTCAGAAGGGAGATGAAAAAAGTCATTTTAAGATTCCAGGTTTAGCTAGGTATAACTTGTCTGTGATGACAATGACCTGTACTGATCAACTGGCTGGAGTATTCACTGAGATCTTCAACCTCTTGCTTTGGCAGTCTGAGATACCCAGCTGCTTTCAGCAGGCTTCAATTATCCAGGTGCCTGAGAAGAAAGCCTCTGGCTTTCGTCCAGTAGCACTTGCATCCACTGTGATGATATCTCACTGTGCAACTGGATCCTCGATCTCCTCACTTGTAGACCCCAGTCAGTTCAGATTGGCAAAACATCTCCACAATCTTTGTCAGCACAGGTGCACCACAAGGCTGTGCGCTCAGCCCTCTGCTCTAATCACTTTATACTTATGACTGTGAGGCCAAGCACAGCTGAACTGCCGTATTGAAGTTTGCCAGTGACACCAGTGTAGTTGGCTGAATCAAAGGTGGTAATGAATCAGCATATAGGAGGGAGATTGAAAAGCTAGCTGAGTGGTGCCACAGCAACAGCTCAATGTCAGCAACACTAAGGAGATGATTATTGACTTCAGGAGGAGGAAATCAGAAATCTGTCAGCCAGTTCTCATTGGGGGTGCAGAAGTGGAGAGGGTAAGTTTGGTGTTATCTTTTCAGAGGATTTGTCATGGGCCCAGCATGTAAGCGCCACTACGAAGAAAGCACGGCAATGCCTCCAAGAATTTTGTGTGGATTTGGCATGTCATCTAAAACTTTAACAAACTTCTATAGATGTCTGGTGGAGAGTATATTGACTAGCTGCATCTCCACCTGGTGTGGAACCACCAATGCTCTTGTGCAGAAAAGCCTACAAAAGGTAGTGAATATGGTCAAGTCCATCCCATGTAAAGCCCTCCTCATCACTGAGTACATCTACATGGAGCTCTGTCTTAAGAAAGCAGCATCCATCATCAAGAACCCCAACCCTCCAAGCCTTGCGCTCTTCTCTCTGCTGCCATCAGGAAGAAGGTTTTGGAGCCTCCTGACCTGCACCACCAGGTTCAGGAACAGTTATTATCACATAACCATCAGGCTCTTGAGCCAGAGGGTATAACTTCATTCAACTACACTTACCCCATCACTGAACTGTTCCGACTAAAATGGGTTCACTTTCAAGGATTTTCCATCTCACGTTCTCTATATTTATTGCTTATTTATTATTACTCTCTTTCTTTATGTATTTGCACAGTTTGTTGCTTTTTTGCACATTTGTTGTCTTTCCTGTTGTGTGTGGTCTTTCATCAATTCTGTTGTGTTTCTCGTATTCACTGTGATTGCCCTTAAGAAAAGGAATCTGTGTTGTATGTGGTGGCAAATATGTACTTTGATAATAAGATTACTTTGAAGACTCAACATTCAAGGGTAAAATTCTGCTAATGGGTAAAACCATTGTTAAACAATGGAAAATTTTTGAAAATTGGAAGACAATTGTAATTGCTATCCACTCTGCAGATATGAGGTTGGAACTCTGTCAAAGAAACTAAATACAGACAACTAAAGAGGTAAAGGATAATAGAAAAAAAAATTATATGTGCACAGCAGAGGCAAAAGAATAGCACATTTCCTGGCAACAGGAGACACAAAAGGTGGCAAAATACATAGTAAAAGAGTATCAATGAACACACAAGGCTTAGCAAAGTCAATATAAAATTTTAGTGTAGTATTAGGAAAAGTGTGCTGATCATGAGCAATTCAAGTAGACAGTGCTAGCACTGTAATAGAAATGGTAGTCATAATTAGTTTTTAATCAGTATTTGCAGTGGAGAAGATGATGTAGGAATATACATGCAAGGCAAATGCTGTTGCTTTAAAATGGAGACTGTTGAGAGAGATTGAATTTTGAACATATGAGGATACAGAAAATTACCTTCAAAAATGGAAAAAAATGCTGATGTTCTAAAAAGGCAGGCAAATGGGTGGATTCCGTATCCATCGTGGGTTTAATAATATAGAAGGGTGTAGAAATTTAATCAAACTGGCAAATGAAAGTTTGTTTCCTTCTATCAAGAAGAACTGATATTCCAGTGGAAAGAAGTTATGCTACAATTATATAAAATATTAGTGCACTGACTGTGAATATGTTGGCCTGGAGAGAAGGCAATTTCGATTTACCAGAATGATGGCTGTACTCTAAGCGTTAAAGTGTGAGGTTGTATACTGTAAGATAAAACCTTAAGGGGTGATTAAAAAATATGAAAGGAGAACTGCTGTGGTGGACAAAGAGAAACTACTACTGATAGCTGAGTGGCAGGGGTAAATGTTTGTAGTCAGGGCGCCTCTGCACATTGTACAGTGCCTATAAATAGGATTCACCAGCCCCCCCCCCCCCCCCCCCAACCGCGGAAGTTTTCATGTTTTATTGTTTTACAAAATTGAATTACAGTAGATTTAATTTGACTTTTTCTGACACTGACAAAGACTCTCGCGTCAAATTGAGAACGGATCTCTACAGTGATCTTAATTAATTACACATATAAAACACAAAATAATTGATTGCTTAATAATTCACCCCCTTCAAGTCTGTATCTAGTAGATGCACCTTTGAGCCTTGTCTTTGTGGATAGGTCTCTGTCAGCTTTGCATATCTGGACACTGCAATTTTTCCCAATTCATCTTTACAAAACTCTTCAAGCTCTGTCAAATTGCATGGGGGTCGTGAGTGAACAGCTCTTTTCAAGTTCAGACACACATTCTCAATTGGACTGAGTTCTGGACTGTGACTTGGCCACTCCAGGACATTAACTTTGTTGTTTTTAAGCCATTCCTGTGTAGCTCTGGCTTTATGCTGGGGTGGGGGGGGGGGGGGGGGATTGTCATTGTCTTTGCTGGAAAACAATTACTCCCCAAATTTACAGTTCTTTTGCAGACTGCATCAGGTTTCCCTCCAGGATTTGCCTGTAATTTTACTGCATTTATTTCACTCTTTACCTTCACAAGCTTTTCCAGGGCCTGCTGCAGTGAAGTATCCCCACAGCATGATGCAGCCACCACCGTGCTTTTCAATAGGGATGGTGTGTTTTTTGATGATGTGCAGTGTTTGGCTAACACCAAACATGGCATTTTGTCTGATGTTATTTAGCCAAAAAAACTCCATTTTGGTTTCATCAGACCATAGCACCTTCTTCCATCTGACTTCAGAATTTCCCACCTGACTTCTGGCAATCTCCAGCTGAGATTGCATGTGAGTTTTTTTCAACAGTGGCTTTCTCTTTGCCACTCTCCCATAAAGCTGTGACTGGTATACTGATTTCTGACCATGCCCCAATTATCCTCTCTCTGAACTTTCCTGCTCTCCCTCAGAGGAATAAACACTGGCGGTTTGATTCAACTTTATTATCGGATGATGATTTTGTAAAATTTATTAAGGATCAGATAACCTTTTATTTTAACACCAGTACATCACCTGAAGTGCCATCCCAGATTGTCTGGGATGCCATGAAAGCATATCTGAGGGGTCAAATAATCTCTTACACAGCAAATCTCAACAGAAGATCCCATGCAGATCGATCAGACCTCATTAACCAGATTAAAGATTTGGATCAAATATATGCCCAAACTAAGAACCCTGAAATATACAAGAAGCGCGTTGAACTCCAAACTAAATTTAACCTTCTGTCCACTCAACCTGTCGAACGCCAACTTCTCGAAAGCAAGAGTCGCTTTTACATTCATGGGGATAAGTCTGGTAAATTCCTAGCCAATCAGCTGAGGCGCTCCAAAGCCAAACAACATATTACAAAGATCCGGAAGGAGAACGGAGACTTTACATCGGATCATTTAGAAATTAATGACGCATTTAAAAATTTTTATTCTCGGCTTTATTCCTCTGAATCTCTGAATGACAATATCTCTGTTGATCAATTTTTACATAATCTGAATATCCCCTCACTCTCATCTGATTTCAAAGCCAAACTCAATGCGCCTATATCATCAGAAGAAATATCTTTTGCAATTTCTGCACTGTCCTCAGGGAAATCTCCTGGACCTGATGGGTTCCCTGTAGAATTTTATAAATCATTTTCCTCACTTCTTTCTCCTCAGTTACTTTCAGTATTATCTGACTCGTTTAATTATGGCAAATTGGCACCCTCTTTCAATGAGGCATCTATTATTCTTCTTTTAAAAAAGGGCAAAGACCCAACAGAGTGTTCCTCGTACAGGCCGATCTCTCTGCTCAATGTTGATGTAAAGATCTTAGCTAAAGTGTTGGCTCATAGATTAGAAACCTGTTATTCCCTCCATTATCTCTGATGCCCAAACAGGCTTTATTAAAAACCGTCTCCCTTTTTTTTAACATTCGGCGTCTATTTAATATTTTATACTCAGCTCCAACTGGGACTCCTGAATGTGTTATTTCCCTCGATGCGGAGAAAGCATTTGATCGTATAGAGTGGAACTACCTCTTTGCAGTCTTAGAAAAATTTGACCTCGGCCAAAGTTTCATCTCTTGGATCCAATTGCTGTACCTGTGTCCTACTGCTTCTGTTTTAACTAATTTTCAGAAATCCCAAGTATTTAATCTCAAACGTGGCACCCGTCAGGGATGCCCCTTAAGTCCCTTTCTCTTTGATTTGGCTATAGAACCTCTGGCGATAGCATTTCGAGACTGTCCTGAATTGACCGGGATTTGGAGAGGAGGTGTTGAGCATAAAGTTTCTCTCTGTGCTGATGACTTATTACTCTTTCTCTCAAATCCGTCTACATCCTTACCTCTAATGCTTTCACTTCTTGACCAGTTTAGCCAGATCTCTGGCTATAAACTTAATTTACATAAGAGTGAACTTTTCCCAATAAATAAAGAAGCACAAGAACTAATATTTCGTGATCTCCCTTTTAAAGTAGTCCATAATCAATTTACTTATCTTGGAATTACAGTCACAAGGAAGTTTAAAGATCTCTTTCGTGAAAACTTTGTCAACCTTTCATATGCTATAAAACAGAGTCTGGTACAATGGTCACCTCTATCTATGTCTTTGGTAGGTCGTATTAATGTTGTTAAAATGTATGTTCTCCCCAGATTTTTATACCTATTTCAATCTATCCCAATTTTTATTCCTAAATCTTTTTTTGATTCCTTAGACTCTATTATTTTGTCATATCTGTGGCAGAATAAGCGCTCTAGAATTAATAAAATCCACCTCCAAAAATCTAAAAAAGAGGGTGGCATGGCTTTACCTAACTTTCGCTTATATTATTGGGCAGCTAATATACGTTGTGCTACCTTCTGGTCTTTCTTCCACGGCCAACCCGAGTGCCCTAACTGGGTGGCAATGGAGTTGAGCTCCACTAAAGAATTATCTATATCTGCACTTCTTGGCTCTGCACTCCCTAGCAGTCTGCCCAGATCAATAGCTAATCCTCTTGTTAGACACACTTTGCGTATATGGGCTCAGTTTAGGAAATGCTATGGTTTCCAGGGGTTTTCCGTTTCTAGCCCTGTCGCACACAATCACCTTTTTTACCTACTACGTACGATTCAGCATTCCATGTTTGGTACAGGAAGGGCATTAGACATTTTGAAGATCTTTTCATCGATAATCGCTTCGCTTCTTTTCAGCAGCTCTCTGTTAAGTTCAACCTGCCTAACGCTCACTTTTTCAGATATCTCCAAATCCGACACTTTATTGCTCCTTTAATTCCTAACTTTCCTGAAATGCCTGTGAAAAATGCTATGGACCTATTTCTTTCCATTAATCCACTAGGTAAAGGTTTAATATCAATTATCCGAGATAAACTAGCAGCCTTACGACGGGCCCCTGAGAATAAAATTAAAATGGCCTGGGAGCAGGATTTAAATATCTCCTTATCCGAGGAGAGCTGGGGCTCTGTTCTCAAATCGGTTAACTCAACCTCTCTTTGTGCTCGCCATTGCCTTTTACAGTTTAAGATTGTTCACAGAGCCCATATGTCTAAATCTAAACTATCTCGATTCTACCCTGGCATTAGCCCACTCTTTGATAAATGCAAGAGGGGCGTTGCCTCTCTCATCCATATGTACTGGCTCTGTCCTAGCTTGGAGAAATTCTGGAAAGATGTCTTTACTACATAAGCGGGTATTCTGAATCAGCACCTAGAACCAAACCCCTTAATTGCTCTGTTTGGTTTTTGGGGCGAGACAGATTTATGTCTGGGTCCGACCAAATGCCGAATACTATCCTTTGCTTCTCTCCTGGCGAGACGCTTGATCCTCCTCAGATGGAGAGATGTTGCCCCGCCCACTCATGCTCAATGGCTTAACGACATTATGGCCTGCTTGGACCTTGAAAAAATTCATTATTCAGTTCTTAATTCGGATCTAAAGTTCCATAAGGTCTGGGGACCTTTTATCGAGTATTTTCATAACCTTCCTCCTGACTAGGGTTTTTTTTTCTGGTAGTAGGCATTATTATCCTCTGCTGCTAAGTGTATTCACAGTCTGGGAGTTTGACTGTCCTGACCTATACTCTTTATACTGTGTTGTGGTCGGTCTGGAGTTGTTGTTTTTTATCTTGTGTTTTGGGGCTTGGGGAGGACACTAAGCTTACCTGTCTTTAATTTAGGTGCTTTTTTTGTTAAATTCTCTTCCTTTGTAGCATATTGTTACTGTACGCTTAATTTTGCACTGTATTAATGCTCCTCATTGGGATTTGGGGTTTTTAATTTGTAAAATGTTTTGAAAAACTAATGAAAAAATGTTTTTTAAAAAAAAAGCTGTGACTGGGTGAAGCACCCGAGCAATAGTTGTATGCGTAGTCTTTCGCATCTCAGCCACTGAAGCTTGTAACTCCTCCAGAGTTGTCATGGGTATCTTGGTGGCCTCCCTCACTAGTCCCCTTCTGGCACAGTCACTCAGTTTTTGAGGATGGCCTGCTCTAGGCAGATTTACAGCCATGCCATATTCTTTTCATTTCTTGATAATTGACTTAACTGTAAGGGAAATTCAGTGACTTGGAAATTTTCTTGTATCCATCTTCTGCCTTGTGCTTTTCAATAACCTTTTGCGGAGTTGCTTGGAGTGTTCTTTTGTCTTTGTGCTGTAGTTTTTGCTAGGATACTGATTCACCAGGAGTTGGACCTTCCAGATACCTGTCTATTTTTATTACAATCAATAGATACACTTTTACTGCACACAGGTATGCAAAAACAGAGCTCCATTTACCGTAGATTCCGGACTACAGAGTGCACCTGATTAAAAGCCGCTGGCTCTAATTTTAGAAAGAAAATCAATTTTTTACTTGTACAGGCCGCACCGGATTTTCGGCCGCAGGTGTCCCACGTTGTAATATGAGATATTTACACAGAAAGATATTACACGTGAGGATTTTTTAACTTTTAATTAAATCCATATGGTAACATAAACAAATACATATTGCAAATGCTTTTTTTCGAACCGTGCCTGTAACGCGGCTACTTTTAAATATACGTTGCGTATACTTTTTTACTGAACAACATTCCAATATCTCCTAACGACTGGTAAAAAATATATATACTGCAGCCTACCAGGAAAAGTTATTGATCGCCTTTAACTTAAAAGCAACGTTTTCGCTCCGCCGCTCGCCCCCCGCCGTCCCGTTTATCGCAAACCAGCATTTTCCCACAAGACGCGGCGAAACCGGGTGTGACGTCATAGCATCCCGCGATGTAGTACAGAAAACAAATATAGTTAAAACTCTTCTAACTTTAACTAGAAAATGAATTACTAAGCGAAAATATTATAAACTAAATAACTGCCATAAGGCAGCACAATGCTTCGAGTGTTTTCCATGTTGATGAGGGTGAGTACAAATGACTGATTTACAATAATTTAATTGTGAAAGTGCGCTTGATTTATCGTACAATTTCATTGGACCTCTGTGAACTACTCATCAATTTTATTGGTCTACTGTTACGAGGCAAAATGTTTTTGGCCGCATGAAAAAAAACCATGCATTAGCCGCACCGTATTAAAGGCCGCAGAGTTCAAAGCTGTTCAAAATGTGGGAAAAAAGTAGCGGCTTAAAATCCGGAATCTACGGTAACTAATTATGTGAGTTCTAAAACCAGTTGGCTGCACCAGTGATGATTGATGTGTTCTTTTAAATGGGATGAATACTTAGTCAATCAATTATTTTGTGTTTTATATTTGTAATTAATTTAGACTGTTTTGTAGAGATATGTTTTCACTTTTACACAAAATAGTCTTTTTCTGTTGATCTGTGTCAAAAAAAACAAATTAAACCCACTGTTTCAATGTTGTAAAACAATAAAACATGAAAACTTCCAGAATGAGGGGTGGATATTTTTATTGGCACTGTAGTGAATTTGGAATGCCCTGGTATGTGACTATTGATACTAAATCAGTTTCTCTTTTTCAGAGATCTTTGATAACCAATGCAATTAAGAGAAACAGGATCGGGGGAGGGAGGGGAGAATGTTGGATGTGTAGAGTTAGGCAGAGATCTGCCATGATCAAAGAAATAGCTCAAGGGCAAAACAGCCTACTCCCTCTGTTCTACCTGTGGTGAAACCAACTCCTAAGGAATGGGTCAGATGGAAGGGTAAGCCATTGGGCACCTACGATAGGGGTCTGGGACTGAAACATTTTGGAAATAGTCGCTCTGGGTAAGGAGCCAAATTTTTGAAGGAACAATTATTTGGAAAAGTTGGTCTTGAAACCTAGATTATAATACTAAAATATCCAGAATCAACTAATAAATTTTGAACTTATGAAGAGTAATCAAGGATGAGTGCCTAGCCCACTCCTGTACTCTCTCTAAATTCATGACTGTGTAGCTAGGCACAGTTCAACCACCGTCTAAAAATTTGCCAATAACACAACTGTTGTTAGCAGAATCTCAGATGGTGACAAGGAGATATTTGGAATTAGAGACAATAACTGGTTGAGTGGTGTGGAAGAACAACTTTGTACTTGAGACCAAGGATTTGATTGTGACTTTAGGAAGGGAAAGTTGGGAGAATTGTCCTCATTGAGGGGTCAACGGTGGAGAGGGTGAGCAGCTTTAAGTTCCTGGGTGTTTACATCTCAGAGGGTCTATCCTGGGCCAACATATTGATGCGATCATGAAGAAGGCATACCAGCAGCTATACTTCATTGGGAATTTGAGGAGATTTGGTGTCTCACCAAAGATTTGAGCAAATTTCTTCAGATGTATTGAAGAGAGCATTCCAACTGATTGTCTCACTGCCTAATATGAATGTTCCAGTGCATAGAATCAAAAGAAGGCCTAGAGGATTGTATGAAAAGAAGGTCCAGAAGGGGGCATGTCATCATTTAGGACATGCACCCTTTTCTTTACTACCATGAGGGAGCAGGTACAGGAGCCTGAGGTCACACACTCAACATTCTAGGATCGGCTTCTTCATCTACTACATCATCAGATTTCTGAAGAGTCCATGAACCAAACCTCCACTATTTTGCTCTTTCCCCCCCACATTATTTATTAATTTATTTTAAAAATATTTTCTTGTTATAGCATGGCAATTTTTTATCATTGTGCTGTATTGATACCACAAAACAACAAATTTCACGGCTTATGTCAATGATAATAAATCTGATTCTGATTAATTTGAAGGGTATGGGGGACATGGATGATACCCAAGATGAGGACATTTAGTATAAATTCTATAAATGTATACTTGCATTGGAAGTACCTGGATAACATTCAAGAATTGGGACCTTTGACATGGCTACCACACTGCTTGTTTAACTTGATTGGAATGGTAATAGGTCATTGAGTTATTTCTGTGGATGGATATAAGTATCTGTTGGTAACTGGATGTAGTACTAAATTAACTGTAAAATGCCAAATATATACTCAGTGGCCACTTTATTTGGTACACCTGCTCGTTAATGCACATATCTACTCAGCAAACCATGTGGCAGTAGCTCAATGCATAAAAGCATACAGATGTGGTCGAGGGTCAGACCAAACATCAGACAATGGGGAAGAAAAGTGATCTTTGACCTTGAAATGTTTGTTGGTGCCAGATGGGGTGGTTTGACCGTCTCCGAAACTGATGATCTCCTGGGAATTTCGTGTACACCAGTCTCTAGAGTTTACAGAGAATGGTGCGAAAGCCAAAACAAAACAATGTGTGGTAGTTTTGTGGGCGAAAATGCCAGGTCAAAGGAGAATGGCCAGGTTGGTTGAAGCTGACAGGAAAGTGCCAGTAACTCAAATAACCATTCTTTACAACAGTGGTGTGTGGAAGAGCATTTCTGAATGCTCAACATGTCAAACTTTGAAGTGGGTGGGCTACAGCAGCAGAAGAACGCATACTCAGTGGCCAGTTTATTAGGTAGAGGAGGTAACTAATAAAGGGGCCACTGAGTGTATATTTCTGTATATTATGATGGCTTTTGGAATGAGAGCTTGTGACTATTGTGACTGTTAAAAATTATTTCTGAAGTTTCAAGTGTGTACATTCCTTTGAAATACAGCATACTGTAAGCTCATCATTTATTTTGTTCATGACTACCAAGAGGCCATCAACTACCCATATCAATTTGAGGTAAATGTTTTTTGTTTTATGTTTACTGGAGTTAAGTAAAAAATGGTAGTACAATTGATGGAACTTTTTTGTCCTCTTGTAATTAAATTTCCTTGGCCAAGGATGATAATGCAGTTTGCATTTAGTGCAGAATTCTTTTTCATGTTTAAGCAATGGTGTTTCAGTCAGAACTCTGGTACCTACAGTGAAGCACACTAGAAGCACAAGCTTGAGATAAAATTAACTTGGATACATCAGATGTTTTAAAAAAAAAAAAAATTAGCTCTGATATTCTTCATTCTTATACCTTTTGTAGCCTTGACTCAGTTAACATTATGAACAAAACCTGTTAGTTACAGTAGGAACAGTTGGTGTCATTTTGGATCTAAGACTAAGATCAGAATCAAGTTTATTAATGGCATACCAGTATGTTGTTAGATTTGTTGTTGTGCAGCAGCAGTAAAATTCAAGACATAGAAATTACTTTAAGTTACAAAAGTAAATAGTAAAAAGATGAATCAGGTTGAGTTCATGGACGGTTCAAAAAATCTGTAGGTAGAGGGGAAAGAAGTTGTTCCTAAAACAATGAGAATGGGTCTTCAGGCTCTTGTACCTCCTCCCTGATGGTAGTAATGAGAAGAGGGCATGTTCCGGATGGTGAGCCTCTTTAATGATGGATGCTGCTTTCTTTAATGATGGGAGTGTGTGCAGGAGGTTGTGCCCATGAAAGAATTGTCTACAATCTTATGTAGCCTCTTGTGATCCAATGCACTGGAGGCTCCATACCAGGTTGCAATGCAGCCAGTTAGAATGATCTTCACTGTTTCATTTGTAGAAGTTTGTTGGAGTCTTTGGTGACATATCAAATCTCAAATTCCTAATGAAGTAGAGCTGTTGGGAGTGGCGTCTTTGTGTTCGCATCAATGTGTTGGGCCCAGGATAGATCTTCTGAGAAGTTGACATCCAGGAACTTGAATACAGTTCAACTTCTAGCTAAGAATGTATCACAGGTTCAGCTGTGCAATGTGATACATGTACTTACAAATCCAGTTGAAAATAAAATCAGAAAGTTACAAGAAATACACAGCAAATCAAACAACGGTTGTAGAGAGGGAAACTGTATCCATCTTGGATGGTCTGATCCTTCATCAGAACCAGGGAAAAAATAAATTAGCAGGAATCACTTAGCCCTTTTGAACCGGTTCTGCCATTCAGTTTGATCATCCAGATTCAGTACCATTTCCCTGCATTTGCCTTTGTATCCCTTGATCTATTCAGATATTGGTAATGTGTCTAGCTTTTTCAAGAATGTATTAAAATGATTTTGTCTCAACTCCTTTCTGTGGTAGAGAATTCCATAAAATTTAACACCCGTATTTTCATGTCAGTCCTTAATTGCTTACCATATATGCCCAGGCAGTGACTTCAGGCAGGTGTGTCACGGTAGTATAGTGTTGGGCAGAATCGTTTTACAGTGCCAGCTATCACCATTTGAGTTTTGATTTATGCCACTGTCTACACGGAGTTTGTACATTCATCCCATGACCACATAGGTTTCCTCCAGGTGCTCCACTTTCATCCCATATTCCAAAGGTATATAGTTACGGTTGGTAAGTTTTGGGAATGTTAAGTTGGCACCAGAAAACTTGCAGGCTGCCCCTAGCACAATCCTCGCTGACTTGATGCAAATGATGCATTTCAGTGTATGTCTCAATGTACATGTGACAAATAAAGCTAATCTTTAATTGTACTGCATTTGATGCTCGCATTTATCATTGTCATTTGGCAGAATAGATGCGGGTTGGATGACAACTCTGCAGAAAAGCCTTCAATTATCCTTGCTTAGTAAACCTCCAATTATCTGTCACTTTGATTTTCTCTGTCATTCTTTCTCTTTTCATTTAACTCAAAAAAAGAAGGAAACGTAACTCACGAATGTGGTCCCAATTATGCTGGAGGACTGTTTGATCAATCTGCAAGCATTGTTCTGAACTTCTCATTGCCTATCACTTTAATGTTCCTTCTTACTTTCACAGTGACTGTTTTGGTCTTGCATGAGTCAGTATTACCTAAGAGCATGTTGTTGTTCAGTCGTTAAGTCGAGTCCGACTCTTCGTTACCTCATGGACCCCTGCACACCAAGCCTTGTTGGAAACTGCCGGAACATAGCATGACTGTAAGAAGAATGAGCGAAGGATATACAGAGCAAGATGGACTGCTGGTGGAAGGGTGAGGCATAGAAGAAAGAAGGATTTTGAACAAGTGTATTTCCAAGGGTAACAATTCTTTTGCATCATCCAGCTCATGGCTGGTTGTACCACAGCCCATCTCAGCAAGAGACCTAAACTTGTAAGTGGTTAGCAGCACATACATCTGGCCTGATTAAAATCAACTTGTACCTCTTGAAGGAGAAGCGCACTGTGGTTGCATCAGCTTGCAGATTGCAGTGAGGGTGTCAGTGTGTAAGTACAGACTATTTTATTCACTGGTCCAGGTAGGAAGATGTTTTTCTGCCTTCTACCCACTCTTCCAGGGGGTTGCCAACCTTTCTTATGCCATGGACCCCTACCATTAACTGAAGGGTCCTTGCACATTGTGAATCCCTTGGGGAATGCCCACGTGTTTGTGCATGGGAGCAGCTGGTTGTGCAGAAACCGTGCAGAAGCCAAGTCTTTACCATTCTTACAGGTTTAAGGAAAAAGAAAACCCTTAACTCCAAGTGGAGTCATCGAGATGCCGTTGTGATGGCGGTTTTTTAGCAAGCTTTCTTATTTTTACGAGGTCAAGTTGCTAGCTCGACGCTCATCCCAGCATGGATGGAAAGCATGCAAGGGAACCGGCTGGATTCGAACTCGGAAGCCTTCGCTTCGAAGCCCAGCGCTGCTGCCACTACACCACCAGCCGGCACACAATCACAGGAACTTACCAATAAAAATTAAATGGGAACTAACTTGAAAGTAATTGATGATCCCTTTAGTGTGCTAGTTTTTGGAGTAGGGGAGTGTCTTAAATTGAATGCACATCCAGTAGAATGATAGTTAACTGGGAGAATTAACTTGGGGAATGTTGAATTCTAGAATAGCAGTTCTGGTATTAAATCAGTATTTCATGCTTACAATTATTTCATGATTGTTATACATACATCTAGTGAACAGTGACTGTCCATAAGCCAAACCCCACAAAAATATGGAATCCAGAGTTCTTCGAGACATATGTACACATTGGTTGAATCATATTCTCGAATTAAACTGGTGGTCTCATTTGGCCCTGTGGAACAGATCCAATTTTTGTATACATTAATAAATCTTTAAAATCTGTTTTTTACCAAATATTAGCTAAGCTACTTGTTCCTACCCATTGTATTGAATTATTTTTTATATAAAACTTATCTTTTGTTTATTTATATACATATTAAATAAGCATTTGTATAATGTATAACACTCATTTTGGAAAAGTGAGTAATTCCAGCAAAGAATCACCATGTTTATTTCATCAATGCTACATGATTATTAATACAATCATGTAGAGGTATCAGAAGGCAGTCCCTACAACGTTCTTTTTGCTACATATTAGTGTGTATTAAGTTTCATTTATTGGAGCTGAGTTGTACATTCTAATGGTCATAAAGATCAAAAAGAGAAACAAATATCCCATTCCTTTTGCAACTGTTTTCTGTTTATGAGGGAAATTCAAAGGCATATTGCTAATTTGAAGTTAAAAACATGAAATAACTGCATTATAATATTTAAGAATAAGCATAGATCAAGATAAACTGCTGATTTAATTTAGTGAGATATTACATCATGATAACTGAGAACTACTTTCCTTGAGGTAGAAAATCATATTTGCTTTTTTATTGCGGAGTGTGTTGAGATTCTTTCTCTTTTTTTTCTTTCTATATGTTTCAGTGAGCTCTTTTTGATCCAGTGATGCTTGCAGGGAGTTTCCTAGGCAACTACTAATTATAGAGTTATGGCAGTATTAAAATGTTTATTAGTGGAGCAATTATGAGCGAAGTGTTTCTCCAGATATCCAAGAAGATCTTTGTGTGTGGTATTATTCAACAAATGATTAAAGGTACATATCAATGTAAATGTTGTTTGGATTAAATAAATATAAGAGCTAATAGACAGGAAATATGAAGGTAGCAGGTAGGATTTGAGTCCAGTTAATCTAGGCAGAAGCAGAAGGAGTTGATAAGATTAGCATTTGAAATACCTATACCAGTCTTCATTATTAACTGCTTTCCCCATACTTGAGAGGTCAACCTGAGGACCCACCTGTATTTTTTTTAAACTAATATATCAAGGTATAGTTTGAAAATGTGTACATATCAAGATGAATATACACATTGAGAAACCAATCTTTGTCTAAATAAAAGTGGTGATCAGTTTCCAGACTACTTGAGTGAAGTGGCTTCCTGCTGTGTACTGTTCTGATTGAGAGTGCAGCTAGATTTCAATATCCTCTTCTTCATTGCAAGTTTTATTGGAAGTAATGTATTAGTTTTCTTTTGTGTATTTAAGCATTTCATATGTTTATTAATGGGGTTTAATGCTTTTAGACCATTTAGAGGGCATGAAATATTAACTCTTCTACTTTCCCCAGATGCTACACAGCCTACTAAATGTTTATAGCATTTTCTGGTTTTAATCTCAGATTTCCAGAACCTTGGTTGTTACTTGTGGCATATTTTTACGCTTATTGGACGAGGTTGTATTGAGTACATTGGAGAGGTCCTTCTAGTGGTCTCTGCTCTTGGCAATCTGCTCGAAATCTGTTCCCCTATCTCTCATGGATAATGAGTATTTAGTGTAGTTGAGATGTGCTTGATATTCATGATTTTATTTTAGCGTGTCGCACCAGACAGCCAGCCATTCTTGTCTGATGCGTGGTGTCAGGATTGGTCTCCTTTCGGATTAACCAGGTCACGATATGAACGTTCCTGACTTGACCCTTTTTTTAAACGAGGCCGAGTGGCTAGCTCGAGGCTTAACCTGGCACGGATGGAAGGCGTGCTTGGGGGTGGCCCAACTTGGATTTGAAATCGGGAGCCTTCGCTCCGGAGTCTGACGCTGATGCCATTGTGCCACCAGCTGGCCAATATTCATGATGAAAATCATGATTTCTTAGCATTGACTGCAGTATGTTTAGCATTGCACCCAAATCACTTCAATGTGGAACCAGAATACCAAGATAATCAACAAGTATTTGATCACTTCTTTTGCGAGAACTTCTGTTGAATTGAATCATTTAAGATCTAAGACAATTCTGGCATGGAATGAATGATTTGATTTTAGTATTTTGGGACTGATATATTGTAGTCTGATTTTGAGGCTTTTGATCTATGAAAGCACGAACGTTGAACACTAGCACAGGTGTGCTCCATTATTGATTGACTGCAATATTTGCATTCCCATCGCTCTCTTTGGTTTTGTAGGTCCCAACATTTACTCTCGTTTTATTTCCATGGACAGGTTTCTTAGATTCTCTCCATCCTGTTAATGTGTTGAGTATTGTTGTTGCATTTTACCTAATGACCAGTTCACACCTAATCACTTGTATTTTACATTCAGTGACTTGAATTAAATTTTTACCATTCCAACTAATAAAGTGTTAATCATAGAATGACAGAACACTACAGCACAGAAACTGGCCCTTTGGCCTATCTAGCCCCTGCTGAAATATTAATTTGCTTACTCCAATTGACTTGCACCCGGACCATAGCCCTTCAGACCCCGCCCAACTACGTACCTATCCAAATTTCTCTTAAGTGTTGAAATTGAACCTGCATCCACCACTTCTGCTGGTAGCTCATTCCACATTCTCACCACCCTCTGACTGAGCGGTTCCCCCTCATACTCCCGTTAAATATTTCACCTTTCAACTTTAACACATTTCCTCTAGTTCTAGTCTCACCCAACCTCAGTGGAAAAAGTCAGCTGGCATTTACCCTATCTACACCCCTCATAATTTTATATACCTCTATCAAATTTCTCCTCAATCTCCTATGGTCTAGGGAATAAAGTCCTGATCTATTCAACCTTTCGCTATAATTCAGGTCCTCAAGTTCTGTCAAATTCCTTGTAAATTTCCTCTTTCAAATTGAGATAGCCAGCTGACCAGAACCGCACACAATACTCCAAATTAAGCCTCACCAGCATCTTGTACAATTTCAACATAACATCCCAACTTATGTACTCAATACTTTGATATATAATGGAGATGCTGTTTGTTTTCCTACCAGTGAATATGTAGAAATAATTTCCATTTTTTCTGTCTCTTTCCTGATCTTAAAGGAGCCCTTAAATCTTGTGAATTGCTCTATAGCTCACCTGAGATACTAAATCATAAGTTGCATATTGGAATTAATGAAAGACCATTCATAGGATATTCTATTCTAAGCAAAGCTGCAAACACCAGTTCATTTACTTAAGTCTTCAATGACATTAAGACAATTTTCCATATGGCTTCTTAGAATTTAATATTCAATTTCTTCCTCCCCATTGCCTACTCAATTGCCTACGTGAAAATAATTTCCTGCGACTTGATATTTCTTGAAGATTACACCCTGGCAAGACTTTCTCAAGCATAGGTATCTTCTCATAATGTGTGTATTGAGTGGATTTCATGTAGAACATTAAATGATCAACTGCTAAAAAAAATTGCCAACTGGGGTTTAGTTTTATTTGATGTCTTGAGGCAAATTAAAATGGATTAAATCCCCAGGGCTTGACAGAATGTTCCCTTGGATCTTGTGGGATGCCTGTGTGGAAATTTCAGGTGCCCTAGTAGAGGTACTTAAGTGTCCTTAGCCATGGGTGAGGTGCCGGAGGACTGCAGGATAGCTAATGTTGTACCGCTTTTTTAAGAAAGGTTCTATGGAGACTGATTAGGGATAGTCAATAGGGCTTTCTGCACAGTAGCTGTTGTTCACCATTCTTAGGGACTTTATCGAAGAAGTTACTGGGAAAGTTGATGTTGTCTACATGGACCTTAGCAAGGTTTTTGATAAGGGTTCCGCATGGGAGGTTGGTCAAAAACTTCACTTGCTTGACATTCAGGATGAGGTAGTCAATTGAATTCAACATTGGCTTTGTGGAAGAAGCCAGAGAATGGTAGTAGATAGTAGCCTCTCTGACTAGAGGCCTGTGACTGGTTGTGCGCCGCAGGGATCAGTGCTAGGTTTTGTTGTTGCTTGTCAAATGTATCAACGATCTGGATGATAATGTGATTAACTGGATCAGCAAATTTGGCATAGAACATAGAACAATACAGCACAGTACAGGCCCTTCGGCTCACAATGTTGTGCCGACCCTTAAACCCTGCCTCCCATATTACCACCCACCTTAAATTCCTCCATATACCTGTCTAGTAGTCTCTTAAATTTCACTAGTGTATCTACCTCCACCACTGACTCAGGCAGTGCATTCCACGCACCAACCACTCTCTGAGTGAAAAAACCTTCCTCTAATATCGCCCTTGAACTTTCCACCCCTTACCTTAAAGCCATGTCCTCTTGTATTGAGCAGTGGTGCCTTGGGGAAGAGGTGCTGGCTATCCACTCTATCTAATCCTCTTAATATCTTGTATACCTCAATCATGTCTCCTCTCAACATCCTCCTCTCCAAAGAGTAAAGCCCTAGCTCCCTTAATCTCTGATCATAATGCACACTCTCTAAACCAGGCAGCATCCTGGTAAATCTCCTCTGTACCCTTTCCAATGCTTCCACATCCTTCCTATAGTGAGGTGACCAGAACTGGACACAGTACTCCAAGTGTGGCCTAACCAGAGTTTTATAGAGCTGCATCATTACCCCGCGACTCTTAAACTCTATCCCTCGACTTATGAAAGCTAACACTCCATAAGCTTTCTTAACTACCCTATCTACCTGTGAGGCAACTTTCAGGGATCTGTGGACATGTACCTCCAGATCCCTCTGCTCCTCCACACTCCCAAGTATCCTGCCATTTACTTTGTACTCTGCCTTGGAGTTTGTCCTTCCAAAGTGTACCACCTCACACTTCTCTGAGTTGAATTCCATCTGCCACTTCTCAGCCCACTTCTGCATCCTATCAATGTCTCTCTGCAATCTTCGACAGTCCTCAACACTATCCACAACACCACCAACCTTTGTGTCGTCTGCAAACTTGCCAACCCACCCTTCTACCCCCACATCCAGGTCGTTAATAAAAATCACGAAAAGTAGAGGTCCCAGAACCGATCCTTGTGAGACACCACTAGTCACAACCCTCCAATCCGAATGTACTCCCTCCACCACGACCCTCTGCTTGCTGCAGGCAAGCCAATTCTGAATCCTCCTAGCCAAACTTCCCTGGATCCCATGCCTTCTGACTTCCTGAATAAGCCTACACATGTGGATTTTCTTGGTACGTGAGGACCTGAGCAATGGTTGAATTGGTTAGGACATTATTCCCTAGAAAATAAATTTGAAGATAACATCAAGATTGGGGACGTAGTGAACAGTGAGGAAGGCTATCAATGCTTGCAGTAGGATCTGGACCAGCTGGAAAAATGGACTGAAAAATGTCAATTAAATTTAATGCAGACAAGTGTGAGGTGTTGCACTTTGGGACAATAGACCATAGTAGAACTTGCACGGTGAGCAATAGGGCACTGAGGAGTGTGGTAGAACAAAGGGATCTGGGAACACAGATCCATAATCCCTTGAAAATGGTGTCACAGGTTGATAAGTTTGTAAAAAGAGGGTTCTGCACATTGGTCTTCATAAATCAAAGTATTGAGTTCTGAAATTAGGATGCTATGGTGAAGTTGTATAAGATTTTGGTGAGGCCTAATTTGGATTATTGTTTGCATTTTTGGTCACCTGCCTGAGACTGAAAGACTGCAGAAAAAAGTTAAAGGATTTTGCTGGTATGTGAGGACCTGAGTTATAGGCAATGGTTGAATTGGTTAGGACTTTATTCCCTAGAACATAGGAGAATGGAGGGAGATTTGATAGAGGTATATAAAATTATGAGGGGTATAGACAAAGTGAATGAAAGCAGGCTTTTTCCACTGAGGTCAGATGAAACTAGAACTAAAGATCATGGGTTAAGGGTGAAAGGTGAAATATTTAAGGGGAACATAAGGGGAAACTCTTCACTTAGGGTAGCGAGAGTGTGGAATGAGTTGCCATCAGAAGTGGAGGATGTGTGTTTGAATTCAAAATTTTGATAGGTATATGGATGGAACAGTTCAAGAGGGCTATGGTTTGGGTGCACGTTGATTGCACTTGGCAGAATAATGTTTTGGCACAGACTAGATGGGCTGAAGGACCTGTTCCAGTGTGTAGTGCTCCATAACTCTTTCCATTGGACAGGATACTCGCTCCCCACAACTATTTAGAGCCCTAAACTGTCCTTACATGTGAGGCAGCACTTCACATGGGAATTAATTACATTTATTGCTCTACACCTCCTCTCATACCACCATTCAGAGCCCTAAGCGGTCCTTTCAGGTGAGACAGCACTTCACATACATCATTATCCTTTTGTTCATCCGGTGCTCCTCGTGTGGCTTCCTTTACAGCAGTGAGACCCAATGCAGATTTGGGGAGTCTCTTCATCAAGCACCTTTGCTGTCATAGCAACCAGGATCACCTGGTGGCCAGCCATTTTAATTCCACTTTCCATTCCCATACCAACATGTCTGTCCACAGCATCTTCTACTGCCAAGTTGAGGCAAAACAACACAGTATTGTGTCTTCAACCTGACAGTATCAACATTGATTTCTATAACTTCTGATTACCATTTGTCTCTGTTATCTTCCCTATTATTTTCCATTATCAGTCTGGCCCAATTACCCCATCTCTTTCCATTCCTGGACTTAACAACCTATCACCTAAAGTGAGACAATACACACAAAATGCTGGTGGAACACAGCAGGCCAGGCAGCATCTATAAGAAGAAGCACTGTCGACGTTTGGGGCCGAGAACCTTCGTCAGGACTAACTGAAAGGGAAGATAGTAAGAGATTTGAAAGTAGTGGGGGGAGGGGGAAATGCGAAACGATAGGAGAAGACCGGAGGGGGTGGGATGAAGCTAAGAGCTGGAAAGGTGATTGGCGAGTGATACAGAGCTGGAGAAGGGAAAGGATCATGGGACGGGAGGCCTCAGGAGAAAGAAAGTGGGGAGGAAGCACCAGAGGGAGATGGAGAACAGGCAAACAACTAAATATATCAGGGATGGGGTAAGAAGGGGAGGAGGGGCATTAACGGAAGAGAAGTCAATGTTCATGCCATCAGGTTGGAGGCTACCCAGCCGGTATATAAGGTGTTGTTCCTCCAATCTGAGTTTGGATTCATTCTGACAGTAGAGGAGGCCATGGATGGACATATCAGAATGGGAATGGGACGTGGAATTAAAATGTGTGGCCACTGGGAGATCCTGCTTTCTCTGGCGGACCGAGCGTAGGTGTTCAGCAAAACGGTCTCCCAGTCTGCGTCGGGTCTCACCAATATATAAAAGGCCACACCGGGAGCGCCGGACGCAGTATACCACACCAGTCGTCTCACAGGTGAAGTGTCGCCTCACCTGGAAGGACTGTCTGGGGCCCTGAATGGTGGTGAGGGTGGAAGTGTAAGGGCAGGTGTAGCACTTGTTCCACTTACAAGGATAAATGCCAGGAGGGAGATCAGTGGGAAGAGTGTGTGTCCAAATTGGTGGTCATATATTTTGTGTGCCATGGTAATTTTGAGCAGATGTTACAATTGATTAGTGAATTAGTAAAATAATTACATGTATTCATTGCTTCCTATAAATAAAAATATAATGGACAGCGAAAATAAATTAAGCATTTTAGAAAAGCCATTCAAAAATTATTGCTATAAACATTTTTAAAATAATTGAAAAATAACAATTTTTAAAGAATATTGTTATTGTAACTGTTTACCATCCAGATACTGATGTGTACACCAGGAGGTCTGCAATGATTTCAAAACCTATCATCCATCATCACGTTTTCTTGCAACTACCTAGCTGGTGCCAAGTTGGCGTGAGATATTTCCTGTGAAAACATCTCACTGCTCTTGGGCTGTGAAAATCTTTTCGCTGCTGCTTTTGACAGTAAAAATAATCATTACATATCTTTTTAGTATGGGCGACGTTTAAAGAATTGAGAGGCAGCACTGCAAGCCACATGTCAACAAATTTTTTGTACATGCCATCAGTTCACTGTGATCCTTGACCTGAACCTTCCTCCCTCTGATTTTCTACCTCCTTCCATTTATCCTGTGGTCCACTGTCCTCTCATTAAATTTCATCCTCTTCAGCCCTTTGCCTCTTCCATCTATCACCTCCCAGCTTCTCACATCATTCTCACTACCCCTTCCCCACCCACCTTCTCCCCTCACCTGCATTCACCTATTACCTCTTTTTTTCCGGTCCTGATAAAGGGTTTTGGTGTGAAATATTAAGCTGTTAATTTTCCTCCATAGCTGCGGCCTGACCAGCTGAGTTCTTCCAGCACTTTTTGTGTGTTGTATCAAAAGCTAGGTATTTTTATCTGGAGGTTTATTTATTTTCCTCTGAGGAAAAGGGATGTCTTATAATTTTTCAGGGCATGGGACAGCCAAGTAAACAATGGCCTTTTCAAAACTAATATCATTTGGGACAATGCTGACCATCAGGTTCAAAGTTCAAAGTAAATTTATTATTGATGCACGTGTATGTTACCATACACAATCCTGAGATTTATTTTCTTGTGAGCATACTCAATAAATCCATAATAGAATAATAACTGTAACAGAATCAATGAAAGACTGCAGCAACTTGGGCATTCAGCCAGTGTGCAAAATACAACAAACTGCAAATACAAGAAAGAAAGAAAGAAAGAAATAATAATAATAATATAAATAAATAAATAAACAAACAAACAAACAAACAAACAAGCAAGCAATAAATATCAAGAATATGAGATGAAGAGCCCTTGAAAGTGAGTCCATTGGTTGTGGGAACATTTCAATGTTGGGGCAAGGGAAGTTGTGGTTGTTGTTCAAGAGCCTGATGGTAATAACTGTTCCTGAGTGTGCTGTTGTGAGTTCTGAGGCTCCTGTACCTTTTCCCTGCTGGCAGCAGTGAGAAGAGACCATAACTTAGGGGTACCTGATGATAATGGCTGCTGCTTTCCTACAACCATCAAGCTCTGGAACTAGTATGGATAACTTCACTCAGCTCAAGACTGAACTGACTCCAAAACCTTTACAAAGGCTTTACAATAACTCAGTATTATTTATTTGTTTTTTTTTATTATTATTTGCTCTATTTGTCTTTTGCACATTGGTTGAAGCAGGTGATATGGGAAGGAGAAAGGTTTAATTCCAAGAGCTAAATGCATGAAGAGGGAAGTCTAAAGATGCAATATTGTAAATTACGAAGAGATCATCATAATGGAGCAATGGAAAGGAGGTCTAATGTTAAAAGAGGGATGTTAATGGAGGATATGGAAGTGAATATTTAAAATTGCAATGAAATTATAGTGATTTTAATCTTGAGTCACAAGGGAATAGCTGCCAGTATAGTTTATGGTATATAGTGTCCTGGATAAACCATAGTTTATGGAGCAGAAGCTGGCTAGAGTATATATCAAAAAAGTCAAGAAAACTGGAGGGTTGCATGACAAACCAGAATCAGAGAATGAGAGGATGTTGGGGAAATGGAGAGTAGGTGTGGCAAGGGACTGAATATTAAATTCAAAGGTGAATACTTAATATTCCCCATGGCTTCGAATTTTTATCTTAATGTTATTGAGAGAGGTAAATGGACTGGTCTTTGGTTTTGAAAGAGATAAGAACAGCTGAGGTTTGCTGAAAAAGACTCAAGAGGTTCACTCTTGTCATATTAATGACAGAAATTTAGAAAGGATCCACATTTACAAAGTACTTTTCAAAAAAAGCATCAATTTTGTGTTTAAGAAGATATGCCAGAAATGGAACAGTTGGATTGTAAGCAAGATAGTAGCTTAGTCATGAAGCTTTTAACAAAGGCTTTTAATGGCAAGAAAGCTGAGAAATGTTGATGTTTTGGTTAGGACAGGTTTCTGAGTGCTACAGGCTGTATTGCAATGGGGGAAGCACAAAACACCAATTTAAAGAAGTAGCTTTATGGATAGGGGTACTCTAAAAGACTGTAAAGATTGGCAGAGATTGCATTTAAGCAGAAGTTTGTGATAGAAGTTTAAAACATAATGCTTTTATAATTTCAGTGGATTTGTAAATTGTAGCAATTGCCCTGTAAACTCATGAATCCTGACAGATGCTTACTATTATAGACAGGAGTTTGTCGTCAACACTGTATCCCGGAGGAGGCAGCAATGGGTGCAGTTTCTTGGGTTATAAGAAGCCGTGCTTATTGAAAATTAATGCATGGTATGAATTTCCAAGAGCACATCTGCAGTTTGTAGTATAAATGATTAGTCCTCAAAATGATTAGCAGGGATCACTTGTGCATATTAGAAAGGATTATCTAACTATTTTAAATGTGAGAAACATTTTTACATGTTTTATTTTTGTTTCATGTGCTGACTTCATTAATCTGAACTAATTAGAATATATAGCCACATTGGAAAAATGGGTCACAAAAACCTGATGCTCTGTTAATAATACAGCTTTTTTTAAATGTGGTTTCATTTTATGAAAAACAGTATTTTTAAAGGCTGGCAATTATGCTGGATGGAATGGAGCACTAATGATTTTGAATCCTATTTTAATATAAGTCAATTAATGGCAAGAGTTTTGGTGATAAGAATAATTCTGTTAGCCTCGTTACACTTGGGTTAGGATGCTAATGTGGTTGTCAGGGAGAAAAGGATCACGATTAGATGTGATGATTCTGGTGTTTCAATAAGCTGCAAAATTCAGTTTCATAGTTTATATAAGTAACAATCTCTTGAGAGAGATGCCAGAAAGCATCTGGTATCTGTATGCCTAAAACCAAATTAGGAGCCTAATATCAGGAAAGGGCAGAAAAGGGATGGAAAGAAAGAAAAGTTTTATATTAAACAATTCCATTGTTCCAGTGATCTGAAATTAAATAGCTTGTCTCTGTATGTAATAACTAACTCTACAGAGTAGTGTTATTGCAACATAGACTAATTTCTTAATTTTGTTTCAATTAACTTGATTGAGGTGCAAGTGTATTGAAGATATAAGTGTCAGTAAATTTTTTCCCAGTATCTCCTACCTGTCTGATCTATTGTCATTTTTTAAAATGTAAAGTCCTACAGACAATAGAAACCAGCTGGTGCCTGATAACTAAGAGGAGTTGAAGTGACAAACAATTCCTTAGGGGTGTTGTGATTGGTGTTTGTCAGAAAAGCGTTGCCATGTAGAAGATGAATTGAGAAGGAAGGTTGACGTGAGGGTGGCACTTGTCTCTTTTTTATATTTTATAAAATGATAGAAACACTCTCTTTCTGGAATTGTGAACTTATGGAAAAGAATCTGATTGATCTCCACATCTTCAGTTACCCTATACAGTCATCCCTCAGTATCCACGGGGAATTGGTTCCAGGACCCCCCGCGGACACCAAAATCCGCGGATGCTCACGTCCCTTATATAAAATGGTGTAGTATTTGCATATAACCTATGCACATCCTCCTGTATACTTTAATCTCTAGATTACTTATAATACCTGATACAATGTAAATGCTATGTAAATAGTTGTTATACTGTATTGTTTAGGGAATAATGACAAGAAAAGAAAGTCTGTATATGTTCAGTACAGATGCAACCATCGTAGCTCTTCTGGGAACGCTGATGCTGCCTCGGCATCAGCTGATGCCGAATCTCCCGTGGTGTTTAAGTTCTTGAGGCTGTAGCGCTTTACATAGCTAGCCAGCCATCCCTTACTAGCCTTAAACTCCTTCCTCTCGCTCACAACACAAGTAGCGAACGAACGAGATGCAAGGCGAATAATGCTCAAACAATGAGTGCTGGAGAGAGACTGAGGATCTGTGAAATGGCAGAAGGCTACAGCAGGGTATGCCTACTCATCACTTCATTCGTGTGGATTCAGCGTGGTGCTCGGTGCGTGGCAAATTCAAGTTATGCTTTTTGGAACTTTCTGGAATTTTTCTTTAGAATATTTTCGATCCACGGTTGGTTGAATCCGCGGATGCGGAACCCGCGGATACAGAGGGCCGACTGTATACCATAGAGTTAATTAATATTCAGCATAACTGTTTTTGGAAAATGTGCTTTTATTGGATACAAAAAAAAACTTGAGAAAGCTACACATTAATGCAATTATATTGAAATGTGTAATTATTGCATTCTTGATGAAACATTTGCCTTTGCCCTAATTTTAAGTCTCAGAATCTCAAACGGCCTATAGATTGGCAAGATTTAGTTCATGTTTTCCATTACAAAAATATCATGGCTTTATTCTTTAAAATGGATGTTTTTTATCAACCTCTATTTTGGTTACTGCAAACAAGATGGTACTTGCACAATTTTTTTCAAGTTTTCAACTTTCGGTACTATTCTTGCACATTTTATTTAGTGCAACATACGAAAGCAGTTAGAGTGAAGCTCAAAATTACAATGTGCAGAGTGTCACACTAAATGTCACATTACTGTGTGGTGAACAAAGAAGTACTGCAATGGATAACATGCTGTTCATTCATCTGGCACTATTCCTTCTTATTGATTATTCAGCCACAATTCTGATGCTAATGGACAAATCAAAATATTCCAGTAATTTAACCCATTCAATGCACTGAATTAAATTAACCCCCCCCCATTTATTTTTTTTATATCAAGAAGGCCATAGAAGATTGTTCAGCAGGGGGAACATGAATAATCTGGAGCAGGTCAGTATTAGGAGGAGGTATTATAAGTTGCCCAAGGGTTGATAAATCCCCAGGGCTGTCGTGTGAAATCTATCCTTGGCTGCTAATGAAAGCAACGGAGGAGACAACAGGGGCCCCGACACAGATTTTTTTGTATCACTACCAGCCACAGGTGAAGTGCCAGAAGACTGCAAGATAGCGAATATTGATTGTTCCTGTATATAAGAGGGACAGCAGAGATGAGCCAATTAACTAGGCGCTGAGCCTTGTGTCAGGAAGAGGGAAATTGCTAGAGAATAGGTAGATAGATAGATACTTTATTCATCCCCATGGGGAAATTCAACATTTTTTCCAATGTCCCATACACTTGTTGTAGCAAAACTAATTACATACAAAACTTAACTCAATAAAAATATGAATGAATAGGATTTATGTACATTTGGAAAGGCAGGAACTGATCAGGAATGGTCAGATTGCTTTGTGCAGAGTAGATCCTCTCTCACATGGTTATGTTTTTGAGGAGGTAACTTTAGAAGACTGATAAAAAGCAGTGAGATGTTGTCTCTAGGCTTTAGATAAGGCATTTTATAAAGTTCTGCATTATGGGTTGGTTCAGAACCCATGTGGGATCCAAGGTGAGCTGGTTAATTAGATACAAAATATGACTGGTCATAGATGGCATAGGTGCTGGGAGTATGTTTTTCTGATTGGAAATCTGTGACCAGTGGTGTACTGCTGGGGCTCTTGTAATGTATGTTAATGATTTGTATGGGAATGTAGGCTATATGATTAGTAAATTTGCAGATGACATGAATATCAAGGTTATTTATGCCTATAGTGGAATATAGATCTTATGGAAAGTTGGCAGAGCATTGGCAAATGAGGCTTAATCTCAACAAGTGCTAGGTGACAAATAGTTGTAGCTCTAGTTAGGCCACACTTTGAGAATTATGTTCAATTCTGGTCACCTCATTTTCGGAAGAATGTGTATGTTTTAAAGAGGACGCAGAGCAGATTTACCAGGATGCTGCCTGGATTAGAGAACATGTTTTATGAGGAAAGGTTAAACAAGATAAGGATTTTCTCTTTGGAGTGAAGGAGGATGGTAAGCTAAAGGACCTGTTACTATGCTGTACGATTCTTTGACTGTATGACTCAATGAACATCTGAAGGCTTACAAACTTTAGTTTCATTCTTCCAGTTGTCTTCAATGTATCTTAGTCAATGAGGTGAAATTGATATTTGGAAATTCCATTGCTGGGATTTAAATATCTGTGCTAAAAATTCAAACACTGCTTTGTGTTGACAAATAACTTAAGGAATACTGGCCATTCTACTATGAAATGTCTCTAGTATTGAATACTTTACTTCTAATCTCAATGAAAAACCTGAATCTTAATACTAAATGATGAAACTATGAGAAGAAAGTTGCCTGTGGTTCTTTGGAGAAACAGTGAAAGATTTGTTTTTATCCACATTCATTAGCATTTAAGTGGTTATCATTTCAAAAGACTTGTCCTGGGCCCGGCATGTAAGTGCAGTTATGAAGAAAGCACAACAGCGCTTCTACATCCTTAGGAGTTTGGAAAAGTTCTGCATGGCATCTAAAACTTAGACAAACTTCTATAGATGTGTGGTGCACAGTATATTGACTGGCTGCATCACAGCCTGATACGGAAACACACATGCCCCTGAAAGGAAAGTCCTACAAATATAGCCCAGACCATCATGGGTAAATCCCTTCCCGCCACTGAGCACCTCTATACGGAGCATTGTCGCAGGAAAGCAGCATCCATTACCAGGGATCCCCACCACTCAGGTCATACTCTATTCTCACTACTGCCATTTGGAAAAACCTACAGGAGCCTCAGGACTCACGCCACTAGGTTCAGAAACAGTTATTACCCTTCAACCATCAGGGCCTTGAACTAAAGGTGATAACTTCACTCAGCTTTACTTGCCCCATCACAGAAATGTTCCCACAAGCAATGGACTCCCTTTCAAGCACTCTTCATATTGTATTCTCGAAATTTATTGCTTATACATTTATTATTATTATTTCTTTGTGTATTTGCAGTTTGTTGTCTTTTGCACATTGGTGCAGTCTTTTCATTGATTCTATTATGTTTATTGGGCTTATTGAGTATACCCACAAGAAAATGAATCTCAGGGTTGTGACATATTTGTACTTTGATAATTTACTTTGAACTTAAACAAATAACACACAAGTTGTATATATTCCTCACATATCACTAAAATCCAAAAAGAAAAGTGATTCTTCAATGACAGAGAAGAAATTTGCCAGAAGACTCAGAATATTTTGACAACTTGGCAAAGTAGATCAAGAATTTAAAAAATAAAGGCATGATATGAGAGTAGATGGTTGAGAAACATTACCTGACCATGAGAGCTTTTTGCAGATGTTTATAGATTTTAAAATATAGTCATTGCAAATGTGTGTCCCTTGCATATAGAGACAGGACAGCTGTCTAATGGAAAATACTACAGGTATTCAGTAATTACTTTTTATTAATAAAATAAATGCAAAACCTGCATCTGTCAATTGTAAAGGACTGAAGAAATTAAGTAAGTTTGAAAATGGATTTCAAAGCACATGATGATGCACATGATGATCAAGGACCTGAAGATCCACATCACAGTTTTGGAAGACAAGCTTTTAAAGATACTCCAGTGCTTTATGGATCCTGAAAAGATCTCTGTGGAATAGCGGGTAGCAAATATGACCCTATTATTTGAGAAAGGAAAGAGGAAGCAAAAAGGCTAAGAGTTCATAGTTTCCTATCATTGTTATGGAATTAATAATGAAAAATGTAATAATAGACCCTTTGGAAAAGTAATAGTTGGATTGAGCATACTAGCATCGATTTTATAAAAACAATAAATCGTGCTTAACTAATCTCCTGACGTAGTGAAGATGGCAACTGTACCAGCATCAGTTTAATTGGAATTTTGAAAGGCTTTCAATTAAAGTTGCATATACGAGGTTTGCCAATAAATTTGGAGGACATGGAATTGATGGTAAACATACAGACTTTGATAGAGAACTCATTACCAGAAGCAAAGGGCAGAAAGCCTGGGATTAGTGGGGTACTGCATGGATAGGTGCTGTTTATTCTAACCTGTGTCATTGATTTGGTTCCGTGAACCAGATGTCACGTTTGCAAGTTTGCTGACAATACTAAACTAGGTGGGATTACAAGTATGGAAAAGAACGTAAAGACGTTTTGAGGGGAGATATGCAGTCGGAGTGAATGGATGAGAATTTGACAGGTGGAATATACTGCAGAAAAATACGAAGTTTTCCACTATGTGAACATAATGGAAAAGCAAGGTATAAAAGTACAGAAGGCAATATGAGGTTCAGCAGGTAATGAGTGATTTAGAGAGTAAACATTAAGTTAGCCTTTTATATAAAAGGATTTGATTACAGGGGTAAGGAACTACAAGTGCAATTTTGTAGAGCCTTAGGGGGACAATACCTTAAATAATGTATAGTTTTGGCCTCCTTACCAAATAAAAGGACATGCTAGAATGAATGCACCTAAGATTGGTTTCAGTCATTACGGGTTTGCCGTATGAGGAGAGATAAGTAAGTTGAGACCGTGTTCTCCCAAGTTTAAAATAAGAGAGGAGTTCTCATCAGACTTAGATTTTGACAATTTTACAAAATTAGACAGGGAACACAATCTGAAAACATGGGGTTAGCTGTTCAATATTGAGAGGTGGAAAATTCTCTTTATTCAGAGGATGGTGAAACTTTGGAATTCTCTATCCTTGAGGGCTATGGTGACTCATATCATTGAGATTATTCAAAATGGACATCCATAGTAAAGTAAACAAGGAATATGATTCAACTTATATTTATTATTGAAGTATGCATGAAGTATACAACCCTGAGGTTCATTTTCCCACGGTCAGCCATGAAACAAAGAAAACAGTGGAACCAGTTTAAAGAAAAACATCAAACGCCCAACACACAAAAAAAAACAAATCGCGCAAGTGGGAAAAAACGAGGGAAAAACACAGAATACAAAAACACCAAATCACAAAGTCGTATCTAGGCATATTCAGTTCACTTCAGCTCAGTTCAGTTCAAATCGGTGCCACGCCATTCACTATCTGGGGGCACCCTAATAAAATTGCATAAAAAGCAGCAAAACAAAAAGGAGTGACCGGATACCAGAAACCCATCATAACATTAACTGTAGAGTCTAATTCACAAACCCTATCAATTAAACTTTGCCTACAACCCAGGACTCCGGCACTATTCTCCTGCAGCATGGACTGAGAGGAAGAGAGAGACTGTTTGTACACAGGCACTTTCCTCTGGGAGCAGTGGGTGTGAGGGAGAGAGAGACTGATCACATGCAGGAAGTGGTGCTGAACAGCTGCCTACCTTCCACTGTTGTCCTTGTTGATGAATCGGTCCAAAAACACATTGTCAAAATGTAGATCACAGACTCCAACAATAGCAGAACCAGATTTGAACAAGAAAGCTGACGTAAACAAAGGGAAAGAGGTAGTTTGTGAACTGTCTGAAGTATGTCGCTCTTGGTCATTTGTTTGCTGGTGTCATCTTGCTTGTGCACATCTATACTCACATCCTTCCACAGATGCGCAGTAGAAAGCATCCTAACATGCTGCATCACTGCTTGGGATAGAAAATGCACTGTGGCCGACATAGAGTTTCTACAATGGATAGTCAAAACTGCTCAATGCATCACCAGCACCAGCCTACCTGTTAACAAGGACATATGTACAGAAAGATGCCAGAAAAGGGCCAGTAACATGAAGGATTGCACCCACCCTGCTCATGGACTGTTTGTCCTACTTCCATCAGGAGGAGGCTAAGTAGCATCCATACCAGGACCACCAGATTGAAAAAACAGTTACTCTCCCCAAGCAGTAAGGCTGATCAACACCTCCATCCACTAACCAACTCTTCCACCCTTCCACCACCACTTTTTACCATTTCCTGTCAGTCACCTTATGTACAGACACTTCTGTGCCTAGAGTCACTTTATGGACATACAATCAATGTATACAGTATAAGCTATTGTGTGTATTTATATTTATTGTGTTTCTTTAATTATTGCATTGTGTTTATTTTTGTGTTGCATCAGATCCGGAGTAACAATTATTTCATTCTCCTTTACGCTTGTGTACTGGAGGTGACTTTAAACAATCTTGAATTTTCTTAATTTTTTTTCTTCTTGGAAGGACATTGTGATAGAAGGTCAGTCATGACCTTCATAAATAGTGAAGCTGGTTCAGAAACAGACGGCCAATTACTGTGCTTTTTTTTTGCATTCTTTTTACCTGTTTTGCCAGGTGATGCATTGTGTTAATGAATATTGTTGATTTGTAGTAAGAATTTGAAGTAATAACTACATTTATCTAAAGAAAACTTGTGTTAATTGTGCAGTGTTGATGTTTACATATGTAAGTTTATGGGGTTAGTGCAGGAAGATGGCACTGATGCTGACTTGCCACAATCCTGTTTTATCAAACATTTTTTTTGATTTCTTTGTCAGAAGAATCCAGGTTTTAAGCTCACTGCACTTCAAAATCACTCAACATGTATAGTGCCTTGATAGCACTCCAGTTTTGCTACTTTAAATGAAAATTAAAACTACCTACAAAACAAAATATCAGGTTAGATAACCTAAAGCTCAATTATAATTTTGCTGCAAAGAGTTCCTTTATGGAGGCAAAATAATTAGGGAGGAAATTCCATACTTTTTGGCCTTGGTGGCTGCGGGCACAGCCTTCAATGGTGGAACAGGTCCATTTCCCAATGATGGAGAGACCAGAATTAGAGTGCAGTTATAGTGCTACAGAGATTATACATATAGAAGGAAAGATAAAAGAGGGATTTAAAACAAAGATGAAAATCATAAATGAAAAATTGGCAAGCACTAGATTGATGGGTGAACAGGATTTGGTGCATGCTTAGACTTTGGCATCAATGGTTTAGTTTAGTCTTAAGCTTCCAAAGAACTGAAGAAAGGAGACCAGTCAGGCATGGATAAAGTAATAAAGCCAGATGAATTGAAAGAGGTTTAGAGTGTGACAGTATTACAGGCAGCAAAAATGGACTTTCTCAATGATAGTATGGTTGTTTGAGGTTCAATGCTTATCACATTTTTATCAAGTATGGTACTAAAGATGATCAAAAAAAAGATAGGATTCACAGAAAAATACACACAAGACTGCCACATAGCCAATTTACAAAAGAGGAAAAATTGTGCGGAAAGTAAATAAAAAGGTAAACAAAAACACATGGAACATGAACTGCAGAATCCCCAAAAGTGAGTCCACAGCTGCAGAGCCTGTTCAGTGGTGACACAAGTGAAGCCAGTCCAGGAGCCTGATGGCTGCATGGCAACAAATGCTCCTGAACCTGGCAGCGAATGAGCCAAGACTCCTGTACCCCCTGCCTGACGATGGTAGTGAGAAGAGAGGGAGACCGGTCAGACATAGGCCGACATTACTGAACATCTGTTCGTTTTCTGCTCTCATTCTTGAATATTTTAAGCTTGCCTAATTTTGAAAAATATTTAATCTTATATTTATTAATTTATTTTTGTTAATGTTATCTTATGTGTTGTGTTTAAGTATACTTGGTCCTGACGAACATTATTTTATTTGGCAGAATACATGTGCATGGTTGAATAGCAGTGAACTTGACATAAATGTGAAATAGGAGGGGTCTGTTAGATATAAAGGAACAGATGCTAGATATCATAATTGTTAATTAATTGACTTTGATTCGATAGATAAGAATATAAATCTGAAAAATAAGCAAAGAACTGGGAACACCCATCAAGCCAGACAGCATTATGGAATCATAATGGCATTTCAAGTTAAAGACCCTTCGCAGACCAAAAAAATGTATTGTAATCTATATAAAAATAAATTTAGAAGCTATCAGTTAGTTTAGAATGGATAATTCCAATACACTGAGTCACATATATTAGGACAAAGGAACACACTCAGGAATTATAATATCTTTTCTGATGATTTGTGATATTTAATCAGTTATTTTTCATTAATAGTGATTGGAAAATTCTCTCCTTTGCTGCCATCTGGTGGAAAACCAGTGTAAGTTGTTACATTGAAGCTTTTGGGTTCTTGTGCATTCATTTTAGGAAAAAATTGAGAGAGTAGAAAAAATAAAGCTGTTCTGCAGTCACTCTGGATAAAATAGATTCAGACCACTGGGAGAGCAGTTGGAAGGAGAAGGTCATTAAGATATGATAGGGAAGAAAGCGAACTATTTTTCACTTAATTAGAATATGCAGACGGCCTGGATTCGTGCCTTCTCCCTCCCAACATTTTATGAGGAGGGTAGATAGATGAGAAGAGTAATGAAGAAGGAAAACAGTGGAGTATGTGGTGAGAGTGGGATGACTCTTGGCAATGCAAGAGCTTATACAGCATAAAATCCCATTTTCTTCTGTAGTAAAGTGACTTGCACTGTGAAAGTGGAGGGAAGGCAGCCTTGCAGATTGGTAGAAAAGTGAGGGATATAAAATGCTACCAAGAGGAAAGAAACTGAAGGCAGATGAGTTGCTTATGTTGGACTGGGAAGATTAAAGATTGGAAAGCTGGATTTGGAATGATATTAGCAGCTTACAAATGACTGTGGGAACAGAACCTAGAATCAGAATCAGATTTATTATCACTGACATAGGTAGTGAAAATTGTTGTTTTGAGGCTATCGAGTGCAAGACATGAAAATTACTGTAAGTTACAAAATAAATAATTGTAAATAAGATGAATAATGAGGTTGTATTTCTAGACCGTTCAGAAATCTAATGACAGAGGAGAAGAAGCTGTTCTTTAAACTGGGTGTGGGTAAACCTGGCATTTAAAACAGTAGTCCCATTTTTAGTTTTTGTTTGCAGAATGTTTTACCTTGGTTATACTGGTTCGCATGACTAAGTAGCCCATAGTCTTTTCCATTTGAATTTGGTTTTCCTGTGTCAATTGACATTCATCTAGAATTTGCTGCCAAAACGCTAGTGTTTAATCACACATTAATCTTAATGTACAACTTGTCCAACAGCCTGAGGCTTGGAGGTAGTGCATAACTCGTGGTGGACAGTTTGTGCTGTTCCTTGAAAATATTACAATCAAAAGAACAGCAGGTGCTTAAAAATTTAAATAGATATGATAGGTGCTATAGGGTCAGAACTGATGAAAGGTCTCAGACGGAGATGTTAACTTTCCACAGATGCATACTGACCCACTGAATTTTTCAGCATTTTGTTTTTATTGTAAAAGTGGTAACCTATTTCCAACCTTCCCTTGAATTTTGTCACTTACAAGCTCATTATAGAAAGATATAACTGGTAGTTAATTGTACATTATTTTTCATTTTGTGATAATTATTACTGCAATGTCAATCAATCTTTCTAGTCTAAATGATTCATTCCCGAATGTAGTATTCTTGCGGGGATTTTTTTTTAAAGTTGTTTTTCTTAATCTTTGTTTCTTTTAAAACCTTGCAGGAGGCAGACAGTGTAGAAGAAGAACGCAGATCCCAGCCACGGAGGTAAGAACCGTCACTTAATTTTAACCCATCTATTTTTATTAATTTTTTGTTAAAAACAATTGAATTTGTCTGATAAGCCTTGATATTTTCAGAAATGATAGAACACTAATTTAGGACTTTAGTAATTATGTTTCTAAAATAATTATTCCCAATGGCTTTTGCCCTCTATCTAAAAGTTAAATCCTTCTTAAAATTTTAACCTTCAATAACATGATGGTGGCTGTTGGGTTGCAAACAGTTTTTATTCTTGTTTAACTTGAGGGGAAATAGTCCCTTTGCTACATGTGAACATAAAAATTTAGTCCTAAAATTATAAGGCAGTCCATGAGGGCGGCATGGTAACATTGTTTTTAGTGTAATGATTTACAGTGCCAGTGATTGGAAGATTGGGGTTCAGTTTGTGCCGCTTATCTGTAAGAGTTTGTATATTTTCCCTGTGGCCAAGTGGGTTGATGGTGCCAAAAGCATGGCAACACTGTTGGGCTGCTCCCAGCACAATTGCCGGAGTGTATTGGTTGTTGATATAAATGGCACATTTCACTGTATGCTTTGACGTACATGAAGCTAATCTTTAATGATGACAGGTAAGTTGCAGTAAATGGTTTTTAGACATGATTGCTTGATAATTAAAAGGACTTCTGATACCCATGTTATTTCCTTTTTGTGAAAACCTATTGATCTTCATAACTTTAAACAATTACGTCAAAGGTTAATTTGTTCTCTCATCACTTTAGAAACAGTCAACAACTGTGTTAAGCCAATTTTCATCCAACCTTGCAGTATAATAGAGAAGGCAGCAGAGTCGCAGAGGAGAAGGTACTGCTACAGGGATATCATATGGCTGCAGTAGCCCACATTGACTGTGCTCTTCAAGTTTCAGTTCACTACCTCTAGGTGGTGCCTAAATACATTCAAATTCTTGTGGAAGGGAAGGATGTGCATAATGATGTAAAAATCACAAACAAGGACCATTTATTCTTTTGGAGATGTCTCTCGTAATTGACATCTTTCATGGTGAGGATCATAGGAAATTTTTCAATGCCAGGTGCACTAGAATTATCTGTATGTGGCCCCATCACATGAGGCACAAGGCTGTCTTGAGGATTTGGAAGACAAAGCGACACTAAAGTTATTCAGAAAAACTATATGGCCTTTACTGTTTTGGAGAGATGTTGTTGTAAGTTTTTAAAACGCCCTTAATTCACTCAGTGTGCACATGTTAGTAAGCTATGGCTTATTGTGGAATCTGTGTAGGTGGAGATACTGCTGTGAAACAAGTCAGTGCTTGCAGTGGTTAAAATCATTTGGCTCCAGGCATCAATGCAAGTGATCAGTGATGGAGTTTGGTAAGAATGAAAGTATTGAATTTGAAACGCAGATTACAAGATTTTCTTGTCTGACTCAGGATAATAGCTTTACTTTGGCCCAGAAGGAAAATTGGTCTTGAAACCTACCTTGACTCTTCCAGCACCAACTTGAAATTATCATAGTGTTTTTAACATAACTAAATGATTTGGGGCACTTGTCAAGAGTGTTATCAAATAAAGTTGACATCAAATCACATTAGTGAAATTTTTGGATGTGTAACCAAAAGCTTGGTTTAAGAAGACTTAGCATCTAAGAAAAAATGGGGATGTTGTGGTAGGCAATTCCTGAGCTTGGAGCTTTAATGCCAGTGGCAGATCAATGTTGGGATAATCTAGGAGCCGAATTAAAGCTGCAGAACAATTGCAGATGAATAGAGATTGGAGGAGGTTACAAATAAGAAGAGTCGAGGGCATTGTAGGTTTTGATAAATAGGCTGAGAATTTAAATTTGGTTCTTATTTGGGCAATAGCCACAATGTAGATCAATTAGCATAAGGTATAATATTGTGTTTGCACAATTTTGGTATTTATTTGAAGTAAATTGCAAAATAAAGTATACAATGCTAGCTAGATGGTAATAAGAATGTTCAGCCTTGTGCCCTCTCTCCTTTATTCCTTCCTCTGCAGTTCTCTAATGCCTGAAGTGCATGACGTGAATAAAATAAACTTTCTATTCTGAAATGAAGTTTGACTGTCTGTAGGGCATCATTTAGAAGGAAGAATAAGGAGGCCATGTGCTCATTTGATAACGATGTTGTGGAGCAAAAGGATCTTGCACTACAGATTACTGTATTATTGAATTGACTTACATCCTTCACATACATGAGGAGTAAAAATCTATGTTACGCATCCGTCTAAATGTGCAACCAGAGTAATTCATATTAATTTATAATAAATAGAACAGTCAATGTAATATCGAGTACACTCAAATCAGTGTGAGTTGAATCAGTCTGATCGTCTGGTGGAAGAGGCAGTCCTGGAACCTGTTGGTCCTGGCTTTTATGCTGCGGTACCGTTTCCTGTTTCAGGTAGATGGAGCATGTCAGCCTGGGAAGGCAGTCCATCTAAGAGAGGAAAAACTGATTTCAAACCTCCACTGCCTTGCGGCCATGCCCACTTACGGGAAAGACTTCGGGAGCAAACCCTGAGGACAAATCCGAAGCTGGAGTCCGATGTTGCCTTCAACCTCATTCTGGCAACTCCTGCGATGACACTGGTGCCAAGCTGTATCGGTCCTTGCCCTTGGACAACATCAGTGGCATGGAGAGGGGAGACTTGCTGCATGGGTAACTGCTGGTCTTCCATACAACCTTGCCCAGGCCTGCACCCTGGAGAGTCCAGGCGCAGCTCCATGGCCTCACCATTTCCTGGATGGTAGCAGCTGGAATAGGTTGGGGGTGACTCAGGTCCCCAATGATCCTACTGGCCCCTTTTACACACCTGTCCTTGTAAATGTCCTGAATCGTGGGAAAGTCACAACTACAGATGCACTGGGCTGTCAGCACTATTCTCTGCAGAGTCCTGCTATTAAAGGAGGTACAGTTTCCATACCAGGCAGTGATGTAGCCAGTTGGGATCCTCTCAATTGTGCCACTGTAGAAAGTTCTTAGGATTTGGGGGCCAATACCAAACTTCCTCAACCGTCTGAGGTGAAAGAGGCATTGTTGTTGCTTTTTCACCACACAGCTGGTGTGTACAGACCATGTGAGGTCCTCGGTGATGTGGATAATGAGAAACTTAAAGCTGTTTACCTTCTCCATCCCAGATCCATTGATGTCAATAGGGGTTAGCCCGTCACCATTCCTCCTGTAGTGCACAACCAGCTGCTTTGTTTTTGCACTAACTTGGTTAATCGAGAAAGTGCCAGTTAGCCACAGGCATTTGTTTCCAAGTGGCTAGATTTGAAAAGCAGATAAAATAATAATAAACTTGTATAAAAGTGTAGTTAGATTATTTAGCTGGTTATTTGCATGGAATTATAGAAGAGTTGAAATTCTATACCAGTTATTAGTTTGAATGTATAGAATCTGAATAATTGCCCTACAAGTCATAAGCTTTTTTTTTATACTGCAAGTCAGTTGTTTATTTGATGTGATGGTGCAGTGATTATGAAAGAATTTATCTCAAAATAAATAATTAAATCCTGTTGCTTATGTTGCCTGAAAAACTTTAAAGACTGTGGTTCTTTGCCAATAAGTTCCATTTATGATGCTTTTCAAATAGTCATTAAAGTGACCTTTCTGCCTTAGTTAAATGGATTGAAGTGACAAAATAATTAAGTAAATTCTTGAACTCCCCATTGTTTAGTTTCATTTAGCACTAACAGATCATTTCATCGTAACCTTTTTCTGCATTTGAGCCCGTCTTCAACTCTTACTCATCAAGTCCTATTCATATTTTATGTACACTGTGGCCACTTTAGGCACATCTGCTCATTAATGGAATTTTATAATCAGTCAATCATGTGGAAGCAAGTCAATACATAAAAACTTGCAGATATGGTAAAGAGGTTCAGTTGTAGTGACCAAACATCAGAATGAGGAAGAAATATGATCTAGGTGACTGTGACTGTGGATTAATGAGTTAGAAACATAGAAAAGATACAGCACAACACAGGCTCATCAGCCCACAAAGCTGCGCCGAACATGTCCCTACCTTAGAACTACCATAGCCCTCTATTTTTCGAAGCTCCATGCAGCAGGAGTCTCTTAAAAGACCCTATCGTTTCCGCCTCCAACGCCACCCCCAGCTGCCCATTCCACGCACTCACCACTCACTGCATTAAAAACATACCCCTGACATCTCCTCTGTACCTACTTCCAAGCACCTTAGAACTATGCCCTCTCATGCTAGAGTTGATATGAGTATCTTGTAAATTGTTGATCTCCTGGGATTTTCATGCACACCAGTCTACAGAGTTTACATAGAATGGTGCAAAGAACAAAAAAAAATCTAGTGGGCTGCAGTTCTCTGGGCAAAAACACCTTGCTAATGAGAGAGGTCAGAAGAGAATGGCCAACTGGTTCGATCTGACAGGAAGGCAACAGCAACTCTAATAACAATGTGTTACAACAGTGGTATGCAGAAGAGCATCTCCAAATGTACAGTATGTCGAACCTTGAAATGGGTGGGCTACAGTAGCAGAAAACCATGAACATGCACTCAGTGGCTACTTTATTAGGACAGGAGGTACCTAATAAAGTGGCCATTGAGTATATCTTTAAGCGTATATGATTTTTATTCACTTTTGCTTCCTATGTTAGTCCTTATAGTTTCAAACATTTTTCTCGCATCTCATTATTGACTAACTAATTAAATTATATGTGAGTGCTCGCCCTTCAAAGGTATGTACAGTCGGCCCTCCGTATCCACGGGGGTTTGGTTCCAGGACCCCCCCACCCTGCGGATACCAAATTCCGCGGATGCTCAAGTCCCATATATAAAATGGTGTAGTATTTGCATATAACCTACGCACATCCTCCCATATACTTTAAATTATCTCTAGATTATTTATAATACCTAATACAATGTAACTGCTATGTAAATAGTTGTTATACTGTATTGTTTAGGGCAGGGGTCACCAACCTTTTTTGCACCGTGGACTGCCCGACGGTGGGGGTGTTATAGGTGTACAGGTGACAAGTCAACTATAAGTGGCTAATACACTCAATTTCATTTCTAAAAGGGTTTATCTAACAAATTTAATATTAAACACACAGTGCATATTTTCCTCGCATGAATATAGTGATAAGTCACTTATAAGTCAATAGCATCATAATATTTTAAGTAACGTTTGGGTATTAAACACACAGTGCATATTTTCCTCGTATGAACATGTAAAATCATTGCAATACACCAATATCGCTGAATCAGTGGGAGTTTTGGGCTTGTTTCCCTGCAACAGGACAGTCCCATTGAGGGGTGATGGGAGGCAGCCGATACTCGAAGGGGGTTCCTTATGTCCAGTCTATTCCTCAATTTAGTTTTCACTGCATTCATTGCAGATCACCCCGCTTCGCAGAGATATGATGTTGGAAATGGAAGCAACGTTTTCAGTGCTTTTGTAGCTATCTCAGGATATTCAGCCTTGACTTTGATGCAGAATGCTGGCAGAGATGTCACGCCAAACATACTTTTCAGCCCACTGCCATTTGCAAGCTCGAGGAGTTGATCTTCTTCCAGTGCTGACATGGATGATTCACTGGCGACATTCACAAATGGGTCACGGACCCATTCCTTTGCATGTCTTGGTTCATTTGTGGTTGGGAAGTAACACTCGAATTCTGTCGAGGGTGAAGATAGGTGATCGCGCACCAGCTGTGAGAAGGATAGTGCAGTCTCAGTCTCTCCCAAAATCTCAGCTATTGTTGGGAACATGTTAAATATGCCCCTGCCTACTCGCCGTCCCCACAGTTCCAGTTTGGCTTTCAAAGCAGACATTTTATCTGCCAACTTGAAGACAGTTGTAATTCTCCCCTGAAGTGACAAATTGAGTTCATTGAGCAGGTTGAAGATGTCACACAGATCAGCAAGTTTTGCTATCCATTCCTCGTCACTGAAGTGTGCTACCAGTGGTGATTTTTTTCCTGAAAGAAATCTCTGTAGCGGCGCTCTTAATTCAAAAACTTTGGCCAGGACTCTCCCCCTTGATCGCCACCTGACTTCAGTGTGTAAGAGAAGGCATTTGTGCTCTGCATCCATTTCCTCGCAAAGCTGCTCAAACAGACGTGAGTTGAGGGCTTTGGCTTTGATGGGATTGATAACTTCAACAATGTCACTCAATACACTGTTAAGATCAGGTGACATTTTCCGGCTAGCCAGCATTTCCCTGTGTATGACACAGTGTGTGCACTGGCATTCAGGAACATCCTCTTTGACACGGGTAGTGAAACCAGACAGCCGTCCAGTCATAGCTGCAGCTCCGTCTGTGCCTATTCCAACACAGAATGACCAGACCAGTTTACTTGACATGCAGTCTCAGAGCAGCAGCATTTGTGGAGGTGGTGGCTCTCAGTACTTGCATCTGTCCCACTTGCTCACATTTTTTCTGCTCAAAAAACTCAACAGGTTTGTCTTTAAGTGCAGGGTGCTTGGACTCAAGGTGCCAAAGCCGTTTTGGGGGCTTCATTGCCTCATTAGACAGTTTGTCTCCACATATCACACACAAGGGGCTTGGAGTGTGTGAGTCACCGGTTGCATTAAAGCCATATTTTATATATGACTCGTTGTATTTTCTGTTGAAGGAAGCTTTTTTTTTGCAGTCTTGGCCTCAGCTGTCTCTGCGTTATCATCATCGTCAGGCCTTTTATGTCCCCTACCACCTCTTCCAAAGAAACTCTCAAGCGACATTTGTTTTTTACTCATCGAGTAGTTGTAGGTTAATAACCCACTGATGACCTTGCATGCGTTCAAGTTCAACAGTGGGTGTGGCAAGGAATGAGGAAAGGTGCAGCTGACTCATATCGTTTCACATCGCCAAATCATATTGTTTCCTCGTGGCCCGGTAGCACATACTTTGCGGCCTGGTACCAGTCCGCGGCCCGGTGGTTGGGTACCACTGCTTTAGGGAATAATGACAAGAAAAAAAAGTCTGTACGTGTTCAGTACAGATGCAACCATTGTAGCTCTTCTGGTGATCTTTAAGTTCTTGAGGCTGTAGCGCTTTACATAGCTCGCCAGCCATTCCTTACTAGCCTTAAACTCTTCCCCTTGCTCACAACACAAGTAGCGAACAAATGAGACGCGAGGCAAACAATGCTCAAACGACGAGTGCTGGAGAGAACTTCCGGATTTTTTTTAATCCCGATCCGCGGATACAGAGGACTGACTGTTTTCAACTTATACTGTGAATACGCATTACCTAATACCTAATACGCATTACCTAATACCTAATACGGTACCTAATACCGCCCATGAGTCATCTTTAGTCTTTCCTGTCCATAATTCAGCGTGACATATTGCAGTGTTTTCTTAACTTGTCTCTTAAATTAAGTTACAAAGTCTTTGTATATTTTTGGGGGAACTAACTAGTGTGACAGGTGAGAGTATATTCAAGGATGATATTTTTATGCACTTCTGGAAAGCATTCATCAAATCTTATGAGTTGGTTAACACAAAGTAGAGTATGGGTTTGGCACGTGCAGTGTAGAATGTGCAGAGGGATATCCACAGATTAAGTGAAGATTCAGAACTGTGGCAGCTGGTCTTTACTGTAAGAAAGCAAGAGAATATATATATTTCAACTCAAGAGGCTGATGTGAATGGAAAGTGTTTAGGAATTGTTAATGAGTAGAGATTTGCAGGTTGGGGGTTGGAATTAAGTGGGTGGGTTGAGCAAGTTCATAGATCACTGAAATCTAGTGGATAGGAATGTTTAGAAAAAGCCTTTCAATCTTAGGTTTTCTTTCAAAAGCAGTAAAATTTGTGCCTTTAGGAGGTCTAGTTATTCCCAATGTAGTCTAAAGCATATAGTTCTGGGAACTGCATGCCAGAAAGGAGATTGGCCATGGCTGAGATACCGCATAAACATGAAATAGTACCACAGCTATAAGGATTGAATTGAACACAATTTGTATAAATTTCTTGTTCACTTGAGCACGGAAGATTGAAGTGGTGAACTAACTGAGGTTGAAGGTAAAAGGTTTGATAATATAGATGGTGAAAAGCAATTTTTTTATTAATGGGAGAATTTAGAACAAGAATCAGAATTGCAACAGCATTGAGTCTGTGTCCGCTCTGTAAAGAGTAATCTACTAAATACCATTCCTTTGCACTCCCCCATAGCTCTGTGATTCTATTCTTTCAGAATGTTGCAATGGAATCTGCTCCCACAATTGTTGCACTCTGGACCCTGACTATGCAATGTGTTTTTAAAGAACTAATTTTCCCATGTAACTTTAAATTCTTTTGCCAGTCAGTATCAATCTATGACCCTTTAGTTCATTAACCCTTTACCAATGGAAACAGCTTCCCTCTACCTACTCTGTCTGTGCTGTTAAAGATTTTAAATTTCTTTATCAGATCTCTACATAATCCTGTCAGTTCCGATGAGAACACCCTAGCAGCTTCAATCTATGCACGTAACTAAAATCCCTCATTCCTGACATTGTTTCAGTAAATCCTTTTTGCATCCTCTCTAAAGCCTTTACATCTGTCCCAAAATATGGCAACTAGGACTTGATGATGAACTGCAGTTATAACTGAATCATTATTTGAAAAAGCTACTTTCTGTTTTTTTTCTTGTGTACTGTACACAGTACATTTCTTTATGAAGAGAAGTGTCCTGAATGCATTTCACCCACTTTTTCCAATCTGCCTTGACACATCAACAAACTATGCATCTATGCCTCCAGTTGTCTTTTAAATTTTTTTTATTGAATTTTCAAATAGGTTACAGAAAGAAAAAAAAATTATCAACCCTTCCCCCTCGCCTTAACCCCTCCCCCCTAACATATCCCTGTAGAAAAAAAAGAGAAGAAAAAAGAAAGAAAGAATGCCTGGATATCGGAAGATCCCCACATGCTCCACGGAGTTCATAATAGCTTTAATATGTATATTTATTTCTTTCCCCAGATAACCAATAATTTTATCTTCGGAGCACCTATATATTTAATCGTATTTTTTGTAAATAAGGGTGCCAAATTTTCAGAAATATTTCATATTTATCTCTTAAATTACAAGTAATTTTTTCGTGGAATGCAGATAAAAATTTCTTTCTTCCAACTATTTATACTTAAGTATGAATCCAATTTCCAAGTAACTGCAGTAGCCTTTTTGGCTACTGCCAATGCAATTTTTTTGAATTCTTTCTGATATTTATTCAATTTGGATTTCGATTTTATCCCTTCAATATCGCCTAGTAAAAATAATGCTGGATTATGTGGAAGTTGTATTCCAATAATTTGTTCCAGTAAAACTCTTAAATTTATCCAAAAAGGTTGAATTTTAAAACAAGACTAAATAGAGTATAAAAAAGTACCAATTTCTTGATTACATCGAAAACATTGATCAGATAAATTTGAGTTTAAGCTATTTATTTTTTGTGGTGTAATATATATTTGATGTAAAAAGTTATATTGTACTAATCTTAGTCGAACATTTATTGTATTTGTCATACTGTCAAGACATAATCTTGACCAACTCGTTTCATCAATTTTAATATTCAAATCAGTTTCCTATTTTTGTCTTGACTTATGAATTCTTTGTTTAATTGCCTGTTTTTGAATCAAATTATACATACAAGAAATAAATTTTTTAATTTTTCCTTTATGAATTAAAGTTTCTATTTCAATAGGTTTCGGCAATAACATTGTTTGACTCAGTTTATCTCTTAAATAAGCCCTTAATTGGAAATAACAGAAAAGAGTGTTATTATTTATATTTATTCTTTAATTGGTCAAATGACATTAATATACCTCCTTCAAAACAGTCTCCTATATATCTAATCCCTTTGTGAAACCAGTTATATAAAAGTTGATTATCCATTGTAAAAGGGATAAGTTTATTTTGAATTAAAGGTCTCTTTGCTAATAAATGTTGATGATGAGATAAAGAAATCTTTATCTTATTCCATAAATCAATCAAATGTTTTAGTATAGGAGATTCTTTCTTTTCTCGTATCCATTTAGATTCCCATTTATATATAAAATCTACTGGTATATTTTCTCCTATTTTATCTATCGTAGATTCCGGACTACAGAGCGCACCTGATTAAAAGCCGCTGGCTCTAATTTTAGAAATAAAATCAATTTTTTACTTGTAAAGGCCGCACCGGATTTTCGGCTGCAGGTGTCCCACGTTGTAGTATGAGATATTTACACAGAAAGATATTACACGTGAGGATTTTTTAACTTTTAATTAAATCCATATGGTAACAAAAACAAATACATATTGCAAATGCTTTTTTTCGAACCGTGCCCGTAACGCGGCTACTTTTAAATATACGTTGCGTATACTTCTTTACTGAACAACATTCCAATATCTCCTAACGACTGGTAAAAAATATATATACTGCAGCCTACCAGGAAAAGTTATTGATCGCCTTTAACTTAAAAGCAGCGTTTTCGCTCCGCTGCTCCCCCCCCGCCGTCCCGTTTTATCGCAAACGGCATTTAAAAGCAGCGTTTCGCTCAGATCTAATGCCGCTCCGTCGCTCGCCCCCTCCTTCCCGTTTATCGCAAACTGGTATCCCACAAGACGCGGCGAAACCGGGTGTGACGTCATAGCATCCCGCGATGTAGTACAGAAAACAAATATAGTTAAAACTCTTCTAACTTTAACTAGAAAATGAATTACTAAGCGAAAATATTATAAACTAAATAACTGCCATAAAGGCAGCACAATGCTTTTCTTCGAGTGTTTTCCATGTTGATGAGGGTGAGTACAAATGACTGATTTACAATAATTTAATTGTGAAAGTGCGCTTGATTTATCGTACAATTTCATTGGACCTCTGTGAACTACTCATCAATTTTATTGGTCTACTGTTACGAGGCAAAATGTTTTCGGCGGCATGAAAAAAAATCATGTATTAGCCGCTCCGTTTTAAAGGCCGCAAAGTTCAAAGCTGTTCAAAATGTGGGAAAAAAGTAGCGGCTTAAAATCCGGAATCTACGGTAATTCTATTCTAATCCATGTCAGTTTATCTTCATCAAAAAAAGATGCAATAAATCTGAGTTGATTTGCTTTGTAATAATTCTTAAAATTTAGTAATTGTAACCCTCCTAGGTCAAATTTCCATGTCAATTTTCCAACGATATTCTTGACATCTTAGCTTTCCAAAGGAATTTCCTCACACATTTATTTAACTCTTGAAAAAACTTATGCGGTAATTGTATTGGTAGTGTTTGGAATAAATATTGTAATCTAGGGAATATATTCATTTTTACAGCATTGACTCTACCTATTAATGTTATTGGTAACATCATCCATTTATCAAGATCCTCTTGAATTTTTTTCAATAATGGCAAATAATTTAATTTATATAAATTCTTTATATCATTATCAACTCTTATACCTAAATACTTTATACCATTTATTGGCAATCTAAATTGAGTTATTAATCGACATTGACTATAATCTCCTTTAGTAAGGGGTAGAATTTCACTTTTATCCCAAATTATTTTGTACCCTGATATTTTCCCATATTCTTCCAATCTAGAAGATAATTTACGCAACGAATGCAATGGGTTAGTTAGATAAATCAGAACATCATCAGCAAATAAATTAATCTTGTATTCCTCCTGATTAACTCTGAAACCCATAATATCTGAGTCAGTTCTAATTAATTCAGCTAATGGTTCTATCGCCAACACAAATAAAGCAGGTGATAATGGACAACCTTGGCTAGTTGACCTTGTTAACTGAAATGATGTTGAAATTTGGCCATTTGTCACCACTTTAGCTTGAGTCCGAGGCTTCTTCATGGTGGCCGGCCCGGCTTGTACTGTCTTCAAAGTAGTAGTTTTCTTCTTGTGTCTGTTTAGGAGGCATATCTAAGGAAAATCCTGAGTAGTTTAGACGTAGTTTTTAGAAAATATTTACTAACTTTTCTTCACTTAAACATTAATTTATTAGTTTTTTACGGGAGAGCTGGATTTCCACGTCTCGATCCTACGTCATCACGTGATGTCCCCCCACCTCCAGTTGTCTTGTACACATTTTATAAGTGTACGCACTAGGTTTTATATTCCCTCTTATTTTGTTCCTATCAAAATATTTCACATTATGTTTCCTAATACTATATTTTATCTGTTGCCCATCTACCCAATCCACCTGCCTGTCCATATCTGTGAAGTTTGAAACAATCTTGCAAGATTCACTGCATTTCCAAGTCTTGTAACATATGCAGCACTGAAAAATTGTGTTCTGTACAATCAAATCCAAATAATCAATGTAAGAAAAGTAGTGGGCTTGGGGAACAGCACTCTGCACTACCTTTAGCCCAGATATCATTTTTCACTACTTCTATTGCCAATTTTCTATGCAAGTTGCTTCAGTCTCTTTTGGCCTTCACTGTGAATGGCTGGCATAGAATGTAGAACTCTTACCAAATATCTTTTGAAAGACTTCATTTACCATGCCAACTGCATTTCCATCACCAACCCTCTCAATTACTTAATCAAAAACCTCAATCGATCTAAATATGTACAGTGGCACGTAAAAGTTTGGGCATCCCTGGTCAAAATTTCAGTTACTGTGAATAGCTAAACGAATAAAAGATGACTTGATTTCCAAAAGGCATAAAGTTAAAGATGACACATTTCTTTAATATTTTAAGCAAGATTACTTTTTAATTTCCATTTTTTTACAGTTTCAAAATAACCAAAAAAAGGAAAAGGGCCCGAAGCAAAGGTTTGGGCACCTTGCATGGTCAATACTTAGTAACACCCCCTTTGGCAAGTATCATAGCTTATAAATGCTTTCTGTAGCCAGCTAAGAGTCTTTCAGTTCTTGTTTGGGGGAGTTTTTGTCCATTCTTCCTTGCAAAAGGCTTCTAGTTCTGTGAGATTCTTGAGCCATCTTGCATGCACTGCTCTTTTGAGGTCTATCCACAGATTTTCGATGATGTTTAGGTCAGGGGACTGTGAGGGCCATGGCAAAACCTTCAGCTTGCACCTCTTGAGGTAGTCCATTGTGGATTTTGAGGTGTGTTTCAGATCATTATCCTGTTGTAGAAGCCATCCACTTTTCATCTTTGGCTTTTTTTTTTACAGACAGTGTGATGTTTGCTTCCAGAATTTGCTGGTATTTAATTGAATTCATTCTTCCCTCTACCAGTGAAATGTTCCCTGTGCCACTGGCTGCAACACAAGCCCAATGCATGATCGATCCACCCCCGTGCTTAACAGTTGGAGAGGTGTTCTTTTCATGAAATTCTGCACCCTTTTTTCTCCAAACATACCTTTGCTCATTGCAGCCAAAAAATTCTATTTTAACTTCAGTCCATAGGACTTGTTTCCAAAATGTATCAGGCTTGTTTAGATGTTCCTTTGCAAACTTCTGACGCTGAATTTTGTGGTGAGGACGCAGGAAAGGTTTTCTTCTGATGACTCTTCTTTGAAGGTCATATTTGTGCAGGTGTCGCTGCACAGTAAAACAGTGTACCGCCACTCCAGAGTCTGCTAAATTTCCTGAAGGTCTTTTGCAGTCAAACGGGGGTTTTGATTTGCCTTTCTAGCAATCCTATGAGTAGTTCTCTTGGAAAGTTTTCTTGGTCTTCCAGACCTCAACTTGACTTCCACCATTACTATTAACTTAATTACATTACGAACTGAGGAAACAGCTACCTGAAAACGCTTTGCTATCTTCTTATAGCCTTCTCCTGCTTTGTGGGCATCATTTATTTTAATTTTCAGAGTGCTAGGCAGCTGCTTAGAGGATCCCATGGCTGCTGATTGTTGGGACAAGGTTTGAGGAGTCAGGGTATTTATAAAGCTTTGAAATTTGCATCACCTGGCCTTTCCTAATGATGACTGTGAACAAGCCATAGTCCTAACAAGCTAATTAAGGTCTGAGACCTTGATAAAAGTTATCTGAGAGCTCAAATCTCTTGGGGTGCCCAAACATTTGCATGCCACTGTATTGGCAGGGTTATTGTCCTGTGATTAGGTTATGGTTAATCAGGTTTGTTGGGGTTGTTGGAGCAGCATAGCTTGATGGGCCAGAAGGACCTTCTCCATGCTGTGTTACTAAATAAAAATAAAAATAAATAATCAATTATGCAGTATCCTTGTTAATTATGTCTAATCATAAGAACATAAGATATAGAAGCAGAATTAGTGCATTTGGCCCATCAAATCTTCTTTGCCATTTCACCATGGCTGATCCGTTTCCCTCTCAACTCCATTTTCCTGCCTTTTCCCCATAACCTCTCACACTCTGACTAATGAAGAACCTATCAGCTTCCACCTTAAATACACTCAATAACCTGGTCTCCACAGCTGCATGTCAAAGATTCTTGAAAGATCATCGTTACTGCCTCTGCAATCTCTCCAGCTACTTTCTTGAGAACCCAACGGTGCATTCCATTAGGTCCAGGAGATTTATCCACCTTCAGTCCATTAAGCTTCCTGAGTACCTTCTCAGTCATAATTTTCACTACACATACTTCACTTCCCTGACACTCTTGAATGTCCGGTATACTGCAGATGTCTTCCACTGTGAAGACTGATGCAAAATATGCATTCAGTTCCTCTGCCATCTCTGCGTCTCTCATTACAATATCTCCAGCGTAATTCTCTATTGGTCCTGTATCTACCGTCATCTCTCTTTTACTCTTTATATACTTTAAAAAGTTTTTAGTATCTTCTTTGATATTAGTCGTCATTTTTCCCTTCCTAATGACATTCTTAGTTTCAGTCTGCATGTTTTTAAAAGCTTCCCAATCCTCTATCTTCCCACTAGTTTTGGCTTCATTGTATGCCCTCTCTTTTGCTTTTACTTTGGCTCTGATTTCACTTGTCAGCCATGGTTGTGAACTACTTCTTATTTGGAATACAGTCGGCCCTCGTTATCCGCGAGGGATTGGTTCCGGGACCTCCCGCGGATACCAAAAAACGCGGATGCTCAAATCCCTTATATAAAATGGCGTAGTGTTTGCATATAACCTACGCACATCCTCCTGTATACTTTAAATAATCTCTAGATTACTTATAATACCTAATACAATGTAAATGCTATGTAAATAGTTGTTATACTGTAATGTTTAGGGAATATTGACAAGAAAAAAACCTGTACATGTTCCTCTCGCTCACACCACAAGCAGTGAATGAGCGAGATGCCAATTCTCCCTTGATCTTTACGTTCTTGAGGCTGTAGCGCTTTACATAGCCAGCCAGCCATCCCTTACTAGCTTTAAACTCTTTTCTCTCGTTCTCATCAACCCCGTCACAGTAGTGCTCATAGAGACTAAGAGCTTTTTCACGTATAATTTGGCCTTCGACAGGGATATGCTTCTGTGACGTGTCCTCTAGCCACACACTTAATGCTTTCTCAGTCTTCGCAAGCACTTTTATCACGAACCAGAGAGACCATTTTTGCCATTGTAGGGGCAGCACTAACACTTACACGAATTTCAGCTTCTTTCTGCTTTATTGTGCGAATGCTTGATTCGTTCTTACCGACCTTACGACCCACTTCAGAAAGCGACATGCCACTTGTCAAAAGATCTGATATTTCTACTTTCTAGGTGAGAGATAGCACTTTACACTCCCTCTTAGCCTTTGAGGAATTGCCTTGACCACATAATTGCTTTTTAGGAGCCATTTTTTCACAGGAACAAAGTAGCGAACAAATGAGATGCAAGGTGAATAATGCTCGAGCAACGAGTGCTGGAAGAGCACTTCCGGGTTTTCTCGATTCATGGTTGGTTGAATTCACACATGCAGAAACTCCAGCCATTTCTGCTTTACTGGCCTTCCTGCTAGTGTCCCTTTCCAGTCAACCTTGGCCAGTTCCCCTCTCATGCCATTGTAATTTCCTTTATTCCACTGAAATACTGACACATTGGAATATAGTTTCTCCTTCTCAAATTTCAAAGTGAACTCGATCATATTGTGATCACTGTGCCCCCAAGGGTTCCTTAACCTTAAGCTCTCTTATCACCTCCCGATCATTGCACAGCACCCAATCCAGCACAGTCGATCCCCTAGTGAGCTCAACAACAAGCTGTTCTAAAAAGCCATCCCTTAGACATTCTACAAATTCTCTCTCTTGAGGTCCAGTAGTATCCTGGTTTTCCCAATCCACTTTCATGTTAAAATCCCCAACGATTATCATGACATTGCCCTTCTGACATGCCTTTTCTATCTCCTGCTGTAATTTGTAATCCATACCCTGGCTGCTGTTTGGAGGGCTATATACAACTGCCGTTAGGGTCCTTTTATCCTTGCCATTTCTTAACTCAACCATTAGGAACTCTACACCTTCCGATCCTACGGCATCCCTTTCTAATGATTTAATATTATTTCTTTACGCAGGGCCACACCACCTCCTCTGCATACTAACCTATCTTTCCGATACATGTATATATCTTCGGGCATTCAGCTTCCAATGGCAGCCGTCCTTTAGCCAAGTTTCAGAGATGGCCACAACATCATACTTGCCAATCTATAGCTGAATTTAGATAGTCCATTTTATTTCTTATGCTGTGCGCATTCAAATATCACACTTTCAGTCCAGTATTTGTTGCTTCCTGTTTTAACTGCACCACGCCTCTATTGCCCTGTAACACATTCCATGCCTCTGATTATGCCTCATCTTCTGCCTGTCCTTTCTATCAACTCTGTTGCAAGCTATCTTTGATTTATTTCTGTTTTCCCCTTCCTAAGCCCTATCACTCCAGTTCCCATCCCCCTGCCAAATTAGTTTAAACCCTCCCTAACAGCTCTATTAAACCTGCCTGCTAGGATATTATACCCCTTTGGGTTCAGGTGTAACCCATCCTTTTTATACAAGTCATACCTCCCCCAGAAGAGGCTCCAATGATCTAGGAACCGGAAGTTCTGCCCGCTACACGATTCTCTCAGCCACGCAATAATATGCCTAATCATGCTATTCTTGTGCTTGCTAGCAACGACACAGGCAGCAGTCCTAAGATTACTACCCTGGAAGTCCTGCTTTTCAGCTTCCTACCCAACTCCCTGAATTCTCTCTTCAGGACCTCCTCCCTTTTTCTACCTATGTCATTGGTACCAACTTGTACCAAGACTTCTGGCTGTTCACCCTGTCCCTTTAGAATACTCTGCACCCAATCTGACACATCCCATACCCTGGCACCTGGGAGGCAACACACCATGCGGGTATCTCTTGGTAGGCTGATAGAACCTTCTGTCTATTTCCCTCACTATGGAATCCCCTATGACTACTGCATTCCTCATCTTCTCTTCCTTCTGCACCACGGAACCAGGCTCAGTGCTAGAGACCCGATCGTCATGGTCGTCCTCTGTCAGATCACCCTGCTCAATAGCATCCAAAACAAGATAACAGTTACTGAGGGGGATGGCCAGAGGCGTGCTCTCTACTATCTGAGCTCTTCCCATCCCTTCCCTGACAGTCAGCCACTTATCTAATTCCTGCAACCTCTGGGTGACTAACTCCTTGTAGCTGCTATCTACCTCCTGCTCACTTTCCCTTATAAGTTGTCAGTCATCAAGCCGCAGCTCCAGATCCCTAACACTGTCTCTCAGAAGCTGCATCTCAGTGTACCTGGTGCAGATGTGGCTATCTAGGAGACTGGAAGAATCCTAGGATTCCCACATCTGACACCCAGAGCAAAGTATTAACCCTACAGACATGCTCTCTATTCCTCAGGGAAAAAAAATGCAAGGGGAAAAGCCTTACCGCTCTGCCTCAAACTACTCCGTTGGTGACTCCAGTGTCTCCCTTTTATCCCTGAACCTTCCTTGCTCTGCAACTCACGATTGCTGCGCCGGTTATAGATGAGTTCCCGCAAAGCTTTCCCCTTTTTAGCTTTGCTCCTGGACCTGTGTGCTGCCTCCTCTCTCGCCACCTTACAATTGGTGCACAGGTTATATGCTTGATTCATCTAATTTCCATTAATGTTCCTCCTCCCCTTCTTACCCCATCTTTTATTTATTTATTTATCTATCCATCCATCCATCCATCCATCCATCCATCCATCCATCCATCCATCCATCCCTCCCCCCCTCCCTCTCTCCCTCCCTCCCTCCCTCCATCCCTCCCTTTTTTTTCTTCTCTCTGCTCCACTCACAATCACTCCTTGCCTGTTCTGCATCTCCCTCTGGTGCCCCCCTACCCCTTTCTTTCTCCCTAGGCCTCCTGTCCCATGATTCTTTCCCTTCTCCAGCTGTGTATCCCTTTTGCTAATCAACTTTCCATCTCTTATCTCCTACTGTCTTCTCCTATCATTTCTGATTTCCCCCTCCCCCTCCCACTTTCATATCTCTTACTATCTTTTCTTTCAGTTAGTCCTGACGAAGGGTTTCGGCCCGAAACGTCGACTGTACTTCTTTCTATAGATGCTGCCTGGCCTGCTGCGTTCCACCAGCTTTTGTGTGTGTTGCTTGAATTTCCAGCATCTGCAGATTTCCTCGTACATGCCATTTATTTGGCTTTTATGTGGGCTTTGACTTTCCTTGTCAACCATGGTTGCATTATCCTACCTTTTAAAATACTACTACTTTGGTATGCCTTCCAAATTGCTCAGAAATTGCTCCAGTTATTGCTGCTTTGCTATCATTCTTGCTAGTGTCCCTTTCCAATCAACTCTGGCCAGCTCTTCTCTCATGCCTCTGTTATTCCCTTTACTCCACTGTAATACTGATATATTTGGCTTTATGTTCTCAGTGTCAAATTGCAGGGTGAATTCTATCATATCATGATCATGGCCTCACAAGGCTTCCTTTACCTTAAGCTCGCTAATCAAATCCAGTTCATTACATAACACCCAGTCCAGAATAGCTGAGCCCCTAGTGGACTCAACAGCAAGCTACTCTAAAACCACAAGCACGAGAAGATCTGCAGATGCTGGAAATCCAAGCAACACACATAAAATGCTAAGGCAAAGGGTCTCAGCCTGAACTGTCAATTGTTTACTCTTTTCCATGGATGCTGCTTGGCCTGCTGAGTTCCTCCAGAATTTTGTGTGTGAACCTACTCTGAAAACACCTCGTAGGCATTCTTTAAATTCCTTCTCTTGTGATCCAGCACCAACCTGATTTCCCAATCTACCTGCATATTGAAATCCCCCATGACTATTGTAACATTGTCCTTTTGACATGCCTTTTCTATCTTCCGTTGTAATTTATAGCCCACATCCTGACTACTGTTTGAAGGATTCCCATCAGGGGCTTTTTACCCTTGTGGTTTCTTTAACTCTACCCACAAGGATTCTATATCTTCCGATCTTTAAAACAGCTTTTAAAGATGTTGATTTAATTTTTTTTTACCAGCAGAGCCATGCCAACCCCCTACCCTCATGCCTGTCCTTTTGATACAATGTGTATCCTTGGATGTTAAGCTCCCAACTATAATCTTTCAGCCACGACTCAGTGATGCCCACAACGTCATACCTGCCAATCTCTAACTGTGCTACACGATCATCTACCTTATTGTGTTAACTGCGTGCATTCAAATATAACATCTTCAGTCCTGCATTTATCACCCTTTTCAATTTTGCCCCCCGTTACACTGCAAGTTATCCCACTGTCTTCAATTTTGCCTTATCATCTGCTTGTCCTTCCTGACAGTCTCACTATACAATGCCTCTGCTTATGTACCAACTGCCAGTTGTATCACTTTGGTTCATATCCCCGCCAAATTATTTTAAACCCTTCCCAATAGTTCTAGCAAACCTGCCTGTAAGGATGTTGGTTCCCCTATGGTTCAGGTGTAACCTGTCCCTTTTGTACATGTCGTACCTTCCCCAGAAGAAATCCCGTTCTAGGGCATTGGTGTTTTCATACCAGGCTGTGATGCAGTTTGTCAATACAGTTATAAATATAAAGCAAGTAGAGCAGACGGCTAAGCACACAGCCTTGAGGTGCAGCTGTGCTGAAGGAGGTCGTGGAGGAGATGTTGATGCCTTTTTCATAGAAACATAGAAAGCCTACAGCACAATACAGGTCCTTTGGCCCACAAAGCTGTGCCGAACATTTCCTTACCTTAGAAATTACCTAGGGTTATCCATAGCCCTCTATTTTTCTAGGCTCCATATACCTATCCAGGAGTCTCTTAAAAGATTGTATCTGCCTCCAACACTGTCGCTAGCAGCCCATTCCACACACTCACCACTCTGCGTTTTAAAAAAAACCAAAACAAAACTTATGCCTGACATCTCCTCTGTACCTACTTCCAAGCACCTTTAAAACTGTGCCCTCTCATGCTAGCCATTCTAGCCCTGGGAAAAAGCCTCTGACTATCCACATGATCAATGCCTCTCATCACCTTATACACCTCTATCAGGTCACCTCTCATCCTCCGTCGCTCCAAGGAGAAAAGGCTGAGTTCACTCAACCTATTCTAATAAGCCATGCCCCCAATCCAGGCAACATCCTTGTAAACAACACACACAAAATGCTGGTGGAACACAGCAGGCCAGGCAGCATCTATAAGGAGAAGCACTGTCGACGATTCGGGCTGAGACCCTTCGTCAGGAACATCCTTGTAAATCTCCTCTGCACCCTTTCTATGGTTTCCATGTCCTTCCTGTAGTGAGGTGACCAGAATTGAACATAGTACTCCCAAGTGGGGTCTGACCGGGGTCCTATCTCACTGCAACATTACCTCTCTTCAACTCAATCCCATGATTCATGAAGGCCAATGCACGGTGTACCTTCTTAACCACAGAGTCAACCTGTGCAGCAGGTTTGAGTGTCCTATCGACTTGGACCCCAACAGCCCTCTGATCCTCCATACTGCCAAGAGTCCTACCATTAATGCTATATTCTGCCGTCATATTTGACCTACCAAAATGAACCACCTCACACTTACTCTATCTGCCATTTCTCTGCCGAGTCTTGCATCCTATCAATGTCCTGCTGTAACCTCTGACAGCCCTCCACTATGCACAACACCCCCAAGCTTTGTGTCATTAGCAAATTTACTAACACACCCCTCCACTTCCTCATCCAGGTCACTTATAAAAATCACGAAGAGTAGGGGTCCTAGAACAGATCCCTGAGGCACACCACTAGTCACCGACCTCCATGCGGAATATGACCCGTCTACAACCACTGTTTGCTTTCTGTGGGCAACCCTGTTCTGGATCCACAAAGCAATGTCCCCTTGGATCCCATGCCTCCTTACTTTCTCAATAAGCCTTGCATGGGGTACCTTATCAAATGCCTTGCTGAAATCCATATACACTACATCCTGCTCTTCTTTCATCAATGTGTTTAGTCACATCCTCAAAAGATTCAGTCAGGCTCATAAGGCATGACCTGCCTTTGACAAAGCCATGCTGACTATTCCTAATCATATTATGCCTCTCCAAATGTTCATCAATCCTGCCGCTCAGGATCTTCTCCATTAACTTACCAACCACTGAAGTAAGACTCACTGGTCTATAGTTTCCTGGGCTATCTCTACTCCCTTTCTCGAATAAGGGAACAACATCTGCAACCCTCCAATACTCCAGAACCTTTCCTGTCCCCATTGATGTTGCAAAGATCATTGCCAGAGGCTCACCAATTTCCTCCCTCACTTCCCACAGTAGCCTGGGGTACATCCCATCCGGTCCCGGTGATTTATCCAACTTGATGCTTTCCAAAAGCTTCAGCACATTCTCTTCCTTAATAGCTACATGCTCAAGCTTTTTAGTCCGCTGCAAGTCATCCCTACAATCGCCAAGTTCTTTTTCCGTTGTGAATACTGAAGCCAAGTATTCATTAAGTACCTCTGCTATTTCCTCCAGTTCCATACACACTTTCCCACTGTCACACTTGATAGGTCCTATTCTTTCACGTCTTATCCTCTTGCTCTTCACATACTTGTAGAATGCCCTGGGGTTTTCCTTAATCCTGTCTGCCAAGGCCTTCTCATGGCCCCTTCTGGCTCTCATAATTTCATTCTTAAGCTCCTTCCTGTTATCCTTATAATCTTTTAGATCTCTATCATTACATAGTTTTTTGAACCTTTTGTAATCTCCTCTTCTTGACTAGATTTATAACAGCCTTTGTACGCCACAGTTCCTGTACCCTACCATCCTTTCCCTGTCTCATTGGAATGTACGTACACAGAACCCCACACAAATATCCCCTAAACATCTGCCACATTTCTTCCGTACATTTCCCTGAGAACATCTGTTTCCAATTTATGCTTCCAAGTCCCTGCCTGATAGCCTCATATTTCCCCTTACTCCAATTAAACATTTCCCTAACTTGTCTGTTTCTTTCTCTCTCTAGTGCTATGGTAAGGGAGATAGAATTGTGATCACCGTCTCCAGAATGCTCTCACACTGAGAGACCCGACACCTGACCAGGTTCATTTCTCAATACCAGATCAAATACAACCTCTCCTCTTGTAGGCTTATCTACATATTGTGTCAAGAAACCTTCCTGAACACACCTAACAAACTCCACTCCATCTGAACCCCTCACTCTAGGGAGATGCCAATTAATATTTGGGAAATTAAAATCTCCCACCACAACACCCGTGTTATTATTACTCCTTTCTAGAATCTGTCTCCCTATCTGCTCCTTGATGTCTTTTATTATTGGGCGGTCTATAAAAAATGACCCAGTAGAGTTATTGACCTCTTCCTATTCCTAACTTCCACCTACAGAGAATCCGTAGACAATTCTTCCATGACTTCCTCCTTTTTTGCAGCTGTGACACTATCTCTGATCAACAGTGCCGTGCCCCCACCTCTATTGCCTCCCTCCCTGTCCTTTCTAAAACATCTAAAGCCTGGCACCTGAAGTAGCCATTCCTGCCCCTGCACCATCCAAATTTCTGTAATGGCCACAATATCCACAATATCATAGCTCCAAGTGCTGATCCATGCTCTAAGCTCATCCATTTTGTTCATAATACTCCTTGCATTAAAATAGACACGTCTCAAACCATCGGTCTGAGTGCATCCCTTCTCTATCACCTGCCTATCCACTGTCTCGCACTGTCTCCAAGCTTTCTCTATTTGTGAGCCAACCATCCCTTCCTCTGTCACTTCAGTTCGGTTCCCACACCCCCCCCCCCCACCCCCAGTTTTCATACTGACTCAGGACTGCAAGTGAGGAAATAGAGAATCCAATTGCACACGGAGGTATTGCGGCCAAGGTCTTGAAGCTTATTGATCAGTTTTGAGGGAATGATGTTACGAATGCCGAGCTGTAGTCGATAATGAGCATTCTGATGTATGCATCTTTGCTATCTAGATGTTCCAGGATTGAGCTAAGAGCCGAAGAGGTGACATCTGCTGTGGACCTATTGTGCCAGTAAGCAAGTTCGAGCTGTTTCAGGTCACTTCTCAGGAGAAGTTGATGTGCTTCATCACCAACCTCTCAAACCACTTTAATCACTGTGAATGGAAGTGCTGCTGGGTAATCTGAGGCAACAGTCCAGAGATTACTACATTTC